>NC_139537.1:12413998-13070127 GCF_965153285.1 Podarcis tiliguerta | reverse complement strand
AGGAAGACCAAAATTTTAATAAGGAATAGAGGAAATTTATAACTTATCTTAATTGTAAACAGTTAAAATCTTTAGTAGGATTGGAATATCACTTGTAGTTGAACGGTGAATTTTGGACACAGTGGAGAGGTAAAAGATTTAGATTATCATCAAAGATGCAGGAGGAAATGATTAACAATAGGACCCGCAAAGGGGAGGAGGGAATTCCAAGAGATTCCTTGGAAACTTATTTTTATGTTGGATATGTGACTGTAAAATTTTAATCTGAAAAACCAAATAAATAAATTTTAGGAAAAGAAACACACACCAACATGCTACCTATCCAGGTACAGCAAACCTAAACACACCTGCTTAGAGAAAGCCCAATAAAATTACCACTAAAAACAGCTACGTTGAAAAAATTTAAAACCAGCAACCAATAAAAAACAGATTGAAACCTGCACCGATATCCTACCTCTAGCAATTGCTGTGCAAACCTAAACATGCCTGCTGAGAGAAGCCGATTCTGTTGAGTTAACTGGGGCTTCCTTCTAGCAGGTACAGTAGGGCAGCCTTCCCATCCCACAGAGCTGGAACGAGAAGGCCTCCTGCATTTGGAAAGCTGTTTTTCCTGCTCACGGGAGACTTCAGCTGGATAATTTACTTTATTTCTTGTGGCAGGCAATTTGGGTGTTCTTTGACCACATGGAATACTTGACTTAAATCTGGATGAGATACAAGCAGCCTTTTTCACCTCTCAGGAATATGGCATGGAAAGCGCATGGCCTCTTTTTTTCCATACCTACAAACTCACTCTCTCTATGGTATGAATCACCTTTGCAGTAAGGACATCCATTCTAAATGCCTACGGTTTGTTTTGGTTTGTTTTTTTAATGAAGGTCACTATTTAGGAGGTGTTTCTTCAGTCCTGCTAATTAGAATTTGTTCCTGCAATGTACAGTTTTGAGGGGGGGGAGGAGGGGGGAACTGCGAGAAGAATAGTCTCCATTACATTTTGCAATGAAGATAGTTTTTTCCACAGGGCAAGGAGCCAGAATGATTAACAAGGAGAGGGGGGCAGTGTAGGGGGAGGAGGCGGGAACGCAGAGCAAAGAGCGTCTTTAAACAAATTATTATACAGTGGTACCTCGGGTTAAGAACTTAATTCGTTCTGGAGGTCCGTTCTTAACCTGAAACTGTTCTTAACCCGAGGTACCACTTTAGCTAATGGGGCCTCCCGCTGCTGCCACGCCATGATTTCTGTTCTCATCCTGAAGCAAAGTTCTTAACCCGAGGTACTATTTCTGGGTTAGCGGAGTCTGTAACCTGAAGCATCTGTACCCGAGCTACCACTGTACAGAATGAGAATCCATGTATTTGAATCCATGTTTCATGTATTTTTGAATCCATGTTTCATGTATTTTTAAATTTTTCTCTATTTTTATTTTTCTCTTTTTTATTGTACTTTTTCTTCTCTTTCTTTCTTCTGTAATTATTAAATTTTTAATAAATATCATTTTTTTAAAAAGAGAGAGAATCCAGCAACAGTTCCCACTCCTGGCAAAGCATTCAAACAGCTTTTCTTGGCCGCGCAGGTTGTTAAAAACACAAGCAAGGCACTTTAAGGATTACAGAAGCACATTTTGACACACACACACACACAAAAGCTACGTATGTTGAGATACAGCCTGTTGGCGATGCTGTGCTTCTCGAGACTGTTCCTTCCCAAATCCCTGCTAATTTGAGGGTTACGAGAGAAGACACTCTGGAAAATCTGAAGCAGGTCGCCAGAGCGTCCAGGGCCAGGGTACCTGCCAACGCATACAGTAGACACAGCAGGTACGCTGGCAAGCAGGCCGGAGTGCAGCCCCGCGCCAAAGTAATAGGATCATTGTGTGATTGGGTTACCAGCTGGCAAAGTTAGTTTAAGAATTACTGGGTCTGGCACGCCTACATCCCCACTCTGCGCGCGCACACACACACACACTTAAAAAAGGAATTTGGATTTCGTGACTATGCTATGCAGTCCACGGAGCTGTCCTCCCGGCCCCTGTTCTCTCATTCCCAAATTCCTTTTGGGGAAAGGTTCTAATGCAGCCTCAGAGCAGTGGCGTAGCGTGGGTTGTCAGCACCCGGGGCAAGGCAAGTAATTTGTGTCCCCTAACCCATGGACTTGCGCCCCCTAACCTGTGGATTTGCGCCCCCTAACCCTAACCCCCAGATGTTGTGCCCGGTGCGGCCGGCCCCCCTGTACCCCCCATGCTACGCCACTGCCTCAGAGCATCTGCCAGCATGCAGGAGGTCCTCAGGTTCAATCCCCAGCGTCTCCAGTTACGGCAGGGAGAGTTCCCTGCTGGGATAGATCTATATACCAGTGGCAGCTTCCTATGTTCCTATGCTTAAGTTGCAGGATCATAGAATGGTGGGTTTTGGAAAGGACCCATGAGGCTCATCTAATCCAACCCCCCGGCCATGCAGGAATCTTTTGCCCAACATGGGTACCATTATCCAACAGCAGAACAGTAGCAGAGAGCCAACGGAGCACAGTGAAACGAGTGCTGGACTGGCAGGAGAGAACTTAGTGGCTCCCCTCCACTGTGGGAAGTGGGGAGGGGCAAACAGTATTGAAAGAGGCTTCATGCGGGAATGTTTAAATAATTATCTAGGGGATAATAAGGGTTCATCAATAAAGACCTGGTTACGTTTAGAATGATACCGCATAGGGAAATGTTCCCTGATACCAAGATGAGGGATCAGTGGCGTAGTGTGGGTTGTCAGCACCCGGGGCAAGGCAAGTAATTTTCGCCCCCTAACCCGTGGAGCCAGGTAGCGGCAGAGAGCTGCGAGTGCGAGCACACACACCCCCAGATGTTGCGCCCGGTGCGGCCGGCACCCCCTGCACCCCCCACGCTACGCCACTGTGAGGGACTCTATGGAATGCAGATAGAGAGAACTGAAAAGAATAATGATCTGTTGTGACCTTGACGGAAGCGTAGAATAGACGCGCCTTCTTGTGTTTTGGCTCATTTTCCTCTCTTTTTCTTTTTTCTCCCCCCCCCCCACCCTCCTTCTTTCCTTTTTCCTTTTTCTTTCCCATAATGGCTTATGTTCCATGCCATGTACTTTGATTTTTTTTTGGTAGTTTTTTAGCTTTTTCCATTATTATAATTAAGGATTTTTCTTTTGCAATTTTGGTTGTTTATATTTATCTGTAAATGTTTAAAGCAAAATAAAAGTATTGAAAAAAAGAAAAGAAAGAGGCTTTATACCTAGCTGCCCCACCATGAGCACAAATCATCACGAATGTACAATACAAAGCAAGCCATTGGAATGGCTCTTTGGGCTGCCTACGACGTTTTCTTAGATTTTCAAAAATGTGTCCCCAAAGAGATTGGGGATCTCCCTCCTGCTACCTGGCACAGGGAGATCATCTCTCCTGTCCCTCCCAGCCCCTTGCCGACACCCATCTGTTGTCTGTGCATTAGATCAGTGGTTCCCAAGGGGGACAGTATTACCCCCTGGGGGGCGGGCGGTGGTATTACCTAGGTGGGTGCTAAGAGGCAAGAGTGCGGTTGCTGGAGGAGTAAATGACTATCAGACTTTGTAAAGCTGGTATCACTGGATGGAGATTCATTTCTGGAATGAATTAAACTAAATAGTTTTAACTGGATTTTAAATGCCTGTGCAATTCATTGTTACTATTTTGAATTTCAAAGCAAATTTCATTTGTTGAATTTTTATTCAGAATTCATGGGGGGGGGGCAACTCAGTTGACAGAGCAAGATGCTCTTGATCTCAGAGTTGTGGGTCTGAGCCCCACATTGGGCAAAAGATTCCTTCATTGCAGAGATTTGGGTTAGTTGACCCTAGTGGTCTCTGCCAACTCTACTATTCTATAACTCTATAATTCTATGATTTTATTGTGCTATTGTCTTTCATAGTGCAAACCACTATTCTGAATAATGCTTTTTATAGGGTAGGGAGCACCGAGCATAAGTTTATGGAACCAAGGGGTCAGTGGCGTGGAAAAGGTTGGGAAGCACTGCAGGAGACGAATGAAGAGCTTTCATACAGGCTTCTACATTTTTGCTTGGGAGCCCTGGTCATGCAAGACTCCCCGTTGCGCAAAGGAGCTTGGGAACTGTAGTTTAACAAAGGTGCTGGAAATGGTGGCTCTGTGTGGGGTAAACTGTCCTTCCCAGGATTCTTTCAGGGGAAGCAATGTGCTGTAAGGGTCCTTTAAATGCACGCACCCTATGACTGCAGCCAGCTCTCTTTCAGACTTTGCCAAAAATGCAGAGGCGAGAGGGGTGGGACTGGTCAGGTCTGCAGGGCAACTGCACTCTCCTTTCTTGAAATGTCAGCCTTTTGCTAACTGTAAGCTAAAAGGAGGATACGGCTCATGCGGTTGTTTCATCAAGACACACTCGCCAATAGCCCAGGATCACATCATGCCAAAACAGTGCCCACACTACTCTGGGTGCCAGTCACTCTGGGGAAAGGATGGGTTTTTATAGGCTTTCACACAGCAGATTTATGCAGCTGAGGCTGCAATCTCATGACGATGTGCAAGCTAGAGAGATCCGTCCCCACCATTGTACTGTATTTATATGGATTCCAAGAGACTTTGAAAGTCGTTCCAGGATACTGAAGCCCAACTATTTCTCAACGAAGGGAAACTTTTTACAGCTGGTGGAAATAAGCGAGTATCTCCTGGGTGTCACCCAAGAAAGCAAGCATGATATTAATCAGCTGTTTTCGCGTGAGCCTGTGTGCGCGCGCATAGGCATTCCGTGCTGGAGTTTCCAAAAATATGCATTGACTATAATGTCCAACTAGGGCATGACTTTCATTACCTCATTAAAGCATGGATTACAATAGCTGGACATTTGCTTCCAATCAGTGTTGCTTCTGTAATCATCAATCAGAATCCAAGAACAAAGAGAAGCCGGTCTATTTTCCGTCTGTTTTCAGCCAGGCTGAATTGAGAAAATGCAGGGGCAGCCCAGATTGGGTGTGTGCTCGCATGCATGTAGATAAGAAGTTAAACATTAATTGCTTTCCAAAGGCATAGCTTGATAGAATACTCTTTGAAAGTATCCAAATAAAACCAAGGAAAGGGCAAGCAAAATGAAGTCCATGCGTGGACTTGCCTTGTGTTCTTGGAATTCCTCAAACCACACAGACGCACAAAGTTTCTCTCTGATAACTGCGTGCCAGGGAATGTTAGTGTTTATACTAATAGGGCAAACTGGCTCAGTTTCACAGGCGCACATAATAAACACATGCCCATCGCCACCCAAATTTATTTACACGTTGGACCCTTTGGTCTTGTTCTCACAAACGGCAAATGAGGTGTTAGATCAGCTTCTGGACTGCACATGAATGTTCCTGCAAATGAGAGAGGGGCATAGAATTCCCTGCACATAGAAATCCAGTTGTCAAAGGCAGCTGAGCTAGACCCCTTCTCCCTGGTCTCTAGGAGAATGGTCTGCAATCTGAACTCCGAAGGACTTACTTCCCCATCAGCCACCAGTGAAATCTCAGCCCTAAGAGCTGCTTCAGAAGTGACAATGACACAGAGGGGGACAGGAGGCACAAACTCTCCGGTGATTCCTGTTTCTTTGCCTCTCTTGTCCTTTTCCAAAATGGAACACTTGGGAGAGGCTCTAGCTGAGGGGTGTGGAACCTTTTACAGGGAGACGCATTCCCCTCCAGGCAACCTTATGTGAGCCACATGCCCATGGTGGGCAAAAGCACAGGCGGAGGGAATGTTGGATGCCAATGCCACCTTTGTGCAGTAGGAACACAACATGCACATTTGTTCGGCCCAAGCTGATGCCCTCCAGAGTGCAACTTCCACCAGTCCCAGTCATGTTGGCTGCAATCCAAAACATCTGGAAAGCACCAAGTCGAGAAAGGACACCATCCCATGTAACACTTGCACAAATGTCTTCCTTTGCTGAGTTATAGTGGCTCATGTCGAAAGAGGTCCTTGCAAAACTTCCCCACGTGGCCTGCATATTTTCCTCTTAACAGACCTTATCTCTAAACTGGAGAAAAATGTACTTCTTGTAAAACACAGACACACACACACAGCACCCCAAAACCACATTTACAGCAGGCACTGCAAATGGTGCCAAGTTGGTCGATATAACCTGGAGAAGCTACGCTGTGCCCACAGCACAAAGTTGGCATGATTTAATTTGATGCTGCCTTATCTAACCTCTTTTGTTTTCTCAGTCCTCTTCTAGCCTACCTTATAGGACTGTTGTGGAATTACATGAGACTACTTAAGCAAGTAGGGCTACAGGGATTTTGGACAGCAGGAAGAACTGCAGATGAAAGGATGGGCAATTGGGGGGGCAGGGGGGAGAGAGAGAGAAAGGGAGAGGGGGGGGAGAGAGACGAGAAGCTGCAGCTCCTGCCTCCACCCCCAATTCACTGCCAAATTAAAAAGTACAAGGGGAGTATCCACAATGTGACCTAGCAACCGTACGTAAGAGGCACTTAGGTCTCACCACAGAATAACCACAAGTAGACCACCGGAGGATAACCACAACTAGGGCGGGGGGACTGTGGCTTAGCGGCAGAGCACATGGGCTCAGCATACAGAAGGTTCCAGGTTCAATCCCCAGGATCTCCGAATAAGGCTGGAAAAGACGTTTGCCTGAAACTCTGGAGAACTGTCGCCAGGCAGTGTAATCCAATTTCCACACACTTCCCCTGCAAGAAGCATAGCCCGTGGTCAGGGAAGGCAGAAGTCCTATTCCAGCAATATCTGGCACATGTGGAATAGTCATCCTTGGGAAGTGGTGGACTCTCCTTCCTCGGAGGCTTTTAAGCAGAGGTTGGATGATCATGGATGCTTTAGCTGAGATTCCTTTGGGGTTGGACTAGATGATCCTTTGGAGTCCCTTGCAACTCTACAATTCTGTGTTAGTAGAGAGGACAGAACATGATAGACCCCATAATTCAATAACTCGGTATGCAGGGACCGAGGGGGGAATTGCTAAGCCCCGGAGCGTGCCTCTTAGGGTGGTGTTGCAACAGCGGTGGATGCAAAACAATTTAAAGAGACGGCTGATCCGTGGGAATTTGGGAGGGTCCAAAGAGATTAGACAAACAGCAAGTAGGAAAAAGTTTTCAAGTCTTCCAAGAAGAGTTAGAATCAAGATCACTTGCCCTTGGTCTGTGCTTTGTATGGTTATGTAGGAATATAGGAAACACAAGAGTCAGGCCATTGGTCTATCTCGCTCAGTATTGTCTACACGGACTGGCAGCAGTTTTAAGCCAGGGTTTCTCCAATAAGATAAGACCAGGGTTAGGGTTAGGTGTTGAACTTGGAAGCTTCCGTATACAAGGCAGATGCTCTAACCGTGAGTTACAGCCCCTCTCCACAATATGTTAAGTACAGATAATCATAGGGAATCAGAACAGGGATAGGGAATCAAAGCTCAGGTGGACAAGAAAAAGGTAAAGGAGACAGGTACCACCCCAAAGAGTTTAAATTTAAAAAAACAATAGGTTTTTGTTTCATCTCTTCGACTTGCCCAAGTCCCAACCATTTCACATGCCCAGGAAGAGTAGCCATCCCAACGCCTGTAATAATCCACTAAAGAGGAAAGGACCTTATCTTATTGAATTGTTCAAATCAAGATCACCTATCAGGTGTGTGGCCAGATCATCTCTCAGATCAGCTGATGCTCTCCAAGAAGAGTCCCTTCTGGGCTAAAAACGACTTGGAAGTTGGGTCCCAGATGGACTTTACTTGTGGATACCCTTGGTTTAGAGCTCTACAGTTCTCTAGAACTCTTGATCAACTTACCTCTTCATGGCTGTACCAGCACGCTGGTTTAAGAGTTCTCAAGGGTCCTGGGAGCAAAGTTTTTTTAAGACACAACTCAGACGGATGAAGACTGAAGTCCCATCACTCGCAGGTTCACGGCGCTGCAGGGGAGCTGCTAGCTCGGACGTTGCCTTCCTTCTCCCCCAAGTCGATGCAACCCCTTCCTCGCACCCACACAAAACGAGGTTTGCAGATAGATGTCCTCTCCGCCCTGCCCTCCTCCCCAAAGCTCTCTCTCTCTTGCAAAACCTGGCACCCGGAGAGGAGCGCAGCCGAGAGCTCCCTGCAGGTGTCACCGCGGAGCCCCCTCCTGGCCAGCTGCTGCTCTCACCCCTCGGCGCGATGGGGCTGGCGGCGAGGGGGGCAGGCGGGGAAAAAGTCCGACCCAAGGAGGAGGCAAGCCGGTACTTCGGCGCAGGCGCCCTGCGACTCAAGCCACCCCCTTCTGGCTGCAGCCGAGGAGCCGCCCCTCCCCACGACGCGCACCCCCCCCTCCGCCTGCGCTGCCCCCCTGTGCCCACGCCCCTCCAGTGCGCAAACAGAGGCTGCCTCCGCGCAGCTCCAGCGCGCGCGGGGCGGGGGCAGGATTTGGAAAAGGGGGCAAGGCATGCCCCCCTTCCTCAGAAGCAGTGAATTGGGGAGAGGGGCGGAGGAAAGAAAGGAGCCCTCTCTCTCCCGTTTTCCCAGGCCAAAAGGGACTTAAAAAAAATATAGTCCTCCCCCACCCCATGGGGTATTTTGTTCCCTCGAGGGGGAGAGAGAGATGCGTTCAGACGAAAGAGCGCGCCCAAGTTTCTCAAAAGTTTGGCCAGAGAAAGAGAGAGGGAAGCAGAAACTGCCTGCGAGTGAAGGATGCGTTGCGAGAGCTGGCAGACGCGCGCGGGAGAAGATGAATGGCCTCTGGAAGAATGGCTCGGCTTCTCCGCCATGTACCGAGGCGGACCATTCCTCCATCTCTCTCCATATTGTCGGCACTGACTGGCAGCTGCTCACCCGCATTCCAGACATTCCCAGCCCCGCCTGGAGCTGCCGGGGAATGAGCCTGGGACATTAGACGCACTGCCACTGAAGTGCCCCCCCCCCTTCACACTGGAGGACCCTGAGGCAGGCAGGCAGAAACACAGAACTGGAAGGGACCCCAAGGGTCATCTAGTCCAGCCCCCTGCAACGCAGGACTCTTTTGCCCATGGTGGGACTCGAACCTGCCACCCTGAGATTAAGCGCCTCATGTGCTGAGTTACAAGCATAATAATAATTCCGGCAAAGGCGCAGTATTTGGTTTTGTATTTATTTATCTAGGCTGTGATGCTGCCTTCCCCAACCCGGCGCCCTCCATTGTTTTGGACTACAGCTCCCATCATCCATGACCATTGTGCGTATGAACTGGTGCTGATGGGAGTTGTAGTCTGGAACCTCTGGAGGGTCCCTGGTCAAGGGAGCTCAATGGGGCTGTGTTCTGAGCAGACCCGCAGAGGGTTGCACTGTTAGCCAAGCAGTCGTTCAGTTACAAGATGAATACAGTGGTACCTCGGTTTAAGAACTTAATTCGTTCTGGAGGTCTGCTCTTAACCTGAAACTGTTCTTAACCTGAAACACCACTTTAGCTAATGGGGCCTCCATGCCTCCGCCGCGCGATTTCTGTTCTCATCCTGAAGCAAGGTTCTTAAACCAAGGTAATATTTCTGGGTTAGCGGAGTCTGTAACCTGAAGTGTATCTAACCCAAAGCGTATGTAAACCAAGGTACCACTGTATTTGAAACTGTCAGGGTGTTTCTTTTATAACAGGAAGCTTTGGACTAGGACATGAGAGACCAACAGTCATGGCTTTGCCCTGGGAACTGTAGCTCATTAAGGGTGTGCCTGCATGTCACCAATCTCTCCTCTGTCCTTTTTATGTCTCCTCTCGTTCTGGGAGACCGGGGGTGAGGGGTTGGAAGAAGCTGGTTGCCACAGGACGGGGAGACACCCATGACTCTTCCCCAGCCTGACTCATCTCTGCCTCTTGACCTCCCTCCCACTTGCCTCCTTCAGCTTCTGCCTCTGATTCTGAACTTCTCTCTGCCACAGACTCTCCCAGCTCACTAAGCCCTGGCACTTCCTCAGCTTCCGACACCTCCTCTTCCCAATCTTCTCCCTCGTCTCCCTCTGACCACTCATCGTCATCCCACCACCAATCCTCTGGCTCGGAGCCTTTTTTCCTTGCGGGTTCCCTAGCTCAGGGGTTGGCAAAGTTTACCTTGCCTGGGCTGGTTCACTCCAGTGGAGATCCCTCTGTGGGCCAGATCACACATGAGCGTGAGTGACCACAATTTCCAGCAAATAATAATATTATTAATAATAATAATAATAATAATAATAATAATTTATTATTTATACTCCGCCATCTGGCTGGGTTTCCCCAGCCACTCTGAGTGGCTTCCAACAAAACACTAAAATACAATAACCTATTAAACATTAAAAGCTTCCCTAAACAGGGCTGCCATCAGATGTCTTCTAAAAGTTTGGTAGTTATTTTTCTCTTTGACATCTGGTGGGAGGGCGTTCCACAGGGCGGGTGCCACTACCAAGAAGGCCCTCTGCCTGGTTCCCTGTAACTTGGCTTCTTGCAGTGAGGGAACCGAAAGAAGGCCCTCAGCGATGGACCTCAGTGTCTGGGCTGAACGATGGGAGTGGTGATGCTCCTTCAGGTATACTGGATCGAGGCTGTTTAGGGCTTTAAAGGTCAGCACCAACACTGCGCATCTGCACAGACACGATTTCCAGCATCTGAGCATGCGCAGACGCAATTTCCGGCACCACGGAAGTGAGTCCCTGCGCTGTGCTGCGCCAGTTTAGCGCAGCATGCGGGGACTCGCCAAGCAGGCGGCTCAGTTCGGGGGTGGCTCGTGGGCCGGTTAAATGACCCCCATGGGCCGCTTGTGGCCCATGGGCCTTAGGTTGCTGACCCCTGCCCTAGCTGGTTCCTCCCACCATTCCTCTGTGATCAATGGCACTCTGACGGGTGGGGCAGTGCCCCATTTGCCCAAACCCACAGCACCAGCCTCCACTGATTAAGCTAAGCATCTTCTCTCCCCCCCCAAAAAATGATCTTTTCTCAGTCACAAGGACATCACACTTCCCCATGTTTGCATGGAATGGTGTAGATTTGGTCCTTACGAACGCAGCTATTGCTCTTGGCTGCCTGTAGCTTCCACCCACTCCCTCCCTCCTCACCGGGGAGTTTGAGCTCTCAATGCTGTGCTGTCTGGGCAAGTTAAACTGCTGGCTGCAGGGCCAAAGGCTGACGTCACTGGTTCCACCGGGAGTGCTGTTGGGATGCCATTCCTTCAGCAGCATTCAGACACCAGTTCAAGAGGAAGGGAACGGTTTTGCCGGTGCTCACCAAGGTTTTGTGTTTTCGGGGCACAATAATCCGTCTGCTGGGAGTGGCAAGCTGTCAGCGTTTTATAAAAAATGAGAGCACACAAACAAAATTAATCATTGCAAAGTCTAACAGAGCACACTCACAGAAGTGTCCTTTGCTTGGAAATCAATAGGATCTGAAAGCATTTTAACTTTGGATCATGCATAGGCATCCACAGAACCGGATTTAGGTTTGAACAGGCCCTAAGCTACTGAAGGTAATGGGGCCCTTTATGTGTCCAGCTGTCCTTTGTCAACAACAAATTGTTGCTTTTTTTGTGTTGAATATATGCTATATAGCAGCCTTTCTCAACCTGTGGTTCTCCAGATGTTGTTGAACTACAACTCACATCACCCCTAGCTAGCAAGGCCAGAGCTCAGGGATGATGGGAGTTGTAGTCCAACAACATCTGGGGACCCACAGTTTGAGAACCACTGCTATATGGTAATTTATGGACCTAATATGTATCTAAAGCCATTTGCACATAACAAATAGGAGCCTACACAACACAAAACACTGTTGCTGTCTGTAGGTTTTATCTTATTTGTTTTTCATCTTATATTTTGGAAATGTACATCCAGTGTTTTTTCCCCCCTTTACATTTTTGGGGGGCCCCTAAGAGAGTGGGGCCCTAAGCTATAGCTTGTTTAGCTTATACGTAAATCCGGCACTAGGCATGCATGACTAGGAGGCCATTCTAAGAAACCCAAAAATTGTTGCAGTTTTGAAATACTGTAACGGGTTAAAGTTAGCCCAGTTCTGAAAGGTTCTGTCTGCCATTCTGATTCCAGACAGCATCCAAACATAGGTGGAAAACTGCTTCTTGATCTCTGTAACATTTGGGTAAAATCAGTATCGTTTTAAAAGGTTCAGTTTGCCAACTTGTACCAAAAGGCACCCAATTTTGCATTCAGAGATGGACAAAAAAACTATCATGCAAAATTTTGTTACAAGTATTCTAAGAGGTGTCCAAATGCATAGTGAACGAACAACTTTCCTTTTTAAAAAAGTATTTATTGATACTTATTCAAAGATACAAAAAAGTTCATACCCATTACTAAGTATCTTTTTATAAAACACTGAAATAAAATAACTACTTAATCTTTAAAAAGAACAGAGGCAAAAAGAAGGAGGAAGGAAGGAAGAATAACAAAAATTAAATTTTTAAAAAAGAATTCTGGTTCTCTGTCCTGCAGCTAAATATAGTATTCACTCATTAAGATCCAACCATTCTATCTTCTGTATTAGCAACTTTCCAGAAAATATGATAGATGAATGACAGAATTAGTCGAGGGAATTAGTTGTCAAGGAAATAAGAAGTCGAGGAAATAAGTGAATGAAAGATAAAGATATGGAATTTGGATATGTTTTTAAACATTTTTGTTTCTTCTTGTTGTTTTGATGTACTGTTTTTTCTTTCTATTTTTGATGTATTGTTTGTTAAAAAAAATTCATTGTTTTTTCTTTTTCTCTCATACTTTCTTTCTGTAACAATAAAACTTTTAATAAATATTATTAAAACAGAATTGGAACAAATTTGAGGCAACATCTCTGATGGACAGCTATCGAGTCCAACCTGCCGGAAAGGTTGCCTGCAGGCTGTCACTATTTTGCATAAGGAATTCAAGCACAGCAGCAGAACTTTAGGTTTGTGCAGTTTAAGTGGATTAAAGGGCTTGGTTGCCCAGGTGCAACAAATCCACTTTTAAAAGGAATCAGACCTTTTTTGCAGTTAAAAAATTGCTGGGGAAATGCGTGGAAAAGTGTGTGATGAAGGAATGACTAACAGGAAGATGTGCAAGCAAATTGAGAGGGAAGCAGGACAAAGGCTCAGAGCTTTATAACTGCCCCTCAAGCAAATCAGAATAAATGCTCAATAAAGTCCTGGGTATAATCTAACCTCCGTGTAAGCTTTGTGCAAGCAAACCAGAGCAAACACTCAACAAACAGGTTGTCTGGAGGGGGTCTGAAGTCAAACAGCTCCTTAGGGAGTTTCTCCTGGTGTTTAATCAAAATAGGATTCTTTGCAATTTCTATGCATCATGTCCTGTGAATCAATGAAAAAACCAGCCTACATCTTCTCTTTGCCTGCCCTTCAGATATTTGAAAACCTTTAATCTTCTTTCTCTAGGCTAACCATACCCAACTCTTTTAATTGTTCCTCAAAGGATTTGGTTTCCAGACAACACACCATCCTGGACACTTCCCAGTTTTTAATGTCCTTCCTAAAATGTGGCACCCAGAACATGTTCTCAATATAGTTTCAACATGGAAAAGGAGAAATGCAGAATTCATTGTCAATGTTGTCACAGACACTGGCCAATAGGTGCCTGACATCTGTGCAACTACAGCGTGTTACTGGTCCAAACTATAATGGATATGCTAGCTGAGAGAAAGGTGAGAATTGCATTGCTCCATCAAAAATTTAAATAATAATAATAATATATATAATGCAATTTAGTACAGTGGTACCTCTGATTACATACTTAATTCGTTCCGGAGGTCCGTTCTTAACCTGAAACTGTTCTTAACCTGAAGCACCACTTTAGCTAATGGGGCCTCCACGCCTCCGCCACGCAATTTCTGTTCTCATCCTGAAGCAAGGTTCTTAATCCAAGGTACTATTTCTGGGTTAGCAGAGTCTGTAACCTGAAGCATATGTAACCCGAGGTACCACTGTACTAAGAAAATAGTATTCTCTCCTTCCTCCCAGCAACAGATCTACTAATGGACACAGAGTTCCTGCAACAACTGAGTTGAAAGGGTCATGTATCATGCTATAAAATACTTGTCTGGAAAGCAAAACTGTAAAAACCAGACAACTCTGGGTTTATCTGAGTTCACCAAAGTGGTTTAGTTTTCAAATAACACTGGCTATATGTCACACTTTACCACTATATGCAAGTCATTCCTGTCTGTCATTCCTGATTCAGGATGCAGCATATATTTGGCAGTTGACAAAACTGAGTGGGGTTTTCTCTCCCAACTCAAGCTTGGAACTTAAGCAGGAAGCTGCCCAGATTAAAGTTCTGGCAAGTGCTGAAAAGTAAACAGGTAAATGGTATTGTTCTAAGCTGCCATCTTTGCTAGCGTGGAAAGAATCTGCCAGAGCAGACTGACAAATACTCACAAATCTCTCAAGTATCAATAGCCAGCTAATCTCTTCCACTGGGGCTAACAAGTTGGGTTTTGTCATAATGGTACCGACGGCTGATGAATCACTGACTCATCCTAGACATCAACAAAGTGCCATGTTCCGTCTCAAGAATGAGCAGCTACAAGCCCTGGCTGAAACCACCAGCATCTCAAGACATGTGCCTCTAATATAAAGTCCTGCAGCTTACAGTGACTTGGCAACAAAGCTAATCAAAGCAGGAGACAAAAACAAGGACTATTTGGATGTATAGTGGGGGAGAAGACGTCTTGATTATGGAGCATTGGATTTCTGGGCCATGTTCCCCCTTCTTGGTGGATCCAGCCAATAGCCCATTGACTCCAGTATCTTCTCTTACAGTGGCCAAGTAGGACCCAAGCACATGGAGTGCTGCTCAGAAGTGTTAGGGGTGCCAACTATAGGGGGCTCTGGGTGCCTGAGCACCCACAAAAAAATTGTTGTGAGTGCTCAGCACCCACACCACAGGGCCCCTGATGCAGCTTCAGGTGCCTCAGGAAGCACCGAAAGTCATGCCCAAGGCCTCAGAGATGCTGTCTGAGGCCTTGCAAGACCTCAGAACCCGACTTCTAGTGGCACCGGAAGTCAGGTCGCAATGTAACCTCATGACGTCATGTGCAGGGCACCCATTACCTGGGGCCCATAAGTAGAATCATAGAATCATAGAATCATAGAGTTGGAAGAGACCACAAGGGCCATCGAGTCCAACCCCCTGCCAAGCAGGAAACACCATCAGAGCACTCCTGACATATGGTCGTCAAGCCTCTGCTTAAAGACCTCCAAAGAAGGAGACTGCACCACACTCCTTGGCAGCAAATTCCACTGTCAAACAGCTCTTACTGCCAGGAAGTTCTTCCTAATGTTTAGGTGGAATCTTCTTTCTTGTAGTTTGGATCCATTGCTCCGTGTCCGCTTCTCTGGAGCCGCAGAAAACAACCTTTCTCCCTCCTCTATGTGACATCCTTTTATATATTTGAACATGGCTATCATATCACCCCTTAACCTCCTCTTCTCCAGGCTAAACATGCTCAGCTCCCTTATCCTGGCTACTAGCCGCTGACAGTTGTATCCATTGCTTTTTTCTGGGGCTACACCCCTAAACATTTTGTGAATCTAAGTTTGGTCTCATTGACGGGCAGTATTTCAATATGAGTACGAAAATGAGAGTACCCATAAACACACACACACACACACACACACACACACACTGGCTGTATCCTCCACAAATTTGACCAACCCTCTTTTAAAGCCATCCAAAGTGGCCTTTGGTGACCTTTGGTCACCTAGATGATCTCCTATCATTCCATGGTGGTCTTTTCAACCTTTATAACAGGGGTGGGGACTCTCAGGACCTGGAGGAGCCATAAGCAGCCAATCAGGCTTCTCTCTCCAGCCACTGGGACTCTCTAAAGCCACACCCTTTCTTTGATCACACACGCCCCTCTCCAGGCCATTCCCAACCTGGGCCCTGCTCTGTTCCCCTCTCTGTTGTTGTTTGTGGGGGGCTGGAATGTCTCATTGGACTGTAATAATCTGTGCTGCTCACTTAGAATGAATGTGTATTGTGTGTCACATATGGAAACCTCTGACATCTGCATGGGTAGAATATAGCCCATGATAGACAGGTGACATCTGTTGCTCCACTTGCTTGTGTCTTTGGCCCTGCCTGCTACTGGCATGCAGGTCCCAGAAGGTTGCTAATCAAGGATGGGCCTGTTCTTCCCGCTGATGGGCCTGTTCAAAGATGGGCCTGTTCTTGCCGCTGCTTGTCCACCAGGTTTCTCTTACGCACAGCAACCCAGGCCTTGTGGGCGGGGAGGGGGGGTTGCAGTGATTTTTAGGAAGTCATTAGCTTGCACCAGGCGTCCTATTGGGAAGACCCAGTTTTCTGAGTGCATGTTCTGGAAGTTGGGCAATAGGGGCAGTACAGGATTCCTTTTGGTGTACCGACCTCCCCGCTGCACCAAGGATTCCCTGCCCGAGCTGCTTCAGGTCGTGGCGGATGTCCTCCTGGAGACACCTAGTTTGGTTGTCCTAGGGGATTTTAATATCCATGCCGACACGACCTTACAAGGGGCCGCTCGGGACTTCGTGGAAAGCATGGCCTCCATGGGGCTGTCCCTGAATAAGTTTGGCCCAACCCATAGCCGCGGACATGCCTTGGACCTGGTGTTTACCTCAATGGATGTTGGTGATCTGACACTAAGTAAAAGCGAAACAAAAGAAGTGCCATGGTCAGATCACTTCCTGGTGCAACTTGACTTCTCCGCGACCCTTCCCCTCTGCAGGGAGGTGGGACCGATTCAGATGGTCCGCCCCCGCCACTTAATGGATCCAAATGGTTTCCAGAGAGTGGTAGGGGATGCTTTATCCCATGTTGATGGCCTTTCAGCTGATTCCCTGGTGGCCCGCTGGAATGTGGAGTTAACCAGGGCTATTGACTGTTTGGCTCCGAAGCGCCCTCTCCGATTGCATGGAGCCCGGACAGCCCCGTGGTTTTCCACGGATCTGAGGGCAATGAAACAATCGTTGAGACGGCTAGAGCGCCGGTGGCGGAGGACCCATTCTGAAGCTGACCGGACACAGGTTAGAGCTCAATGTCGAGCCTACCAAGTGGCAGTAGCGACGGCGAAGAAGACTTTCTTCACCGCCTCTATTGCATCTGCAGAAAACAGCAGCAGGAGACTTTTTCAGGTGGTCCGCAATCTAGCGGAACCACCTGCTACATCGGGGCCCAGTACGGGCCACATGATCTCCTGCAATGATTTTGCAAAGTTTTTTGCAGATAAAGTCGCTCAGATTAGGGAAGAGGTCGATGCCACCGTGGGAGCAGGGCCAGGGCGGGAGAGTGCTAGAGTTCTGTCTAGTCAAATTGTGTGGGATCAATTCCAATCTGTTACCTCCGAGGATGTGGACAGGCTGCTTGGACGAGTGAAACCAACCACCTGTCTCCTTGATCCTTGCCCATCCTGGCTTATAAAAGCTAGCTGGGAAGGGCTGGGCGATGGGCTTCGTGGGGTGGTGAATGCTTCCCTCCGTGAGGGAGTCTTCCCAGACCCGCTGAAAGAGGCGGTTATTAAACCGCTTCTTAAAAAACCATCTTTAGATGCGGCCACGATGGCCAACTATCGCCCAGTCTCAAATCTTCCATTCTTGGGCAAGGTGATTGAGCGAGTGGTGGCTGAACAACTCCAGGCACGCCTGGAAGAAGCGGACCATTTGGATCCCTTCCAGTCGGGATTCAGGCCTCATCACGGGACTGAAACTGCCTTGGCCGCACTGGTTGATGATCTCCGGCGGGCTAGGGACAAAGGTGAGAGCTGTTTCCTAGTTCTGCTGGATCTCTCAGCGGCGTTTGATACCATCGACCATAACATCCTTCTGGACCGTCTTGAGGGGCTGGGAGCTGGGGGTACTGTCATACAGTGGTTCCGCTCCTTCCTCCTGGGCCGTGTTCAGAAAGTTGTGGTGGGGGATGAGTGTTCAGACCCCTGGGCTCTCACTTGTGGGGTGCCTCAGGGTTCTGTCCTCTCCCCCATGCTTTTTAACATCTATATGCAGCCGCTGGGAGAGATCATCAGGAGGTTTGGGCTGGGTGTTCATCAGTATGCGGATGATACCCAGCTCTACCTCTCTTTCAAATCAGAACCAGTGAAGGCGGTGACGGTCCTGTGTGAGTGTCTGGAGGCGGTTGGAGGATGGATGGTGGCAAACAGATTGAGATTGAATCCTGACAAGACAGAAGTACTGTTTCTGGGGGACAGGAGGCGGGCAGGTGTGGAGGATTCCCTGGTCCTGAATGGGGTAACTGTGCCCCTGAAGGACCAGGTGCGCAGCCTGGGAGTCATTTTGGACTCACAGCTGTCCATGGAGGCACAGGTTAAATCCGTGTCCAGGGCAGCTGTGTACCAGCTCCATCTGGTACGTAGGCTGAGACCCTATCTGCCCGCGGACTGCCTTGCCAGAGTGGTGCATGCTCTGGTTATCTCCCGCTTGGACTACTGCAATGCGCTCTACGTGGGGCTACCTTTGAAGGTGACCCGGAAACTACAACTAATCCAGAATGCAGCGGCCAGACTGGTGACTGGGAGCAGCCGCCGAGACCATATAACACCGGTCTTGAAAGACCTACATTGGCTCCCAGTACGTTTCCGAGCACAATTCAAAGTGTTGGTGCTGACCTTTAAAGCCCTAAACGGCCTCGGTCCAGTATACCTGAAGGAGCGTCTCCACCCCCATCGTTCTACCCGGACACTGAGGTCCAGCACCGAGGGCCTTCTGGCGGTTCCCTCACTGCGAGAAGCCAAGTTACAGGGAACCAGGCAGAGGGCCTTCTCGGTAGTGGCGCCCTTCCTGTGGAACGCCCTCCCACCAGATGTCAAAGAGAACAACAACTACCAGACTTTTAGAAGACATCTGAAGGCAGCCCTGTTTAGGGAAGCTTTTAATGTTTGATGTATCACAGTATTTTAATATTCTTTTGGAAGCCGCCCAGAGTGGCTGGGGAAACCCAGCCAGATGGGCGGGGTATAAATAATAAATTATTATTATTATTATTATTATAAGGAAAGTGGCCTTCAAGATGAGAAAGGTTCCTCACCTCCTACTTTATAAGTTAAAGGGTTCCCCTTCTCTCTTTGGGATCGAGCCCGCAATGAGAAGGCAAGGGTGATGGCATTGTTGAGAAGGGAATTTGTTTCCAACCTACCTGTTGAATTCTTTGCGCAAAGTCAATATACTCGGGGACAACAGAACCACCAGCAAAAGCCAAACATCATAAAAGGCATGTAATTGCTGGATTAAAATGCTGTCGAAAGCAAGACAAAGGGGAACGGAAAAAGCTTCAAAGATGCTCAGATTGAATTGAAACCCTGGGTAAGTGAAATTTCCCTTCAAAAAATCTCTCCGGGGATTTCAGCTGGGGTTCATTTGTTCTGAATCTGTTTCCAATAGATTGCTAATTGAGAAAAATGAACAAAAAACCCCACATTGGGCTGGATTCAACCAGCCGAAACCAGTGCAAGGGCTTCTGCTAATGCAATGGGACTTTCATTCCCCTGACTCCCTCCATGAGCTCCCAACCTCCCCCAAATTCACTCTGGAGGACCCCCAGAATGGCATGTGGGGAAGGAGAGGGGAGGGGGTTTCTCCTTTCAAACAGGAATGCTTGCATGGGTGGAATGGTGACATGGCTGCGCTGCAGCTCAGAGCATCTACTTTGCCTGCAGATGGTTCCAGGTTCAATTCCTGGTATCTCCAGGGAGGGCTGGGAAAGATCCCTCCCTGAAACCCTGGAGCGAGATGGATCTATGTTCTGACTGAGTATAAGGCATGTTCCTCTTAGTGCAATGTTGAATTTCACCCATTATGACACTGCGAACGATACATAGAAATTACTGTTATCCTGATACGTATTATTTCTCACTCAAAGAAGTATGCGTCTGTGGAGAAGTATGTCAAATTAATCCTGAAGCACAAGATTTTTCGAAACCAGCCAGTAATTGGAAGTCGTTTTTTAAAAAAAAGGCAACAGTTGTCTTTTGCTCCTGTTCATAAATCAACTGTTAGCTCCAAGTCAGTTCAGTCACATCTCTGAATTAACAAAGAAGTGTATTTTTAAGAATTCGGCGGGATTTGATAGTCTTGCCATTTCATGGATGACGTTTAGGAAACCTATCCAATCTCTCTCTCTCTCTCTCTCTCTCTCTCTCTCTCTCTCTCATAGCAAACGCAGGCAATGGGCATGGATGGTTTTGAAGCCCAAACAAGGCTGCTAAGGAACAAGAGGGAGGTTTCAGCATGCCTCTAGTTTCTGGCAGGTTTATTTAAAAAAACAACCAGAGAGGCAGACACACAGAAAAATGGGCAGGGAAGAAGAAGAAGAGTATGGATTTGATATCCCGCTTTATCACTACCCGAAGGAGTCTCAAAGTGGTTAACATTCTCCTTTCCCTTCCTCCCCCACAACAAACACTCTGTGAGGTGAGTGGGGCTGAGAGACTTCAAAGAAGCGTGACTGGCCCAAGGTCACCCAGCAGCTGCATGTGGAGGAGCGGAGACGCGAACCCGGTTCCCCAGATTACGAGACTACCACTCTTAACCACTACACCACACTGGCTCTTCACAGGTCGGCAAGGAGCAGGACTTCTGTTCCCCGGGCCCATCTAAATGTGGCGTGCCTTGATGGCACTCAAAAATGTGTGCTCCTTCCCTCATGAAACTATGTGAGATCAGGCCATGCTAGATCATTTACAGAGTATTTTATTGTTTATAAATACAAGCATTGCCATATTGTAAAATATCAGGGCCGTGCACAACATAAAAAACATAAAATACCATTAAAACAGTAGGGATAATAATTAAAGTCACTGGCTAACCAAAGAAATAAAATAAATAAATAGCTACAAAGGCCTTTTGACATTTTAGAAAGTTCCTCAAGTGATGCCTGGAAGTTAAAAGGGAAGGTGCCTGCTGAATCTCTGGCAGAGGAGAGTTCGACAGCATGGAGTGGCAACGCTAAATATCTGACTTCTGGATGAAGCCAGCTGGGCCTCTGTAACAAGAGTAAGAGTTAACAGCGCTTCTCTGTAAGATCTTAGCGATCAAGCAGGGATACATAAGGGCTTGTGCCATCTTTGTGTCTCAGTCCCAAGTTGTTCAGATCCTTGAACCTGGCCGCGTAGGCAGTGCAGATGTCTCAGCGGAGACATCCCATGATGTCAGCTGCCTGCCTACTTCAGAAAGTCAAGCTGCAGCATGCAGCACCTGGTAGAGCAGGGGTCAGCAACCTTTTTCAGCCGTGGGCCACTCTACTGTCCGTCAGACCTTGTGGGGGGGATGGACTATTTGGGGGGGGGGTGTGAACGAATTCCTATGCCCCACAACTAACCCAGAGACATTTTTTAAAAAAATATTTTTTATTTTTACCAACAACCAAAACCCAAACAGTGACACCCCCTAGGCAGGCTGATACATTGGGTATACTTAATCAATAATAACATATTCAATTCAAACATAAGCACAATTCTATATACATTAACACTCTTCCCTCCACATGGTTATTTAACTTTTAACATTTTAATTACTCCAAATTGTTCATACCTACCCAGATAATTCAATATCTTCTCAATCCAAACCTCCTCTTTCTCACTGACCTTACACCCTTTCATTCTGTGTATCTTCACAATTAGATATTCTAAAATTATAATATAATATTATATTATAATAATATTATAATATAATAATATAATAATATTATAATAATATTATAATATTATTCAATTTTTTTCTCCATTGGTTCACTCCTAGCTCTTCTTAGTTTTTCCAGGTACTCAATATAACCTGTCTGGCTGCAACTACCATCAATTTTAACTAGTTACATTCCTCTTTTGTTTTTAACTCGGTGCTACTCAGACTAATAAGAACCATTAATTTAGTTATTTCCACCTTCCTACCCAGGCAGGCCCCACAAATAACCCAGAGATGCATTTTAAATAAAAGGACACATTCTGCTCATGTAAAAACATGCTGATTCCCAGACCGTCCCACGGGCCTTAGGTTGCCTACCCCTGTGTGCTAGAGTTTCTGGAGCAGACCCAGGGCCAACCCCAAAGGGAGCGCATTGCAGTAGCTTACCCATGCATGGGGTGCAGTGGCTAAGTGACCCCAATCCTGACAGGGCCATAGCTGGCATACCAGACAAAGCTAGCAAAAGGCCACCCTCCACAAACTACTTGTCTGCATGTGCGACTTGACTACATCCAATGTCATCTCGCCATATCAGATGACTGATATGAACACTGTTTACCCACGGGAAGGAAACAGGAGCAGCGCAAGAAAACATCATGTGTTATAAGGCGTCAACAAGGACCAGCCTTAGTACTGATAAGCATTGTATATTGACACAGAGAATTACAACATGTTGTTCTGATCATGAGGCATGGCTACTCATTCTGATAATGCAGTAAAAGTGACTGGCCCATTTGTATGGGGGTGGGGAACTTTTTCAGCCCAACAGGCCAGATTTTAATCTCCCCAACCCCACTTTATGGGCCAGTTATGGACCACCCACCTGTCAAAGTAGGTCTGCTGTTGGTTCCACTGTCTAACAGTTCTTACCTTCAGAAAGTTCTGCCTGAACTTTCTTGTAACTTGAAGCCATTGGTTTGGGTCCTACACTCCGGAGCAGGAGAAAACAAGCTTGTTCCTTCTTCCATGTGGCAGCCCTTGAGATATTTGAAGGTGGCTGTCATATCTCCTCTCAGTCTCCTCTTTTCCAGGCTAAACGTCTCCGACTCCTTCAACCACTCCTCATAAGGCTTGGTTTCCAGACCCTTGATCATCTTGGTTGCCCTCCTCTGCACGCGTTCCAATATGTCAACATCCTTCTTGAAGTTGATTTATTATGCTCAATGACCAGTATCAAGATAAAAACACCAAATACAAAATTTAAAAGCTCAGAACAAAATAAAATAGTATGAAATCACTTATACATAAACAAGCAGTTCTAGGTGGTCATTTATCTGTTAGAAGGAAACCCTTCTGACCTAGAGATGACCATCCATTGATATATTATACTACTCCTGGGTGCTAGTCATTATATGTTATATTTACATTTTACCTTGATACTGGCCATTAACCATAATAAAACAGCTATACTATAGTTACCTGCAGGGACCTTGCTAGCTTACCCACATCCCTGCAGAAAGGGGGAGTAAATCATAGCTGTCAACTTTTCTTGCGAGGAATCCTATTCAGAATAAGGGAATTTCCCTTAAAAAAGGGAAAAGTTGACAGCTATGGAGTAAATGGTTTGTAGAACCTGCTAAAAGCATTTTTGTTTAGACAAACCTGTAGAATGTTGAAGTGGTTTGATCTGTTTCTAAGCTTAGCATTGATTTTGTATTTTTGAATGTTTTTAGTTGTGTCACCACCAGCCATACTTCTGATGTTAACGGGACTGAGAGAAGGTGCTCACCCAAAGATCTTAGCACACAGGCAGCTTTGTATAGGGAGATACAATCTTTCAGGTAGCCTGGGAGCGAGTCATATAATATAATACGTACAAGTACAACCATAAAGTCATTAATAAAAGCCATCAATAAAACTAGCAAACACCCCCCCCAAAAAAATACTTACTCCTAACCCCATATACCTGGGAGTGAGCCCCACTGAATTCCATAGGACAAGAAGGTGGAGAATTTTGACTGGAAACTTTGGTGGGGATTTCTAGCTTGACTCCTGGCTTCCACTCAACGCTCCCTATAGCTCATCCATGACAGGTAGGTCACCACCAAACCATAGAGCAGCATCTTCCAGGGAGCCTGAACACCTCCCTTCATGCTGCTGGGGATTTGTTAGTGCATTAGCAGTTAAAAACTACTTGCTCTCTTGTTGAGGAGGCAGAAAGGGGGACAACTTCTGAAGCCATTTGAAAACATAGCAATACAGATTCCAAGGCAGAGAACTCACTGTTCAAATCCCCAGCGGCATCAAGGGAGGGTTGGCATTTAAGCACTGAGAAATGCAAGGGCACATTCTTTCACCTTTGGTGGACGTGCCCAAGGATTAAGACCTTCTGGGAAATGATCTATAATGAAATGAAAAAGGTGTTTAAATATACCTTTCCGAAGAAACCAGAGGCCTTTCTTCTGGGCATGGTTGGCCAATTGATGTTAAAGAAGGACAGAACCTTTTTTATGTATGCCACAGCAGCAGCAAGAATACTTATCGTGAAGTATTGGAAGACACAAGAACTACCCACTCTGGAAGAATGGCAGATGAAGGTGATGGACTACATGGAATTGGCAAAAATGACTGGCAGAATCAGAGACCAGGGAGAAGAGACGGTGGAGGAAGATTGGAAGAAATTTAAAGACTATTTAAAGAAATATTATAAAATTAATGAATGTTAGAATGACATCGGAGGGAGGTTAAAAGGTTATTAGCAATAATGTGGTGAAGGAGTATGGAAAAATTGAAGGTCAAAAGATGAAGAATTAATGGTTTAATATATTAAGATAAAGATTAAGATAAGATAGAGGGAAGGGATTTGCTGATTAAACATTTGAATTGGAATACAGTGAGGGGAGGTGTGGGGAAGTCTGGGAAACAAGCAAATGTAAGAATACTATGAAAATGGAATTGTTTTTATCTGTTTTTCTTTTCATTTTTGTATTTTGTTTTTTCTTTTTCTCTTTTCTATGTAAAAGACATAATAGAAATATTATATATATAAAAAGAGAGAGAAATGCAAGGGCTCAGATGAGCGTTAGTGCTGCCGGAGCAAAGTCTGTGCTGCCTCTGGAGCTGTCCGAGGTGCTGCAGAAGCATGACGGCGAGAAATTGATTTTAAGTATTTTTGAATGATTTAAATTGTTTTTACTGGGTTTTTTTGTAATCCGCTTTGAGGTTTTCTATTTTGAAAGTCAATAAATGTTGCAAGCCGCCTTAAGTCCCAACTTGGGAAAATGTCAGGATATAAATACATTAAATAAACACACTATTTATTTATATTTGTAGGCCATCTTGGGGCTTTTGCCCTTACAGAAGAACATAAGAAGAGGCCTGCTGGATCAGGAGCAGGAGTCAGAAGTAGGGCTGACCTACTGCTGAGTCCAGCTCCTGACATAACATCAGTTGCTCATCTCCCCCAGCATCCTGTTCTCACAGTGGCCAACCAAATGCCTGTGGGAAACCCAGAAGCAGGATCCAAGCACAGGGACACTCGCATCCCCTGTGGTTTCCAGCAACTGATCGTCAGAAGCATTGCTGCCTCTTTAACATATGCACAATTTCAGCATTTCTCTTATTTTTATCCCGTTTATCATGGAGTTGTTGTTTCTCCCATTCTGCTGCACCCTACCTTCCTACCTTCTATCTATTAAATCGTAACCAGAGTATTATAATCTAATTACTTTTGTTGGTCGTAACTCAAATCCTGCTTGCAAGTTCATCATACTGCAATATTTCTTTAAATAGTCCCCCCCCCAAAAGGCATCTGTTCTGGCAGCCATCACCTTAAAGGTGGCCTAGGAACATTTAAACATGAGTAAATCAGTTGAGAGATGCAGGTGGTGCTGTGGGTTAAACCACAGAGCCTAGGACTTGCCGATCAAAAGGTCGGTGGTTCAAATCCCCATGACGGGGTGAGCTCCCATTGCTCGGTCCCTGCTCCTGCCCACCTAGCAGTTCGAAAGCACCTTAAAGTGCAAGTAGATAAATAGGTACCGCTGTGGCAGGAAGGTAAACGGTGTTTCCGTGCGCTGCTCTGGTTCGCCAGAAGCAGCCTAGTCATGCTGGCCACATGACCCAGAAGCTGTACGCCGGCTCCCTCAGCCAATAAAGCGAGATGAGCGTCGCAACCCCAGAGTCGGTCACGACTAGACCTAATGGTCAGGGATCCCTTTACCTTTACCTAAATTGAGAATCCTTCTGGCAGGGGGAAAGAACCTGGACATAACAAAGAAAGAGAGCAGGTTGCAAAGTTTTCTTGTTATGTGAAAGGTTAACTTAGTGAAATATTTCAATAGGGAGGGGTTGGTTTGACCGCAGTGGTGAAAACAGCCCATACTGTGGCATAAGCTGTCTTAGACCAGAACTTTGTGCATCTAAGCAAATTAATGCCTCAATAAATCTGTTTGTCTTTATGGTACTGCAAGACACGTTGTACTGATTAGCGACATAAATTCCTCGAATACTTACCTCCATGAAATGTCCCAGGTCAACCTCACCACGGCCGTTCTTTCCCACATTAAGATCAGGGCTGAGAGGGGTGGGGATAAATTCAACCCAAATGTTTATTCACTGGGAAATCAAAAGCACATCACAGTTTATTCTCAAATAATTTTATGACCAATAAAACTCTGCAGGCACCAAAACGCCGTCGAATGTAAATAACTCATCATTGTGAATAAACACATTATTCAGTTGGCACTCGAGAAACGAGCAAGAATGCTTCGCTTGCTGCCAGGGAGACAGCTTTTCCCAAGCTGGTGCCCTCCAGATGTTTTGGACTACAACTCGGCCTGGATAGCTCAGTTGGTTAGAGCATGATGCTGATAACGCCAAGGTTGCAGGTTTGATCCCCATATGGGACAGCTGCATTGCAGAGGGTTGGACTAGATGATCCTCAGGGTCCCTTTTAGCTCTACAATTCTATGATTCCATCAGCACAGGGGCTGATAGGAGTTGTAGTCCAGAACATCCGGAGGATGCCAGTTTGGGGAAGCCTGAGCTGAGAGAATCCAGGTGAATCACCCACCCAAATTTCCTAGCCTGGTGCCAATGAGTATGGCAGAATTTCTACACCCATTTGTCAAAAGAGAACAAAAACAGTTGAGAATAATTTCGCAATAGGCCATGGCATCAAAACAATTATGGCACATGTTCATTTCCAACCATGCCTCCTGCTCAATTTGGTATAATAATATGGCATGGCCAGACTATTGGACGCATGGGACAATTGTCCCAGAGCTCCAATTCTGGGCTATACACTGCACTGCTGTTTCAAGAAGAGACAGCTGGTGTGCCGTGACAGTTTTATCTGTATTCTTCCCCCAACTTCCTTATCTACTCAGATTTTATCATTGCTTGTCTCCAGCCTAGTTCCTGGCAACACACTATATGGCAGGAAACCTATAACCGCAATGCGAGCACTAAGGCCTAAATCCAATACAGAGTTATGATTGCAAACACCCATTGAAATTAATGGGGTGAAGCATGTTGAATTCTGTGCTGGCCTAAAGCTATTGCTGAACAGCCAAGAGAGCTGTTGGAGGGAGGGGGGGAATACCCTGTGGGAAGCAAGGGGAAACATTCAGTTACTTGGACTCTGTCAGTGCAAAGTTCCTAAAACGCCCAAAAGAGGATATTTTCGCATTTACATCCGGTCATACCTTTTCCCTAAATGTAAACCACATTGCTATGTTAAGGGTTCTAGCCTAACCTTCTCCCTGACAAGCTACTTTACTACATGCAGGGAATTGGTTTTACTGTGGGGGAACATTCCAGCATGCAACACACACACCCTCCTTCATTCTGAAGGACAGTGTCATGTAATATTTCTAAATCTGCTTCCTACAACTGCAGATGTACAATGTGCCACCATCTGCCTTATTTCAGGGCAGATTTGAGGGTAAACCATACACGGAATGAGTCTGCCCCTGCGGCTTGATGGAGGTAGAAACTGTCTCTCATGCCTTGTTACGCTGCCATTTCTACAGGGATATACGCTCAGCATTTATTACCCCTGCTATGCAAAAATTATGCAAAAAAATTTTTTTTTAATTATGGTGCTCTTGAGAGTCCCATGGACTGCAAGAAGATCAAACCTATCCATTCTGAAGGAAATCAGCCCTGAGTGCTCACTGGAAGGACAGATCCTGAAGCTGAGGCTCCAATACTTTGGCCACCTCATGAGAAGAGAAGACTCCCTGGAAAAGACCCTGATGTTGGGAAAGATGAAGGGCACAAGGAGAAAGGGACGACAGAGGACGAGATGGTTGGACAGTGTTCTCAAAGCTATGAACATGAGTCTGACCAAACGGCGGGAGGCAGTGGAAGACAGGAGTGCCTGGTGTGCTCTGGTCCATGGGGTCACGAAGAGTCGGACATGACTAAACGACTAAACAACAACAACAAATGCAAAAATCTCCAAATGAATCCGAACTTCAATGTCTAAAATCCCTGGTAGAGGACGAGGATCCCAAAATCACGTTAAGGGTAGCCAAATTCTGTGTGATTGCCATAAAACTTAGGGAACAAGCTGTGCTATCATAATGATTAAGGTTTTAAATGATAATTTTAGGTTATATGTTAGCGACTAAGTTTTAATTTATATATTTTTTAAACTTTTGCTATATCTGTATTGTCCCTGTTATACCTAATCGCAAATTCAAATGTATCCCTATCACTTTTTATGACTTCCTTGATATTGTATGTGGGCTGGAACTGGACTGTGACCGAAATAATAAAATTCAATTCAATTCAACTGCATATGTAGGGAATTGGATGTAATCATCTATGATCAACTATGATCATCAAGGGCTCCTACCCCCTTCTACCCTGGCCATCGACAGCTGGTGGAGATGCCTGTTGTTGTTTTTCTAAATGTGTAAGTAAGAGATGGGGGAATGAACCTGTGGTCCTGAAGATGTTGCTAGGCTACAACTCCCACCATCCCTGACCATTGGCCATGCTAACTGGGTGCGTAGAAATGCAATCAGTAGCATACTGGGGATGGGGCGTTTTGACGGCAAATGCCAATCATATCTTCCTGCCTCATTTCCATTCCTGTTTGCAGAAGGAAGCAATTACTGGTTTTTGTTGTTGTTTAGTCATTTAGTCGAGTCCGACTCTTCGTGACCCCATGGACCAGAGCACAGACACAGTGGAAGTGAGGAACAGGTTTAAGGATTTAGATTTGGTGGACAGAGTGCCTGAAGAACTATGGATGGAGGCTCGTAACATTATACAGGAGGCAGCAACGAAAACCATCCCAAAGAAAAGGAAATGCAAGAAAGCAAAGTGGTTGTCCAACGAGGCCTTACAAATAGTGGGGGAGAGACGGCAAGCAAAATGCAAGGGAGATAGTGAAAGATACAGGAAATTGAATGCAGACTTCCGAAGAATAGCAAGGAGAGTCAAGAGGGCCTTCTTAAACGAGCAATGCAAAGAAATAGAGGAAAACAATAGAATGGGAAACACCAGAGAAAATTGGAGATATGAAAGGAACATTTCGTGCAAAGATTACCATGATAAAGGACAAAAGTGGTAAGGACCTAACAGAAGCAGAAGACATCAAGAAGAGGTGGCAAGAATACACAGAGGAACTATACCAGAAAGAAATGGATGTCTCGTATACCCCAGGTAGTGTGGTTGCTGACCTTGAGCCAGACATCCTGGAGAGTGAAGTCAAATGGGCCTTAGAAAGCACTGCTATTAACAATTATTGGTCCCTTTCGCATTTTGACAGAATTCTCTCACATCCCTGTAGCAGAGTGAAAGCAGATCAAACAGAGTTTCCCTTGCAGTGGTAAAACCTGCACGCACTGCTCAAGGGAGGCATTCAGCCAAATAAATCTTTCCCTTACATCAGCCATGGGTTTCTCCTGACAACCTATTTATTGAGCATTCAACCAGCTTTGCTTGTACAAAGCTCCCATGGAGGCCAGATTATATCAGGTCCTTATTGAGAATTCATTGTTTTGTTTACAGGGAGGTTATATAACAATATCTATTCATCTTGATTTGCTATTCATCTTCCAGTTGGTCAGTCATTCATCCTCCACTTTTCAATGCATCTCCTCACTTTCCTAACAGCAAAAAGTCATTTTCCTTTTTTTAAGTGGATTTGTTGCAAAGCATAGAGTGCTTTAATTGACTTTATTTGTGCAAACCTAGATTTCCCACTATGTGCTTCAATTATTCCTGCAAAATATCGACAGGTATCTTCATGGCTGGATTTCTGTAAAACAGAAAAGCTAACCTGTCGCTCTCTAGATGTTGCTAGACTTCAACTCCTATTAGTCACAGTCAGCATAGCCAGTGGCCAGGGATTCTGGGAGGTGTAGTCCAGTAACATCTGGAGGGCCACAGGCTAGCCCTCCCCTGCTCCACTGTAAAGCAATACAGTGGTACCTCAGGTTAAGAACATAATTCGTTCTGGAGGTCTGTTCTTAACCTGAAATGGTTCTTAACCTGAAGCGCCATTTTAGCTAATGGGGCCTCCCACTGCCGCCGTGCCGCCACCGCACAATTTCTGTTCTCATCCTGAAGCAAAGTTCTTAACCCGAGGTAATATTTCTGGGTTAGCGGAGTCTGTAACCTGAAGCGTATGTAACCTGAGGTACCACTGTATCCTAAAACATTGTTTCCCAAACTTGGGTCCCCAGCTGTTTTCAGACTCCAATTCCCATCATCCCTGACTGCTGGTCTTGCTAGCTAGGGATGATGGGGGCTGTAGTCAAAAACCAGCCAGAGACCCATGTTTGGGGAACACTGTTCTAGAACTTGCGACACCCCTTTCTCATGAGACAGCACAGTCCCTCATCGACAAACCTTCTGTTTTGCTCTTGGGGGTCAGAGGGAGAGAGTTGTCAAGCCTGTGGTAGACCTCACTTGATGGCCAGTGGGCTGAATTCTTTTTTGCTGGGTCAGAAATGCAGGCCTGTACTGTATATGTCCCAGTTAGTGCAGAACCGCCACCAGAAACATGTCACCGCAAACACACAAATCACTCCCAGCAAGTCAACCCCACCTTGAAGTGTTCCTCAGACCTGGCATGGAGGCAGCACTTGGAATGAGGGCTGGACAGCTTCCACTTATGATTTAAGGCTTGCTTCGGTTAAATGTTAACAAGCAGCTCGCGATGGGACTTTCCGAGCGCAGCCAGCGGAAGAGTTGATCCAAGAGTCAAGCGAACAAGAGACTCTGAGAGAGGGCGATCTGGAGCTACAGAGCCAAGCCACTGGAGCTGATAATATCTTCTGTAAAGGAGAAAGGGAACAACAAGGCTATTAAGAAAACAAGTCAAGCATTTCCTTTTCAGTTCCGTAGCTGCTGGGGCAGGTGTCAGCCTTCTGCTCTCTTTCTTGAAGTCAGGCACACTGACTTAATTGTGTGCCTTCCCTTTAAATACAGTATCACTCCCTGTTTCCCTCCATAGACTAGGAAAAGCCCTGCTGCAGGTCTGTATTAAGAGCCCTGCCAGTGGTGTGTTTCGCTCTTTATTTTTTAAATATAGAACGCCTGCTCTTTACTTACTTTAATGTTCAACATCTGCCCTGCTAGCTTGTTTTCTCTTTGGTTGTTTATTGACTCTATATTAAGAAAAAAAAGGGCCCTATCATTGCACCCCGTCCTTTTACCCAAAATGCTGCCAGAGAAACTTACGAAAATCAGCAGTAAGACATTGGGAAATGATTAATAGTGAATTGAAAAAAATGTTCAAAACTACCTTCTCCCCAAAAACCCAGAGTCCTTTTTGTTGGGGATAACACAGACTGAAATTCCCAGGTATCAGAAAAGGTTATTTAGGCATGCAACAACTGCGGCCCGTTGCATGTGTTAGTCCAAAAATGGAAAGTGAGCGAGGTCCCAACTAAAGAAGATTGGCAACTTAAATTGACAGAATATGTACAACTTGCAGATTTAACATATAAAATAAGAGAAGTAAGAAAAGCATGTGTTTAAAGATTGGATAACATTTATTGAATATATGGAAAATAATTGTATGCAGATGAAAAAGCTGGCAGCATTAAGATAAGTTCAACAAGTAAAGAATTTTTGATGGATGTAAAAGTGGAAAACTGATCTGAATGGTTATATTAACATATGCAGAGATGGCTAGCTCTTGCTTGTTCTTAGCTACCAGCACAGCAACTTGCAAAGCCTTCTGGAAAATCCAAGCAGGCTTTGCACCTGAAGCCCTATCCTTTTAGGAGTGCTGGCTTGGGTCTCAAAGCTGACCTTGTTTGTCTCACTCTCTCCATCTCTACCCATGAATCCCTTCAGGCAACCTGGCCTGCCTCGTCTGTTTCTCTGTCCGTTTGGTTACCCTTGTTGGAGAGTGTAGAATTGAATCCAGTAGGGCTGGCTGACAGGAGTTCCGGCCTTGGATTGCTTTTCTTGGAGTTCCTGGGATATCCTGCTGTAAAAATGGCTAGCTTTGGATGGAAACTGCAGTATATATGGAAGTTTTGGGTGCTGTCCCTGGAACAAACTCTTGCTCTGAGGCTAATTCTTGCCAGCATGCCTCAGAAAGAGACTCCCTTGACAAGCCGGATAATTGTCCACGAATGTAAGCAGTTTTGAAACACATCTATATAACATACTAAGAGTAAAGTTGAAACACCCCAGTCCTGAGAACCATGTACCAAAGTCAAGCTGTTTGTGGCTTCTGATGTAAGAGATAGGAACGTGCATTCTTTTCTGAAAAATGTGACTAAGGTCCCTCTGGTTCAGTTTTCATGTGTTCTGAAGCAAATGTCACAAGTAAAAGGAGTGGGTAGTTTCATACCCTCCAACATGTTGGAACAAAACACCCAGATGCCATCTTCTGAGGGTCACATGAGTCACATGACCCACGCAAGACTGAGACCCTGAAAAAAAGTGCTTTTTGGGGTACGGAGCCCCAAAAGGTACGTTTCGGGGCACTTTGCTAAATCACAGCCCCGAAAAAGTGTTGCTGTTTTTCAGGGCAAGATCACAGCGTGAAATTGTGTGAGATTGCAGCACCCCAAGTGGCTGTCATGCTGTCACAGGAAATAATGGGATGTCTTACTGGGACAGCTGAGGGGTGCATCTGTACCTAGGGCCAGGGCAACTAGGGCCAGGGCCTTTTCAGTACTGGCCCCGACTTGGTGGAACGCTCTGTCACAAGAGACTAAGGCCCTGCGGGACTTGATATCTTTCTGCAGGGCCTGCAAGACAGAGCTGTTCTGCCTGGCCTTTGGTTTGGACTCAGTCTGTCCTTTATGTTTCCCTCCCCTTATGGTTTTCATCTATGGGCTACTTTTAAAATGAGGCTGCATTTTAAATTGCGTCTTAACCCAGGAGGACTCTCCTGAGTGAGTGCTTGTGGGCCCTGCTTTTGCCACCTACCATCTGGCCTGGGGCGGGGCCTGAAGCCTCACAAGGACTGCTTGCTGCTTGCTGCCTGCTGCCCAGGAGGACTCTCCTGAGTGAGTGCTTGTGGGCCCTGCTTTTGCCACCTACCATCTGGCCTGGGGCGGGGCCTGAAGCCTCACAAGGACTGCTTGCTGCTTGCTGCCTGCTGCCCAGGAGGACTCTCCTGAGTGAGTGCTTGTGGGCCCTGCTCTTGCCACCTACCATCTGGCCTGGGGCGGGGCCTGAAGCCTCACAAGGACTGCTTGCTGCCTGCTGCCCAGGAGGACTCTCCTGAGTGAGTGCTTGTGGGCCCTGCTCTTGCCACCTACCATCTGGCCTGGGGCGGGGCCTGAAGCCTCATAAGGACTGCTTGCTGCTTGCTGCCTGCTGCCCAGGAGGACTCTCCTGAGTGAGTGCTTGTGGGCCCTGCTTTTGCCACCTACCATCTGGCCTGGGGTGGGGCCTGAAGCCTCATAAGGACTGCTTGCTGCTTGCTGCCTGCTGCCCAGGAGGACTCTCCTGAGTGAGTGCTTGTGGGCCCTGCTTTTGCCACCTACCATCTGGCCTGGGGCGGGGCCTGAAGCCTCACAAGGACTGCTTGCTGCCTGCTGCCCAGGAGGACTCTCCTGAGTGAGTGCTTGTGGGCCCTGCTTTTGCCACCTACCATCTGGCCTGGGGCGGGGCCTGAAGCCTCATAAGGACTGCTTGCTGCTTGCTGCCTGCTGCCCAGGAGGACTCTCCTGAGTGAGTGCTTGTGGGCCCTGCTTTTGCCACCTACCATCTGGCCTGGGGCGGGGCCTGAAGCCTCACAAGGACTGCTTGCTGCTTGCCGCCTGCTGCCCAGGAGGACTTCCCTGAGTGAGTGCCTGAGGGCCTGCTCCTTTCTGCCACTTACCACCTGGCCCAGGGCGGGGCCTGACGGGCCTCACAAGGACTGTTCCTGCCATCTACTATCTGGCCCAGGGTGGGGCCTCACAAGGACAGTTGTTGCCTCTGATGCTGCTACTGCCCAGGAGGACCCGGAGGGGTCCAGAGTTCTTTTTAACATGTTTTTAAATCTCCCTTTCCCTTTAGATTTTTTTATATATGGGGGTGGGATGGATGTTTGGGTGGGCTTGGGAATTTGTTAGTTTTTGATGAATCTGTAATTTTGGCAATTTTTATTTGTATTGTTTTATTGTTTCTGGGCTGTTTTTGTTTTTTGTACTTATTGTTTTAAGGTTTTATTGTGTTAGGCTGCGGAAGAATAACATTAATTGCCATCAATGGAGGCCACTATGAGGCTTGGGATTCCTACCGTGGAGGGGCGAGGGAGGTATGGCGGTGGGGGCAGATATTATAGGCGAAGGGGATCGAGATATGGATATGCTCGTACCCCTTCCAATCTGCGCCTCATCCCGAGGGACGAGGGTAGGGTGAGCAAGGATTACTCACCTCCGTCACTGGTGTTGTGCAATGCCAGGTCTATAGGCAACAAAACCGCCACCCTGCGAGATTTCTTTATCTCGCAGGGGGTCGACCTGGCTTGTGTGACGGAGACCTGGGTGCGCGAAGGGGCAACAGTTACCTTGCGAGAGATGGCGCCCCCGGGTTTCTCTGTCCTCCACCAGTCGCGGACTGTGGGCCGGGGGGGAGGGGTGGCATTATTAATCCGGGAAGATTGTCCTTTCAGGGCTCTACCATCGCCATCGATCCCCGGCATTGAATGTGTTGGCCTAGTGTGGGGCTCCGAGGAGAGCTTGGCTGTCTGGCTGGTGTACCGGCCACCTAGCGCACCAGCAGCCACCCTGTCAGGCCTATTGGAGGCGGTGGCCGGCTGGGCCTTGGAGTTCCCTAACCTATTGGTATTGGGGGACTTCAACACCCATGCTGATGCCACTCCCTCCTCACAGGCTCTGGACCTGGTGTCTTCCATGGCGACACTAGGGCTCTCCCAGTTTGTTTCGGGCCCCACACATCAAGCAGGCCACACGCTGGATTTGATCTTTGGCGTAGGTATAGATGTGATCATGTCTCCTTCGATGAAGGTACCATGGTCTGATCACTACGCTCTGAAAGCCAGGATTGACTTTCCACCCCCACCCTGCTTAGGTGGCGAGCCAATTTGGGCTCGCCCGCAGAGGCTGATGGACCCTGATAGATTCCGCCAAGCCTTGCGGGACCTTGCTCCCCCTGGCGACTCATTGACTGAGCTTGTTGAGGGCTGGAATATCCAGCTCCTGGCAGCCATTGATGAGATCGCACCTAAGCGCCCTCTGCGACCCCGCAGAAACCGGGCTCCCTGGTTTACCGAGGAGCTCCGGAAAATGAAGCGGGACCTCAGACGGCTAGAGCGAGTATGGCGGGGTGCCCGTGACGGAGCCTCAAGAACATCTTATAGGGCTTTTATGAAAACCTACGAGATGGCGGTGAAGGCTGCTAAGAAGTCTTACTTCTCGGCCTCCATTGCATCCGCTAGCTCTCGCCCGGCGCAATTATTTAGGATAATCAGGTCTTTAACGTCCCTTGAGGGACAGCCAAATTTAAATAACAATTTGACACACAGCTGTGAGGCATTTGCGAGCTTTTTTGCGGAGAAGGTCTTGTTGCTCCGCCATGACCTCCCTGCCAATTTGGATACAATAAAGGAACTGGAGGCCCCTCGACTGTCCTCGGGTCCAGTATTGGACCACTTCAACCGGATATCCCCAGCCGATGTGGACAGACTCCTCCGAGCTGGAAAGCCCACCACCTGTCCTCTCGACCCGTGCCCGTCTTGGCTGATTAGAGCGTGTCCAGACGAGGTGCGGGCCCTCCTGGGGGATATCATCAATTTGTCCCTTGGCACGGGGACATTCCCAGGAGAATTGAAGGAGGCAGTGGTGCGCCCGCTCTTAAAGAAAACATCATTAGATCCTTTAGATCTATCCAATTACCGCCCAGTTTCGAATCTTCCGTTCCTGGGTAAGGTGATTGAGAGAGCGGTTGCTGAACAGCTTGGTGGGTTTCTGGATGAAACATCGGCTCTCGACCCATTCCAGTCCGGCTTCCGCGCTGGTCATGGGACCGAGACGGCTCTGGTTGCCCTAACAGATGATCTTCGTAGACAGCTGGATCAAGGTGGGTCGGGGCTGCTGATTCTTCTAGATCTGTCAGCAGCTTTTGACATGGTCGATCACAAACTTCTGGACCACCGCCTTGCCGACGTGGGGATTCAGGGCACAGCCCTTCAATGGCTGCGCTCGTTTCTCTCTGGTCGGGGACAGAGGGTGGCGCTTAGGGGGAAATTGTCATCGCGCCACCCCTTGGTGTGTGGAGTACCTCAGGGTGCGATACTCTCCCCGATGCTTTTCAACATCTTTATGCGCCCCCTCGCCCAGCTTGTCCGGAGTTTTGGGCTGGGTTGCCATCAGTATGCTGATGACACCCAACTCTATCTGTTGATGGATGGCCATCCTGACTCGGCCCCAGACACACTGACCAGATGTCTGGAAGCTGTGGCTGGATGGCTACGTGGGAGCCGGTTGAAGTTAAATCCTTCGAAGACAGAGGTCCTGTGGCTGGGACGGGACGATATGGGATTGAGGGGGCAACTCCCATCTCTTGCGGGGGTGCAATTAGTGCCAGCACCGTCCGTTAAGAGTTTGGGTGTAATCTTCGACACCTCCCTTTCAATGGAGGCGCAGATTGCAGCTACAACAAAGGCGGCATTTTTCCATCTCCGCCAAGCTAAGCAGTTGGCTCCTTACCTCTCTCGCCCTGACCTAGCCACTGTGATCCACGCGACGGTCACCTCCAGACTGGATTATTGTAACTCGCTCTACGTGGGGCTGCCCTTGAGACTGACCCAGAAACTCCAGCGGGTGCAGAATGCTGCAGCGAGACTCCTTACGGGGTCTTCGCTGCGAGATCACATTCACCCGGTGCTATACCAGCTGCACTGGCTCCCGGTGGAGTACAGGATCAGGTTTAAGGTGCTGGTTTTAACCTTTAAAGCCCTATACGGCCTAGGACCCTCGTACCTACGGGACCGCCTCTCCTGGTATGCCCCACAGAGAAACTTACGGTCTTCAAATAAAAACATCTTGAAGGTCCCAGGCCACAGAGAAGTTAGGCTGGCCTCAACTAGAGCCAGGGCTTTTTCGGCCGTGGCTCCGATCTGGTGGAACACTCTGTCACAAGAGACCAGGGCCCTGCGGGACTTAACATCTTTCCGCAGGGCCTGCAAGACAGAACTGTTCCACCAGGCCTTTGGCCAGGGCACAGCCTGACTCCCTCCATTGGCAATCTTCGCAGAGCTCTGGCCCAACGGTTGCCAGTGGCTTGAATTAATTAATTTTATAATGAATGATTTTAAAGTGTTGTTTGTGCTGTTTTATTGTTGTTAGCCGCCCTGAGCCCGGCTTCGGCTGGGGAGGGCGGGATATAAATAAAATTTATTATTATTATTATTATTATTATTATAAATTGGGTCCCCCCCCATTATGTTTTTACTGTAATTTTACTGGTGTTAGCCACCCTGAGCCCGACTCTGGCCGGGGATGGCAGGGTATTATTATTATTATTATTATTATTATTATTATTATTATATTGGAGGAAGGAGCCTTAACAACATAAGATGAGCCTGCTGGATCAGGCCAAAGGCCCATCTAGTCCCACATCCTATTTTCACTGTGGCTGTGGGAAACCTTTCAAACAGGACTTGAGAGCCTTAGCAATCTCTGCACTTGCGATCCCTTGTAACTGGTATACAGGGACCATAAAGCCTTGGATCGTGGAGGCAGAACACCTCCACTGTCCCTGTCACACAGAATGAGTTTCCTGCTGCATAGCTGTACATCCAGGGAGTCTAGATAAACAGGCACGGGTCATGCCACAGAGGCTGGGAAGATTTAGGGTTAGGGAAGGGGGTCTTCTTTGTTTTTGACCTGGATCACCACAGCCAGGTGCTGAACAAAGTGGTTCAGCTGGGTGGATGAAAGTTAAGAGTCAAGGCCTCTGAGATCAACTTCTTATATTCCCCTTTGCAAGGAAATGATGGCGAATCTAGGCCTGAAAGTTTCCAGTCCCACCCCACCCCCCATCCATTTCACATCCTTACATATGTTACAAGCATCTAAAATATGCCTCTTGATCACCAAAGGCTTAATTTATTAAAATACTTGTATGGGAAGAAAATCATAAGTACAAGTCGTTTTCATTTAAAAATAACCCAGTATGACCCAGTGTAGGACAGACAAACTGTTCTACTGTTTAATACCCTCTGAACTTCAGGCTGATGTGATTCATAATTTAGGCATCTTGGCCACAACCCAGTGCAAATAAGCCTCATGAAGCTTAATGTCAAGGATGCCAATGAATGAACGAAGCACCTTTCGCCCTGAGGCTTCTGGAAGCTGTCAAGATGCAACAGCAGCCACACCCCAGGAATGGCTTCAACTGGCCAGCTAAACCAAGTGAGGTTAGTTGATGGTTCACAAACCCTTGGTGAGTTGGGGACTAGGTAAAGGGTAAAGGGACCCCTGACCATTAGGTCCAGTCGTTACCAGTGGCATAGCGTGGGGGGTGCAGGGGGGGCGGCCACACCGGGCGCAACATCTGGGGGTTAGGGTTAGGGGGCAAAAACAAACAAGATGAATTTTAACAGGGAGAAATGTAAAGTATTGCACTTGGGCAAAAAAAATGAGAGGCACAAATACAAGATGGGTGACACCTGGCTTGAGAGCAGTACATGTGAAAAGGATCTAGGAGTCTTGGTTGACCACAAACTTGACATGAGCCAACAGTGTGACGCGGCAGCTAAAAAAGCCAATGCAATTCTGGGCTGCATCAATAGGAGTATAGCATCTAGATCAAGGGAAGTTATAGTGCCACTGTATTCTGCACTGGTCAGACCTCACCTGGAGTACTGTGTCCAGTTCTGGGCACCACAGTTCAAGAAGGACACTGACAAACTGGAACGTGTCCAGAGGAGGGCAACCAAAATGGTCAAAGGCCTGGAAACGATGCCTTATGAGGAACGGCTAAGGGAGCTGGGCATGTTTAGCCTGGAGAAGAGGAGGTTAAGGGGGGATATGATAGCCATGTTCAAATATATAAAAGGATGTCACATAGAGGAGGGAGAAAGGTTGTTTTCTGCTGCTCCAGAGAAGCGGACACGGAGCAATGGATGCAAACTACAAGAAAGAAGATTCCACCTAAACATTAGGAAGAACTTCCTGACAGTAAGAGCTGTTCGACAGTGGAATTTGCTGCCAAGGAGTGTGGTGGAGTCTCCTTCTTTGGAGGTCTTTAAGCAGAGGCTTGACAACCATATGTCAGGAGTGCTCTGATGGCGTTACCTGCTTGGCAGGGGGTTGGACTCGATGGCCCTTGTGGTCTCTTCCAACTCTATGATTCTATGATTCTATGAAATCCACGGGTTAGGGGGAGCAAATTACTTGCCTTGCCCCGGGTGCTGACAACCCACGCTACGCCACTGGTCGTTACCGACTCTGGGGTTGTGGTGCTCATCTCGCTTTGTTGGCCGAGGGAGTCGGTGTACAGCTTCCAGGTCATGTGGCCACTAAGCTGCTTCTGGCAAACCAGAGCAGAGCACGGAAACACCATTTAACTTCCCGCCAGAGCGGTACCTATTTATCTACTTGCACTTTGACGTGCTTTTGAACTGCTAGGTTGGCAGGAGCAGGGACCGAGCAACGGGAGCTCACCCCGTCACCGGGATTCAAACTGCCAACCTTCTGATCAGCAAGTCCTAGGCTCTGTGGTTTAACCCACAGCACCACCCGTGTCCCTTGAGTTGGAGACTAGCCCTGCATATAAAGCCAGGCTCCAGTGGTTTGAGCAGACAAGATCAATGGTGGATCCAATGGTGAAGAAGGCAGTTTCTGCACATGTTGTGGAGGGAAGTGAGGGGAAGATGGGGTTGTTAACCTGGGAAGGTAGCCAGCCCATCTAGGAGAAGGGAAATTTTAGTCCTACACCTCCACCGCCTTGTGGGATATCTTCGGGAAAAGAAAAGACTAAGGAGGAAACCATACAGAAATCTGGGGTGGAGTTCCTAAGGTGGTTGGATGGTGTCTTGTACACCTCCTTCCAGCAACTCCTGTAGCCAAGCTGGTGCCAAACATCTTGCTCTGCTTTCCTTTGGACCATACCAGAGAGGCAGTGGGGATGTCTTGGCATCTTGGCATCCCAGGACCTCCATCAACACTGCCCAGGCTTGTGCCCTGCGGAGGTCACTTTGTTGTTGCTAATGCAGCAAAAACAACGTGGATGGCAGCAGTTACGAGTCACTGGTCCAGACCTCCTTACTTGTAGGGTTCACATGGTGGAATGGGAAGAACTAAGGCTTGATAGACCCTTCCTCCCAAGGGTGGGCAACCTAGCTAAGTCTCTCAGGACAGCTTACTCTATGGTCTTAACCCCTTCATGCATTAACTAGACTTAAGCTTGTTGGTTATATGAGGTTGCTTATCCCGCAGGTTTTTTCAGTCTTCCAGTCTTAGATTGTGTCTTTCACATTTCTGCAGGACAGGAGTTTGTGGTTCTTCTTTAAAAAGAGAAAGGAGTTCATGTCGGTGTCCTTGCACTGTGCTGATCTCACTGTCGCCTGGGCCTTCCCAGTATGCTCCTGCTTATCCCCACTCTTCGGAACTTTGCTACCAAAATTGTTCAGTGCTGTTAGATTTTAGAGCAGGGATGACACGCACAACAGCTCCCACCTGCCCGGATAGGAATACCACTTCTTCTTCCTTCAATCTCCAATTCAAAATTCCTCTCACTGGGAAGTATTTGGCTTAGCTCCTTAGTTTCCCCCATCGCCAACGGTGTCTGAAACTGGGGTTGATGAGTTGGTGTTGCAGTCCAACAAAACCAGGAGTGCAGGAGGTTCCTTACCCCAATCTAAATTTAAACTGCAAGTTCCTTGGCAATTTTTTGCTTTTATTTTTTTCCAGAAAACACCATGTAGATTAATTGCGCTGTTGTGACAATGATGATTAATTACAGTAAATTGCATAATAATTATTGGGTCTTCCAAGGTTCCTGGTCATATCAGCAACAGTAGAGCCAGATTTAGCACTGTCTACTGCCAGCTTAGGGACGCAGGTGGCGCTGTGGGTTAAACCACAGAGCCTAGGACTTGCAGATCAGAAGGTTGGCGGTTTGAATCCCTGAGAGCCCCTGTTGCTCGGTCCCTGCTCCTGCCAACCTAGCAGTTCAAAAGCATGTCAAAATGCAAGTAGATAAATAGGTACCACTCCGGGAGGAAGGTAAACGGCGTTTCCGTGTGCTGCTCTGGTTCGCCAGAAGCGGCTTAGTCATGCTGGCCACATGACCCGGAAGCTGTATGCCGGTTCCCTCAGCCAATAAAGCGAGATGAGCGCCACAACCCCAGAGTCGGCCACGACTGGACCTAATGGTCAGGGGTCCCTTTACCTTTTTACTGCCAGCTTTAGAGTGGTTTGGACCTAGCTTACGAGGAGGATAGACTATATGCTCAGTCTTTATTGAGCTTTCATTCTGAATTGTTTGTGGGGTTATTGTATGACGATGAGCACTTATTCAGATTTGCTTATGAGGTACTTATACATCTTCTCATTCATAGAATCACAGAAACGTTGGGTTGGAAGAGAGTCACCCCTGGCAATGCAGGAATCTCAACTAAAGTGCATGACAGATGGCCATCCAGCCTCTGCCTAAAAACTTCCAAGGAAGGAGAGTCCATCACCTCCGATGAAAATAGGGGCATCCTATTTAATAATAATAATAATAATAATAATAATAATAATAATAATAATTGCCAGGGGTTGGACTAGATTACTCTTGGGGTACCTTCCAACCCAATGATTCTATGATTCTATGAATCATTATTTAATAAAATTATTATTATTATTATTATTATTATTATTATTATTATTATTATTATAATGCCCTGCCGACATGACTGGGTTACTCCAGCCACTCTGGTTGGCTTCCAATATAGAAAAAATCCTAATAAATCATTAAACATTTTATAACTTCCCTATACAGGACTGCCTTCAGATGGCTCGGGGGTTGGATAACTCCATACCCTCCAACATTTCTCTGATGAAAATTGAGATGCCCTAAGGAAAAGTGGGATCAAATCCAGGATCAAATCAGAAACTGGGATGGCTTCTATAAATCTGGAACTATCCCTGGGAAATAGGGGCATTTGGAGGCTCTGCTAGAGGCAACCCCGAAGTTCAGGTCCTGCTTTTGGTGGAAATTTTGCCAAGCAATTAAACTTGTGTGAGAGTTCATGTGGCTCAAGGCTGACCGGGTGCGTGTGTGCTCACTCAAGGCATCTTTAATCAGAACCTGATTTATTATGGCAAAATGGGGGAGAGGAAAAATGAAAAACGGATTCCAAATCAAGTACGACGTATTCCATGGCACGCTTTATGGAGCTTGTGGGAAGCCCTGTGGCCTCGGTGTGGATTAAATTATCAAACGCAGCCATAGCCAAGAATTGCTATGTATGTTCCCAAGGAGATTTTATAATAGTCGTATCTGTTGCTAATGTGGGACATGGAGAACAGAAAGAAAAACACCAGGGGAAGCCAGCGGTGGCGAGCTGCTGAACTTCTTCCCATTTCCTCTCTCAAGGAGGACAGCCCAGCCGTCTGCTCATGGGAAACACAAGGAGAGAGGTTTTTGACCCCAAATGATTCATGAGAGTGATCGTTCTTCAGTCAGTCCCCACCCAATCCCTCCTGATCCACAGGCACCTCTGGTCTGGGGCGAAAAGGGATGGTAATGCTCACCACTTTCCCATATACAACAGGGATGAGGAACCAGAAGAAGCATCGCTGCCTCCATGGCAGAGAATAGGCATCATGGCTAGTAGCCTACAGACATGTAACACGCCTCCTTAAATGCCTGTTCCTGTCACAATATATGTGGTGGTCTTTAGAGTCCTGACAAGACAGAAGTACTGTTCTTGGGGGACAGGGGGCGGGCTGGTGTGGAGGACTCCCTGGTCCTGAATGGGGTAACTGTGTCCCTGAAGGACCAGGTGCGCAGCCTGGGAGTCATTTTGGACTCACAGCTGTCCATGGAGGGGCAGGTCAATTCTGTATTCAGGGCAGCTGTCTACCAGCTCCATCTGGTATGCAGGCTGAGACCCTACCTGCCCGCAGACTGTCTCACCAGAGTGGTGCATGCTATAGTTATCTCCCACTTGGACTACTGCAATGCGCTCTACGTGGGGCTACCTTTGAAGGTGACCCAGAAACTACAACTAATCCAGAATGCGGCAACTAGACTGGTGACTGGGGGGCGGCCGCCGAGACCGCAGAACACCGGTCTTGAAAGACCTACATTGGCTCCCAGTACGTTTCCGAGTACAATTCAAAGTGTTGGTGCTGACCTTTAAAGCTTTAAACGGCCTCGGCCCAGTGTACCTGAAAGAGCGTCTCCACCCCCATCATTCTGCCCGGACGCTAAGGTCCAGTGCCGAGGGTCTTCTGGCGGTTCCCTCACTGCAAGAAGCAAAGCTACAGGGAACCAGGCAGAGGGCCTTCTCGGTAGTGGCACCCGCCCTGTGGAACACCCTCCCATCAGATGTCAAAGAGATAAACAACTACCTGACATTTAGAAAACACCTGAAGGCAGTTCAGGGAAGTTTTTAATGTGTGACATTTTGATGTATTTTTAATCTTTGTTGGAAGCTGCCCAGAGTGCCGCTAATAATAATAATAATAATAATAATAATAATAATAATAATAATAATAATAGAGTGCCCCCAGGCTCCTTGTTGCTGTTCCTTCTAGAGATGAAGGGAAGGATTGCGGTTGATGGGAGTTGTATTCCAAAACAACTGGAGGGCACAAGGTTGGGAAAGGGTTTTTGATATAGAAATGGATTCAGCTTCCAGGGGCTAGAAGAAATTGATGACAACACACACAAACACAAACACATCTCTAATAGATTTTGTGCCTTTGTGCTGGATTCTAATGTTGCAAGCCATTTGGGGAGCCAGCCAATTACTGCTGAAAGGTGTGTTTCATTCCTACAGCAAACCATCAAGCAGAGCTCATTCGAAGCCTGAGTGCCTTTCTAATGGGGAGTGGGGGGGAGTCGGCAGAACGGCACTTTGCACAAATACCGCAGGGCGAACATGTCAATGTGTGGTGAGCTCCCATACAGAAATGCACATAAGAACATCTCCCCCACCCACAGCGTCTAGACAAACTCAACTACGGCAACACTTTTCTTTTGTGGTGTGTGACTAATGCAGGTCTCAGAGGCTATTTGAGAGACACAAACATTCACTGATTAGGAAGGAGAGAGTAGCCAAGCATCGTTCAAAATAAGCAGTTTTAAATCTATCAGGCTATTTTGAAAATAAATGTAGCCATTTTACTGTTTCCAAACTCAGCCATCAGATGAACACAGGTAACTGTTCTAGTCAGGCCATTCATTCAGCTAGACTGGCTAAACCCCAGGGGTTTTTTTTGGCGGGGGGGGGGGAGCCCCTGCTCTTAAGCATTTTTTTTCCTGGGTTCCCAGGACATTTGATGAGGATCCCATCAATTCCTTCATCCAAGTCATTTATAACACAGTGAGACCTTGGTTCCCAAACGGCTTAGTTGTCAAACAGATCGGCTCCTGAATGCCACAAACCTGCAAGTAAGTGTTCCAGTTTGCGAATGTTTTTCGGAGGCTGAACGTCCGACGCGGCGTCTGCTTGAGTGCAGGAAGCTCCTGCAGCCAATTGGAAGCCACACCTTGGTTTTCGGATGGTTTTGGGAGTCGAACGGACTCCCGGAATGGATTAAGTTCGAAAAACCAAGGTACAGTCTGGTTGCGTTCACTTCATGTTGCGGATTTTCGGGTTGCGAAAAGTGTATACAGTCATACCTCAGGATATGACTGTGCTTCAAGTTAAGTATTTTTGGGTTGCGCTCCATGGCGAACGGAAGTAAAGGAGCTTGTTACTTCCAGGTTTCACCGTGCGCGCGTGTGCAGACGGTCAAAATGACATCACGCGCATGCGCGGAAGCAGCGAAAAGCAACCCGCACACCCGCAGATGTGTGGACGCAGGTTGTGTTTGCTTCAGGGTGTGAACGGGGCTCCTGTTCACATCCCAAGGTACCACTGTACTTCTGGGTTTCACCACACGGGCACGCGCAGAAGCGATCTGCACGCTTTGTGCATGCGCAGTAGTGGCACTTTACTTATGGCAGCCCGAAATGGATCAGGTTCATAAGTAGAGGTACCACTGTACCGTTGTATGTTGAACAACAATGGACCCAGGAGAGAACCCTGCGGCACCCCACTTATCACTTTTTCCCGGGATGAGGAGGCACCATTAATTGGCGCTCTTTGGGTTTTGTCCGTCAACCAGCTACAAATCCACCAAACATTTACTTCATCCGGCCCACGTTTTACCATCTTGTCTGCAAGAATATCATGGGGGACTTTGTCAAAAGCCTTACTGAAATCAAGGTACACTACATCTCTTGAAGGCTGCTTTATGCTGACATGCCTTTGAAGCTTTTAAAAATCGTTGAGTCATTTGATTGATAGATTGATTGCATTTATAGCCCTCCTTTTTCTCCAAGGAGTTCAAGATGGTATCCATGGTTCTCCTCCTCCCCACAATATCCTCACAACAACCCTGTGAGGTAGGGGGCAATGACTGGCCCAAGCCCTCCCAGTGACCTTCATGTCCAAATGGGGATTCAAACACTCATCTCTCAGGTCCCAGTCCAACACTCTAACCACTATACCACACTGCCTCTCTTTTAGGGTTGCCATACGTCTGGAATTTCCCGGACATACTGTTGTCAGAAGTAGTGTCCGGGTGAAAATTGGCAAAATTTCCAGGAAAACCCTATCTCTTTTAATGATTATTCTGTATTGCTTTTTAAGGCTTCAGTGTTGTTGTACACCAACCTGATGTTTTGTGAGAGAGTGGTGTATAAGTACTTTAAATACACGAAGGAATAAGATTTGTTTCTCCTTTTTTGGCAATGCTTTCCATCCCTCTCTTTCCAGCAATGCGTAAGTGGCCCCCCTACATTGTAAAGTTATCTTGCCCTCAAAAATTTGATTGTAGACCCAAGTCCTGAGGGTAAGATGATAAACACTCCAGCGCCTCACATACTTTCCAAATGGCTTTGATAAAATATGCATTTTGCCCAAAGTGGTTTTCTTGAGAAGGCCTCTTAGAAAAAACTAAAAAAAAAACTTGGGAGCTCTTCTGGTAAAAAAAAAAAAAATCCCCTACCGCCACCACGACCAAGTACTGAAAAATCACGAGGCAAACTAAAATCTATACCCAGAGAAATTCCTTTTGCTTTCCACAGGTTCTGGGAAACCATTTTTAAAAAAGAAAGAAAAGAGGAAATAAAGAAAGGAATTGCTGAGGCAGCATTTGATTATGTTACCTCAGAGAGCGGGCAAAGGATTTCTTTTCTGTCTGTGTTTATTTCAGACAATCAAGACTTAGCCATCTCCTGAGGAAACATTATTTGAAAACCAAGGCCTTTCTTTTTTGTCAATGTTTTTTTTAATCTCCACATGAATCTCTGATGCATCATGTAAAGAGTATGTGGGATGCAGTTACTTTTTTCCCTTCAAAAAAAAAGAAGATATAAAATCTCTTTTTTGTTTCTCTCACTCATGTTAGCAGCCTTGGTATTTCCCACAACGGGCGAAAAGAAACCTGCCATTTCAGGAAGAGAGCGAGCAAGCTGCTTGTGTTTCTCTGCCCATTTGCCAGAGGGTCAAAGATTATTATCCCCTAATGAAAGGAGAAAGCTCACCCTCTCCCTTGAACCCAGATGAGCTTGCAGGGATGGAGCATTTGGTATTACCACAGAATTTGAGACGGGATGTTCTTTGACTACCACCACCTACACAGAAATTCCCGGGTCAGCTTCCCAGCTCCTTCTGTTGTGAGTCAGTGTTAGGATAATTAGCCCGGTGCTGCCAGTAAATCTTCCCTGATTGATTTACTGGCCCCTCAGTCCAGCACGCTTCCGTTGCGTGAACTCTGCTTCACTCCTACAGCAGTAAAACACCTTAGCAGAATAAGCGCAGCATACGTGTGATAAAGGCTTAAATTAAACGAAGGCAGATTCTTTCCTTAAAGTCTTTTATTGCTCCAATAACATTGGCAAAAATCCATCAGAGCTCAGCTGCATCTCTGCCAGCTCCTCTCACCGAGCGAGCTGCTGACACACTGACACTTTCGCTTTCACAGCACACAAAGAACATTCCAGTCTGCTCACGTCATTTCCTGGCAGACGTCCCAGGAAATCCCTCCCCTTTAGAGCCGAGGCATAGCAGTTTACCTCATTACTGCTCCCAACACCCCCTCTTGCCTCGGATCGGAGGGTAGAATCGACCCTTGGTCGTCCCAAACCTAAACCTACGCAAAACTCTCCATGTCTCTGGAAGGAGAGTGGCTTCGTTAAGCCATCAGCTAGGTTCTTCGCAGAGGGACAATATTTCAGTGCTTCACAAGCTACAAGCGTTCCCTGAGTCTCTGCTCTACACTGTGGTTGCCCAGTCTCTGTGGGTTTCACACGATGCACCCACCTGCAACCTACTGCCTGTTTGCCTGGTGGCAGTTCAGTGAGTGAAAACACACCTAGATCTTTCATGGACTTCAACTCTTTGTCCATTGCCTTGTGCCACTCAGCTGCTTCTTCCTCAGGTAAACTCTGAATATCCTCAAAGGACTCAGGTTCACATCTAGCTGAACCTACCCAGACACCTGAAGCCTCATACCGATCAGGAGGTCTCCTTGTCCTCGCTGATCTCCTCAGTGTGACCCTTGGTGACACTGCTTCTTCTTCCTCAACCTCAGCATCTTCCCCCTCTGACCTGCTGCGCCTTTTGGGCTTCACAGCTGGCTCAACGGGTGAAGAAGGCTCACTCTTTGGTTCAAGCTTGACTCTTGTCAGAGGAGGTGTTCTAGGTTCCCCCCTCTGAGGGAGTCTAAGTTGTCCCTGTCTTGGACTTTGTTGCTCTGGACCTTGGTCCCTTGCAACCATTTCATCATCCTCCTCTTCTTCAACGTCTGAGTCATAGGACTGTTGCATAACCACCTCTGGGTTTGCGTGCAGACGCTCCCAGCCTGCTTGCTCACAAAACTCTGCACTATTACTCACAACCAGTCTTGACTGATCACCGCTGGGGTACGCAAACCTCCAGGCCTTTGAGCCAGGTTCATACCCTACAAAGATCATTTTCTTTGCTCTTGGCTCGCCTTTTCTGCGTAGAGCCTTTGGAATAAGCACCCAGGCTTCACAACCAAACACACGGAAGTAATTAACCTTGGGCTTTTTTCCATGCAGTAAGAAATACGGTGTATTTCCCACGCTAGAGTTGTACACTCTGTTCTGTGTATGCACCACATACTTCCAAGCTTCAGACCAGAACTTTTGGGGTAGCCGAGCATCCCACAGGATCGCAGAAACTGCCTCTTGCACTGTCCTGTTTTTCCTCTCTGCCACACCATTCTGTTGCGGAGAGTAAGGAGCAGTGAGTCTGTGGCTAATCCCCTGTTCCCTGAAAAAGTCTTGCAGAGCGGATCCAGTGAATTCCGAACCTCTATCACTCTGAAAGTTTCTAACTTTGGTGGAATATGTCACTTCTACAGCTATGATCCAATCTCTAATCACTTTAGCTGCCTCAGCTTTGGTTCTCAAAGCAAATGTCCAGGCGGATCTCGAAAAATCATCAACCAGAATCAAAGAAAACTTTGACTTCCCCAAAGATTCCACCGCCATTGGCCCACACAAATCTGCATGAATCAACTCAAAAGGTTGTGTGGTACGTCTCTCTGATTTCGGATAGGAGCAAGTTACAATCTTAGATTGCTTACATGCATTGCAATCTAAAAACTTGTCACAACTCTTAAAGTCACACCCTTCAGTTAAACTTGGGGCTTTTCTAAGAAATGCCCACCCCAAATGAGCAAAGCGTCTATGCCAAATATGAGCACAACCATTGTGGGGCGCTACATTCACACATTGCCCCTTGGCATCTTCTGCGTCTTCTTCTCCTGTGGACAAAGACAGGTTAACAGTAAACAAATTGTCTTTGGCATGCACTGTATAGACATGTTTGCCATCCTTGTAGAATTCGCACTTGTCACCTGCAAAAGAAATTTTAAAGCCCTCTGTAAGCAAATCATGTACACTTAACAGACAATTGGTCAAACCAGGCACTGCAAAAGCCTTAACTTCATGCTTAAGAAAAGGACAGTAAAACAATCCAGTCGCAGTCAGTCGCTTTCGGCTTCCATCCGCAAAAGTCACATATTTTTCAGTTTCAACTGGCCTGCAATCTCTCAGCAGACAGCCAGATGTCACTAGCGAGTTCGAGGCACCACTGTCAATCACAACAGTCAGTGAGTTGTGTTGTTGACATTCCTGGGTCGCCATAGCAACAACCCCCCTCTCACTGCCCCCTTGGCTGGGGCCTGCTTCTGCTTCCTTCACTGTAGCCTTTGTTGCAACTCTCTCAGTTGCCATGGAGACTGGACTTCTCTCACGCAAGTCCTCACTCCTTATCTGTACTTTCGCCAGATGTCCGACCTTGAAGGCTTCCACTGTAGACGGCTTCCCACGGGAAGATTTCTGTGCTCCATCACGTAAACAGCTTATGGTAGTCGCCTTTGGAGAAAGAGGCTTCTCTGCGCTGTTGCTTCTTTCTGCCCCCCCACTCTCAGCACCCCTGGGGCTCCCAGGTCGATAACCTGCACCCCCTCTGGTGGGTCTGGTGGGTCTGGGGTTCTCCAAGCTTGGCCCCTCTCCAGGCTTCTCAGACAGACTCATCTTAGCATCAAAGCAGCTCTCTGCAGCAGCCACAGCAGCTCTACAGCCCCCCTCTCTTGGGAGCTTCTCCCAGCTGCTCTCAGCTGGGCTCTCAGCGCCATCTTGGCTCTCTGCACCTTCTGGCGTCGCAGCGGCCACGTCTTGGCTCTGGCCTCCCACTCCTGCTCCACAAGCTTCTTGGAGTGCTCGCCACGCTGCACTAGGCCTTCTAGCCTCTCGGACCAGGGGTAACAGGTGTACGTCGACGTTTTCTGCTAGAAACGCTAGCACACGCTGCTCTGCTTCTTTCTGCACCTCTGTGCTCTCTGCTGCCTTCTGGGGTTTCTGGACAACACCCCATAAACCTGTCCCCACTAGGGAAAGCTCCACATGAAAGCTCCACGCCAGCCACGTGCTGGGGGTAAGCTTCTGACATGGCAAAGGCTCACAGCCAAAACTGTGCTTCAGAGCCATCTTCTGCCCTTCTCAGCCCCTTTCTACTCACTCAGTCTCTCAAAGGGGATATTAAAGTTTTCTGAAGCTGCCTGAGCCATGGCCCTTCCCTTCTGTAGGCTTATACTCACTCAGCCAAAACCGGGAGTCTGTGGGGCTGTTGGCTCCTTGCGTCTTCTCTTTGAAGTTCCGGCAAGCGATCTTGCACTCCACAGCATCAAAGCCTTTTTCCACACGTGCTGAAGTCCATAACCTTGTTAGGATAATTAGCCCGGTGCTGCCAGTAAATCTTCCCTGATTGATTTACTGGCCCCTCAGTCCAGCACGCTTCCGTTGCGTGAACTCTGCTTCACTCCTACAGCAGTAAAACACCTTAGCAGAATAAGCGCAGCATACGTGTGATAAAGGCTTAAGTAATGAGAAAGGCAGATTCTTTCCTTAAAGTCTTTTATTGCTCCGATAACATTGGCAAAAATCCATCAGAGCTCAGCTGCATCTTTCCAGCTCCTCTCACCGAGCGAGCTGCTGACACACTGACACTTTCGCTTTCACAGCACACAAAGAACATTCCAGTCTGCTCACGTCATTTCCTGGCAGACGTCCCAGGAAATCCCTCCCCTTTAGAGCCGAGGCATAGCAGTTTACCTCATTACTGCTCCCAACAGTCAGCAAGGACTTAAAACTTGCAGAATGGTTCACACGGGATTGAAAAATGCACACAGGGTGGGTGTCACACCACAAACGATGAGGGAGAAATCCGAATCGATTCATCTACCTCATCCACTCTCCTCAAAAATACGAGAACCTGAAACACACTCATCCTTCGAAATTTGCCCTTCTCCAGATCTTGGAAATGCACTTATCCTGCCAAGTGGTCTATACAAAAATGAACATACTAGTGTGCATAAAAATGCATATTGTTCACACCACCCCAATCTCTGAGTGGTGCAAGATTCCAGACGCTTAACGCAGGGTTCTGTTTCTTCGGAATGAGGGACAGCGGAGACTGTGGTGTCTTTAGGATATATGGTTTATTTACACATACAGTGGTACCTTGGCTTCAGGTAACAGACTCTGCTAACCCAGAAATAGTACCTCAGGTTAAGAACTTTGCTTCAGGATCAGAACAGGAATCGTGCTCCGGCGGCGCGGCGGCAGCAGGAGGCCCCATTAGCTAAAGTGGTGCTTCAGGTTAAGAACAGTTTCAGGTTAAGAACGGACCTCCAGAACGAATTAAGTTCGTAACCCGAGGTATCACTATATACCATCTGAGACTGCAATGGAGGGGTTCACAGCATTAGCACCCCAAAGATGATCTTGCTTCTCCCATTGCCACAGCATAGGATTCCAACAGAAATCAGGCATGGCTCCATCTCTCTGGCTTTCCAGCCTGCCACTTTGCTACTAACTTCCAGCTTCCCTGGCTCACATAACCAGTGCCGGATTTATATATAAGCTAAACAAGGTATAGCTTAGGGCCCCAGTCTCTTGGGGCCCCCCAAAAAAATTTAAAGGGAAAAAACACTTAAAGGGAAATGTACATTTCCAAAATATAAGATAAAAAAACAAATCAAATAAAATAAATATGGTCTGAAGCTCAACATTGAAAAAGCAAAGATCATGGCCACTGGGCCCATCACCCCCTGGCAAATAGAAGGGGAAGAAATGGAGGCAGTGAGAGATTTTACTTTCTTGGGTTCCAGGATCACTGCAGATGGTGACAGCAGTCACAAAATTAAAAGACGCCTGCTCCTTGGGAGAAAAGCAATGACAAACCTAGACAGCATCTTAAAAAGCAGAGACATCACCTTGCCAACAAAGGTCCGTATAGTTAAAGCTATGGCTTTCCCAGTAGTGATGTATGGAAGTGAGAGCTGGACCATAAAGAAGGCTGATCGCCGAAGAATGGATGCTTTTGAATTATGGTGCTGGAGGAGACTCTTGAGAGTCCCATGGACTGCAAGAAGATCAAACCTATCCATTCTGAAGGAAATCAGCCCTGAGTACTCACTGGAAGGACAGATCGTGAAGTTGAGGCTCCAATATTTTGGCCACCTCATGAGAAGAGAAGACTCCCTGGAAAAGACCCTGATGTTGGGAAAGGTGGAGGGCATAAGGAGAAGGGCACGACAGAGGACGAGATGGTTGGACAGTGTTCTCGAAGTTTGCCCAAACTGTGGAAGGCAGTGGAAGACAGGAGTGCCTGGCGTGCTCTGGTCCATGGGGTCACAAAGAGTCGGACACGACTAAACAACAACATAAAGCAACATTGTTTTGTGCTGTGTAGGCTTCTATTTGTTATGTGCAAATGGCTTTAGATACCTATTAGGTCCATAAATTACCATATAGCATATATTCAACACAAAAAAACAGTGTCAATTTGTTGTTGACAAAGGACAGCTGGACATCTAAAGGGCCCCATTACCTTAAGTAGCTTGGGGCCTCATCAAACCTAAATTCGGCCCTGCATATTACTCAAAACGCCCAACTGTGGTGAGCAGAAATCGGGCATTTCACTCCCTCGCAGGTTTTGCCTGTTTCTCATCCGGATCACACACACTCCACTCTGGCCATTGTCTTTCGCACAACCAGCAAAGTGAGGAGATCACCTATTTGGATTCTGTGTCAGAGTAACTTCCTTTGTTATTCTAACCTAGGTGGGACTTAGGGGGCAACTGTGACCCTTGTCTGGCTAGTTCAACAATTGGATCCTTCATCAGATTTTGAATCCTTGCCGGATCCAGGATCCCAGGAAGGAGAAGAGACTCATCATGCAGACCCTGACAAAACACACAATAATCTATTGGGGGAAATAGTTTATAAAAATTAATTGCATTGAGAGAAATTGCTTTTCAAAGCATTGTATGTTAGGCAAAATTGCATACCAGGGACTCAGCTACATTAGTCAAAATACAACATTTTGAATTCATTATACACATGCAACACCAGAGAGCAAAATAAATTTCTAAGTGATTTTTACATAGCGGTTTTTTTTTCCTTTTGTTGTGACGATTTAATTTCTGACTTATTTATAGCGGGTTTTTCTCCCTGTGTGCAGATCCACCCCTGAATGTGTATATTAGGTGAAATTCACACCAAAATTCTGATTCATTTCCATGAGGGCTTTTTTGAAAAACAAGTAAATTGCAAGATGATGTGGAAATGCGGAGAACTGAATTTAAGAGTGAAAAAATGAGAAATGGAAAGAAACTGAAAGTGACAGGTTTCCTCATACCTGGCCACCTCTACTATCACTGTCCACTCTTGAGCTCTAAGGAGAGAAACATGATGACAAGAAATCTTGGATTTCTGTCTGAGAGATGCAGGAAAAGAAGGAGTTTTAAGTTCTGAGCCATTAAAGCTCTTCATTCCTTGCATTTAACGAGTTCATTATTTTTTTCTTAAAAAAATAAAAATGAGCACAGAAACAGAAACACGCCAATGCGGCCAGAGCAAAACTACTTCTCGGGGGTGATATGATAGCCATGTTCAAATATATAAAAGGATGTCACATAGAGGAGGGAGAAAGGTTGTTTTCTGCTGCTCCAGAGAAGCGGACACGGAGCAATGGATCCAAACTACAAGAAAGAAGATTCCACCTAAACATTAGGAAGAACTTCCTGACAGTAAGAGCTGTTCGACAGTGGAATTTGCTGCCAAGGAGTGTGGTGGAGTCTCCTTGTTTGGAGGTCTTTAAGCAGAGGCTTGACAACCATATGTCAGGAATGCTCTGATGGTGTTTCCTGCTTGGCAGGGGGTTGGACTCGATGGCCCTTGTAGTCTCTTCCAACTCTATGATTCTATGATTCTATGATATCTCTGTTCTCAAACAAATGCAAAATGGAATAAGAAGAGGATGTCCTTAATCGTGGTTATTGAGTCATGGGGAGTAAATATTAACTCTGAAGACCTCAAGATCATTACCATTTTCCGCCAGCAGATGTAAGACTTGCAGCGGATGATAAGGTGCTGCCCTGAGTTGCACTTTTGCCCGTCTAATAAAGCACTAACTATTCCGATGCTCATCAACTCTCTGGAGTTACAGATGGAAGAACAATCCATTATAAATGGATTTATACATGGAGCTTGGCTGTTCTGATCCCATCGAGCTTCGCTCGCTTTGAGTGCCCACTTATGCCTGAGTCGCCCGTGCGTTGTCAGTTACAATTACATGAAAAGATTGTATGCAATTATATGCTAATTAAGTAGAAAGATACAAATATTATACATATAAAAGAGTCAAGCTTCATGCTGTAATGTCCTTCTGCATCATAATTATACAGTGCAGGTTATTTTACTGTTGCCATATGTCCAGTGACAGAATTAGTGTCCTAGGTTATGTCAGAAAACATGGAGTATATATACCTCTGGTTGCGAACGGGATCTATTCCGGAGCCCCATTCGCAACATGAGCAGAATGGGACACTATAAATAAGTCAGAAATTAAATCGTCATAACAAAAGGAACAAAAACCGCTATGGAAAATCGCATGGAAGTTTTCTTTGCTCTCCAGCACCCTCTGGTGTTGCATGTTTATAAGGCATTCAGAACACGTGTTTTTTTGACTAATGTAGCTGAGTCCTTGGTTCTTGCCCACAAGGACATCCAAATGGCCACAGCCTTCCCACAGGAACTAAAAGGCAGAAATCTGGTATACAGGCAGTCCGAATCACCAGATTTCTACTGAAAAGGGGACTTTAAAAATATTTAACAACCAATGCATAAAATAATATCAACAATATTAGCTGCCGCTCTACCAGAAAGCAAGCCACTTGCTAAGGAATGGAAGAGGGCGTGGGAATTACAGTACCCCATCACACGCTTAAGCCAGCTCAGATTAGATATGAGGGGGACGTTATTTAGGGCAAGGGAGCTGTTCTAGAATGGAAACTGTATTTTACTAGTATTTATATTTGTATTACTAAATATATCATCATCATCATCATCATCCTGCAGCCAATTGGAAGCCGCGGAAGCCGTGGAAGCCATGCCGGACGTTCAGCTTCCAAAAGAACATTCGAAAACCTGAACACTCACTTCTGGTTTTTGATCGTTCAGGAACCAGAACATTTGACTTCCAAGGCATTCTGGAGCCGAGGTACGACTGTACTTATTGATACGCCGCTTTTTCCCCTGACAGGGCCTGCCCCCTGACAGATAAAAATAGCTAAAAACATAGGCGTAGAAAACAATAATTAAAAATAAATAAATAAAACATTTATAGTATTAAAACTATGTATATATGTAAAATATCTGTTTAAAACATACAGATAATTGCAATAAAAACAGTACGGTCCCAACCCTTTCATTAAAAACAGTCCATTCCCCAAAAGCTTGTAAGAATAAGAAGGTCATATACACATGAAGAATCACAGAATCGTAGGGTCGGAAGGCACTCCAAAGGTCATCTAGTCCAGCCCCCAGCAATGCAGGATTGTGCGTGACCTCTGTTGCTTTTGCCTTTCTCTTCCAGGCTAACCCCTTTGCAAACCTACGTAATATGAGGTTTCTCTGTGTAATGATTTACTCAGAGCTCTTCAAAGGGCAACGACCAGTCCAACCAGGTGTGTGCCAGGAGAGATAGCATGATAACAAGTGAAAACTTCCAGCTTTTTCACCTGTTTGACCTCTGAAGCCACTTCACACTTTCCTTTGCGATTGTTCGTTCTTTTTATCAGTCGCTTATCATGCCTGCCTTCCTCTGAGCAGCTTGCTGTGTGGGTTGCTCAGGTGCCAGGAAGTGAAAGTGGCATAGAAGCCCACGATAAAACACACATGAGATCCGTTCCACTAACAAATTATGGGTGGACAGATGGCTACTTTCCTTTACTGAAGCATGCATCTGAGCGCTCAGTAGGCAAACTGGCTGGCAGTATCAAACCGGGTGGGAGCGGGGGGGATTCTGTACTGCTGATTTATAAAGGTAAAAGTAAAGGGACCCCTGACCATTAGGTCCAGTCATGACCGACTCTGGGGTTGCGGCGCTCATCTCGCTTTATTGGCCGAAGGAGCCGGCGTACAGCTTCCGGGTCATGTGGCCAAGCATGACTAAGCCGCTTCTGGCAAACCAGAGCAGCAAACGGAAACACCGTTTACCTGCCCACCGGAGCAGTACCTATTTATCTCCTTGCACTTTGACGTGCTTTCGAACTGCTAGGTTGGCAGGAGCAGGGACCGAGCAATGGGAGTTCAGACTATTATTGTGATGGCCTGGGATTCCGATTCGGAGGATGAAACAGAGGAATCCCGGCCTGCACAGGAGTCCCCGCCTCCAGGGCCGGCTGAACTGGGGCCAGGCCTAGATGCTGAAGAGCCTGCACCTGTGGCAGTGCATCAGGAGCTGGCCCCAGGTGAAGCCCTTCTGGCCCCAGAGAGGCTTGACGACTCAGTGGCCACAGGTGAGCCTCCTCCAGGGCCCAGTAACCCTTCGGCCTCTCCTGATCTGCAGAGGTTTAGAGCAGAGAGGCGAAGGGAACTGGTTGCCCCCAGGAGGAGTGCTCGCCTTAAGGCCAGAGGAGGCGGGGCTCCTGGGGGCCGGGACCGCCCCTGGCCTTAGAAGAGGATAAAAGCCCAGTCAGCCCGGCCCCAGGTTGCGGGAGCAACGTCGTTGTTGGCTTCGGACCTTCCTGCGTTCTTGATCCCTGCTCGGCCTCCTGTTCCTGACTATCCGGTACTCCTGTTCCCTGCTCGGCCTCCTGTTCCCGACCATCCGGTGTTCCTGTTCCCTGCACAGCCTCCTGTTCCAGCGTTCCTGTTCACCGCCCGGCACTCTGCCTCGGACCTTGCCCCTCTTCGTGTGGACTTTGCTACACCCAAGGTACCTTACCCCCGGGACCAGCACAGTTTGCTCCCGCCACCTCCCGCACTCCCCCTTCGTCGGGGTGCGTTCGGGAAGAGCCAGAGGCCATGGCGGAACAGGCGGCTGCACTGGTGGCTTTGGCCCAGGAGAACCAGGCCTTGTCTCACACCGTGCAGCAGCTCAGTGACGCGGTTGAGGCACTTCAGCAACGCTTGGAAGCCCTACCGGCTTCTGGGGCCGACGCCCCGGCTCCGGGCAAGTACCCAGTGGCTTTGCCTGAGAAATTTGATGGAGCCCCGGCCAGCTTTCCCATGTTCCTGGCCCAGGCCAAACTGTATATTCAGGGGCGAGCCCGGAACTTTCCTGACGACCGTACCAAGGTGCACTTTTTGATTAGCTTGTTAAAGGACCAGGCGGCCAAGTGGGCGTTGCCGCTACTCAGGCAAGACTCCCCCTTGCTGGCAGACTATACGGGGTTTTGCAATCGTTTGGAGGCCGCGTTCGGCAACCCCCAGAAAGAGAGTCAAGCCAACCGGGCGATTCGGCATTTGAAACAGGGCAAGTCCACGGTGGCCACATATACCACGGAGTTCCGGCTGTTGGCACAGGACTTGACCTGGAATGACTCGGCACTGCGGGACCAGTATCTCGAAGGGCTTTCGGACGAGGTACTGGACCAGTTGGCCACAATGGAACGCCCCACCACGCTGGACACTCTCATTCAACGGAGTCTACAAATAGGCGACCGGTTGGAGGATCGTCGTCAGGCCCGGGGTCGCCGACACTTCCAGTTCACGGCACCAGCTTTTTCCGGCAGCCCCACGGTCACAACTGATTTAACGGAGGAGCCTATGCAGCTCGGGGCAGTGCGGCCACGCCTTTCCCCCGCAGAGAAGGCGCGGCGTCGGGATGGAAATCTCTGTCTTTACTGTGGCGGAAGTGGACACTTCGCTCGGTCCTGCCCTGAGAAACGCCAGCCGCAGGGAAACCGCCAACCCCAGTAGCTGATGGCCCTAGCTACCGGGGGTCCCAAACCGTACAGAATGGGCCCGCACCAATGGACTTGCAACATCTTATGGTTTCGGTACGTTTATACCCTCCAGGTGGGCCCTGGATCCTCACCCATGCTTTGGTAGATTCAGGGGCAACCCGCTCCTATATGGACGCTGCTTTTGCCGCCCATCATCAGGTGCCACTTCGGAACAAGCCAGTACCGGTCCAGGTGGAAGCGATTGACGGACGACTTCTGCGTTCAGGTGCCGTTACTCAGGAGACCCAGCCTCTGGTCCTGTGTCTCCAGCAGCACCGGGAGTTGCGAACTTTGGACATTGCCTCTATGCCCCGCTTCCCCCTGGTGCTCGGGATGGACTGGCTGGAGGCCCACAACGTTCAGATTGACTGGGTCAAACGGACCGTGCACTTCCCAGACCCATGTTCCCATGCTCAATCCGGAACGCTGGCGGCCGCGCCCTCAGAGGAGGCAGCACCCACGCTCCCAGCCGTATACCAGGACTACCAGGACGTGTTCGAGGAACGGGGGGCAGACCAGCTGCCGCCGCATCGGCCTTTTGACTGCGGCATAGACCTCCAACCCGGAGCGCCTTTACCAGTGAGTCGCTTATATTCCCTAACAGAGCCAGAGCGCGAGGCTTTGCAGGACTTCTTGCGCAAGAACCTGGAGCGTGGGTTCATTAGGCCTTCCACCTCGCCCACCGCGGCGCCGGTGCTTTTTGTTAAGAAGAAATGTGGGGAACTCCGCCCTTGCCATGATTACCGAGCCCTGAACAAAATTACCGTCCCAGACCGGTACCCCTTGCCCCTTATCTCGGAGCTGCTGGAGCGGGTGCAAGGGGCACAGGTGTTCACCAAGCTGGACCTCCGGGGGGCCTACAACTTGATTCGGATCCGAGCCGGGGATGAGTGGAAGACAGCGTTTGGGACCCGGTACGGGCAGTTCGAATATTTGGTTATGCCTTTCGGTTTGTGCAACGCGCCTGCTGTGTTTCAACGCTACATCAACCACGTGTTTCAGGACCTGTTAGACAAGTACGTGGTGGTGTATTTGGATGACATACTGATTTACTCCCGTGACCCGGCTCGCCATGAGGGACATGTCCGGACCGTGCTGCAGCGCTTGCGTGAGCACCGTTTGTACGCAAAGCTCAGCAAGTGCGAGTTCCATCAGCGGACTGTGGACTTCCTTGGTCACCGGCTCTCTCCAGATGGGGTGCAAATGGACCCGGGGAAGGTGACAGCGGTTCAAGAATGGGCGGCACCCCGGAACCGCAAGGACCTACAGCGTTTCCTGGGGTTCGCCAATTACTACCGGACCTTCATCGCTGATTATGCTCATCGCACCACCCCGTTGACCCGGCTACTGCGCCCAAAGACGCCGTTTTCCTGGGACAAGGAGGCAGAGGAGGCGTTTCAGGGGTTGAAGGCCTGTTTCCAGAGGGCACCAATCTTACAACATCCTGACCCCTCTCGACCCTTTGTGGTGGAGACCGACGCTTCCAGTACGGCTCTCGGTGCCGTCTTGTCTCAACAGATTGGTCCTGAAGCGCCACTCTTGCCCTGTGCCTTCTATTCCCGCCAGCTCCTACCAGCGGAGCGTAACTATACTGTGTGGGAGCGGGAACTACTGGCCATCAAGGTAGCCTTTGAGGTCTGGCGCCACCATCTTGAGGGGGCACGACATCCGGTGGAGGTGAGAACCGACCACCGGAACCTGGAGTACCTCCAGACCACCCGCAAGCTGAACCAAAGACAGATCCGGTGGGCGTTGTTCTTTTCCCGGTTCCAGTTCCGGATCCGCTACATCCCTAGCTCTCAGAATCAGAAGGCGGATGCCCTGTCCCGGAAACCTGACGACAACGCAGACACGGTACAGAAAGCAGAACCCACCACGATCCTACCTCCGGCTGCATTCCTGGCCACCCAGGAGGCGCAGCCACTGCAGGTTCGGGTGCGGGAACAGCAGCGGGTCGACGCTTGGGCCCAGGAACGACTCCGGGAGCTGGCTGAAGGGTCCAGCCCACAGTATCCGGGGCTGGTCCTGCATCAGGGCCTTCTGATGCACCACGGTCGTTTGTACATCCCGCCAGGGCCACTACGGCTGGAGGTTCTCCGGATGGCCCATGATGCCCCAGCAGCGGGGCACTTTGGACGGTATCGGACCACCCATCTGGTCAGTCGAGAGTTTTGGTGGCCCCGCCTGAAGGCTGACGTGGCTCGCTACGTCGCTGGTTGTGACGTCTGCCGGCGCGCCAAGGGACCTACCGGGCGACCCCCCGGCCTACTTCAGCCATTGCCAGTTCCACCGCACCCTTGGCACACGGTTTCGTTGGACTTTGTAGTGGACTTACCCTCGTCTCGTGGCTGTACCTGCCTTCTGGTTTTCTCCGACCATTTCACCAAGATGGTGCACTGCGCTCCCTGTCCATCTGTACCCACAGCCAAGGAAACTGCTCAGCTGTACCTTCAGCATGTCTTCCGCCTGCATGGCCTACCTGAGCGCGTGGTGTCCGACCGGGGCGTTCAGTTCACATCCCGGTTCTGGCAAGCACTACACCAGACCCTCGGGACGGAGGTCTGCCTCTCGTCAGCCTACCACCCACAGACCGATGGCCAGACGGAACGGGCGAACGCGGTGCTGGAGCAGTACCTCCGGTGTTACTGCAGCTACCAGCAGGATGACTGGGTCGACCACCTGGCATTGGCGGAGTTCGCCTACAATAACGCGGTGAATGCGTCCACCCAGCAGACCCCGTTCCAGGCCAGTTATGGTTATCATCCACGGCTGTTTCCAGAGGTGCTGCCGACATCCGCAGTCCCGGCGGTGACGGAGTGGCTTCAAGAGCTCCAGTCCCAGCAACAGCTTTTGGTGGAGCAACTGCACCAGGCCAAGGAAGCGTACAAGGCCCAGGCCGACCGCCACCGCCAGGTGGGGCCGGAACTTCGCGTCGGTGACCTGGTTTGGCTCTCCACTCGCCACCTCCACCCCTCTCGACCTTCGCGGAAGTTGGACGCCCGCTTCACCGGCCCGTTCCCTATCGTAGACCAAGTCTCTCCTGTGGCATTTCGTCTCCGGTTACCCGCAACCCTGAAGGTTCACCCGGTCTTCCACAGGTCCCTTTTGAGTCCGGTGGCCCCACCCGACGAGTTCCACCCGAACCGTCCCCGACCGCAGCCAGTGTTGGTTCGGGGAGAGCCTGAGTACGAGGTGGAACGCATCCTGGACTCCCGATACCGCAGGGGGAAGCTGCAGTATCTCATTGACTGGAAGGGGTACGGACCGGAGGACCGTTCCTGGGAACCAGCGGCCAACGTCCACGCACCTGCCTGCCTCCGAGAGTTCCATGCGACGTACCCCGGCAAGCCGGGTCCGGACCCTCGGTTGAGGGGGGGGCCTGGGAGGGGGGATGGTGTGATGGCCTGGGATTCCGATTCGGAGGATGAAACAGAGGAATCCCGGCCTGCACAGGAGTCCCCGCCTCCAGGGCCGGCTGAACTGGGGCCAGGCCTAGATGCTGAAGAGCCTGCACCTGTGGCAGTGCATCAGGAGCTGGCCCCAGGTGAAGCCCTTCTGGCCCCAGAGAGGCTTGACGACTCAGTGGCCACAGGTGAGCCTCCTCCAGGGCCCAGTAACCCTTCGGCCTCTCCTGATCTGCAGAGGTTTAGAGCAGAGAGGCGAAGGGAACTGGTTGCCCCCAGGAGGAGTGCTCGCCTTAAGGCCAGAGGAGGCGGGGCTCCTGGGGGCCGGGACCGCCCCTGGCCTTAGAAGAGGATAAAAGCCCAGTCAGCCCGGCCCCAGGTTGCGGGAGCAACGTCGTTGTTGGCTTCGGACCTTCCTGCGTTCTTGATCCCTGCTCGGCCTCCTGTTCCTGACTATCCGGTACTCCTGTTCCCTGCTCGGCCTCCTGTTCCCGACCATCCGGTGTTCCTGTTCCCTGCACAGCCTCCTGTTCCAGCGTTCCTGTTCACCGCCCGGCACTCTGCCTCGGACCTTGCCCCTCTTCGTGTGGACTTTGCTACACCCAAGGTACCTTACCCCCGGGACCAGCACAATTATTGTAGAACTTTGAAAAAGTTCATTGCAGCAGAAAAGGAGCTTCCTGGACAGGTGTGGAGTTGATGCAAAATTCCATCTCAGAATATTAGATCTAGCCAGCTCAGCAAGTCATGGTGATGTTCACACGCTGGATATCTCTTTATCCAGGAGTTAAAGGGTGGTGCAGGATACAGGAGCGGAGCAAGGGGGTGCAGTGGGGGCGGGATGCCCCGGGTGTCACCACTGAGGGGGGTGACAAAATGCACTCACCGTGGGGCCTGTAGCACGCCCGAGCCACACGTCTCTCCTGGGATTGACACAGTGGCTTGGGTGCCTGCAGGCTCTGCGCTGCCCCAAATGGTCTGCCCACCGCCTCCCCCTCAGCTGTAGGGTGGCTGAGTGGGAGGAGGCAGGCGGACTCCTCGGAGGCCCCACGGAGCGTCCTGCCCCGGCTCAAAAAACCCCCCAGAAACACACATCCAGAACACGGCTTCTCACCTGCTCACATTTATGATAGTTGTTCAATCTGAATCTTTGCCTCTCCCACAATAGGAAGGACACCAAACTCCCGCCTTTCCCCTCTTGCCCATCCGTTGCCATCTGATCTTATCCAGTATCCTAGAATGGGGACTGAGAGGCTGACCTCTGACCTCCCAACACTCACTTGACCCAGACGCAGACCTCTGCTTATCTGCTGATTGCCTAGCGATACTCTGGCTGCCTTCCAACTCTTCCTCTTCTTGAGTGCTAACAGAGTCTCCCCCGGGAAGTGGGGTTGAACTGCCCTTTCCTGATTCTGTCAGCCAGCTCTCATCTGCAGAGTCAGTCCCTTGTTCACTTTGTTCAATTTCTGAGTCTGATGCCACATTCCTGACACCAGGCTTCCCACGGATATCTGACTGGCTACTGAGAAGAGGATGCTGGGCTAGATTCATAGAATCAAAGAGTTGGAAGGGGGCCTGCAAATCATCTAGTCCAACACCCTGCAATGCAGACAATATGCAGTTGTCCCCTCTGGAGATCAAACCTGTGACCTTGGCATTATCAACACCATGCTCTGACCAACTGAGTTCTTTTTATGTTCTTCGTATGTTCTTTGGCTTCTGAACATCAGAAGTTTCACACTAAGTGAGGTGTCTTGAATTATGGCGACTCTGACAGACGAAGAGCTAGTACCCAATATTGTTCTTTTGGTTTGCAATCTTAATCTTTTGGTTGCATGCCAGTTAACATAACTAACATAACATAACTAACTAACTAACATAACATAAGAAGAAGAAGAGTTTGGATTTGATATCCCGCTTTTCACTCCCTTTAAGGAGTCTCAAAGCGGCTAACATTCTCCTTTCCCTTCCTCCCCCACAACAAACACTCTGTGAGGTGAGTGGGGCTGAGAGACTTCAGAGAAGTGTGACTGGCCCAAGGTCACCCAGCAGCTGCATGTGGAGGAGCAGAGACGCGAACCTGGTTCCCCAGATTACGAGACTACCGCTCTTAACCACTACACCACACAGTTCAATAGCTGCGGGTATCAAAGATGGAGGGACAAGACCCTTTACTAAGTGGACCACTCCGCTCTGTATCAATGCAGTCACCAAAGGTGCTGGACCCATCCTCTGTCTGGCACCTCCCCCCCCCCCCCAGCGAATCCTCTCCCCAGCTATTTTCAGTAACTTGATCAGTCTTGATCCATGATAGAGGAGCAGTAGGGTGGGCAGGTGGGAGACGTGTGCCAGGACACATCCCTACTGTTTCCCTCCCTTGCAAATTCCACCCTTCCCGTTTTGCATAATGGAAGAATCTCATTATGTGACATTGAATACCCAGCCCCACCCTGTGACTCAAAAATAATCTGACAGTGAGAAAGGTGCAGACATTTTATAAATAGGTAGCTATTTTTGTGCGTGGCTACGAAAATGTCTGGGCCAAAAAAAGGGGAGAAAATAAGCAGAGGTTTGGCAAATTTTGGCTGAAGAGAGCTTAAGATTCAGAAGCCACTGGTACCCATAAGTCATCATAAAATCATAGAATTGTAGAGTCAAGAAGGAGGGATCCCAAGGGCCATCTAGCCCAACTCTGAATCACAGAAGGTACAATTTAGCTACGTACTGGAGCCAGGAATAAAGAATTAATTGAGATACAAGTTCAAGATCAGAAAAAAGACAAAAGATTGTTTTGTTGGGCTGAAACATAACAATGCTGATGTCCTGTATGACAATGATAAGTAATATGAATGAAGAATTGTAGCATGTAGTAGGCATACGTTAAAATTGTGTCCAAGTGGGTAGTATTTTTAATAGCACCAGGACTTCTCCTGCACAAATTGGTGTAAGTCCAGACAAAGGGCAGATCACATAGGAAAACTGGTCCTGAATGGTGGCATTTCAGACTGCTTATTGGGGCATTATCTATATAATTTTTATTCAAGTTTTAAAATTATTCAGTAAGAAAACGGGGGGTGCTCTTAGTTGCTCATTCTTCAGCTTAAAGAGAAGAAAAGTACAATCTATCCTTAAGATAATAATAATAATAATAATAATAATAATAATGATAATGGTAATTACTAAATGGAGCCAGGAATTGGCCTCTGAGTCGAGCCAAACCACTTAGCTTAATACTTACAGATGTTTTCTGTCTCCATGAGACATTGGCAACCACTAACACAACAACTTATCCAGCAAAGATATCCAAGAAGTCAACTGCGGATGAGGGAGTTCAATGGAAAAGGGGTGGAGGATTGATATAGGCTCTATTCTTGGCTTGGATGCTCATTTATGACCTTGGACACGTCCCTTAATCTCTCTGTGTCACGTCATGCCTCGTGTATTTCCCACTGGAGCGATGCTTCTTCATATCACACTGCGTTCCAATTTCCTTCAAACAACTGGATGCTCAGAACAGGCTATAAAGGCTAAGATTTATTTGGAGGGAACTCACCAGAGGTTTTTGGAATCTTATAATTTGCTTACTGATAAAATGCAGAGGTTGAGAGGGTTGCAACCAGCAATTTTTGTTTGCAGTCCTTTGCCTGCTCTGCTAGGAGTAAACTGGTGGGAGTTGTAGCCCCAAACAGCTGGAGGGCAGGTTGGAGAAAGCTGGTGTAGTCATCTAAGAAAGAAGGAAAGCAACCGCTATACTAGCTGGAGCTGATGGAGCTGAAGTCTGAAACATCTGGAAGGCTTCTGTAGACCTTTTAGCCCCAATTACTAAACTGAATCCCCTGGTTAGGGCCAGTAAGCTCCTGAATGCCAATTTCTCTTGCGCAAACTATGTGGAAGGCCTATTCCTTCAACGTCTTGCTTGTGGTCATCTGAGAAACATCTGGCTGGCCACAGTTGGAAAGAAAGGATGCTAGACTTGACCGGTGTTCTTCAACTTTGGGTCCTCAGACGCTACTAGAATACAAGTCCCATCCTCCATGGCTAAGCTGGCTGGGGATAATGGGCATTGCAGCCCAACATCTGGGGACCCAAAGTTGAAGATCACTGGTCTAGACAAAACTTGACTCTGATCCAGCATATTTCTTCTCATGTCTCCCTCTGATGTGTTTACATTACTGCTCCCCCAATGGCTGTCTGTGTTAAAGTGAGTTGAAGTACATTTTTCGGCCGTGGCTCCAATCTGGTGGAAAACTCTGTCACAAGAGACCAGGGCCCGCGGGACTTGACATCTTTCCGCAGGGCCTGCAAGACACAGCTGTTCCACCAGGCCTTTGGCCAGGGCACAGCCTGACTCCCTCCCTCGGCAATCTTCGCGGAGGTCTGGCCCAATGGTTGCCAGTGGCTTGAATTAATTAATTTTATAATGAATGATTTTAGAGTGTTGTTTGTGCTGTACTTTTGTACTGTTTTATTGTTATTAGCCACCCTGAGCGGCTATTATTATTATTATTATTATTCTTTTAATTTTAAAAAATAAATAAAACTAGAAGAAGAAATCTCAGCATGTTGGTAAGAGATTAGTAAAGTACCATGTTCTTGATTATCCTTCCCCAAAAGGAGACAAACTACGGCTTTCTGCTCAGATGAAACTTTCCGCTTTCCATATGAACCTATCCAGACCTTGAGATCACCCTCTGAGGCCCTCCTTCATGTGCCTCCTCCCCGAGAGGTCCAAAGGGTGGCAACACAAGAACAGGGTGTTCTCTGCAGTGGCCCCACATCTGTGGAATGCTCTCCCCAGGGAAGTTCGCCTGGCGCCTTCATTATACACCTTTAGGCGCCAGGCAAAACAGTTCTTTTTTAACCAGGCCTTTGGTTGACCGGATCAACATCCCATACCCTTTTAAAATGTGGCTTTTGGGGGGGGGAGTTATTAGTTTATTGCTTTTATTTCTATCTTATATACTGTGATCTTTTTATGTGAACCGCCCAGAGACCTCCGGGTATAGGGCGGTATATAAATTCAAGTAATAATAATAATACTGTAATAGTAGTAGTAGTAAATGTAAAGGTAAATGGACCCCTGACCATTAGGTCCAGTCGTGGCTGACTCTGGGGTTGCAGCACTCATCTCGCTTTATTGGCCGAGGGAGCCGGCGTACAGCTTCTGGGTCATGTGGCCAGCATGACTAAACCACTTCTGGCGAACCAGAGCAGCACACGGAAACGACGTTTACCTTCCTGCCGGAGCGGAACCTATTTATCTACTTGCACTTTGACGTGCTTTCGAACTGCTAGGTTGGCAGGAGCAGGGACCGAGCAACAGGAGCTCACCCCATCGTGGGGATTCAAACCACTGACCTTCCGATCGGCAAGCCCTAGTCTCTGTGGTTTAACCCACAGCGCCACCCACGTCCCAGTAGTAGTAGTAGTAGTAGTAATAATAATAATAATAATAATAATAATAATAATAATAATAATCACCCTACACCAATTGGGTGCCCTCCAGATATTTTGGACTAAAATTAGTCTTAGATATTGGCCAGTCTACCTGGGACTGATGGGAGTTGCCATTTAAACACCTGAAGGGCTGTTCTAAACAGTCTTCAAGGGCAGTCCTCTCACTAATGTAGACACACTACAGCTTGCTCTGGTCCCAGTGCGCTCTGACCACTGGTATTTGAAGCTGAGGACATATGACGTTAGCCACAATCCCTAAGTATACTGTAATTTTTTGAGAAATGCTGCTGTTGCATGCACTTTCTCTTAAACCAGCTTCCACAGGATTCTAAAACATAAGCTATGGTGTTCCTCGCATTGTGAACTCTCTTGTAAACATATATTAATAGTATCGGGACTTAGTTCCCTTCTGTGCATTTATTCAGTGGAGTGCAGAAACAAAGCACTCACCCAGCTGCACCAACAAACGACCAGTTTGCCTTAGGACTCCTTCTGACCAATTTGTCATGTTTGTTCTTGAGGGTTGACAGCAGGGCCAAGCGCTGGTTTGCTTTGTGGGAGGTTGTCGAACTTGGTAGCTGACATGTCATGTCGCCTTGGCGTTAATTCACCGGCTTCCAACTGGAGAAGGCGAGGTGCGCTCCCTAGGTTTGCAGAAGGGGGGAAAACACAAACCCCGTTCCTTTCAGAAGCACCGCCGGAACAGGCCCGTGTGCAATAAACAAACATAACGTAAAGGTTTAGCCCAGAGAAAAGTACACCTGGCATAGAGCTGCCTTCTTTTTTTAAAGAGCAAATCAAGGTCCATCTTCTTTGCAGCTTGATTTGCAAGCATTACCTGGTGATAAGCAGGTCAACCTGGTGATAGCAGGTTCAGCTGCTGTCAATGGCACCAGAGCGTGCTAGATTCCCCCTCACATGCCGGTCAGTTTGCAAGCCTAATATGAAGAACCAACCCATGTTGTTGTTGTTTAGTCATTTAGTCGTGAAAACCATAGCTTTAACTATACGGACCTTTGTCGGCAAGGTGATGTCTCTGCTTTTTAAGATGCTTTCTAGGTTTGTCATTGCTTTTCTCCCAAGAAGCAGGCATCTTTTAATTGTATCCTACTATACCACCCTAAATGGTTCCCATAGTCTAGCACTGAAGCACCTTACCTCAAGGTTTATAGGCTGCTCCATCTTGTACGCTGTGAGGAAGAAGAGGAGTAGATGAAGAAACCTGCCAGGCGATTACTTGGAAGCTGTGATGTATAGCTTTTGAAAGAGGCATAGCTGCTATCTAAGTTTGATTAGTTACTCCCAAAAGATGCGATATTTCGAAATGAGTATGGTATGCGGGCAGCCTGTGGGCCTCTGTCCAATTCCATTCGGGTGACAGGCGACTTTGTTTTTCCTTTACAGCTCAAACAAGTGTGGCTCTGGATGCCCGGCCTCAGCTATGGATGCTGAGAATGGATAAACTGAAACTCCTTGGGGTAGTTGACTCCTTGCTCATGTAACTCTCTAAAACTGATTTCATGTAGGTGGTAGGAAGGGGGAAACACAGGAGAAGAGGGTAGCAGAAAGAGAGAAAGGAGAATGGAAAGAGAGAGGAAAGAAAGAAAGAAAGAAAGAAAGAAAGAAAGAAAGAAAGAAAGGCTAGTATATGCCCCAACAATTACTCCTGAGGTAATATGGACGCGGGTGGCGCTGTGGGTTAAACCACAGGGCCTAGGGCTTGCCGATCAGAAGGTCGGTGGTTTGAATCCCCACGACGGGGTGAGCTCCCGTTGCTCGGTCCCTGCTCCTGCCAACCTAGCAGTTCGAAAGCACATCAACGTGCAAGTAGATAAATAAGTACCGCTCTGGCGGGAAGGTAAACGGCGTTTCCGTGTGCTGCTCTGGTTCGCCAGAAGCAGCTTAGTCCTGCTGGCCACATGACCCGGAAGCTGTACACCGGCTCCCTCGGCCAATAAAGCGAGATGAGCGCTGCAACCCCAGAGTCGGTCACAACTGGACCTAATGGTCAGGGGTCCCTTTACCTTTACCTAATATGGACCTAGTCAGAAAATAGGTTGTCCATGCCTATGTTAAGACTTTGCTTGCAAGTACTTTGGAATTTGAATGGCTCGGTTTTGGCTCCCGAACGATCGAAACATTCTTTGGAACCCGAATGTCCGGTGCAACTTCTGTGGTTTCCAATTGGCCTCAGGAACTTCCCGCAGCCAATTAGAAGCCGCATCTTGGTTCCAGAACGTTTTGGAGGTCAAATGGACTTCCGGAACGGATTCCGTTTGACATCCAAGGTACGTCTGTAATCAGTGCACATTATTTGTTTGATGGTGTTTTGTGCAAACACTCCAGTTTTGCACACCCAGGTCTTTAGTGGCTGGAAATGTTGGAAACACATGTGCTGTTTTACCACAGCATTGCTATTTTATTTCCATTTTTGTAGGCTATGTTTACAACAGATCATAGGTTGCTTTGCAGCCAAGCTGGCTAATCATTACCTCTCCCTCTTTTTTTAATAGACCCCCTGTTTCTGTGCCTTAAACTTGATCTGCAGATAATCAGCAAGAATTACTCCTTATCTCCAGGCCATGAGAAAGTTCATTTGCTGATTTATACATGTTCGGGTTCACCTACTGGTTTCTATTGACCTTGTCCACAGTTAAAGGGGCAGAAACAGGCCAGGCAGAGTTTTATTTTTACTGCCAGTTGGCAACGCTGAATGTAACATGGCAAACAGCCATTTTTAATGCAAGATAGAATAATAAACTCAGACGGGGCCATTTAGACCCCATAATCCTGCCCCCTGTTTAACAGCAGGAAACTCAAAGCTAGAACCCAAACATCAGATGAAGCCAAATGCTAGAACGTTCAAGACAAACTATGCAACTAAACTATGGAATTTGCTCCTTACGGTATCTTGGAAACTGTAGCTTACTCCCCTCAAACCTACAATTCCTAACACCCTTTAAAAAAAATACAGTTCCCAGGATTCCTTGGGGGAAGTTACATGCTTTAAAAGGTATGAGGACTTAATTGAACTTCTCTATGTGGCTCTGCGCTAACCGTATAAAACTTCCCTACTTAGGAAAGTATATGGATGCGAAGCTTATGAGATTACTTCTCAGTTTTATGCTGTGGGATATTTTGGGTAGTGTGGTGAGAGTGCTGGAATAGACTCCAATCAGCTGTGAAACGCAATGGGTGACTTTGGGCCAGTCATTGCCATTCAGCTTAACTTACCTCACAGGGTTGTCATGGGAGTAAAATGGAAAAGAGCCATGTACGCCATTTTGAGCTCCTTGGAAGAAACATTGGATACAACTGTTAACAGAGAGAAAGAGAAAGAAAGAGAGGGGGGGGGAGAGGGAGAGAGAGAGGTGATTCAGTATTGTTTTCATATTTGATTTTAAATGCTGGTTGCATTCTTCCTTGGGCTCTTTTGGAAAAGCAAGGGGTTTTCGTAGGGGAAAAGGTCAAATGGAAATAGTGCAAATATATGTCTTGCCTTCACACATTAGGAAGGTTTTTCATTCTTTACGCTGCCAGACACCCCACTTTTAGAAGAAAAAAGTAGCTGTTGACCACAAAGAATCCTGAGCTGGAACACAGAAATTGCCTCAGGAAGAGGAAGGCTGATATAACGATGAGCAAATTTGCTGTTGTTATTGTTATGATTATATTTATTTATACACCGCCTTTTTGCCTTACTCAAGGTGGCTCACAGATGAAAAAAGAACAGCCAAAAATATAGGGGGGAAAGCACAATAACAATTAAACATTAATAGAATTAATACTACACACACACACACAAACATCCCACAGATACAGATGATATATTAAAACCATACAAATTCAACAAAACAGCATGACACCAGTCCCCTCATCAAAGCAGTCAGCTCCCAAAAGCCTGTGGGACGATCAAGACTGTCATTGCCAGATAGCAAGGATAGAAGGAAGGAAGGAAGTAGTTTAGTTTCTCTAGGGAGGGAGTTTCAAAGTCCGGGGGGCAGCCACCGAGAAGGCCCTCACCCACATCCCACCTAAGGGTGGTGGGACTGAGAGAAGGGCCTCCCCGAAGACCTCAGAACCCAGGCAGGTTCACATGAAGGAAGAGGGTCTTTCAGAAAGCTTGGACCTAAGCCATATGGGGCTCTATAGGGCTTTGAATTGTGCCTAGAAACAGATCTGTAGCCAGCGGAGCTGTCGTAACAAGGGAGTTGTATGTTCCCTCTAACCATCTCTGGTCAACAGTTTGGCTGCAGCTGTTTTGTTTTGTTTACTTGTTAGCTGGAGGAGACAAGGGATTGCTTTGTAATGTGCATTTTCCAGAGCAGGATCAAAGAGACCTGCATTGATTTCAGGTGGGTTGGTTAGGTTGATTGCCGAAGAATTGATGCTTTTGAATTATGGTGCTGGAGGAGACTCTTGAGAGTCCCATGGACTGCAAGAAGATCAAACCGATCCATTCTGAAGGAAATCAGTAGGATACAGGAAGATCTGGCCCATGAGGTGCCATTCCTTCAGGTTCTCCTGCTCTGGTGAACTGAGAGGGAGCTGTGCAAGAGATCAGTTGCGCTCGCCTGAGCTCTTGCACACCTCATCTCCCTTTCATTGCAACAAAGTGCCCACGTAGATTTTTTTCTCTATGAGTGGGATTTACCAGCACATGTACCAAACTGCCCTGAATTGGATTCACCGTCTTGTTGACCCAGGCGAAGAAATGTGTTTTGTAGAATGCTACTGCCAGTCTGGCTCCTCCAAGACCCCCCTCTGCGCACCCAGAGTCACGGGATTAAAGCCATGGCAGCATCAACTTCTTGCCACACTTCTTTTGCTCCTTACACGATTACAACTCCCGACAATCCAAAACACAGACTGGCCCAATTAAAACTAATTAGCAGGCTCAGGGGAAAGTATATTGATGAGGACTGACCGGTGACCAAGCAGCGAAGTGAACAGTCAAGCCTTTCTCCTACCACCCTCTGTGGAATGAAAGTTGTGTGTGTGTGTGTGTGTGTGTGTGTGTATGTACACACCACGTCATTGTGAGGAAGTCTCATCCAAAACTCCCACTCTATTTTCTGTGTACAGTGGTACCTCGGGTTACATACGCTTCAGGTTACAGACTCCACTAACCCAGAAATAGTACCTCGGGTTAAGAAGTTTGCTTCAGGATGAGAACAGAAATTGGGCGGCGGCGGCGCAGCAGCAGGAGGAGGCCCCATTAGTTAAAGTGGTGCTTCAGGTTAAGAACAGTTCCAGGTTAAGAACAGACCTCCGGAACAAATTACCGTATTTTTTGCTCTATAAGATGCACCAGCCCACAAGACGCACCTAGTTTTTGGAGGAGGAAAACAAGAAAAAAAATATCCTGAATCTCAGAAGCCAGAACAGCAAGAGGGATCTCTGCGCAGTGAAAGCAGCAATCCCTCTTGCTGTTCTGGCTCCTGGGATAGCTGCGCAGTTTGCATACGCTCCATAAGACGCACACCTTACTTTTTAGGAGGGAAAAAGTGAGTCTTATAGAGCAAAAAATACGGTAAGTACTAACCCGAGGTACCACTGTATATATAAGCTGGTCCTTTCTTAATTTTCTTTTTATTGTTTACAATCATGAAATGCAAATACCAGTTTACAAATACCTCCCTCACTTCGGCAAGTGTGTGATTACAGAACCACAGAGTTGGAAGGGACCCCAAGGGTCATCTAGTCCAACCCCTGCAATGCAGGAAACACAGCTAGAGGTTCCCAGACATATGGCCATTATTCTCTATTGAAAAACTTCCAGTGAAGGAAGTAGCTTATTCCCCTGCGGAACAGTTCTTCCTGATGTTTAGTCGGAACCTCCTTTCTTGTAACTTAAAGCCAATGGTTCGAGTCCTACCCTCCAGAGCAGGAGAAAACAAGCTTGCTCTGTGTGGCAGCCCTTCAGATATTTGAAAATGGCTGTCATATCACCAGTTTTGTTCTCTTCTCCAGATGGGGAGACATCAGTAAAAGGAAACGAACTGTCATGTGAATGCTGCTGGAGCCTAAAACCTTGGTTTGCTGCTGCCAGTCAGTGCAGGTTTGCTTGGTTTACCAGTCAGTGCAGGCAATACTGAGCTAGATGGAAGATGGTCTGACTATTAGACAGTTTTCCAAGTTCCTATTGATCATTTGCAGGGATGCGGGTGGCGCTGTGGTCTAAACCACTGAACCTCTTGGGCTTGCCAATCAGAAAGTCGGTGGTTCGAATCCCCTCAACGGGGTGAGTTCCCATTGTTCGGTCCCTGCTCCTGCTCACCTAGCAGTTTGAAAGCACGCCAGTGCAAGTAGATAAATAGGTACCGCTCTGGCGGGAAGGTAAACGGCGTTTCCGTGCACTGCTCTGGTTTCGCCAGAAGCGGCTTAGTCATGCTGGCCACATGACCCGGAAAAACTGTCTGCAGAGCGGACAAACGCTGGCTCCCTTGGCCTGTAAAGCGAGATGAGCACCGCCACCCCAGAGTCGTTCACGACTGGACTTAACTGTCAGGGGTCCTTTATCTTTACCTTTTTATGGATTATTTAACTAAATAGGAAATAGCAAGCCTTTCCCAGGGAAATGGGTCTGTTTAGCCTGGTAAAGAGGAGACTGAGGGGAGATACAATAGCCATCTTCAAATACAGTGGTACCTCGGGTTACAGACGCTTCAGGTTACAGACTCCGCTAACCCAGAAATAGTACCTTGGGTTAAGAACTTTGCTTCAGGCTGAGAACAGAAATGGTGCTCTGGCGGCACGGCAGCAGCGAGAGGCCCCATTAGCTAAAGTGGTGCTTCAGGTTAAGAACAGTTCCAGGTTAAGAACGGACCTCCAGAACGAATTAAGTTCTTAACCTGAGGTACCACTGTATCAAATATCTGTCACATGCAGGATGCAGCAAGCATGTTTCCTCCCGCTTTGGAGGGTAGGACCCGAACCAATGGCTTCAAGTTACATGAAAGGGAATTCTGACTAGACATCAGGAAAAACTTTCTGACAGTAAGAGCTGTTGGACAGTGGAATTGACTCCCACGAGAGCTGGTAGACTCTGCTAGCTTGGAGGTTTTCAAGCAGAGGTTGGATGGCCATCGGACATGCATGATCTAGTTGAGATTCCTGCATGCGGGGGGGGGGGGGGGTTGGACTAGATGACCCTCAGCGTCTCTTCCAACTGTACAATTCTGTGGCTCTAACTGCATCACTGCCAACACATCCTGGCCCCAGCTGCAGCCAAATTCCTTCGATTTCAGGTGCAACCTTGGAGATTACGCAGAGCGCACAGCGCCTGGGAACCTCAGCTCCGCCTTCTCCTTTCCTCGCTCTGTCCCCCCCCCCCCTCTGTCTCTCTATAAGCTCATAAGGATCTCTCTCTGCTAAAGAACAACTTTTCCTCTTTCCTCTCCCTTCCGTCCCGGAGCACCAGCGTCTCAACCCAGATGGGGGTCGAGGACGGAAACTGGGAGGCGGAGGCGCCTCGGGGCTCCGTTCCGCAGCAGCCAGTCTCCGGGTTGCAAATTTGGTTACTTGATCTGCTTCCTGGGGTTTGCTTTCGCTTTGCAGGGTCGCCTCCTCGAAGGCTGCTGGATGCACTTGCCGGCTGGTGATGTGACTGACAGGGCCCTGATCCGGGCAGAGGAAGAGGCGAAAGTAAGCAGCGATGGCTCTTTGTCATTTTTATCCTTTTGCATTTCTGGTCCGGGGAGAGGAGGACAGAGTTTGGGGTGGGGGGCCTTTTGGGGAGGGAGCCGTTAACCTTCCTTGCAAAGGGAGCCCCCAGCCCCGCCCCCAAATCCCATCCCATCTATTGGTGGCGCTGGCAGGACCCGCCTTTGCTCAGTGCTACCTTTTGCATGTGTGTGCCTTTGTCTCGAAAACAGCTCAAGATCGACACAGGCTGCTTTGTGCAATGATGCTGATGATGCCCACGTTTAGCAGAAGCGTCCTTCGGCTGGCAGGGGCCACGCTGCGGCTCCAGGTGTTCAGCTCCCCCCAGAACAGATGCTGCTACTCTGGAGACGCCTACCCTTCCCCCACTAAAGCCAGGGGGGTGAAGAAGAGGGGCTATGACATCACCAGGAACCCCGATCTCAACAAGGTTAGACTAAACCTCTCTGTTCTTGCTTGGAAGCTTTTCTTCATTTTTGCAATTATTTATTTTGCTGAGAGAGAGAGAGTTTGCATGTGTGTATATCTTCTGTTAATAAAATTCTTATTTTGTCGCTGCTGTGGAGTCCACCTCGTCTAGTTCTTCCCAGGTATGTTTCCTCTTCTTGATCTCACAGTGCTGCATGAAAACTTTTATCAAAGTCTGGAAGAAGCAAGGAAACCTAACACTGTGCAACTTTTCCTGCAAACTGCCCCAGGTTTCGATTTTGTGCCCCCAACCAGCTTCCTGGTTTTGATACTCATTCATACCAATATCATGGGTCATTGCTGTAGCTTGTGGATCAGCAAATCTTTTTCAGGTCTTCGTGGTCTCGGCATTATGCAAGAAGATAAGGAGAGGCCTCCTGGATCAGGCCAAAGGCCCGTCTAGGGCCGCATCCTGTTCTCACTGTGGCCAACCAGATGCCTTTGGAAAATCCAAAAGGGCCTGAGCTCAACAATGCAATGCCCAGTGACTGGTACTTATGGGCCCGTCTCCTTTGATACTGGATGTGGTAGAAAACCATCTTGACTAGTAGCCATTGATAGGCTTGTTGTCCATCCTGGTTGAGGCAGAGAATTCTACCCTTTTAAACTATGTGATATGTGAATAAGCCATGAATATTGCAACCTTCAGCTTTTGGGGGGGCAAACCCAGGTTCTGGTATTATGAGAGAGGGAGGAGAAACCTCATTCCATCCCATTTCTCCATGTCACACACACATTCTCTATCGTGTTCCTCTGTATTGCCTACTGTTTTCCAGCCCCCAATAGTCTAACTGCACTTATGATAACCTGCACAGGCTTTAGAATCAGATAATAAAGTGCACATAATTCTGTCTCTCTGTACCCACCCCGCAATACACCTCCACCACCAGTTTTCTGCTAGTTACCTATTAATAGGTGAATGTTTCAGATAATTGGTGTTTGTTGGGTTCACGTCATTCCTAGAGTGGATATCTGTTGGCCAAATAAGACTGAAAACATTTTGGGCTTGTTTTGGAAATAAACACACACTCATAGCTGCAGTGCTGAGCATTGCTCCTGGAAAGCAAGTAGCAGCCTTGAACTAGGATTGGCCGGAGACATTTAGCTGCTGGTGTCGTCTCCCCCCTCCCCTCCCCTCCCCTCCCCATGCCCCCAAAGTGCACACTATTAAGTAAAGTCAAGGTGTCTTCAGAAGCAGCAGATCTCCCCGACTGTAAAAACACAACATTAATAAGCTAAAAAACTAATCCCACTATGCCAGAGGTTTTCAACCTTTGCGGGTCCACAGCTCCCTTGGCCAACTATATTCTTTCTGTGGCACCCCTGTGGGGCTCAGGAGCCCAGTTATGCCACCCCTTGCCTGCAGGGCCGGCAGCCCCTCACCCCTCTTTGAACACCCTCCCTTGTGGAGTGTTCCCTCAGCCTCCTCTCTTCTCCCCTCTACTTGGGAGTCCTCTGGGCAGCCGCTGCTGCTACTCCTGGTCTCTGGGCCACACACCTCCTGCCCCAAAGAGAGGTGCCTCTTCACACTGCCCCACAGGGGCCTGGGAAGCACCCCCTGGCCAGCCCCAGAGGCACCATTTGCCTGGGGAGCTCGTAGCCAGGGCTTCTGCAACAACAGCCGCGACGCGAGAGGGCATCTGAGGAGGGAGTGAGGGAAGGAAAGAGGGACAGAGGCCAGTGTTGCCCGCGGCACCCCTGACTATCATTCAAGGCACCCCAGGGTGCCACGGCACACTAGTTGAAAACCACTTCACTATGCCAAAATGCCTTCTCCCCATTTGGAGTATACTACCGGACCATGAATTATGGAGTGTCCTGTGGCCGCTAGCATCAGACAAATGCAGGATGCTTCAAGAGTGGAAGCAGTGTTAGAAACTCAGGTGTATAAGCTAGGCGCTAAATGGTTCCTTAAGCCAGGGTTACCATGTCCAGAACGGAATGTGTAGTTGCCATTTTTGGACAAGGCAGCCCTAAAGTCTTATTTCCCAACAGGACTTTTTGGTTCCTGAAATTCATTCTGATTGTGCTGATAAAACAGAACTGATATATAACTCTACAGGATGTGTTGCTAGTACAGTCGTACCTTGGATCTCAAACGCCTTGGGCTCCTGATCAAATCGACTCCCGAATGATCGAAACCCGGAAGTGAGCGTTCCCGTTTTCGAACATTCTTTTGCGTGCCAAACGTCTGACGGGGCTTCCATGGCTTCCGATTGGCTGCAGGAGCTTCCTGCAGCCAATCAGAAGCCAAGCCTTGGTTTCTGAATGTTTTGGAAGTTGAACTGACTTCTGGAACGGATTCCGTTTGACTTCCAAGGTACAACTGTATGTGAAAACCATATGCGCTTTCAGATGGTGTAGATGTCTGGCACCATTCTGGCACCTGGGCATCTTCATTTGGCCGATAGCCAGGTGCAGAATAAAATCTGTTAAACTGTTAATCCTGCCCTGCCTCCCCTGGAATTAAGGTTTTAATTACACCCACCCTGAAGCAAGTTATTGACGATGAAACCATGACATCTTTGGATGCCAGACTCCCATAGGAATGAGAAAGCAGGTCCCAAATTCTTCTTCTCTGCCTTCATTTTTCTATGGGCAGATAGCTGCATTTTTTATTTATTCATCGCATTTATAACACCCCTCTCCTTCAAGGGGCTCAGAGACACGGGTCCCCTTCCCCATTTTATCCTCGCAACAACCCTGTAGGCTAAGGTTGAGAGACTGAGACTGGTCCAAGGCCACGTTGTGAGAGTCCTGCCTGAGTACCAGGTGGGGATTTGCACCCTGGTGTCCCAAGACATAGTCCAGCATTTTATCATGTGGTTCCCCCACTAGGACCTGAAACAGGATTGCTCCCCTGTTTACTGTTGGTGGGAGCTGTGCCTTAAGTCATCTCATTTACCCAGCTAAACACCTTTCAGTTCTTTCTGCAGGAGCTGTAATTTATGTACTTTGGAGCAAAGCTTTCCCTATCTTTTGGAGAACTGCCACTGCTAGCTTTACAGACACACAGTTCAGCAGTCAGCAGTTTTCCCTTCCTTTTTTTTAAAAAAAAAGAACGTGACAGGATATCGATATGATAGTGACTTGCCAACTGTAGGTTTTTTGTTTTTGTTGCAAATAGGTCTGCTCTGTTCAGCCACCCAAAGTTTTGCAGAAGGAAAGCAATGCAGAGCCAATCATTTACGGTAGATTCTGTGCTATTAATATTTATTAAATGTATATACAGTGGTACCTCAGTTCTTCAACGTAATCTGTTCTGGAAGACCGTTCGGCTTCCGAAATGTTTGGAAACCAAGGCACGGCTTCCCATTGGTTGCAAGAGCTTCTTGCACTCAGCGGAAGCCACATCGCATGTTCGAGTTCTGAAAAGCGTTTGAAAACGGAAGCATTTACTTCCGGGTTTCCAGTGTTTGAGAACCAAAATGTTTGACAACAGAGGTACCTCGGGTTAAGTATTTAATTCATTCTGGAGGTCCGTTCTTAACCTGAAACTGTTCTTAACCTGAAGCTCCACTTTAGCTAATGGGGTCTCCCACTGCCACCGCACCACCGGAGCACAATTTCTGTTCTCATCCTGAAGCAAAGTTCTTAACCCGAGGTACTATTTCTGGGTTAGCGGAGTCCTCAACCTAAAGCGTATGTAACCTGAAGTGTATGTAACCCGAGGTACCACTGTACTGCCATTCATCCCTAGATCAGTGGTTCCCAAACTTTTTCAGACCACTGACTCCTTGGTTCCAATAAACACATCCCCAATTCCCACTACTCTATAAACATAAAAAATATTATTCAAAATAGAACTAATGGACCTAAGTCAGTTATATGGGTGATACTCTGTTGTGTCTCGTCAGCACAAGGATTTCCACTTAACACATTGGCATTTCCCCCCTTGCTCCTGCTTTTTGTGCCCCATGCCCTCCCCAGATTTGCTTCACAGTGTCGGGGGAACCCCTACAACAGATTTAGGGGGTGCACAGAGTGAGGAGACAGTGGGAGAAGGTTCTGTTGCACAAGCGGAAATCTTTGTGCTGATGGAACGTTCTCCTTAGTGCTGCAGTGCATTGTAGTGGTTAGAGTTGTCAGACTAGGACAGTCGATCATGAAGCTCACTGGGTGACGTTGGGCCGGCCATTTGGTCTCAGCCTTACCCTACCTCCCAGGGTCGTTGTGGGTATTCATTGAGCAAGGGGGGGAACCATGTAAACTCCCTCGAGCTCTGTGGAGGGAAAAAGTGTGGTACAAATGCAATAAATAGATAAACAATGCATTGGCTTCAACCCAGAGGCTTTGATCTTGAAAATGACTAGCATGGGATGCAGCACACAGTAGGGTTTTCTTGCTAGAGGCCTGTGCTGTTGTTCTTGGGTGGCAGGACCAACCTCTGTTGTGTGATAGTGGAGCTGTGAGCAAAAGGATTTAGACGTTGTTTTAACAAATCTGCGGCTTCAGGAAGAGGGGCTTTCCTTGTCTAAGCAAAATCAAGGTTGGATAAGGCTGAAATAACGGCAGTGTTTTGCATGGCAAATCCCTGCTTTCGTTTCCTATTCAGTGACGTGTTGCCAGCGCAACTGTCAAAACTTTGAGCTCACCACCATGGTTCTCACCCGAATGTCTTCTCCCTCTGCTCTGGAAGAGGTTAACTTGGGGACAGGCCAGAAGGGAGTGCGGCCCTTGGGTTGCAAAAATTTGCGTCACCCCTGTCGAAGCTATAGATCAGGTTTCTGGTGTTCATCAGTATGCGGATGATACCCAGCTCTACCTCTCTTTTAAATCAGAACCAGTGAAGGCAGTGAAGGTCCTGTGTGAGTGTCTGGAGGCGGTTGGAGGATGGATGGCAGCTAACAGATTGAGGTTGAATCCTGACAAGACATGAGTACTGTTTTGGGGGGCAGGAGGCAGGCAGGTATGGAGGATTCCCTGGTCCTGAATGGGGTAACTGTGTCCCTGAAGGACCAGGTGCGCAGCCTGGGAGTCATTTTGGACTCGCAGCTATCCATGGAGGCACAGGTCAAATCTGTGCCCAGGGCAGCTGTTTACCAGCTCCATCTGGTACGTAGGCTGAGACCCTACCTGCCTGCGGACTGTCTCGCCAGAGTGGTGCATGCTCTGGTTATCTCCCGCTTGGACTACTGCAATGCGCTCTACGTGGGGCTACCTTTGAAGGTGACCCGGAAACTACAACTAATCCAGAATGTGGCAGCTAGACTGGTGATTGGGAGTGGCTGCCAAGACCATATAACACTGGTCTTGAAAGCTCCCAGTACGTTTCTGAGCACAATTCAAAGTTTTGGTGCTGACCTTTAAAGCTCTAAACGGCCTCGAGCGTCTCCACCCCCATCATTCAGCCCAGACACTGAGGTCCAGCTCCGAGGGCCTTCTGGCGGTTCCCTCACTGCGAGAAGCCAAGTTACAGGGAACCAGGCAGAGGGCCTTCTCGGTAGTAGCGCCCTCCCTATGGAACGCCCTACCACCAGATGTCAAAGAGAACAACAACTACTAGACTTTTAGAAGACATCTGAAGGCAGCCCTGTTTAGGGAAGCTTTTAATGTTTGATGTATTACAGTATTTTAATATTTTTTTGGAAGCCGCCCAGAGTGGCTGGGGAAGCCCAGCCAGATGGGCGGGGTATAAATAATAAATTATTATTATTATTATTATTATTATTATTATTATTATTATTATTATTATTGGTAGTAGTAGTAGTAGTAGTATTTCTCCAACCTGATATATTCCAGAAGTTGTTGGACTCCCATTAGCCCTGGCCAGGATGGCCGATGGCAAAGGATGATGGGAGTTGTAGTCCACATTGAGGAAGAGATGGTATCTACACACACAGGCACACATACTACCTAGCTTAGTTTAGGAACTCCCAGCAATTATTATTCTATGGACCCTAGGGATAATTGAAAGACCAGTTTAGTTCATAGACGAATTACCACGTGCCTGCAATATTCATATTTTTTAAAAAAATAAAATAAAATTCCACTGCTACACTGAACGTTTTTATCATCTCATTTTATGAAAAATAAAAATAATGTCAGCGTGCAATTTAGAAAATTGGGCTAAATGAACCACAGAGTCCTTTCCTTTCCAAGCTGTTGGCAACGCTCACGATGCATGAATATTGGCATTTCAAAGAAGGCCATTGCCAGGGCGGGTCAAGTCCGTGGTGGCCAAGAGGAAATCTTTGAGGGCTGAGTTGTCAGAGATGGAGCACAAAAGAGTGCTGTTCTTGCTGCTGGAAGCGTTCATTGGGTGGTTAAAAAAAAAGAAAGGAAGGAAGGAAGAAAATGTTTCAGCAGAGGGGCCGAAGGCCAAATCCTGTCCTTAGTGGAATCCATTCCCTCTGTTTTTGAAGTTCATGCTGTGAATGCTAATGCTTCTTACATAACCTTGATAAGAACACTTTACCCTATATGTATCTGCAGAATGGGCACTGTTTCAGGTGCGCCACATAATACACCTTCCGTATTTGATCTTTTAGCGTGGCAGTGCCTAAACCTTGGAACTGCCTGCCTATTGGCATCAGGCAGGTGCCTTCACGCTGCTCTTTTCGACACCTGCTAAGAAGGCTTTTGTTTAGGCATTTCCATCCAGATATGTAGATTGTTGGCATGAGTTTTGGTTTGGTTTTTAGCTTTTTTATTTTATAACGTATCTTTATTAATTTAAAATAAATCTATGAGAAAACAGACATACAAGTAAACAAACAAACAACAGAAAAAACAAACAAACCACCACATTATAAGATACAAGATTAATATAATTATCATCATATATACTCCTGATACTGAACACAATGATAAAACATATAGAGAAGAAATTAAAAACTGACTTCCAATTAATCTCACTGTACTTTATCTATCCATTACTTTATACCTCACAGTTACATATTTCTTATATAATTTCTTTTTACCTCCCTACAAACTTATATTTATACAATACAGGGATCAGTCTAATTCTGCCAAGATGTTTCCTTTTATTCCATAGCTTTTAAGCTTTTTGTTTTAGCTTATTGCGCTGCCCAGTATTGCACCTGCTATGCGACATCTCAGAACGTTGCTTAGGATGGGCTGTAGCCCTCGGGCTTAAAAAAAGGGCCCCCACTCCTGCACTGTGCGGAAATACGAGCTGTTAAAATGGGTGCCTCTGTGTGATCACAGCCGGGTCATGAGCTTGGGGGCAGCAGTGCATCCTCCTAGATGCTACCACAAGTGGTGGTGATTGTAGGTGGTTGCTGGCTATTATGAACCAGCCCATCATAAAGGCTCCAGGAAGTGAGAAGGTCTCATGGAATCATAGAACCATAGAGTTGGAAGGGACCCTGAGGATCATCTAGTCAAGGTTTTGATCTTCCTAACCCCACCCTATGGACCAGTTTTGGACCACCCACATGGGATAGTTGGTCTGCAAGGGTGGGGGGTGAGAGAGTGTGACCAAGCAGGACTGAGCTCCCTATATTGAATCAGTTGGAAGGAACACCAAGGGTTGTCCAGTCCAACCCCCTGCAATGCAGGAATCTCAAAGCATCCATGGCAGATGGCTATCCGACCTCTGCTTAAAAAAGGAGAGTCCACCAGCTCCTGAGGGAGTCTGTTCCACTGTCTAACAGTTCTTACCTTCAGAAAATTCTGCCTGATGTTTATAGTCAGAATCTCCTTTCTTGTAACTTGAAGCCATTGGTTCGGGTCCTATGCTCCGGACCAGCTTGTTCCCTCTTCCACATGGCAGCCCTTGAGATATTTGAAGATGGCTTTCATATCTTCTCTCCGTCTTTCATCTCCTCTTTCCCAAGCTAAACATACCCAACTCCTTCAACCATTCCTCATAAGGCTTGGTTTTGAGACCCTTGATCATGTTGGTCGCCCTCGTCTGCACGTGTTCCAGCTTATTTATTTATTGAATTTATATATCGTCCTATACCCCGGGGGTCTCAGGGCGGTTCAGAGAAACACACAATACAGTGGTACCTCAGGTTACAGACACTTCAGGTTACAGACTCAGCTAACCCAGAAATAATACCTCGGGTTAAGAATTTTGCTTCAGGATGGGAACAGAAATCGTGTGGTGGCCGCGAAGCAGCAGCAGGAGGCCCCATTGCTGAAAGTACGCCTCTAGTTAAGAACAGTTTCAGGTTAAGAATGGACCTCCAGAATGAATTAAGTTCTTAACCCAAGGTACCACTGTATCCTTCTTAAATTGTGGTGCCCAGAACTGGACACAGGATTCCAGGGCACCACAGTTCATCTGGAATCTCTGCAAAAAAGGAATTAAGTCTTGCGCAATGCAAAAACCTCTTGGAGATCTTGGCGTGGATGAGGCCCGTGCAGCTGTGTTTACATCCTCTGAGAGCTGAGCGATGACTCAGCTCCTTGCGGGGTGGCAGGGCGGCAAGTGAGAACCAGCCCCAAGGCTACTCTGCCTCGTGGTGGTGCTGACTCAGCACTTGGTTGGAACGATGAAACGCCACCGCCAGGCGTTCCAATTGACAGATTATGTGCAACAGGCCTGGATTTAAGGCCTGTGTCATAGCTGCGAATCCGCTTTCAGCCTGAGGGCCAGATTTGCACCCTGCCAGTGGCGTAGCGTTGGGGGTGCGGGGGGGGCGGCCGCACCGGGCGCAACATCTGGGGGTTAGGGTTAGGGGGCGCAAATCCACAGGTTAGGGGGCACAAATTACTTCCCTTGCCCCGGGTGCTGACAACCCACGCTACGCCACTGCACCCTGCCACCCTTCCCAGGGCCAAATGCATCCTTTTTTATGGTTAACACCTAAGCCCATCTTCCTTGGAAGCCGCTCTGGCTGATTTCATAGTCACTGCTGAGGAACTGTGCCTGGGATGGCTTCTCAGAAGAGATCTGCTCCTAGGGAGGAGGGCTTTGCCAGTTGTGCTTAATTTAGCGCAGAAAACCCCTTATGGGATTTTCTGCACAGCTCTGCAGAAACGGCGAAGCTGTTAACAGCATGGCAATGGCAATTGTTAATTGGATGCTAATTGCTGAGGAAGTAAGTGGGGGTTATTTATTAGACATGCTGTTCTTTTCAGCCTACATGGGCTCCAGCAGCAGCTCACAATTAGAAGGCACATCCCAATACAATTATAGATGAGCTATGCAGAGATATATGTTGGTTAGAGTCATGTTGGGGAACCTGAGGCCTAGCGGGGGCCGCTCTGTCTGGCCCAGTGCCGGATTTACATATAAGCTAAACAAGCTGTAGCTTAGGGCCCCACTCTCTTGGGGGGGGGGCCAAAAAAATTAAAGGAAAAAAACCTGGATGTACATTTCCAAAATATAAGATAAAAAACAAATAAAATAAAACCTACATACAGCAACAGTGTTTTGTGTTGTGTAGGCTCCCATGATGTAAGTAATGGGCCCCGCCTGCTAGCCTGCTCCCTAAAATATCACTGGTTTTCTCATTTCTATATATAGGATGCCTACATTCTGCATGGACTGTTATGTGCAAATAGCTTTAGATACCTATTTGTTGTTGTTGTTTAGTCGTTCAGTCGTGTCCGACTCTTCGTGACCCCATGGACCAGAGCACGCCAGGCACTCCTGTCTTCCACTGCCTCCCGCAGTTTGGTCAGACTCATGTTTGTAGCTTCAAGAACACTGTTTAACCATCTTGTCCTCTGTTGTCCCTTTCTCCTTGTGCCCTCCATCTTTCCCAACATCAGGGTCTTTTCCAGGGAGTCTTCTCTTCTCATGAGGTGGCCTAAGTATTGGAGACTCAGCTTCACAATCTGTCCTTCCAGTGAGCACTCAGGGCTGATTTCCTTCAGAGTGGATAGGTTTGATCTTCTTGCAGTCCATGGGATAACTAATATATACCTATTAGGTCTATAAATTACCATATAGCATATATTCAACACACAAAAAGCAACAATTTGTTGTTGACAAAGGACAGCTGGACATATAAAGGGCCCCATTACCTTCAGTAGCTTAGGGCCTCATCAAACCTAAATCCGGCCCTGGTCTGGCCCTTGGGGCTTTGCTGGGCTATGTCTCTCTAGTGCCCAGGATTCTTTGGGGGGACGCCATGGCTGTGGTATCACAGTGTTTTGAATGTAGAGTATGGATGTCTCCTAGAATTCCACTGAGCCTCTTGGGCTTGCCAATCAGAGGGTTGGCGGTTCGAATCCCTGCGACAGGGTGCGCTCCCATTGCTCGGTCCCAGCTCCTGCCCACCTAGCAGTTTGAAAGCAACTCAAAGTGCAAGTAGATAAATAGGTACCACTCCGGCGGGAAGTTAACGGCGTTTCCGTGTGCTGCTCTGGTTTTGCCAGAAGCGGCTTAGTCATGCTGGCCACATGACCCGGAAAAACTGTCTGCAAACAAATGCCGGCCGGTAAAGCAAGATAAGTGCCGCAACCCCAGAGTCATCCGTGACTGGACTTACCTGTCAGGGGTCCCTTTACTTTTTATGGATGTCTCCTAGAATTCTAGTGAATTTCTTGTGTTCTTGTGAATTCCAGCTTTTCCTGAGCCTGGACACAGGCAAAATACCCTTTAATTCCCTCTTTCGTGCTGCAAATAGCTATACAGGCTCTATCACTGTGTGAGCTCTTGAGGGTGCCTGAGGACGGGGGGGGGGGTTAGGGGTTAGGGGGCCTTGAAAGAGCCTGTGTTGGGGGTGGAGGTGATTAAAGACCCCTTTGTGTGTGATGTGGGTGTAACGTATCTGAGGGAGACAATTTTGCAGCCCTTCAGACCTGTTAAAAGTTAGTTGCAGAGCAGAGGATTATGGAGAATGACATGGGACTCATGGTGGGTGTTTTCATTCTGGGTTAATTAGGGTCTTGAGATTTCTGCTCTTTGCTGTGTCACAGCTGGAAAGGATTGGCGAAAGGGGGGAGGCGGGGAAGGGGAATACTTGCAGCCCCGTGGAAAGAGGCAATAAATAATCTCAGATTATTTCTCAGGCATTGCCAGAATTCCTATGTGTTGCCTCATCGGATCCCGCTGCCTAAACTGCAGTGTGATTGACATCAAGGGTACTTGCGGACGAGACCATCGTTTAGACTTTATTTGCGAAACTCTGTTGCTGCATTCTTGTTTAGCTCAAACCAGAGTCACATGCAACAGCAGTTGCTGCAAAGAGCATTTTGTTCCTTTGGCAGGAATCCAGATTGCTCCCATGAAGAATCAGATTGGTGTGTTAAGCTGGGTGTGTGTTTTTAATTCTGAAAATCCTCGTGTCTTGGCCCATACAGTGGTACCTCAGGTTAAGTACTTAATTCGTTCCGGAGGTCCGTTCTTAACCTGAAACTGTTCTTAACCTGAAGCACCACTTTAGCTAATGGGGCCTCCTGCTGCCGCCACGCTGCTGGAGCACGATTTCTGTTCTCATCCTGAAGTAAAGTTCTTAACCTGAAGCACTATTTCTGGGTTAGTGGAGTCTGTAACCTGAAGCATATGTAACCTGAAGCATATGTAACCTGAGGTACCACTGTATGTCTAAACCACATTAACAGTTCCCCCGAAGACTCATGGGAACTGCAGCTTACCCCTAGCAGAGCTGCAGTTTCCAGCACCCTTAACAAACTACAGTTCCCAGGATTCCTTGGGGGGAACCATAACTGTTAAAGTGGTATAAATGCTTTAAATGGAGGTTGTGACCTACTGTATCTGTTAATCAGGGATGCGGGTGGCGCTGTGGTTTAAACTACTGAGCCTCTTGGGCTTGACAGTCGAAGGGTCAGCACAGGCTTCCTCAACCTCGGCCTTCCAGATGTTTTTGGCCTACAACTCCCATGATCCCTAGCTAGCAGGACCGGTGGTCAGGGATGATGGGAATTGTAGTCTCAAAACATCTGGAGGGCCGAGGTTGAGGAAGCCTGGGTCAGCAGATCGAATCTGTGTAACAGGGTGAACCCCTGTTGCTTTGACCCAACTCCTGCTAACCTAGCAGTTGTAAAGCATACCAGCGCGAGTAAATACAGTGGTACCTCGGGTTAAGAACTTAATTCGTTCCGGAGGTCCGTTCTTAACCTGAAACTTTTCTTAACCTGAAGCACCACTTTAGCTAATGGGGCCTCCCGCTGCCACCACATCGCTGCTGCACGATTTCTGTTCTCATCCTGAAGCAAAGTTCTTAACCCGAGGTACTATTTCTGGGTTAGTGGAGTCTGTAACCTGTAGCTTCTGTAACCTGAAACGTCTGTAACCCAAGGTACCACTGTAAATAGGAAAATGGGAAAATAAACAGCATTTCCATGTGCTCTGGCACTCATCACAGTGTCCTATTGCGCCAGAAGCGGTTTAGTCATGCTGGGCACATGACCCAGAAAGCTGTCTGTGGACAAACACTGGCTCCCTAACCTGAAAGCAGAGATGAGTGTCCTGCCCCATAGTCAAATTTGATGGTACTTAATAATCCAGGGGTCCTTTACCTTTTACCTTTACCCAGGGTTGTTGTTAAAAGACAGCGCAGAACACTCAAGACACAAGTCCTGTGCACAGAACCTCAATCTCTTGCCTCTTCCCCTTTTAAAAAACCCTCAAATTTCCTTTACTTTGCTTATAGGGCAGCTGAGCATCCTGCAGATTGCAGCACCAGTGAGACCAACTTGTCTGGGCCCCAATCCACATTCAATGTACCGAGCCCAGAAAACCCTGTTGGCACCTGAGAGCTCAGAGCAAGCCCTGATGGTGAAGGGCAGAGCTCGTTTCTCAGTGTCCCTGCATTGCAAATATAATGCAATAAATTGTATGTATCTAAGATGGCTTTCTCCAACCTGGAGACGCGGGTGGCGCTGTGGGTTAAAGCCTCAGCACCTAGGACTTGCCGATCGTATGGTCAGCGGTTCAAATCCCCGTGGCGGGGTGAGCTCCCGTCTTTCGGTCCCAGCTCCTGCCCACCTAGCAGTTCGAAAGCACTCCTAAGTGCAAGTAGAGAAATAGGTACCGCTTTATAGCGGGGAGGTAAACGGCGTTTCCGTGTGCTGCGCTGGTGCTGGCTCGCCAGAGCAGCTTTGTCACGCTGGCCACGTGACCCGGAAGTGTCTCCGGACAGCGCTGGCCCCCGGCCTCTTAAGTGAGATGGGCGCACAACCCTAGAGTCGGACACGACTGGCCCGTACGGGCAGGGGTACCTTTACCTTTACCTTTAAGATGGCTTTCTCCAACCTGGGAAGCAAGAGTTTATGAGAGTTGTAGTCCAGAATGTCTGGCGGATGAAAGCTGACCTAGGATCACCACACGTGCAAAGGACATTGCTGGTATTATTATTTATTAAATTTATATATAGCCCTTCATTCGAAGATCATAGGGTGGTATACAACACAGAAGCTCTGTTCCTTGAAGAAACGATTGTTTTGTGCTACTAGATATGCCTTGGCTGGTTTTATACGTAATGTTGCTTGCTTGAACTGCATAATTATATAGTGCCCGGATACTTTTATTAATTCATTTCTGCCCTGCCAGCCTGGCTTCAAAGAGCTCTTTGCACATCTGCCAGCAAATAAAAATGAGAAGCCGTAAACTTCCTTTCTGCGCTGCGTAGAAACTGTTAAAAAGCACGAAAGAGCAGACAATACAAAGCACAGAAGCAGCAATAAAATACGTCTCAAATCGCTTCCCAGAAACTGATAAACATTCAGCCCTAGCTAGACTCCCGCAATCTTCCTGGATTCTTAACCAAGGAACTCATGTAATCCTGTAAGTCTTTCCAAATGAGTTTGTTTATTGTGCCCTCCTGATGAGAGATGTTTCGTACTTAAATGCAGCAGCAACATAAACATTACCCAAAGGACCTCTGGCTCGCCTCTGGTATTCCTGAGAGAGGCGCCACAACTCAGTGGCAGAACGTTTGCATCGCATGGAGAAACCCCTGGGTTCACTCTGTGCCGTCTCCAGATAGATTCTCATCTGAAATCTGCCCGTCAGTGCAGACAGTAGAGAAGCAAGATCAGCGGTTCTCAACCTGTGGGTCCCCAGATGTTGTTGGACTACAACTCCCATCATCCCTGAGCTCTGGCCTTGCTAGCTAGGGGTGATGGGAGTTGTAGTTCAACAATATCTGGGGACCCACAGGTTGAGAAAGGCTGAGCTAGATGGACCAATGGTCAGACTCTGTATAAGGCAGATTCCCTGGTTCCTATGTCGCCAGAAAGGCTTTCATAGGGTGGTGGCAGCACAGGAAAAAGTTCAGGTTGAAACAGAAGGAGCCTGCTGTATCTCTAGTGGCAGTGAGTTCCACAGGGCTGGCTGGGCCAATGACACTGAAGATTTGGTTTCTTGTTGCCATATGCCTTTTCTGAGAAACTTCTTCTGGGTGGGGGGGGGTGCATACCAGTGGTGAGCGGAGCCACAGGGGAAAGTGTGTGGAGCCATAAACGTGACTTCCACCCGTGTCCATTAGGCTACTTTCTCTCTCTATGCTCCCTCCAGGCAAACATGCAGATTGATGAAGAGTTCAGGGGCTTTCCAGCTAGGCAAAAACACTCAGGGCAGTGGAAAGCAGGGCTGGTAATAGATGTGACTCAGGAGTGTGGGTGGCCCTGGAGATATCCCCATGGACCAGATAGAGTTTTTTTGGGGGGGCTGCATTCGGGGCCTGAGGTTTCCCATCCCTGGTTATGAAGACAGAGGAAGCTGTGCTCATGTGGGGCAATGAGAACCCATTAGGACTTCCCCTCCTCATTTTTCTTTGGGGGGGGGGGGGAACAACCCAGCCAGATGGGCATGGTATAAAGAACAAAATCACCACCACCATTATTTCTATTGCTTCTGTATTTTTTCATTTTCTGAGTCTTAATAAGCTTGAAAGCAGTGGCAAGTAGCTCGCATGCTAATAATAGCTGGCACCTTCCCCCAGAGCTATTTCTGGAGCAAGACTACAGTCCACAGCACACACAAGACGCTGTTCTTTTTCATTTTTCCTTTAAACACAGTAACCCCCTCTTTGCCATCCTCCTCCTTGCGGATCTCTTAAGAAGCATGGTCCCCCCCCCCCCCCGACACAGCATCTCTCTTAAGTAGGAGGAATGCATTTATTAAGAAAATCCTGTCCTTTCCCACCACCTTGTCACCTGATACTCTGCTCCTTTTAAAATTGTGTTGTGTAACTGGCAAATCTAGGGACGCCGGTGGCGCTGTGGGTTAAACCACAGAGCCTAGGACTTGCCGATCAGAAGGTCGGCGGTTTGAATCCCCGCGACGGGGCGAGCTCCCGTTGCTCGGTCCCTGCTCCTGCCAACCTAGCAGTTCGAAAGCACGTCAAAGTGCAAGTAGATAAGTAGGTACTGCTCTGGCGGGAAGGTAAACGGCGTTTCCATGCGCTGCTCTGGTTCGCCAGAAGCGGCTTAGTCATGCTGGCCACATGACTCAGAAGCTGTGTGCCGGCTCCCTTGGCTAATAAAGCGAGATGAGCGCCGCAACCCCAGAGTTGGCCACGACTGGACCTAATGGTCAAGGGTCCCTTTACCCTTTTCCTTTAACTGGTAAAGATACCTTTAACTGGTAAATCTACCACTGTCTTCCCTTCTGCAGACATTCCTGGCACCATTTAGGGCTGGTTTACAATGTAACCAGATTCCTCCACAGAAGTCCCACACGACGACTGCCATAAAGAGTCTGGGTGATGTGTACATGCGTGTGTACATGATCACCACATATGGAAAAAGTACCTTCTTTCTCTTTACATTTCCAATACATATTTGATTTAGTTTTATACATTTTTGCAATCTTACTTGGTGTTAGATACCAATGGTACATTGTTTTCATGTAATTTTCTTTTAACACACAGCATGCTGTAAATTTTATTTCTTCTCTCCACAACTTTTCCGAAGATGAAAGTTGGATGTTATACCCAAAATCACTAGCCCAATGTATCATCACTGCCTTAACTTCTTCATCCTTTGTATGCCATTCCAACATGCATCAAAGTATTTTAAGCAAGGTGGAGGAATGATTCTACGAAGAAGGTCTATAAAACTTGGTTTTCGTCCTTGGCGCTTTGGCCAGCCACCCAGACTCTGAAGGGTTCTCCCCAATTTCTCAGACTTGGGAAGGTTTTTCAAAATGGAAGAAACCCCTCTAAAAACCTGACATGTCGATCTCATTTCTCCACCATTAGGAACTCAATACCTCCCTTGGATTAACGGCAACAAGCGAGTGTAATGTAGACTAGCATAGATTTTATTTTTCTGAGAACAAACTTTTGATTTACTAAGGAAGGGTTTGCTCCCATCATGGAGTGCAGAGTTGTGCTCAAGACCTTTTCAAAGACTGTGCTATTTTTGTGTGTCAAAGAACCAGGACATACTTCAGCCTTATTAGGTGATCATCCTGCAGGCCAGAGTTTTGGTAGAAGTTGAATTCCAAATTACTGTGCTGTAGCCTGCAAAGGATTTTAGTGGTTCCCTACTGGATGGGTATTTCGAAGTATGTTTGGTGCCTTACAGGTGGGAAAAACCAGTTATGTTGGGGAAAAGAAAAGAGAGTTTGCTACATAATGCATTAATAAATGGAGTGTGTGTTTATTTTTATACTAGATTTTTTTTCTATGTGTCTCATAGATCTGATACATATATATTATTTTCTCAAGCTTGGAATAGAAGGAAATAGTCCTGTATTTACCTTGTACACAACACATCGTTTGTGAGAAGGAGTGGTTGTTACAACTAAATGTTAATGCATTGAAATTGCAACAATTTGGAATTATTTGGGTGTTGGAAACCGTGGCTTGGAGTAGGTTCTTAGTTGTGGTTTGTGGGAAACTGTGGTTTGCACAAACCATAAACTGCACAGTTGTGGCAAACTGTATCCTGTGAAAACTCAAATGTGAGGGGTGGGATGGGAGCTGGAGGAAGGAGTGTACCAGCAAGGAGCCCCTTCACCTGAAAAGCAAAATTAAACCTTGACATATTTTAATTGCTTTTTAAAATTGCTTTTTAAAAACCAAAAAACCAATGCAGTATGTTTTTTTCTTTTCTTTTGGTGCATGATGTATGGTTAAGAAAAGCCATGCTGAATCAGTCCATCTAGTTTAGCATCCCTTTCTCACAGGGACCAGATGCCAATGGGATAGCTGGCAAGTAGGACCCGAGTGCAGCAGCACCTGTGATTCCCAGTAAGTGTTATTCAAAGCCCTTTGTGGCTTAGGGCCCTCGTATTTACGGGACTGCCTCTCCTGGTCTGCCCCGCAGAGGACCTTAAGGTCCATGAATAACCATAGTTTAGAGAACCCAGGCCCTAAGGAAGTCAGACGATCCTCCACCAGGGCCAGGGTCTTTTCAGTGATGGCTCCGACCTGGTGGAATGCTCTGTCCCATGAGACTAGGGCCCTGCAGGATTTAACCTCCTTCCATCGGGCCTGTAGGACAGACCTATTCCTCCTGGTCTTTAATTTGAATACAGCATGATCTTTTATTTCCCTTCTCTTCCCTCCCCCTCCCCTTTTTATGAAGATTACCCGCTCTGAGACCCCACAGCTGATTCTCCCCTGACCTCCTCGCTGGCCCAAGTAGGACCAATTCAGCCAGCTAGCCCTGGTGACTATCTAATGCTTATTAGATGGCTTTCCCCCAAATTGATTTCTGAACTTTGAATTTTATTGTTGTTCATGTTTTTATACTGCTTTTACAATTAAGTGTTTTAAATTTGTTGTTAGCCGCCCTGAGCCCAGTTTTCTGAACCGGGAAGGGCGGGGTATAAATAAAAAATTATTATTATTATAAAGGTGTACAGTCCCTAACAGTGAAGACAGAGCACAACCACCCTGGTTCATAGCCACCGATAGCCTTACTATTCAGGAATTTGCTTAATCGTTTTTTTTTAAGTCCCCCAAGTTGGTGACTTTTCACTGCATCTTGTGGAAGTGAGATCATCTTATGGCGCCGCCTGGCAGCACTGTCCTATTTTGCAAATCCGTTTCATAAAGGGGCGTTGCAACTTGAGTGCAACGTTCTCCAATAATAATAATAATAATAATTTATTATTTATACCCCGCCCAACTGGCTGAGTTTCCCCAGCCACTCTAGGCGGCTCCCAATCAAGTATTAAAAACAATACAGTGTTAAATGTTAAAAACGTCCCTGAACAGGGCTGCCTTCAGATGTCTTTTAAAGATAGGATAGCTACTTATTTCCTTCACATCTGAAGGGAGGGTGTTCCACAGGGTGGGCACCACTACCGAGAAGGCCCTCTGCCTGGTTCCCTGTAACCTCACTTCTCGCAATGAGGGAACCTCCAGAAGGCCCTCTGAGCTGGATCTCAGTGTCTGGGCTGAACGATGGGGGTGGAGACGCTCCTTCAGGTATACAGGACCAAGGCCGTTTAGGGCTTTAAAGGTCAGCACCAACACTTTGAATTGTGCTCGGAAACGTTACTAATATCTGAAGCATGGGTAGCATTTTTGCAGACTTGTCTTCTTCTGCAGAAGCTATTTCTCTCCCTGACATGCAGGGAGTTCCATCTGTAAGAAGCAGGCGTGTGTGAGCTTCGGATCCATGCTCTCGAACTTCACGTGTCTCTCCTCTTCCTCTCAACTCTGCCTGGGAGGTATTTGCAATGGAAGGACTTTGTGAGCTATCCCTGTGGCAGCCGGCAGCCTTGACCAGCTTGCCACACCTCTGTGGTCTGGATTTGAAGCCAGCCCTGGGGGCGAGAAGAAAACACTTTCATTAGTCAAGCTCAGGAAACTGATGGGTGGAGTAGTTTCACTCTTAATTAGCCCAGACTTTTGAAGGAAAGAAGGGAGGAGAAAGCCTTGTCCTTTTTCCTCACTTAGTTTCCCCACTCGCTTCCAGTTGGCAGTGAAGGCCTGGTCCATTAGGCCATATGGGGCGCTGCTCCATCAACCTCAGCCTGCCCCCAGCCAGCCAATTGGGTCAACCTCATTTTCTTTATGTGAGCCTGCAGTAAATCACACTGTGCATGTTGGAGTTAACTCTCATTAGCAAGAACACAATCTGCACAGACTCAGAGGAATGTCCAGCCCAAGGAGCACAGCGTCTCATCCCTGGTAGGACTTGCCCCGTGAATTGGTTGCTGAGACTGAAAGTCCCTACCTCTCCACAGCCATCTACATACCCTCCTATCCAGGCTTCTTCCCAAGCAATCAGAGACTGTGCCTTTGTGTCCCCAGTCTCTCTGCCCTTTTCATGCCTTTTCTGTTTCTGGGAGACAAGAAGAAGGGAGAGCGGTACCTATTTATCTACTTGCACTTTGACGTGCTTTTGAACTGCTAGGTTGGCAGGAGCAGGGACCGAGCAATGGGAGCTCACCCCGTCACGGGGATTCAAACCGCCGACCTTCTGATCGGCAAGTCCTAGGCTCTGTGGTTTAACCCACAGCACCACCCGCGTCCCTTGAGTTGGAGACTAGCCCTGCATATAAAGCCAGGCTCCAGTGGTTTGAGCAGACAAGATCAATGGTGGATCCAATGGTGAAGAAGGCAGTTTCTGCACATGTTGTGGAGGGAAGTGAGGGGAATATGGGGTTGTTAACCTGGGAAGGTAGCCAGCCCATCTAGGAGAAGGGAAACTCATCTCTGCCTCTTGGCTTCCTTCTGATTCTGCCACAGAATCTGCCCCTGCTCCCCTCTCACTAAGCCCTGTTACCTCTTTAGTTTCTGACACCTCCTCCTCCTCCTCCTCCTCCTCCTAGTCTTCTCCCTCTTCTCCCCCTGACCACTAAGGTAGCTGGATGGCACCTCCTTCTGGCAACTCCTGCAGCCAAAGTGGTGCAAAACGTATTGCTCCGCTTCCCTTTGGACCACATCAGTGAGACCAAGAGGCGGGGTCTGTCATATGTGCAGCCCAGGACCTCTGTACACACTGCCCAGGCTTGTGCCCCAGGGAGGTCACTTTGGTGCTGCTAACACAGTGGTTTGACTTCACCCTTGGAGGTGCACTCCATTGTCTCCTGAGACAGACAAATGCCAGCACGTTGTTCTACGGTGCTTCACTGATGCTGCTTCATTATTACTATCCAGAGGGGCTATGTTGTTGTTGTTGTTTAGTCATTCAGTCGTGTCCGACTCTTCGTGACCCCATGGACCAGAGCACGCCAGGCACTCCTGTCTTCCACTGCCACCCGCAGTTTGGTCAGATTCATGTTTGTAGCTTCGAGAACACTGTCTAACCATCTCGTCCTCTGTCGTCCCCTTCTTCTTGTGCCCTCCATCTTTCCCAACATCAGGGTCTTTTCCAGGGAGTCTTCTCTTCTCATGAGGTGGCCAAAGTATTGGAGCCTCAGCTACATGATTTGTCCTTCCAGTGAGCACTCAGGCTGATTTCCTCAGGCTATAGCAGAACAAAAATGGGACCAAAAATAACCAGGAATTTATTTATTTTTGCATGAAAAGTTACGGGATTTCAGGATATGAACTAACTGGAAATGAAGCAGTGTGACTGCCCTGAAATCTTTGCAGGTGCAAATAGCATCGACAGCTGGATCATTTATAACCTCCCCATCACAGAACACAAATAGTCAGAAATGCAGAATAAATAGAATGGCTATCTGCCCCTGTCATGTTGCAGAATGCACCAGCCTGGAAGGACCCTAATTCTTCACTTTCAGAAATATTTATCACCGGTTTTGGATGTTTATTCAGAGGAATATTAATTTATATGTCCCCAGAGGTGCAGGCTGCTTGAGACTGGCCCCCAAGCTAGCTTCTCCCATCTTGTCAATTTACAGCGCCAGACCTGCTCAGGCGGTGACAGAACTGTCTCGTGTGCCTTTGGACCATTCCCTGCGATGTGCATTCTCTCTTTCTTGTTCAGCTCAGCAGAAGTACCTAATTGATACAATTGAACCCCTTGAGCAGATATCGAAGGCGTATTGCAAATTGTAGGTATCAGGAGCAAATTGCTGGTTCGTGCCTGAACACGGAAATTCAACAGGAAGAAAAGAAAGACGCAAAATAAAAATTGATGGGCTGGAACTTGATGGATTCACCGTCCTCTGCAAGAATTTATTGCGTGCGGTAACAAAAGAAGGGACCGCCTGTTTTATAGAATCTTTTGATATAGCAAGAAATTTGGGGGAAGAAGCATCGTCCTAGAACAAGGTGTGATATTGTATTGCTTTAGAACTGAGAGCTATAAATTAAGGGTTTTTAAAGTGGCCACTGTGGCTATGTTGCACCTCCACTGTCATAGGCAGTTTGCTTCTGAATTCCAGTTGTTGAGAACAACAGGGAATGTTGCAAGGAATGTGGTGGTATGGACTGTTCCTGTTCATTGCTTTTGTTCAGTGCTCCAGACACACCCCTTTCCAGGATACTCCATCCGGAACCCCACCACCAGACGCTCCAGGTCACAGCTTGGATAAATTAAATTGGAATAATCACTTACAGTTTCTGGAGTTCGAAGGTTTTATTCATGCAGGAACTATTTACAAGACAAGCGGAGGTGAGAGAGAGAAAGCAGTAGACAACTTATCTGGTGTGAACAGCAAACAAACTGGCTTAGCTTTTAGAGGTAGAGCTACAAAGTGCTTTCGTGGGGTTTAAAGTAACATGTGCATTAACTACAAATTCAAGAAAAGGAAATGTATTTGCTTTTCTCCAACAACTAAACATGCTCAGTCCTCATTAGGTGAGCTGCCAGTTAAAGGGGGAAGAGGTTCTTAATTCAGATTTATTATTATTATTATCATTATTATTATTATTATTATTATTATTAGTGGTAGTCTTTCTACAATCTAGGTTTTCTTCAAGCTGATATATATCACTTGTGTACAGATGGTATCAGTTGGGCTACATAGGAATCAGCCCTTACCCCTGGACATTGCTAATAGAAGGGTCTCTCCATAAAGTTCCTAAATATCCATTTGCAGCCATGGATGTTCAGTGATATGCCCAAGCAAGATTATAGCTGACTGGATCATTTAGTGATCCTGAAACAGCTCCATTCTGGTTTGAAGCATTCCTTTTGAAAGAAGTTTGTAATTCTTTTCCCATGGTGTCATCACTGTAACCTTTTCCGAATTGCTTCCAGCGAGACTAGTGGGCTGTTCTGACTAATACTGTCCATGCCACTCTTCAGAGTATGAGAAAATCAAACCACACTTCTTCATTTGTTTCTTAGGCAGAAATTGAGATTTGGAAAGCATTTTGAAATGATACTTTTTAAAACCCTGTGGCAGTCTTACCCTACAAATACCCAGAAGAGACTTGCCTCCTTCTCACCATAGCCTTAATTATATTGTACTTTTGTGTGGATTTTAGCTGTAAGCCAGTTTGAGAGCCCTCTCTCAGTGTAAAGCAGAGAGCCTTACTATATATATATATCTAAATTGTTCAGGCAATAAGCAAGACATCCCTTCAGGTATTTGAAGATAGCTACCACATCCGCTCTCAGTCTCCTCTTTTCCAGGCTAAGCATACCCGGCTGCTTCAACCATTCCTCATAAGGCTTGGGTTCCAGACCCTTGATAGCCTTAGTTGGCCTCCTCTGCACACATTCCAGCTTGTTAATATCCTTCTTAAACTGTACATAGCCCTAGAATTGAATTGAATTTATTTGAGATGTTTCCTGGTTTTTGTCGGCTATGTAGCTTTTATGCTGTTTACATTTCTGTAAATATTGTGGGGGGGGGGTTTAAAATCAAAGAACTGTGTTAATGCAGTGGTACCTCAGGTTACATACACTTCAGGTTACAGACGCTTCAGTTTACAGACTCCGCCAACCCAGAAATAGTACCTCGGGTTAAGAACTTTACCTCAGGATGAGAACAGAAATCGTGCTCTGGCAGCATGGCAGCAGCAGGAGGCCCCATTAGCTAAAGTGGTGCTTCAGGTTAAGAACAGTTTCAGGTTAAGAACGGACCTCTGGAATGAATTAAGTACTTAACCGGAGGTACCACTGTACAACATTTGGAGAATTTATTTTATGAAGCATCTTATAAAGGCAAAAAGAAACCTCGGTTTCATTTCTAAGCTTTTATGTGGCATAGGATATCCTAATACATTTTCTCACGCCTTTTCAAATTTACAGTCACTGTGTTTTGTTTTGTTTAAGCTTTTTGTGTGTGCCAAAGTAAAACTGTGTGCTCTGGGTGGCTTACAGCTTAAAATAATTAAAATACAAATGAATTAACAATCCAATAAAAGCAATCCATTTAAAAAAGAAGTTGTAAACATAATTGAGTGTTCCTGTGTAAATGAACACATTGAATGTGCTACATACATGATGCAACTTCCCCCCTCTCCTGTGATTAAAAACAACTGGGCAATTTAATATAGACAGTCGTTCACTGTCTGCCATCTGCCTTATTGCAGGGCAGATATGTGGATAAACCATACGCAGAGCAAGTCTGCCCCTGTGGCCTGACAAAGGTGGAAAGCGTCTCTCATGTCTTGCTACGATGTCATATACAGTCGGTCTTTATCACCCCTGTTATACAGAAATTTCCAAGTGGGTCTGAACCTCAATGCTTAAAATCCCTAATAGAGGTTAAGGATCCAGAGATCACGCTAAGAGTGGCCAAATTCTGCATGGCTGCCATAAAACTGAGGGAACAAGCTGTGCTATTACAAAGACTAAGGCCTCAGATGCAAACTCCAGATAACATTTTTAGAGACTAAGACCTAAACCACATTTCTAATGGCTGTCATATTCGTATTGTTTATTGTTATATTGATTGTTAATTCAAACTTAATTCTATTGTGTTTTATGTTCGCTTAGTATGGGATGTGAATCTGGTCTGGGGCCGTAATAAATTTCATTTCAACTGGGCAATTTTTTTCTTGACTCAATGTTTGTCATCTGGTTTATCAATTCAGTATAACTGCAGTTCATAAGTTGTTTTTTTCCTATGGAGTCTTGTGTTTTCATATAGGCCCTTTTTATAGAACCAAATTGCTCTCACATGGTACAGTCTTTTTTTGACTGTACGACTTGAAGCAGCAATTGGAGGGTGGCACGTATGGATGAGCTTTCATTGAAACAAATAAAATAAAATTTATTCTTAAACAAAGCTACCATATCTGAGCGATGATGAAGTTTAATGCCTGACATGCTAGGTTTTTTTACACACACATACAACATTGGATGTTCTTAGAAAGAAAGAAAGAAAGAAAGAAAGAAAGAAAGAAAGAAAGAGGAATACATTAATAATGCAATTCCTTCACCTGCAACCTAAAGAGATTCAGTCCAGGAAGCATTCTACTACATTATTGTTTCATAGAATTTTTAAGTTGGAAGGGATCCAAGGGTCATCTAGTCCAACCCGCTGCCATGCAGGAATCTCAGCTAAAGCACCCATGGCAGACGGCCATCCAATCTTTGCTGAAAAACCTCCAAGGAAGGAGAATCCACAACCTCCCAAGGGAGACTGTCCCACTGTCAGATAGCTCTTACTGTTAGAAAGCTCTTCCTGATGTTTAGCCAGAGTCTCCTTTCTTGTAACTTGAAGCCATGGGTTCAAGTCCTACCCTCCAGAGCAGGAGAAAACGAGCATGCTCTCTCTTCCATGTGACAGCCCTTCAAATATTTGAAGATGGCTGTCATATCTTCTCTCAGTCTCCTCTTTTCCAGACTGAACATTCCTAACTTCCTCAATCCTTCCTCCTAAGACTTCCTCCTAATCAGCCGTATCAACAGGCTAAAAAATAACTTCTATCTGTGGGCTGTTAGGCTGTTGAACGGAAAATAACATAGCGAAATTGACTTGCGGGTGGTGTGTTGTTTGATAATTTCATTGTACACATTAATTTCATTGTACACAGGTTGTACAATGACAATAAAGGTTGTTTTATTATTATTATTATTATTATTATTATTATTATTATTATTATTATTGGCTTCCAGACCCTTGGTCATCTTGGTTGCCCTCCTCGGCACACGTTCCCGCTTGTCAACATCCTTCTTAAATTGTTTTGCCCAGAACTGGACACAGTATTCCAGGTTTGGTTTGACGAAGGCAGAATAGAGTGGTACTATGACTTCCCTTGATCTGGACACTAGACTTCTGTTGATGCAGAGTTTGCATTCCTTAGGGTTGCCGTATTTAAAAAAGTAAAGTTCTTGACACCCGCAAAGTTGCTGAGCTTTCTTTAGGAGACCACCAAAATTGTTACGCTCCCCCCAAAATGGTGATTTTGGAGCTGTTTCTGCTGCTTTTTCCATCATGTTGCCATGACATCCAGACATGTTGGGAGTTTTCCTCACGCGTGGCAAGCCTAACATTCTTCCCAAAGGAGCCCAGGGTGGCAAACATCAAAACGGTATTACAGAACAATTATTATTTTTAAGTATCTAAAAACATTTCTAACACTTTAAGACCATCTAAAAAAAGGTTTAAAAGCAACCACTTGCCCTCACAGTTATTAATTTCCCAGCTGATGTAGCCAGTATCTATCAAAATACATGAGTAAACAGAATTTTGAAAAAATAGAATTCTCCTGAAAGTCAATAACAAGGGAGGTAAAAACACCTCATGGGGGATGGTGTTCCACAAATGGCCTGCGAGCGCTCCAGTTGGAGAACAGCCTTTACCAAAGGTGTCATGGGCTTTGAAGACACTCGAACTCGGAACGCAAGGGAGAAACGTGCTAAGAGGAAGGCACGCTTGGCAAACCCTCACCAGGATCAACTCCCACCTGGGAACCAATGTCCCCACTGTGGAAGGAAGTGTGGATCCAGAACTAGCCTCCACAGTGACTTACGGACTCACTGTTAAAACCGTGTTCATGGAAGTCAATCTTACTCGGCTATGAGTGATCGCCAAAGAAGGAAGAATTTCCACAAATGGAACACAACCTCCTAGAAGGCCCATATTGGGTTAATGCCAATGGAACATCAGTCTTGTGTGGACTTGCATCTTTTCAAGTGTGCAGGGGAGGATAGGGAGAAAAATGTACTTTACATCAGTGTCAGAAGTGCTGGAATCTTGTGTCTTTCCAGGATGTTGAATACACACCCATCCCTGCTTGCAATATAGGGTTACTGATTGGCGATGAGGTCGTTATGCACTGACTCAAACGCATTTTTAACTTCCTAGACAGTGTTAAAACAGCATTGTTTTCCCCTCCCCTAAATCAGTACTCTTTGCCTTGGCTCCCTGTTAAAGATGCCAGCTGTGCTTCCACTACCAGCCCTCTTTTACAATGGCAGGTGACGCCTGAACATGTTTGATTTCTTTGTCAAAATTTGCGAACAAGATGAACAACACCCAGATAATTCACTTCTTTTTCACGGTTGAAGCTGCACGTGAATGATTTTTATTGCAGCGCTGGGAGCCTCAGGGGCCTAGTTTTGCGTTTCCCAGTGGTGGTGGCGGCAAGCTGCACTATTAACATATTTCCTACGAGTAGATACACCCCAAGGAAACATTTCCTGTCATTTTTCATCAGCTATGTTAGATCCAAACCCAGACATCCCCTGGGAGAAGCAAGCAGGAATGCTTTGAAATTAACCCGGACAGCCAGCAAGTCCATTAACAATCAGGATCTGGTTTGACTTCCTAATTACAGCCAATGTTTATCCTCTGACCTGGGTTTTCAACGCGTAGGATGCAAGCTCCAGGTCTACATGTGCCAAATCTTACTGTGCCCTGAAGTTTTCTTCCTTTAGCTTTATAGCACAGGGACATAGCACAGGGGACTTTTGAGCAAGTTTAATCCCTGGGATCGCCAGCCAGGGCTGTCTGAACCCTTAGAGAGCCTCTGTCAGTCAATGTAGACAGTACTGAGCTCAATGCACTAATGGTCTGACTCAGAAGAAGTTAGCTCCCATTGTGAACTGTATAAGACAGCTTTGTACGTCAGGGAATGGTTGGCATCCATCTGTTTCGGGAGACAATGGAGAAGAGCGCTTTTGGAGGTGAAGTCAAACCATTGGAGAGTTTCAGCATCTGCTGTGGCTGTAGAGACTGATGTGAGAGAGACACGTTTTGTTGCAGCTGGGGAAGATGAAGGCATGTGGGCATTGTGGTTGTCTGCAAGGGATTCCCACACTCCAGGGTTGATGTTGCCAGTCTTCATGTCTGCAAGGGGTGGCAAACCTGTGGCCTTGCAGCTATTACAGGACCACAACTCCCATCATCTTTAGCCATTGGCCATACTGGTGGATGGAAGCTGGAGCTCCAACAGCATCTGGGGGGCATAAAGTCAGCCACCCCTGGTGTATATAGCTTTACATGTAAGGACTTAGATTTATACAATCGTAGAATTGTTGAGTTTGAAGGGACCCAAGGGTCATCTAGTCCAACCCCTGCAATTCAGGAATCTCAACAAAAGCATCCGTGACTACTCAACCTCTGCTTAAAATCCTCCAAAGAAGGAGAGTCTACAATCTCCCAAGGGGGCCCGTTCCAATGTTGAACAGCTCTTACTGTCAGAAAGTTCTTCCTTATGTTTAGTTGAAATCTCCTTCCTTGTAATTTGAAGCCACTGGTTCGAGTCAGGAGCAGGAGAAAACAAGCTTGCTCCCTCTTCCTTAGGACCCTCATACCTATGGGGCCGGCTCTCCTGGTATGTCCCACGGAGGACCTTACAGTCTTCAAACAAAAACATCTTGGAGGTCCCGGGCCACAGGGAGGTTAGGCTGGCCTCAACCAGAGCCAGGGCTTTTTCAGCCCTGGCCCCGATCTGGTGGAACGCTCTGTCACAAGAGACTACGGCCCTGCGGGACTTGACATCCTTCCACAGGGCCTGCAAGACAGAGCTGTTCCACCAGGCCTTTGGCCAAGGCACAGCCTGACCCCCTCCTTTGGTAATTCTTCACAGAACTCTAGCCCAATGGTTGCCATTAATTTGATTTGAACTGATTTTATAATGAATTAATTTTAGAATTCTGTGTCACTTTTATTGTTGTTAGCCGCTCTGAGCCCGGGCTCGCCTGGGGAGGGAGGGATATAAATAATAAAAAAATTATTATTATTATTATTCCACGTGACAGCCCTTGAGATGAGCCCTGACTGGGACAGGGTTGGTCCAATGTGCTTTGCTGCCTGAGGCGCAGGAAAAGAAGGCAGCCAGCTGCACTCTAGCCCATGTTCAGAAGCTGAGCAGATTGGCGGTGGCATCTTCCTTGAACCCTGGGCCAAAGAGAAGTTTCCTCTACCACACCTGAGGGCAGCAGGCTAGCTTATTGGGGGGGGGGGGACGAGGACAAGGCAGGTTGCATGCCACACACAGCAGCAGCAGCAACAATTTACAGGCATCTGCTGCCCAAGGTGGCTTCCTCTCACTGCCCAGTGTTGCAAAAACAGTAAGTGCCAGTAAGGGATTATTTGTCCTGTAACCTGACAACGGTATGGAACGAAAGCTGAATGACTAGGGCATTGTGGGTTGTTGTGGTCTGTTTCCCAGGTGGCAAGACAAACTGTTCAGTGTTGGGATGAAAATGGAAAATCCTGTGTGTGTGTGTGTGTGGAGGAGGGCGAAAGGGAGCCAGCGTAATGAATAAAGATGTCGGAAAATATTAACATTTTGAACAGAGGAGGAGTTCATTTATAGAGCGCTTCCATGCCTGAGTCATGCAGCAGACATGCCAGATATACGGAAGAAGAAAATGAACGATGTTTCTTTTCTTTTCCCCCTGGTGAAATATAAAAAAGGCAATCAAACGCGTTATTTTCCAGATTGTGTGGAGTGCTGGAAGAGGGTTAAGTGAAGCAGAGACTAGTAATGGCCCCTTTAGGGTGGTAGGGGAAAGATGTAAAATCTCATCTAAGTTAAGGAAATGAGCCCAACTTGAAAGATCTGCACTGATTACCTAGCTAGCCCAATTGAATAACTCAGGTTTGCTGAGGTCTACAATAGACTATGGTCTGTAGTCACATCTCATGTCCTCTGTCTTGTTATTAACTCTAAAAGCAGCACAAGCCTGTTGTGGGAGGATGCTCTGGTTCTGATTTGAGCTCTATCTCTTGGGGAGGGTGTATTTAACCTTTCCCTCCCATTCCATCACCCCAATCTTTCTCACCCATATCCCCAATGTTTCTGTCAGCCCTGCGCCGATAAGAATGCAAGCACAATATAAGCCAGAGAAACCAATATGATATCTATTCCCTATTTTAAAGGTTCCAGTCCTCTTGTTGGGGCCAGACTAGCAGCAGGCCATGGGGTGAGATCTGATGGTTGTGGAGTGGGGCCACAGCTGATCCTGATTTCAAATCCTCCTGTAACCCTCAAGACTGCTTTATTTGCAGGTGTTTGGCCAACGCTTTCCAGGATGCAGATGTCTCATGTTTGCGGACCTGTGAACTGCTACTTAACAATGCTTTTTACGATGTGCTGCTCACAGTTGGTAGCCCATCCCTTTTGCATGCCAATTTTATTTTTAATCATCCTTTCCCGCTTGGTATGCGGGAACATTTTTGTGATGATCAACACGTTGTACTGCTTTTGTATGTCCCTCTCCCGACGTGCCTTCCCCACCCTTTCCAACTGCGGTTTTCGTTTGTTTGTTCAATAGGCTCACCACTCCTTCTAAGAGACTGATTCTAATGAGGAGCGGTTCTTGTAAATCACATAGAAGGAAAGTAAAAAAGGTCCGTCCCCCCCCATTCAGTCCCGTTGTTGTCAACATACCCAGCCTTTGGTGTATCTTCATCGTAAAATATTCCTGTTTCTCCAACCCGTCGTCTTCTTTCGCAGAGGTCACTTAAATTAGCAGACTTCACTCCCCTTCTTCACTTGAAATATGTGCATTTGCTTCTTTTGTAATTAATTATTCCAAATTGCTGCAACTAGTGTGCGATCAGAGACAGCGTCCAGGAGAGCCGAGGTCCACATGGGGGCATTCTGCCTAGGGCCCTCACCCCCTTCTTTCGAATTAGGGGGTGATTTATGGGCACAGCAGGCAAGGGCAGTGTTCCCCATTTCCTTGGGGCAACAAGGGAGGCTGCCTACTCCCATAACAGCCTCTTAATTACCCCATGTGAGTTGGAGAGATGGTATTGTCGGCCATCTTCCAATGCGCCCCCTAGTGGGTTGAACTGACCCAAGCAGGATGGTTAAGGTCTGTGTGGAGATAAACTTTAACCAAAAGTATGCTTTATGAAGATCGAGAAGCAATAAGAGCTTTTGGGAATGGCGCAGCAATTAATTCGGAGTCGCCATCTTGCCAAAGGATTTATAGCCGGCAGAAAGAAAGGACTTGTTTTCAGACTGCATTCCTAGTGAATCTCCTCAGAGGTTTTGAGAAAGGAGGCAGATTGGTGAAGATTAATGACACTAAGACTGTTTTGATGTATGGAAGTGATGTTATATGGAAAACGTCTGGATATGGCTACTGGATATAAAAAAAATAATATCCACGCAGGATTACAAACTGTTCTAACAGCTTGCAGAGATTATCAGAGGTCACAAAGAGAAAGGAAAAATATATGAAAATAACAACAAGAGATGTGGAAAAACAGTAAGAAAGGACTGGATAGTACTGTGAACATCATAAGATTAAATTTGTGGACATTAAAACAGCAGTAAGAAGCAAGAAGTTGATTGGATCCCCTTCGAAACTTGAAATATGGGTACCCCCAACAAAAAAATTAAAATTCGGCTGTGTAATTTGGAATTTATGTAATTTGGTTTGATTTGATGTGATTGGTCGGTTAATAAAAAATTATTCTTTTTTTAAAAAAAGAGACTGGGTGTGGGTGTGGGTGGGTGTTGTTTTGTACCAGAGCTTCTTTTCTTTAGGCCAATTTACGGAGCACAAGAATCAAATAACTGTAGGGTTGGAAAGGGACCATGAGGGTCATCTAGTCCAACCCCCTGCAATACAGGAGTCTTTTGCCCAGTGTGGGATTCAAACCCACAACCCTGAGATGAGGAATCTCATGCTCTTCCAACTGAGCTATCCCTGAGCAGTGGCCCAGAAAAGGGCATTCTCTGTGGTGGCCTCTATGTTGTGAAACTCCCTCGCCACAGAGAAATAGTATTCAGAGACGTACAGCCTCTGATCCTGGAGACGGTATATAACCATTTTTTGTATCTCCTTTTATAGCAGTCTAAGGTGGCAGCTACCATCATATCTTGTGCTAGCAAATTGCACAGTTTAACTGTTTACTGCATGAAACGGTCCTTATTTGGGCCACCACGATTCAAATCCACCGGTTTGTCAACAAAGTCAATTAAATAATGCAGAGTACAGAGGGGAAAGTCCTGATAACACTGGGAAGAATTCATTGTTGCGATCAGCACCAGCATTTCGGCTTTTTACATAGAACCACCTCTCCTCTCTTCCCCACTCATGCTGTGTATTTAGAGGTTTCTCCTGAACCCCCCCCCCTCCAGCCAGTCTAGAGGAAGCAATGGGGGGGGGATAAAAAGGGGCAAAAGCCCCATTGTGCTAGTGGATATCCTTGTGCAGGTTTCCACTGGCAGAGCTACTTATTTGAATCCGGTGCACTTTGCAGAGCAAACTGAATAAAAAAACCATGCCTAATTTGAGGAAAAAGGAGCAAAGAGTTATTGTCTTTTGCATGGGTCCGGCCTTTTACATAGGAGGGGGACAGCCAACCAAACATACAGAGGAAAACTCCCTCAGAACTGCATAGCCAGTCAGAGCACGAATTACCTCAGTAAAGTTAAACCACCCTGGTTTAACTGACTTAACTGATAACAGAGATAACCCTTAACTCAGAAACCGAATGATCCTTGCCGTTCCGGGTTCTATATCTGCAAATATCCAGGATTTTTCCAGAACAGAGTTACCTTTCAGCCCTTAATATTTTGTATGCTGTAGGAGAAGATGCCATTAGCTGCTTTCTGCTCTCTCCCTCTCTTTTTTTCCCTTTCCTTCAAGCCTCCTTTATCAAACAGAAGTCTCGGTTTACGGAATGAATCAAGCAGCGGGGTCCTTAGCGAATGGCCTGCTTTGGAGTGTGGCCATTTTGTGGTCCAAGTGAACACAAAAGGGTTCACCGCTCCCATGTGTGATTAAGATCAGGCTTTGGTACCATATGTTCCGCCTATGTGCAGAGGCCTGGTTAAACGGAGAGAAAAGCCGGTTGTCGTTTCCGAGGCGCCAAATGAACAACGTCCTTTAATTTATGTCCGAGACGCAGGCAAAAGGCCTATAGAAAGGTCATTATCCCTCCATTTCTTTGGTGGCTTAACTGGAAACGAAGAGCCTTGAGGAGGAAGAAGAAAGGAAGTCCTCAATAAGGACGTCACTGAAAGAATCGCATTGTATATTTAAAAAAAGGGAATTGTTTCCCGCAACTAACTTTTCATGTAATTTGGCAGGCATCGGGAGAAACACAGAAGGATCTCTCTTTGTCGCTGAGACCGACCTGGAATACATTTGCCTGTTCTCTTTAAACAGGCAGGAGGACACTGGGCCTTTTGTCAGCCTTCGAGAAAGCCAAAAGTGAAGATTTGGGGCAGGTTGAGGGAGGAGGCACAATAATCAGTGGATGCCCCCATCTCTAAGGAGATGTTTTCACATGGGCTGAGGAAAGCCGCCCTGTAGTCTTGTTACTTAAGCCTCGGAAATATAAAGCTCACTAGCTGAGGCGATTTGAGATAGCTCAACTCATAAGAAAAGGCCTGCTGGATCAGGCCAAAGGCCCAACGCAGATGGTTTTTAAAGTGGAATAAACAAATTAACTGAGGTTATACAATCCAAATCTTTATTACAGTCATAGACCAGCAGTCATAGACCCCTCTGTGGAGGTTATCAGAGACTGACTTTGAGCGAACAGAGATGGCTTTAAGGGGGGAAGTGGTCCAGATACCCTTTCATGAACATATGGGAAAATAATAGAATCATAGAATCATAGAATTGGAAGAGACCACAAGGACCATTGAGTCCAACCCCCTGCCTAGCAGGAAACACCATCAGAGCACTCCTGACATATGGTTGTCAAGCCTCTGCTTAAAGACCTCCAAAGAAGGAGACTCCACCACACTCCTTGGCAGCAAATTCCACTGTCGAACAGCTCTTACTGCCAGGAAGTTCTTCCTAATGTTTAGGTGGAATCTTCTTTCTTGTAGTTTGGATCCGCTTCTCTGGAGCAGCAGAAAACAACCTTTCTCCCTCCTCTATGTGACATCCTTTTATATATTTGAAAATGGCTATCATATCACCCCTTAACCTCCTCTTCTCCAGGCTAAACATGCCCAGCTCCCTTAGCCGTTCTTCATAAGGCATCGTTTCCAGGCCTTTGACCATTTTGGTTGCCCTCCTCTGGACACGTTCCAGTTTGTCAGTGTCCTTCTTGAACTGTGGTGCCCAGAACTGGACACAGTACTCCAGGTGAGGTCTGACCAGAGCAGAATACAGTGGCACTATTACTTCCCTTGATCTAGATGCTATACTCCTATTGATGCAGCCCAGAATTGCATTGTGGGATGCCACAATGTCCAAACATCTCATCAGGCACAGAAGGGCAATTGAAGGCATAACGAAGAAAGACACCTTCCAACAAACGTATAAAGACAGCTTCCAACTTTCTCTTGGTCTGTCAGACTAAGAGAAGAAGACAACAGCGACTTTGAAAAAGAATGGGAACCATTTATATTATACTTGCAGAAGCAAAGAAAGTTGATAGACTTGATGGCAGGATTTAAATAAGCATTCACACTATTAGTATTAGAAAATGTTTAGAAGCTAGAGAAATATTATGGTGTATTTACTTTTATTTTTATGTTTGGTGTTAAGTTTGATGTTATGTTGTTAATAACTTTTTCTGTTAGGAGGTAGCAAAGTGGTTGAAAAGAGAAACAAACCAGAAGCGGAAGTTGGGGGAAGCCCTGGAGGGGAGGGAGGGAGGAATAGTAACTGTTAAGACTTTGAGATGTATGTAATGAATGAAAAAGAAAAATGAGTAAAAAAATTTTTTAAAAAAAGATACCTTCCAACTTTAACTATGTGAATGAACAAAATCAAGACCAATATACAACAATTGCCCAATATTTGCAGCGGGGAGGTTATGTTAGGTAATATGGTTGAACACTGAACATATGTCTAGAGTCAATGGATAGAACAAACACCATTAGATGTACTGCTCGTTAAGTGTTTAATGGTTCTTATATTTGTATTTGTTCAAAAACCAATAAAAACCCGTTTCGAAAGGAAAGGTTATCGGCAGCTACTAGTCTACTTCCAACACGCCTTGAATTAGCCCCACAGAGCATCCGCATTGCTCTATTCTCCATGAGTTCATCCAAGCCCCTCCCTAAAGCCAATTTGGCTGTGTGCTGTGTAAAGCAGTGCCCCCTTCTCCTGTCCCAAACCCTCCAAAATTCAGCTTTGTTGACGGGCCCTGGGTTCTAGTCTTTGAGAAGGGCCGTAACTCAGTGGTTAGAGCATCCGTTTTGCATTCAGGAGGTGTGAGGTTCAATCCCTGACATCCCTAAAACCCTGGAGAGCAGCTGCCAGTCAGTGTAAACAGTACTGAAGTAGATGGGCCAGTGGGCCTGGCTTGGTAGAAAACTGCTTCTTTTATTATGCGAGAGGAAGATAAATGTCTCTCTATCTTCTTTTGTGGCTTCTGACATCAACCAGAGTGAATAGCTAATCAGGAACCATGTGGTTGATTTTTAATAGGTTTGGGACCATTTCCCCTCCTTCCTTCACACGGTTGGCATCACCCATAGTTGGTTGTGGCCCAATATCTGGACTCTTGCCGAGTTATCTGTTTGGAGCGCAAGGTCAAAAGGGAGCAAAGTTCACCTCTCAGGCTTGGCTCCGTTCCTCTTCTGACGCACAGAACACTTCGTGTCGGCATTTGCGGAATTTAAAAAGCTTCGTCAGGAAATCGCCACAGGAAAACCCACTCCTTTTGGCCACCTTGCCATTTATGATATTTCCCTTTGGCATCGGCAGTCGTCCTGGCTCCGGGGCCTCAGATTCATAGATCGTAGACGTTAACAGGATTTGCCTGTTGGGAATGAAGCAATCTCCAGCCAAGGAATCTCAAACAGCAGGGCCAGGAAATATTCTGCTTGAGGTGCGAGGGCTTTTGGTTGCTGAGTGGTTAGCACAGGAACACGCAAAGCTGCCTCCAACCAAGTCAGACCATCAGCTCATCAAGTTAAATAGCTTGGATATGATACGATAATCTTTATTGTCATTGTCCCATACAGAACAACGAAATTGAAAAAATCTGATCATCAAGTTCAATACCTTGGATATGATACGATACGATAATCTTTATTGTCATTGTCCCATACAGAACAACGAAATCTACATCAAACATTCAAAAACCAACAAGCCTGCTATCCCAACCCTAAAAACTCTGATACCCCATAATTAAGTACAATATGCTCCCACAGAGACTACTTTACACTGCGTTTAAAACCAAAATCACATTTGGATAAAAACTGTTTCTCAGGCGGCTAGTCCTAGTCTTTATAACCCTGTACCTTCTTCCAGAGGGATGTGGATGGTGCTGTGGGTTAAACCACAGAGACTAGGGCTTTCCGATCAGAAGGTTGGCAGTTCGAATCCCAGCAACGGGGTGAGCTCCCGTTGCTCGGTCCCTGCTCCTGCCAACCTAGCAGTTCGAAACCACGTCAAAGTGCAAGTAGATAAATAGGTACTGCTCCGGCGGGAAGGTAAGCGGTGTTTCCGTGCGCTGCTCTGGTTCGCCAGAAGCGGCTTAGTTATGCTGGCCACATGACTCGGAAGCTGTACGCCGGCTCCCTCGGCCAATAAAGCGAGATGAGTGCCGCAACTCCAGAGTCAGTCACGACTGGACCTAATGGTCAGGGGTCCTTTACCTTTACTCTATTTTACTGGAAACATTTAGGGGACTAGCCCAGTCCCCAGTCCACATGCCATTGCTCTCTGCACTTGTGATTCCCAGCATAGGAGTCGTATGGCCTCCAACAGTGGAGGAAGCATATGGCACTAGCTCCCATTGGCCTCTCAAGGTTTTTCTTTTTGGCTAAATGCCCGAGGTATGTGATGCCTTCATGCTGCTTGTCAACCCAAATCTAGCAGTGGCTGGGCCACTTGTGGCATGTGAACTGCCACAGCTCTGCTGGCAGGTGCTGGGAGCTGCGTGGAATCTGCCTCCAGTTAGAAAGTAAGGCACTGAGATCCCCATAGGAACATAGGAATCTGCCCTATACAAAGTTGGAACATTGGTCAGCCTTGTTGGCTATTTTGCAGATTAGTTGCACTGCCGAAGGCATGCTGGGGAGACCACACATTTCAAGAAACACAAAAGTAACTTTGGCTAGGTTTTAATAACAGAAACAAAAACTCCTTTTACACTAAATTACAATATATCAATAAGCATGACCCATCCACCAGGGTACTAAGAGAGCTACATGCTGCTCTTTATATACCATACCCAACAGATTACCGTATTGTTTGCTCTATAAGACTTACTTTTTCCCTCCTAAAAAGTAAGGGGAAATGTGTGTGCATCTTATGGAGCGAATGCAGGCTGCACAGCTATCCCAGAAGCCAGAACAGTAAGAGGGATTGCTGCTTTCACTGCGCAGCGATCCCTCTTGCTGTTCTGGCTTCTGAGATTCAGATTTTTTTTCCTTCTTGTTTTCCTCCTCCAAAAACTAGGAGCATCTTGTGGTCTGGTGCGTCTTATAGAGTGAAAAATATGGGTGCATCTTGTGGCTGCATCTTGCGTCTTACAGAGCAAAAACTACGGTAATTACCACATCTTAACAGCACCTGCTATACTGCTTCACAGCTGTAAAACTAGGTCACGTTATTTGCTCTGGCCTTTAAAGAAATACACATCTTGTGGAACAATAATGAACCTTCAAATTTAAAGAGACCATTCAACACGCCTATCTCAATATTGTCTGCACTGGCTGGCAGCAGCTCACCAGAGTTTAAAATAAGGGGTTCTTCAGGGAAGACACACAGGTTCTGAGGGTTTTTTTTTAAAAAAAAAAAAACTGTTGCAAATCGTCTGCAATGGTTGCCATGGAACATAAATCAAAGCCAATGCTTGGAATAAAAATATTTTTCTCGGGTTCAGCCTGATAGGTTACCATGTGCTGTTCAAGACACTTGAATTGTTTGTTGTTATGTGGAAGCCATGAGTCACGCCACCTCCTGGAAACCTTTTCAAATGGGTCCTTTAAAAAAAAAATGTATGTTTCATTTCTCAATATTCCAATGCAATAACTTAAATGAAAACAATATTATTTTTGGCACGCCCATCCCGATCTGTTTAGTCATCTCTGTAGCACGTGCTGGCTTAGAGGAAGGTTGTGTGCAGCTGAATCTGCCAGCAAAGCACTCTTCCATCCTGTGGTTTCTAGCAACTGGTATTCAGAAGCATTTCTGCCTTTGACAGTGGAGGCAAAGCACAGCCATCATGGCTAGTAGCAATTGATTGCCTTCTCCTTCCTTGGGACTATGTCCGGGTCCCATGTCCTCCACTCCTTTGCTGGCTATGCTTTCTACCATCATGGAGTGTTTTTGCCTAGCCAAAATGTTCCCTTGAACTCTGATAAGGCCTCGTGCTTAAGGGGAAAACCAGGACGCTATTTTTCCAAGACTCCCCATCTTCCCGCTTTTTCTCACGAGGGCATGGCGGCCATTTTGGGTGTTGTGATCTCACACGATGTGGTGCTGCAATTCCCTCCCCCAAAAACAGCGGGAGTTTTGGGTATGGTGCCCCAAAATGCATGTTTTGGAATGCTACGTGAGATTGCAGCCTCGAAAAAGCACTTTTGGAGTGGGGGCTGGGAATCATGGCACGAAATTGTGCAAGATCACAACGCCCAAAATGGCGGCCGTGCTCTCATGGAATAAACAGAGAATGGCTCTCTCTAATGTACATAAAGGCATCTTGGACATAGCTGTCCACTTTTCCCTTTTCTTGTGAGGAATCCTATTTGGAACAAGGGAATTTCCCTTCAAAAAAGGGAAACGTTGACAGCTATGATCTTGGATGAGGCAGAGGCCTTTGGGACCTCTCTCTGCTCCAGCACCGGGATGCATGCCTGAGGGAGTTACTGGCCATTTTTGTTCTCGGGATTCCCTTCCAGCTGGCTGAAATTCCTCTCGGCCCTGAAAGAAAAAATGCCCCTAAAGAGGCTTCTGTGGTTTATCACCGAGGCTTCTGGCCTAACCCGCCTCTTCAGCCCTGTGAGGATTATTTGGCCTGGGAAGCTGGACTCTCCCTGGCCAAGGTGTCAGAGAAGGGGGTGATGTCATGGTTGAGGGGTGTCCAACCCTCAAGTGTTTTGAGCAAGAAGAATCCTATCCTTTCCCTGAGCCTGAAGAAGCTCTCTTTCTCTCTGTGTTATAATAATATTAGCAGGTCCAGTGCTTTTTTTTTCTGGGGGTACGCAGGGGTTCGCATACCCCTAAACATTTTGTGAATCTAAGTTTGGCCTCACTGAGGGGCAGTATTTCAATACGAGTAGGAAAATGAGAGTACCCCTAAACATTTTTTAAAAGAAATAAAGCATTGAGCAGGTCAAAGATGTTAAGCCACTGCAGAGCTGATTGACAACCTGATTTATACTGCCACTACTAGCCTTTATTGGCATAAGTTAAAACAGCAAAATCATACAAAGTCATCCAAATACATTGATAATCCATACAATATATAAAAGACAAAATAGCCACCATTGAATAAATCAGGCAACTTTAGATTTAGCTTTAAAGATCTCGGCTAGGCACCCCGAAACAATCTTGGTAGTTTCAGGAGTATCATCCCTCAGCAAATCTTGGATTACAGACTCTTTGTAAATTGATATTTTGAGGTGTAAGGGAGTCACTAGGAGATCTCTGTGATGGGTGGAGACAATCCAAAATTATGTGATGCATTGTATTTCGGGTTTTCTTATTACAGGAACAGAAAATCTGTTCTGGAAGGGGATTTGTTGAAACCTTCCAAATGATACAGATGAGGGGAATGCATTTAGATAAGCTATCATAAAAGCTCTGTGATGGAGTATCTAAATTATAAAAGTAATTAGGCATTACTCCATGGCGGGGCTGCAATCCTAAGTAAGCAGATGAACATAGAAAAGTCTGGTAGTTTTTGGATTTCATGACCTAGCAGCCTCTGTGTGATTCATCAAATAGAAGAAGGGAATCTGTTGCAATCCCTGTATGCCTGAGTTTGAGGGTAATATCAGAAAACCATGTAGAATTATGTGTATCTCTACAACCTGATTTATAACCCTAGCATGCTGTGATAACAAATCTATTGCATAGCACTCAGAAGCATAGCAAGCCCTATTGAGTTGTTATGATTAATTCCTCTTGTTTCTTACGAAACACTGGATTTGTAGCAGATGTTAGTTCTTCTCAAAAGCAGACCTATTGAATGGCAGCCTGCTAAGTTTTTTACTTAGAGAAGACATGTAAAAACTGAGCTTTTATTTATTAGCCACATGAAGCAAAATCCTTAAAAAAACTGGGCCCACCCCTGGCTGGTCCTCAGCCAGTGAGATTCATGGCTGAACAGGGATATGAACCGTTTTGAAGCCTGTGAGCACTTCCAGGGTGATGTTGGTTTTGGGTAAGATTTAATAATAGGACATACGGGCAAATTCAGATTAGAATAATAGAATTCTAGAGTTGGAAGGTACCACAACTCTCATGTGGTCCAACCTGTGTAATGCAGGAGGAATCTTTTGCCCAGCGTGGGGCTTGAACCCTCGACCCTGAGATTAAGAGGCTCATTCTCTACCAACTGAGCTATCCCCGGTCAATTGCACAACCATTGATGATTGGGTGCTCATTTGCAACAAATCTCCTTTCCCTAAAAGTCGGACTTTCTGCTGTAAGGAAAGTAATGGGGAAATGCATTAGAAAGTGTGGGGTGGGGCATTGCATTGGAAACAAAGCAGAATGGGCACTCGTTCAGTAGCCAATGGTGGAATCTAGACACATATAAAAACCGCTTTGAAAATGCTTTTTTAAAAGTGTTTTTAAAAAATACATTGAATTTTCCATAAGGCTCAACATTGCCATCGAGTTTCTCATTGTATCTTGCACTTAAAATAATTTATTTTCAGCCGTATAGCTGAGTCCAATGTCCTCTGATCTCCCTGCAGACAAAGCAGAGTGAACGTTCAATAAAAAGGTTACTTGGAAGCACCCTGTGTCAAGAGTGAAGAAGCTGTGATCATCCCTCAGGTGTTGTTGCACTTCAACTCCCATCATCCCCCAGCCATCGTGGCCAGTGGTCAGGGATGATGGGAGTTGTAGTCCAGAGTTGCTCCATCCCTGACATAGAAATCTAATAATACTTCCTTTCTGTTAAGAGAGCCTCTCCATTCCAGAACTGCTTCAACACATCCTCTTTTCCTTCCTAGGGAATGGCCTTTACCCTCGAAGAGAGACTTCAGCTGGGAATCCACGGCCTGCTCCCTCCTTGCTTCCTGAGCCAAGACGTTCAAGTACTCCGCGTCCTCAAAAGCTACGAGACCAAATCCAGCGATCTAGACAAGTAAGCAAGATGTGAGGCGAGAGCGCTAGGCAAGGGGCTGTGGCCGGATCTAAATGTTAGGAAGGATGCAAGTAAGATAAGGTTGCTCACCCCGAAGAACTCTGTGGCTGGCAGAGAAACCTGCAATATGATAGCATGCCTTACAGGTCACCATTAAAAACAGTTTAAAAGAAATTGCAAATGCAAACAGAGTGGGTTCAAACATATATATCTCAGGGAACAAATATATCTCAAAGATCAGGATGAAAGGGTGTGTCTTCCGCATACTATGAAAGTTGTGGAATGAAGGTCCCAGGTGCACCTCTTTGAGGAGAGAGTTCCCCAACTTAGGGGCTACCACAGAGAAGGCCCTCTCGTAGGCCAACGCTACCCCAGGCTTCTAAGGGTGTTGGAACTGCCAAGAGGATCTCCTCTGCTGATCGCAACACCCAAAAGGAAGGAGGTGGTCTCTGGGGAAGGAGGTGGTCTGACGGATATTTGGGGCCGGTGTGATTTAGAGCTTTATACACTCGCGTATTGCGGAGGAAGTAGAGTAGGAAAGGGTAGTTGCTTTCAATACAGCCAGTGTTTCTGCTTCCAGCCTGAAATGAAATGGGGACCACCCCCCTACCATATCCTTATTATTGCTTGTGGAGTTGCCATCGCTCTTTCCCTCTTTCAATTCACCTTGATCTCACATGGCCTCATGCATGATGCTCTTGCAATCCCTTCTCCAACACCAATAGCTCTGTATTCCTCACCACGCAATAAAACTGGCAGGTAGCCTTTCTCTGGTTGGAGGATGGAGGGATGTTCACTCCACCCACCCACCCCCAACGCACCAAGGGAGCTGGGCATGTTTAGCCTGGAAGAGAGGAGGTTAAGGGGTGATATGATAGCCATGTTCAAATATATAAAAGGATGTCACATAGAGGAGGGAGAAAGGTTGTTTTCTGCTGCTCCAGAGAAGCGGACACGGAGCAATGGATCCAAACTACAAGAAAGACGATTCCACCTAAACATTAGGAAGAACTTCCTGACAGTAAGAGCTGTTTGACAGTGGAATTTGCTGCCAAGGAGTTGTGGTGGAGTCTCCTTCTTTGGAGGTCTTTAAGCAGAGGCTTGACAACCATATGTCAGGAGTGCTCTGATGGTGTTTCCTGCTTGGCAGGGGGTTGGACTCGATGGCCCTTGTGGTCTCTTCCAACTCTATGATTCTATAAGTTAATAATAAATAAACAAAATTGCACAGAAGCTACGGCTTATCTTGCTTTGTGTAATTTATCCTACCATCTTTACATTTCTTTTTTGTGTGTGTATTTTTATTAAAGAGTTTCTTGATTTACAGAAGTATGTGTAATGTCTCTCTCTTGTATTTTTCCCATGTAACATTTTTACAAATCAGTTTCATTTGTTGAGACATTAGGAAGAAAAGGGGGAGAGGGGTGGAGGGGGGAAGAGGGGTGGGGTCGGGTGGCGATGTTTCTATTTTGCTTAATGTATGTAGGGTTTGGTGTCAGCGTTGCTTGTGCAACCTCTCTGCTGTTCACTTGTATTCCTTTGGTGGTGAGAGAGGTTGGGGTTGGCCTAGGGTGTGGTTATTCATTTGTGATTGGCTGTGGCGATCTTTGTTTTCATGTGTGAGTGGGGTGGGTGGGTGTTTTGGATCAGGTTAGCCATATTGATTTGTATGCTGTTGGTGGATTATTGTCATTGTCTTGTTGGGCTGTGTATGTGATAAAGGGGAGCCATACCGGGGTAAAGGCATCTTCTTCTGTTTGTCCCCGTGCCAGTTTCAGTTTATTGGTTAATTTTTCTGGTAAGACTGTTTCCCATACTATTTGGTACCACTGGTCCATGCTTACTCCTGACAGGTCTCTCCAGTGTCTGGTTATGGTGTTTCTGGCTGCTGAAAGTAGGTGGGTTATGAGTTCTTTGTGGTGTAAATGGGCATTGCGGTCTTGGAAGATGTTTAGTAGGGCCAATTCTGGGGTGATTTCTAATACTTGCTTAGTTATTTTACATATTTCTCGTATGCCATCTTTACATCTCTCTGTAATTTGCTTTGGTTTTCTGCGGACTGGGGAGGGGCAAGGAGCTCTGCCTGCTTGGAATCTTAGGCTGTAGTCCTGTGCTCACTTACCTGGGAGTAAGGCTCTCTTAGCCCTACCTGGGGGTATCAGAGATTGAACATGGAACCTCTTGCCTAATAGCAGCTATAAGAAGCATGGGTTGAGTTTTTCCCCCCAAATCTGGCAGAGAACTGGCTCCGTTGCTTCTGCTTAGTATTGACAATGCTTCTCTTTTCCTTATGCTTTTCTTCCACCTCTTCCCCCCTCCCGCTGCCCCCTGCCAGGTATATCATCCTTATGACGCTCCAAGACCGAAATGAGAAGCTGTTTTACCGGGTCCTCACGTCGGACATAGAAAGATTCATGCCTATAGTATACACTCCCACCGTCGGCTTGGCCTGTCAGCAGTATGGGCTGGCTTTCAGAAGGCCTCGGTGAGTAGACCGGACTATTTTTATCTCTCTTACCCCATCGTTGTGCCATCCCACCCCCCCATCCCATGCTTAATTGAAAACGAATGTTCCTTTTGTCATTGGTACGCCTCTTAATGTGGGTGGCCCTCAAGAAAAAAATGAAACACCCTTCGCGATTCTTGATCAAATGATGCAGCTATCAAAAACAGTTTGCATGTGTTTGCTTAATGACATGCTGGGGAGAATTCCTTCAAAACAAGAGCCGTTTTGTTCAAGAACAGGACAGTGCAATCTAGCTAAATTTAACTGCAAAAACATTCTCACTTCAGCCCTCCTCCGTCAGTTCCATAACCTTTAAGATTCTTGTTGTCTTGCTGTTCAACCCTTGGGGTAAACAGCGTTTGCTGTGTGGTTTGTCATGAGGGCTGGTTCAGCAGATGCCTTTTTGCTGTGTCAGGAGCCAGAAATCTCTACGCACGTGAACCGTGCCTGCAGACCATGGGCAGGGGACTTGCCGGCACCTGGGTGGCAAACTTAGCAAGAGTCAGGGCGGAGCAAGGCAAAGGTGGCCTAGACTGGCAGGTTTAGGACAGCCAAAGAGCCCTTAACGAAAGCTGTCAATCAGCCTGCCAGCAGCTTCTTCCTGCTTCCTTTTATAAGGAAAGGTCAAGTAGGGTCAGGGGAGCGAACTTTTCAATGCACAAGGTCACTGCATTCTGTGGGAGGATTTACCCTCCAGCTCCCTAAAATATCAGAAGCCCCTTCCATTGCAGCGGGGCCTTCACTGTGGCTGCCCCTGCTCTGTGGATCAGTGTCCCGGTTGAGACAGGACAGTACTATCAGATTCCAGTTGCTGGGAATCACAGCTAGGAAGAGCACTGTTGCACTCAGATTCAGCTTGCAAGCTTTCCAGGAGTGGCGTCTGGTTGGCCGCTGGGAGAACAAAGTGCTGGACGAGATGGGCATCTCTCCATTGGCAGAGCATGAAACCCTTAATCTCAGAGTTCTGAGTCCAAGCCCCACTTGGGCAATAGACTAGGGGGTTGGACTAGATGCCACAGCACTCTGCCCACTTCTTCAGTATTCAGAAGCATAACACTTCCAGAACTGGAGACTGACCATAATGGCTAGTTCCTGAAGAATCATCTCTGCTGGTTCTAATGCTTTTGTTGTTTTTGTCTTCCTGCTGTTGGCTTTAACCCTTGTTTTTATTGGATGGTGTCTCTATTGCTTTATGGTTGGTTTATGGGATTTACATTGCTAATGTAAGCAGCCTTAGACAATTAATAGGAAAAACATGGAATGAATATATTCAATATAACAATGGATACACCCTCTTGGCTTGCTTTATGGAGATTATCAGCCATTCTGTTAGAGACCTGCCAATTTTATTCTTAGTACAGCTCTTAGTAGAACACTAAGTGTATGATTAATAATACAGAATAATTGTGCCTGTTGTGCAGAATGCAGAAGTATAACCAGCTGTTTTTTCAACTTTCCAATGTCGTATATCAGGTAACCAGTTCTCCCCTGGATTCCATTAGCAAAGGCCAGTTTACAAATCTGAATCAAATTACATCTGGCTGTGTCCATTTCAGGCTTTCTTCCCATGGCCAGCCTTTCCAAACCTTGTGCCCTCCAGATGTTTTGGACTACAACTCCCATCAGGCCAGCTGGGGCTGATGGGAACTGTAGTGGAAAAAAATCTGGATGGGACAAGGCTTGGGGAGGCTGTCATTATATTCCCAGTTTGCTCTGTCAATAGATTACGAGCCGTTTTGTAATCTCAGAAGTAGGAGTGTCGGAGAATTCAAAGAAATGAGCAGAAATTGCCGGTGTTCGCCTATTTTGTCCCATCACTGGTGGAGGAAGAGGAGTGCGGGGGGAGGGCAGTGACCCCGGCAGCGCAATCCCGGTGGGGGGCCATTGCGGCTGCCCCCCACCTGAGCGCCAGACCCCCGGGATGCGCGCCAGCCCTGCCCCCACCTGCTCTCCACCCCCCAGTGGCGGAGCTCTGCCCCTGTGTCCCATACCCAGAACAGAAGTCAATCCAGTGAATACAGTTGACATTTACTGTTGTTGCTTTCAGTACACAAATGTAACTCTGGCTTTTGCTATTTCGTTGAATACGTCCTCGCTTCTCAGGTGTGAGCCAGCAATAAATCACACTGAGTAAGTGAAGTTTATTAGAAGAAACAAAGTCTGCTCAGGAGTGCCAGGCCTAATGAGCACACCAACTCTTCTTAGAGAGGCAGTGTGGTGTAGTGGTTAAGAGCGGTAGACTCGTAATCTGGTGAACCGGGTTCGCTTCCCCGCTCCTCCACATGCAGCTGCTGGGTGACCTTGGGCCAGTCACACTTCTCTGAAGTCTCTCAGCCCCACTCACCTCACAGAGTGTTTGTTGTGGGGGAGGAAGGGAAAGGAGAATGTTAACCGCTTTCAGACTCCTTCGGGAAGTGATAAAGTGGGATATCAAATCCAAACTCCTCTTCTCTTCTTAGTAGGTCTTGTCCCTGTGAGGCAGTTGTGGAGACTGAAGGTCCCCACCTCCCCACAGCTGCCTGTCTCCTTCTCTCCACGGTCCTTCCTAAGCAATCTGAGACTTGCGCCTGTGTGTGTCTCTGCTCTTCCCTCTTCATGCCTCTTCTGGTTCTGGGAGACCAGGGGGGAAGGGAAGCTCGTTGCAGCAGGAGGAGGAGACATATGTGACACTGCATCAGCCTGACTCATCTCTGCCTCCTGTCCTCCCTCATCCCTCTCCACTGCTTCAGCTTCTGCCTCTGATTCTGGACTTATCTCTGTCACAGACTCTCCCTTCTCACTAAGCCCTGTTATCTCTTCAGCTTCTGACTCCTCCTCTTCCCAGTCTCCTCCCTCTGACCACTCATCATTGTCCCACCTCCGCTTCCCGGGCTCTGAGCCTTCTTCCTTTGGATGTTCTTCCCTGGATGTTGGCCATGGTGGGTGGAGTCCCACAAGGTCTGGAGGCACAGGTTCTCCTCACCTGCTACTAGCTCCTCAAAGTGCAGTTGTTTTCCTAATTCACAAAGAAGGCAAGACTTCCTCTGCAAAAGTTCCTCTGCCAATAATTCCAGCTCTTTTGGAAGCTGCCTTCCCAAGACATCTTTTTCCAATTATCTGTTTCTCGACCCCCTAGAAACTTCCTCTTTTATCACGATTAAAAGGGGTGGTTTTCACTTGAGAAATAATGCTCTTCTTGTTTATGTTAAGCATTTTTCTTCCTTCCTTAGAAAAGCTCTTCTCCAGTCAGATTTGGCCGGCTGAGGATATAATGCTGGCTCTCTGATCACTGCAGTTCGCAAAATCGGAACGGGTTAGGAGAAACCACACAAAAATCAGAACCGATTAGTTTCAGACAGAAGCCTCTCCCAGCTCTGCCACTCTGTCATCTGACAGATGCCTGGGACTGAACCAGGGACGTTCTGTGTCTTTCCCCCCAGTTCTGCAAAGCCTGAAGGGATAGCGGCACCGATCCACTCCAGTTTGAATTGAGGCAGAGGAAAAGAGTTTGTTAACCAACCCCATTCTCCATGGTAATGGGCTGTAGCTCAGTGACACAGCAGCTGCTTTCGCATGCAGATAGTCCCGAGGGAACATTGTAGAACAACAAATATAGAGCATGATATGTGGACAGTCCAATATAAATCCATTTCTAGCGCACTGTTACTGTGTCAAAGACATGTTGCAGAATACAGCGGTACCTCGGGTTAAGAACCTAATTCGTTCTGGAGGTCCGTTCTTTACCTGAAACTGTTCTTAACCTGAGGTACCACTTTAGCTAATGGGGCCTCCCGCTGCCGCCACATCCTGTTCTCATCCTGAAGCAAAGTTCTTAACCGGAGATATTATTTCTGGATTGGCAGAGTTTGTAACCTGAAGCGTCTGTAACCTAAGGTACCACTGTACACACACACACACACACACACACACACACACACACAAAACCCTGTCTGTACTACTCCCAGCCTGCCATATAATCTGATTTTGAAAGATCCATGAAGCAGGGAGGGAACTCATGAATTCCCTATCTCCTCCTGATCATAGTCTCCTAACTATGATCAGGCAACTTAGATCTGTGCTGGACCTTTACAGAGACAGCATTGTTTATATACTGGAAACACTTAACTAGTTATCCCAATGCATTCATTAAGCTGATTTCAAGAACAGACAGAGAGCACAATGCTACGACTAGCAATTTTCTTCATTGGCAATAAAATCTGGATTGAAAGATCATCTTTTCCCCCCTCTCTTTTTTTACTGCTATGAGAAGAGGGTTGTTGCAACAGGAGGGAGCCATTCCTGAGATATGTGGGTTTCATGTTTATGGAAAAGGGAGCCAAAATTCCTTTCCCCACTTCTTTAGTTTCCTTTCATAAAAAAGGCTTCCTTTCTTCAGATACATCTGCTTTCTGTACGCTTCCAGCCACTGAAGCAGTTATTTCTCTCAAGAAGCTAAGTGATTTCTGCCAAAGACTACACCCCATATGACCCATCACCTCTAGCCAGCTTGCAAAAAAACTTTTGTCTTCATTGGCTGCATTCGCATGGCACAATAAATCTGGTTTTCTTGCTTATCGCGGTTTCTGATGCACGCTCCCCAATCGCTTCTGCTTTGCTCCTACACAGTGTGAAGAAAAGAAATAAGCCAGGAAGCCACAATTAAAGCCTGTTGTCGTTGTTTAGTCGTTAAGTCATGTCCGACTCTTCATGACCCCATGGACCAGAGCACGCCAGGCCCTCCTGTCTTCCACTGCCTCCCACAGTTTGGTCAAACTCATGCTGGTAGCTTCAAGAACACTATCCAACTATCTTGTCCTCTGTTGTCCCCTTCTCCTTGTGCCCTCCATCTTTCCCAACATCAGGGTCTTTTCCAGGGAGTCTTCTCTTCTCATGAGGTGGCCAAAGTATTAGAGCCTCAGCTTCAGGATCTGTCCTTCCAGTGAGCACTCAGGGCTGATTTCCTTCAGAATTTATAGGTTTGATCTTCTTGCAGTCCATGGGACTCTCAAGAGTCTTCTCTAGCACCATAATTCAAAAGCATCAATTCTTCGGCGATCGGCCTTCTTTATGGTCCAGCTCTCACTTCCATACATCACTACTGGGAAAACCATAGCTTTAACTATATGGACCTTGAGATCCTCGTGGTTTAAGGGTGTGTGTTTTTGCAGTGGATTCATAAAGATGCCTTGGAAAGGGCACCTTTTGGCTCTCATTCGAAGGTCTGGCTTAAAACATGCAGCTTAAGATGGATACTCAGCAAAGGAAGGTGGCTTATTATCTTCTGCTTTGTGCTTGCAAATTATTTCAAGACAAATCCATCTTGACTCTCTTGTCTAGTTCCCCATTCTCCTCTTCTTCCTCCACTTCACATTAAGAGTACTTGCAGGAGGAAAGAAATTATTGGCTATTTGGGTTTTTTAAAGAACAGAAAACAAAACCCTGTAACAATTAGCCAAGCCTTTGCATGTACATGCGAGAGCCAACCCATAAAAAGCGGCAATTAGTCACTGCCGTTACTTCAACCCCTCGGATGGTTAATTATGATCTGTGCTTGGAGAAATGAAGTGCAGGCTCAGGCAGAGCCCTCTGTCATTACTGGCCCTTTGTCAGGAGGAGTGCTTGTTAGCTTAAGCCTTCCCCCAAAGAGCTAAACAATTACAAATGTTTGGTTTTCAAATTTCAGGGCCTAATGCACTTGCCTTGGCGATCTCAGAAAGAATATCTGCAAACATAGCGAATGATGGGAGTGGCTCCTTGGAAAGGCCCTCTGGAGACCCATGCTTCATTGCATACATTTTTGGGGAGTTTTCATTACTGGAAACAAAACCATGAATCCCTTATCCAAGGTTGTTGTTTTTTTAATGTATTGCTGAGGGGATGCATCATTAAATCGTGCATTGCGTTACACAGAGCAGGCAGGAATTTGCAGATTTTATGAAAACAAGGGAAGCAGGAGTGAAGAATGGCTATATATATATATATATATATATATATATATGCTCAGAGGTATAGAATTATACACACACACACACACACACACACACACACACACATATATATATCACGAAATGCCAGAGCCAGCAAAACTCTTCTAGGAGTTAGAGCCAAACAAGGTAAGATGTTAATTGCATGAATACATTTAAAGTGCGTTGTCGTTGTTGTTTTTTAAAAAACCAAACCAAAACAAGCAGCTGAAGCAGGAAGAACCTGAGCAGTAGTGGAACCATTGGGTGTGAGAAGTGAGAGAGAGTTTAGCTCAGGAGTAGGCAAATAAGGCCCGGGGGCCGGATCCGGCCCCATCGCCTTCTCAATCCGGCCCACAGACCGTCCGGGAATCAGCGTGTTTTTACATGAGTAGAATGTGTCCTTTTATTTAAAATGCATCTCTGGGTTATTTGTGGGGCCTGCCTGGTGTTTTTACACGAGTAGAATGTGTGCTTTTATTTAAAATGCATTTCTGGGTTATTTGTGGGGCATAGGAATTCGTTCATTCCCCCCCCCCCAAAAAAAAATATAGTCCGGCCCACCATATGGTCTGAGGGACAGTGGACTGGCCCACGGCTGAAAAAGGTTGCTGACCCCTGATTTAGCTCTTCCTCCATCCCTCCTGTGGCCTCTGCATTGCCTCCCCACCCCCACCCCCAAAAAGAAATCTGCTATTTGCTGTATTGGTAGGGCAACCTTCATTGGCACCAGTGGAGACTTCCATATTGATGCAAATATCAGCTGGGGGGGGGGGAGACTGGGATTCCCCACTCCTGATTCAACAATTGCATGAAAGATGCAATTGTTTTTGTTTCCTGTTTTTGCACAGCAATGTATCCTTTCTTCCCCCTAAACAGCACTGCAACTTCTGAGCGTCGCAACTTTTCTTAGACTGTGATTGCTCTGTTCTTTTTTCCTCTCCTCCAGGGGGCTGTTCATTACCATTCACGATAAAGGACATATTGCAACGATGCTGGACTCATGGCCTGAAGAAAACATAAAGGTAATGGAATATGTTCCCACATGTGGGCTTCCCAAACCAAGACGCATGTCTTCCCGTCTGTGTTCCCATGGGAGTCACGTGATCCACTCGAGATCACAAAGCCCCAGAGATGTGCTTTTTTCAGGGCGAGATCTGGACGCTATGAGATGACAGCGACCCAAATGGCCGCACCCCAAAAGTGTGCGTTTTGGAGTGCTGCATGAGATCATGGTCCCCCCCAAAAAACACTTTTCTCCAGGCAAGATCTCAGCAACCAAAATGGCTCCCAAGCTCACATGATAAAAAAAAAACAGGATGTCCCTGTTTTTTTGAGACAGTTGTGGGGTATGTAATGGGTATCTTGACTCATTTTTAGCTGAATAGAAACTAAAGGGGTTACAAAAATCTTAAGCTTCTAGAGGAGATTTCATGTTTGTGTGTGATGTAGTCCAGCTGCAAAAAGCTTCAGGAATTCGGGGTTGGGCCTATGAGGGCTTTGTCCCAGAAATTAGCTTTAGTGTCAAGGCTCAGCCATTACATATCTAAAAGCCAGATCCTGGGTTCTGTCTCTTTGTCACGCAGAAGTGTGACCAAGAATGGAAATCCAGAGTGGGCATAGGCAGATAGGCTGAGTTCTGTCAAGTATTCCAGATGGCCCTGGATGTTCTGAGATGCTACACTCCCATCTTGCAATATTCAGAGACTACACCGGGCAAACAGATTGACTCTTCAAGTAGGTACAATGGTGCTTTCTGCTCCTCCCACCTATTGCAGGAATGAACGTGAACTGATAATGAAGTGGCTGCTTCTGAGCATGCGTCGTTCCTTTATCACTGAATAATTGCAACTCGCTTGCATCTATGATTATGGGAGTGTGCCTTGAAGACAAAATTGCTCCCAGGCCCTTTCCCCCACTAAAAACAAAGCCTTTTTTTGCAAATGCTACCTGTCGATAGCTTTCTAGGGAAGCCTGGCCAAGTCACCAGCAATATATCCAGGACCACTTGTGAGGCTGCTTTGCAAGAAACGACCCCATTTAACATTTACAAGTTACAAGTTTGCACAGCTGAATGGTAACTTTCAGGAGTGTAAGCAAATCAAGCTCGGAGCAGTCATGTGGCTAATTTGTGGTTTGGTATTCTTAAAACACTGAGTCTCATGGGTGGTAGAGTTGCGCATGCCCAATTGCATTTGCTCTGGTTTCGTCAAAATTTGCTATCAAAGTGCGAAGTCCTTTGTTTCCTGCAGTCCCACGCTTGCTAAATTCCCACGTCATTTACGGTTACCGTCTGGCATGGGATTGTTGTCAGGGACTAAAGCCTGGTTCAAAAGTGCACAGAGGCAAACCGGGTTAGAAAGCAGGAAACCAGAGCCACGTCAGACGAATATATCCAGGATTCAAGAAACGGCATTTCCCCAAGTCAGACCATTGAGTCCATGAAGCTTCAGTATTGTCTGCATTGACTGACAGCAGCTCCTCAACATTTCAAGCAGGGGATATTCCCAGTCTTACCTGGAGAGCTCTGAGGTTCCGTTCTGTATAGAAAGCAACTTGTGTTAGATGCACTATGCGCCTGAGTGCTGGGAATCAAAAGCGGAGAGAGTGTTGTTGTGCTCGGGGGGTTGTGGGTTTCTCACAAGCATCTGATTGGCCACTGTGGGTTTCCATTGGATTTCTCCAACATCCCTCCAAGAAAAAAAACAAGAGCCCTGCTGCAGGGCAACCAAGATGATCTGGGAACCAAGCCTTAGGAGGAACGCTTGAGGGAGTTGGGTATGTTTAGCTTGGAAAAGAGGAGACTAAGAGTAGATATGATGTAAAGATAAAGGGACCCCTGACCGTCAGGTCCAGTCGTGGCCGACTCTGGGGTTGCGGTGCTCATCTCGCTTTATTGGCTGAGGGAGCCGGCGTACAGCTTCCGGGTCATGTGGCCAGCATGACTAAGCCGCTTCTGGCGAACCAGAGCAGCGCACGGAAACACCGTTTACCTTCCCGCCGGAGCGGTACCTATGGGAAGCCCGCAAGCAGCAGCTGAGCGCAACAGCGCTTTCCTCCCTTGCAATTTCCACTTGAGATATTCATAGAATCATAGAATTGGAAGGGACATCAAGGGTCATCCAGTCCAACCCCCTGCAATGCAGGAATATTTTCAAGGCCATACTGCCTGAGACAATGCAGGTGTGGTACATGACGAGTAGCCGATAATGTCCACGGGTTTCTCTAAACCACATTTATTTATTTAGAGCATTTGTACCCAGTTCTTCAGCCAACAAGACTCCCAAAAAGGCTTACAGGCAATCAGAGCAAGACAGGCCCTCCCCACAGACTTACAATCTTAAAAGAAACACAGCACGCGAAGGGAAAGGGACAGGAAGAGAAGAGGAAAATCAGGCTCCAGTTTCTGAACAGTTCTTCCTATAATGACCAGTTGGCACAATTCAGGAGCTCCTAATGGATCTGGGCCACAGCCAAGCCAGAGGCTTTTAAAACCATCCAGGTTTGAGCAATGCTTTGAAACTTTGGTTTTAGTGCCAGAATGGTGTTAGGAGCCTTCCACAAACCATCGCATTCCCACATCCCAGCAGTGGATAAATGCTAAAAGCAAGATGGGGTGAGATGGAAAGCAACAACTCCCTAAATTAGGATTTCAAGTTTTAAACCGTGGATTACTCAGTCAAAGCTGTGAGTTCACGAGCTGCCAGGGCTCAGCTTCAATTGGGGGTGATGCGAGTCGAGTTACTTTTAGAGCTTTATCCTGTCCTGATTCTTTTGTGTTGCTGTAATAGTGTAAAAGTAAGTGGATTTCCCAACCAGCTCATTTGGTATATTAAATTATAAGTCATCTCTGCACTACGTCAAAAAGGCACCTGCGTTTATGTTTTGGGTTATATGCACATTTACTTAATTTGATAGCGGTTTGAATTTCTTTAATCTAATCTGCACACTTAATTATGTTCAGTTCTTGAGTTGGCTAAGCAGCAGATGGTTAATCAGCTCAAATGCCTTTAATCAGCAGATAGCCACACCGACCTTACTTTTCTCAAAGTAATATTCGTTTCAAGTTTACAGTGACAATGGGGCTGAGAGACCCCGAGCCAATTGAATGCATGCATCTATTACAGAGCCAATGTATATCATTCCCTTTTAATCAGGGTTTCGCTGTTACAAAGGACTTGGAGAATGTGGGGCCTGCTGTCTGCTTAACCTCATTCTGTGTCTGGCTTTCAGGCTTTGAATTGGTTTCTGCACAGAGAATGTCCCCTGACCTAACTCCTGATTAGGTGCAACGAGGAAACTTCCGATGAGCGAGGGTTGGTTCTGTTTATAACGAGTCCAATGGGACACAGATGCGCAGCAAAGTTCAGCCAGCAAATCTAACCCACAAATATACACACACATGCTTTTATTTTCCGTGTGTGTACGAAAGACAATAGCTTTCCTCCACCCACGCCCATGTCAGAAGCGATTACCCGTGTAGATAACTTTCCGCATAACTTTTGCAACCGAAAGCGACTGGCAGACCTGGAAAAGAAGGAAGCCGTCGGTCCCCTTGGGTGATGCTCGTTGCTTTAGACTGGATAGCAACGCCTATTTATCTTCTGACCGCGGCAGCAACAAAAAAAAAAATCCCTCCAGCCATATGGCAGAAGTTTTTTAATCCCCCAGTGAATTCTCCCTTTAATCATCTGAAATATGTTAAGAATATTTTACAGCGAATTCCTTCTGAACTAGGAAAAAATTCCTCGTGAGGTCTGTTGTTCTGTTCCTAAGTAAACACAGCTTTTCTCATTCCTCTTCCACCCACTCCCTAAAGCAGGTAAATCTGATGAAATATCCAAGGAGTCTCTTAGTCTTGCATTCGCTGCCCTCTCGCCCTGATATGCCCAGTGGCGTAGCGTGGGGGCGCAGGGGGGGCCGGCCGCACCGGGCGCAACATCGGGGGGGGGAGCGCTCGCACTCACAGCTCTCTGCCCCTACCTGGTTAGGGGGCGCAAATTACTTGCCTTTCCCTGGGTGCTGACAACCCACGCTACGCCACTGGATATGCCTATGTGCACGATCCCTGTTAGAATCATAGAATTGTACAGATGGAAGGGACTCCGAGCATCATCTAGTCCAGGCATAGGCAAAGTCGGCTCTCCAGGTGCTTTGGGACTACAACTCCCTTCATCCCTGACCACTGGTCCTGTTAGCTAGGGATGGTGGGAGTTGTAGTCCCAAAACATCTGGAGGGTCGAGTTTGCCTATGCCTGATCTAGTCCAACCCCTTGCAATGCAAGAGTATGTAGCTGTCCTGTATGGGGATCAAACCTGTGGCCTTAATAACACTATTCTGTAGCCTACTGAGCTCAGAAGGACTCCACTGCTGTGTTTGGGTGCAGTGCTAAGCCACAAGCCAGGGTTGAGCAAGTTGGGCTGGACTCCTAACTCCTGCATTCTTCCAGGCATTTTAACCTGTGCATTTTTAAATTTTGAAGGGTCTTCTTCTTTCGTTGCATTTTTGTTGTGGTGCACATGGCGGTACCCAGCCCTGAAATTCTAAGCAGAGTGAAGAGCAGTATAGAAGATGCTTTAAGTTAAATGTTCTCAGATAGCTTTTGCGGCTTACCCAAGGAGCATGATCCACAGATCCAGCCCCAAACTAGACCCAGCTATCGGGGGGGGGGGTTAATACTGGGAAATCGCTCTAGGTTAATTGCAGCAAGGACTACGACCTGATGCCGTTCCAGAGCAAGGAAAGGGGACTCGACAAAAAAACAAAAACAAAAAAACCCCCCACACAATTCTCCTTTTGTTAACGATGTCCTGGATTCTGATTTCAGTTTTTATTTATTTTTTTGCTATGGGCTGCACCGGGCACCGAATTGTAAACTGGAGCTTGTCCCAGAGGCTGGAGGATAAGAAGAGCTAAATTACACCACTTAAAAGGAAAACAGAAATAAAGCTCTTTTAAATTGTGTTCTGCGCTTCCTGTGGGTGATAAAGGCTACAGTAAATCATTTCAAAGCCTGCCAACTAGACGTATGAAAAATAAGCAAATTAAATTACTTCCTGAAGTTGCAATGGCTTCTTGTCCCTTTTTGCCCTTCAAAGGCAAAAAGGCAAAAGCAGGGCAACCCTGGACTTTCAGCCCATTTGCACCCATGCTTTTCAGGCCCTTTGCAGATTTCCTATCCACCTATTTCCTTATTTATGAGGGGGGGGGGTTCCATCTGGTCTGCAACTGGAATCAGTTTTTGTTTAGTTTTTAAGGGTGTTTAAAAGCAGACTGAGACAGGCATCACTTCCCACAACATATCCACATTATTTCCTTTGTCTCATTCCTGCTGGTGAGGGGATGCCAGCTCTGCAGGCAAGCGGTGGCATAACTGGGCTCTTGAGCCCCACAGGGGTGCTGCAGAAAGAATGTAGTTGGTCAAGGGAGTCGTGGACCCCAAATAATAATAATAATAATAATAATAATAATTTATTATTTATACCCTGCCCATCTGGCTGGGTTTCCCCAGCCACTCTGGGCGGCTTCCAACAAAACACTTAAATACAATAATCTATTAAACATTAAAAGCTTCCCTAAAAAGGGCTGCCTTTAGATGTCTTCTACAAGTTTGGTAGTTATTTTTCTCTTTGACATCTGGTGGGAGGGCTTTCCACAGGGCGGGTGCCACTACCGAGAAGGCCCTCGGCGCTGGACCTCAGTGTCCAGGCAGAATGATGGAGGTGGAGATGCTCCTTCAGGTATACTGGACCAAGGCCATTTAGGGCTTTAAAGGTCAGCACCAACACTAAAGGTCAGCACCAGTCTAGCTGCCACATTTTGGATTATAGTTTCTGGGTCACCTTCAAAGGTAGCCCCACATAGAGTGCTTTGCAGTAGTCCAAGCGGGAGATAACCAAAGCATGTACCACTCTGGTGAGACAGTGCACAGGCAGGTAGGGTCTCAGCCTGTGTACCAGATGGAGCTGATAAACAGCTGCCCTGGACACAGAATTGACCTGTGCCTCCATGGACATGACTCCCAGGCTGCGCACCTGGTCCTTCAGGGGCACAGTTACCCCATTCAGGACCAGGGAGTACCCCACACCTGCCGGCCTCCTGTCCCCCCAAAACAGTACTTCTGTCTTGTCAGGATTCAACCTCAATCTGTTAGGCACCAAAAGGTTGAAAACCTCTGCCTTGGGCTAACCACTCAGCACATGTGCTAAGTTTCCTCATGGGGGGGGTAGCTCAAGCCCCTTAGTGATTTAGGTTGACCTTGTCTGCACATTTTCCTGCTTTACAATTCGTTTCACTGCTTCGCTTGTGAGTCGGGTAGGATTCACTCATTCTTTATTTTTAAGGGCCAGACATGCTGCTACTCATCAATATGCTCACTCACCATCTTATTAAATGAAAAGAAATGTTAAGGCAGTTGCAAAGCCTCCAAGGGGGTTGGTGGCAGTGGCAAGTTCTCTCAGTGACGTCACAGGCACTAGCCCATCAGTGCCATACCAATACTCAATTCCCACCCCCCCTTACAAACATGCAGCGTCAGTCTTTCGACGCTCAACCCGGAGAGGATAAAATTGCTCTGAAAGCGGCAAAGAATCGCCTTAAAGGTAAAGGGACCCCTGACCATTAGGTCCAGTCATGGCCGACTCTGGGGTTGCGGCACTCATCTCACTTTATTGGCCAAGGGAGCCAGCGTACTGCTTCCGGGTCATGTGGCCAGCATGACTAAGCCACTTCTGGCGAACCAGAGCTGCACACAGAAACACCGTTTACCTTCCCGCCGGAGCGGTACCTATTTGCACTTTGACGTGCTTTCAAACTGCTAGGTTGGCAGGAGCAACGGGAGCTCACCCTGTCACGGGGATTCGAACCGCTGACCTTTTGATTGGCAAGTCCTAGGCTCTGTGGTTTAACCCACAGCGCCAGCCACGTCCCGATAGAATGGCCTTACTGCTGTGCAAATGTGTTGTCTGCCTTCATCCACCCTGTGGAATACAATCTCTTGCACAGTCGTATCAAATGCTGCTTTTTTTAACAGCTGGCTTCTCTCTTCGCTCACAGGCCATCGTGGTGACAGACGGAGAGAGGATTCTGGGTCTGGGGGATCTGGGAAGCTACGGCATGGGAATCCCTGTCGGGAAACTTGCTCTCTACACGGCTTGTGGGGGCGTCCATCCCCAACATTGCCTACCTGTCCTTTTGGATGTCGGCACAGACAATGAGGTGAGTTTGACTTCCTCGTATTCATTTGCTGCTATCCTAGAATCTCAAGGTAATGCGTGTGTCAGTGGAGGCTGGTCCATTAGAGCGTATGGGGCACTGCCCCAGGAAATTCAGCTAGCCTTGCACAGTATACCTCTGAATATCAGTGGCTGTGGATTACAGGAGGGGTGAGTGTTGCCCTCAGGTCCTAGTTTTGGGCTTCCCATGGGTCTCTGGTTGGCTGCTGTGAGATCAGGATGCTGGACTAGATGGGCCATTGGCCTCACCCATCTTAAAGGTAAAGGTAAAAGGACCCCTGACCATTAGGTCCAGTCGTGACCAACTCTGGAATTGCGGCACTCATCTCGCTTTACTGGCCGAGGGAGCCGGCGTACAGCTTCCGGGTCATGTGGCCAGCATGACTAAGCAGCTTCTGGTGAACCAGAGCAGCACACAGAAATGCCGTTTACCTTCCTGCCAGAGCGGTACCTATTTATCTACTTGCAGTTTGACGTGTTTTCGAACTACTAGGTTGGCAGGAGCAGGGACCGAGCAACGGGAGCTCACCCCGTCACGGGGATTCGAACCACCAACCTTCTGATCAGCAAGTCCTAGGCTCTGTGGTTTAACCCACAGCACCACCTGCATCCCTTCTGACCCATCTTACCTCTTCCTAATTTTGTTGGCAAAAGGGTTTAATAACGTGCATTGTGACACATGTGAGTACTTTAGAATATTAGATTTTGGATGCAGAAATCCAGGGCAGTCCCTGAGATACTTTGGGTTTGGATGGTTGTCTGAATGCACACACAGGCACAAAGCGACTATTGTAGCACAGTTTCCAGCTCTTGCGGAACCTCTTGGAGTCTAAAACATTGCAGCAGGTATTGCGAGCTCAAGATAAATGCTGGATTCTCTCCCGTCCAGCTGGCCGAAAACTCAAAACAGCTTTCCAGCCAGCAGGAGTTGAAGAGGTCTGCTCCATCTTTCAGCGCGATAATGGGGAGTTTAAAAGATCCTTGGCTGCCCAGGCCTGATACAGCCTTTACTCTTCCTGAAACCAACATATCCCTACGGCTGCTTGGAATAGATTATATTTCAGCAAACGAAGAATCCCCCCGCGGGTGGCTGGAGGCTAATTAATTTCAGCGGTTTGTCAGATCACACACTCTAATTCTTGCGATAATAATATGAGAGGGTTGCATCTGTTAGCAGTTTTCTGCTTTGCGACTCCAGCAGTTTTAGCTTGTGCCAGAAAGGACATCTGCAAAGAGGGTTTTTTTTGGGGGGGGGGTTGCCCCCTCTTCTTCTTTTAGCCAGTAAATACCTCACGGCTTTTTGATGTGCCCAAGTTTAGTCAACAAAATGCTCTTTTTAAAAATAAAGCTTGCTCTCGCTCTCTTTTTCATTCGACAGCTTACCACACAGGTTGATAATGTGGTGCCCATGGGTTTGGATATGCCCACAAGTGGCCTTTGCTGGGGGCTGAGGCCTCACCCCACCCTCCGAATTAGGGGAGCAGGAAGCCATCTCTAACAGCCAATAGAAGTCTGTTTTCAAGGCTAATTTCAGGTGGAGTTACAGCTGAGATGGGGGTGGTCTCCATGAACATCTCCCTTGTTCTCTTACAGTGGCAATGGTGCCACCTGAGAGGTGCCAGAGCTGTGCTCAGGCTGCAAAAAAGGCCCTGGTTCTATCCAGAAAAACCTGGGTTTGGCCTTGATAGTGGTACCTTTTCTTTTATTTATATATATTCCCTGTTTTTCTAGCAGCAGGAGACAGCTGGCTCTTCCTTTAACCTAGTGCCCTTTGTCTGCGCAGAAAACACTGCTATAAAACGTTGCCTTTTTCCTCCGCGGAGTTCATTATGGCACAGAGGAACTTGAGTCACGACTCAGGGAATCCCCTTTTACGCTTCCTGGCGATAGAGCACAGCTGTGCGCCTGCAGCTTTGGAAAACAACGGCAACAATGAGGTGGGAGCGCCTGCAGGCCAGCCGTCCGTGGAGCAACGGGGAAGTCACGGGACAATGGGGGTCTGTTTTAGGGATGCCCCCTGCATCCCTTGCCTTTGATACGGCTACCAAGTCTTCACAGGGTACAAACGGCATCCCGTTCCACTTAGTCACCAGTTAGTCATCACACCTGCTTCTGTTTCCTTCGCTTTGAGCCAGGATCCTGTTTCCCACCAGGCTAAAAGCCGAGGCAGGCCTTCCTGTGAGTCATCGGCTGCGCTGGACGTTCCAGTTTGGAGCAAGCATGGTGGCCGGGATGGAAAATCATTGGGGAAAACAACAATGTGGTCCTTCAGCTTTGCAGGCCTTGACCTTGCCACTGGCCTGTTGGGAACCTCGTAGAAAGTAAGACACAAGATCACAAGAACAACCCCGCTGGATCAGTTCAAAGGCCCATCTAGCCCAGATGTCTAAGGGAAGCCCCAAAGCAGGACCTGAGTGCGAATCTTACCCCTTGAGATTCCCAGCAACTGACAAAACATTCTGAGCTTCCTCTCTAACCTTTCTCCAAAGGGAAGTTGCTCCATCCCCTTTATCAGTCTGGTTGAGTTTTCCTGAACCTTTTCCATCTCTATACACTATTCCTTTCAAAGGGAAGTGACACGGTATTCTAAATGCGACTCACCATATTTTTTTGGAGAACAGCATTATCAATCAATCAGTCAATAAAATCTTATCTTTATTACGATCATAGACCAGCATAAGGGCACCACAGTTCAAGAAGGACACTGACAAACTGGAACGTGTCCAGAGGAGGGCAACCAAAATGGTCAAAGGCCTGGAAACGATGCCTTATGAGGAATGGCTAAGGGAGCTGGGCATGTTTAGCCTGGAGAAGAGGAGGTTAAGGGGTGATATGATAGCCATGTTCAAATATATAAAAGGATGTCACATAGAGGAGGGAGAAAGGTTGTTTTCTGCTGCTCCAGAGAAGCCGACACGGAGCAATGGACCCAAACTACAAGAAAGAAGATTCCACCTAAACATTAGGAAGAACTTCCTGACAGTAAGAGCTGTTCGACAGTGGAATTTGCTGCCAAGGAGTGTGGTGGAGTCTCCTTCTTTGGAGGTCTTTAAGCAGAGGCTTGACAACCATATGTCAGGAGTGCTCTGATGGTGTTTCCTGCTTGGCAGGGGGTTGGACTCGATGGCCCTTGTGGTCTTTTCCAACTCTATGATTCTATGATTTTAAGTACGGTGGGGTACAATAATTTAGAATCGTTTTGGAACTCTAAAAATGTATTAAAACAGAAGGTATCTCTAAAAGACTATAAGAATCTAAAAGAAGGGTTTGGAACATTAAACGGATATGGAAGAGCATAAAAGATTAGTACGTAAAAGACTACAACTATCAGTTTAGAGAGCACTCTGATGTGAGCGTTCATTAGTTTGTGGCACAGGTCACCATCTGATGAATTTTGAACGCTTCTGTGCAGAATCTGGCAACACTGTGTGTTGGAGCAAGATTGGCATCTGACCACAGCAGGGAGGTATATAATTGCCCTGTGTGTCCTGGGCATTTATGGAGTAGTGGGGAGATAAGGCTAATATGAATGTCTCTATAGTATAGGCACTGGAGAAGCACACTCTCTGTTGTTTCAATTTGTGCAGAGTCACCGGTGCATTGTATCTCCAAATGAGCAGTCTTCCTGTATCGACCTTCAGAACGGCATTAATGATCGCGGCAGTTTTAAGTTCCAAACAACCCCATCCCATTGCTATGCTAGAACGCAGTGACAAAGATAGACCTCACGCTGCAAAATATATCTGCATTTGCTTTATCCCCTCGGGGGGCTGGTTTAATTGCACAGAAACTATACAGCCTGCAGAGCTGGGTCTTATTTAGGGTTAACTGCCTGAAATGGGGGTAACGATCCGGCATCCTGCTGAATGGGTTGAATATGAGTTTCTACCTTGCTGAGCCAAAAGGCAGCAGGCAGACAGACGTTGTTGTTTTTTCCTCTCTCACTCCGTTTCAGGCCCTCTTGAACGATCCGCTCTACATTGGCCTGAAGCACAAGAGAGTTCGTGGGAAACAGTACGACAGCCTGATTGATGAGTTTATGCAAGCAGTTGCTAACAAGTGAGTGGAATTTCGAGTGCGCGTGTTTCCTCCCATTAGCTGCTTGGCTTTAAGAGAGGTTAAAACTAGCCACGCAAACAGTCTGTTTCAAGGCAGGGCTTGGGCAGAGGGGAGCCATTAAATATGTGCCCCTACGGGTGGTCTGAGAATGACCCTTTGTGCTTGAGTCAAGGTTATTTATGTCCACAGAAATCTGATGGAAGAGAGACTCGTTTATCTGGAACAATTTCCTGCTGTCATCGTAGGCCCCTCAAGAAGGGACAGATGTCAATGAGGCCCAGTTATCAGCAGGGTGGTTATAAATGTATTTCTTTATTTCTTTTTTTTTAAAAGGCATCCAGGATTCTTTGAGGTTCAAAGAATGGTGGTATACAGTGGTACCTCGGGTTAAGAACTTAATTCGTTCCGGAGGTCCGTTCTTAACCTGAAACTGTTCTTAACCTGAGGTACCGCTTTAGCTAATGGGGCCTCCTGCTGCCGCCGCCCGATTTCTGTTCTCATCCTGAAGCAAAGTTCTTAACCCGAGGTACTATTTCTGGGTTAGTGGAGTCTGTAACCTGAAGCGTCTGTAACCCGAGGTACCACTGTACTTTTAAATGTCTAGTTCCGATGCATACCCTCCAACGCCCCTCTGATCAAAATTGGGGCGCTGGTTTTTTGGTCCCGAGCTATTGCGGGAGGTAGTGCACGAGACCAAAAATACGAGCATCTTTTGGTCCGGCGCTGTGGCGTGAGCCAGCTGGACCGAAAAATGAATTGGGACAGTATGCAGATGGGGCTTGAGTGGTAGGGGAAATTATATAACCCCCGTGCTTATTTTAGCAGATTAGAATATTGCACTTTGCATAGCTGTGCAAATTCAGATAAAGAGGGATATTGGAAGCTGCCTTCTACCACATCAGGCGACTGGTCCACTTAACTCAACATTGTCTACACTGACTGGCAGCACCAGGACTTCAGACAGCTCTATTTGGAGATGCCATTGGGATTTTTAGTATACAAAGCATGTTCTCTACCACTGAGCTGTGGCCCTTCTCTGTAAACATATCAGCAGAAATTCGATAAATAAACCTAAGCATACATTGGTGGGAGAGATCGAAAAGAGAGGAATGGTGATTGGGGTCTCCCAGGCTCTCTGTCCTTTCTCCATACTGGTTCCACCAGTGGTTTAGCAGGCCCTTTGAACGTGGATCTTTAAAGTGGAGCACAATCGTAAGCATTTAGATTTCTGTGAGAACCAGGGAGCTGCTTCCATTGGGAATCTCTCCTACCAGCTCAGAGAAACAGGGAATTTAATAGAACACAAGAGAGGAAACTTAAGTGAAGAGTCACTGCTCTAGTGTGAACGTTGCGATTCATTAGTAACATCGAGCAGCTGTTCTGATCTTCCAAGATTCCTGGAGGCGCCTGTAATTAGCCACTTGATGATGGTGCCTCAGGTATGTAGCTATTTTTCAAACGTGAGCAATTAATAGATTTTGGAATAGCGATGCAAAACAGAGTTGTTAGGTTGATCTGCAAGCTGTTCCCCTATAGCAGATCAGCTGGCTGGTGGTGCTTGCAAATCCACTTATGGGGCAGCTGTGGCTTTACCTGCCCCACATCTGACATCGTAAGGCAGGTGGGTGCGGCTTGACATGGCCAATGCGTCCTCAGTTTGGGAGGCTTGGCCCTCCTGAATAGGCTCATTAGCTAACGGTTTCCCATAAACGACATGGGACCCAAATATCTTAAGAGTTACCTTCCTCCATAATGAATTGCGGGGGGTTGGACTAGATGACCCTTGGGTCCCTTCAGTTCTAAGATTCTATGAATCCGCCTGACCCTTGTGATCATCCATTGAGATCCTCTTCCATGTTCCCTTAACCATCTGCAGTACAGCTTGTGAGCACAGGAGACATAGCCCTTTTTTTGGTGGTGCTAAAACAGTTCCAATGCCCTGTGAAAAGACTGGGAAGATAATTAAGCAAGGATTAAAATGATTTTTAGTTAAATCACCTGCTTTTTAATAGTCAGTTAAGTATACATACTGCAAAATCATCTCACGCTTCAATTTAATAAACAAAAACTACCACTCTGTTTAAAAGAAGGAACATCTTCAACATTTTCTTCTCCTTCAGTTCTAACCTGGATCCAAACTGTGTTTTAAAAAATTAAAAGTGTTTCCTTATCTTACAGTATCACCGGTTTTATTTTTCTCCCTCCGCAATTAAATTGGTTTCCAATTAAGAAATTAAAGTTTTGTTTGATGCACCTGCCAATTAAACGGCAAGCTTATCATCTCTGCGAGGTTGTCTTTCTCACCATTCCAGCAGAAAGGGCAAGAGGAAGAAATTCCAGGGGCAGATTGCTGGGGGGAAGGGCCAAGCCGGCACTCCTGGGGAGTAATCCAATTCAGTTCACATTTGCAGGTGAACCTATCTAATTTTGCACTTTCAGAAATGATGTGTGTGAACAGCCATATTACTGGACATTGCACACAAAATATGTCAGGAGAAATTCACACTAAGATGCCAACAAGTTTTCATGAGGGGTTCAAGGGGGCGATCACAAGTCGATGTAGAAATGTGGAGAGGTAAACATAAGGGTGGAAAAACGAGGAACTAGAGAGGAAATGAAATTGACAGATTCACCAACCCCCAGCTGCCTCTAGAGAAATTGAACCTGACACCAAAATTCGTCGGTGAAATACTTAAAACAAATATGACCTCATGCTGATTTCCCTTGACCTCATTTGAGGCCTATCCACACTGACCTGGAAATAAGTCCCACTGAACAGAATGGGACTTACTTCTGAGTAGGCATGCAAAGGATTGCACCAGCTAAGCTGAAAAACCCTGTGCAGACTTGCAGGCTCCACTGAACTCGGTGGCGTTTGTTTCCAAGTGAAGAACGTGTAGGATGGAGGTTCCCATATCCTCCTCCCCTTTGCCTCTTCCCTCTCTGCAATACTGTGCCGCAGCCATGTCAGTCGTCGGTCTCCAGGTATCGGGGAAATGCTGGATTCTGGTCCAGCCTCAAAGTTCCTGCTTTGTGTTGGCCTGATGGGTGTCTGAGCGAGCGGCTCAGATGCGCTCCCACACTCTCAGGAGCGCTGTCGCTGAAGTCTCATTAAACTGTCAACAGCCTTCTCCTATTTCCTTTCACGCCACACACCCATTTTGCCAGTCTGACTGCGAATAGGAGAAGCTCGCTTCCCTTTCATCAGCCCTCCTCCCCTGTTTTGACAGCAGGCCGCAAATCCCGAGAAGGCAGACACTCGGGACGACCGGCGCAACTTTGCTGGAGGAGGAGGAGGAGGAGAGAACAGCAGGAAACATTGTTGAGAGATGCTTCGTTCAGCCAGTATCCCTGACCCAAAGCTCCTAGGGATGGGGGACCCATGACGGTCCCCACCCCAGATGTTGTGGCGTTCCCCATCATCTCTGACCATTGGCCATACTGGTAGGGAGCTGTTATTATTTTTGCCCTTTGCCCCAGGGCAGGTTTCAGCATTATAACGCAATATTAAAAACCGTTTAAAGCAACTTGCTGGCACCAAGGTTGGTCCGAAAAATATCCACCTTGAGTGCCAAAAGACAGAGCAAATAGGTGCATCTTCACCATTGGCCAGAAGGTCCCAGGTGCAACTCTATGGAGAGAGAATTTCAGGGCTGCTGCAGAGAGAGCGCCCTCTTCTGGTCCACCACCAACACTCCTAAGCTTCTAAGGGAGAAGGAACTACCAAGAAGGCCCCCTTTGCTGTTCTTAGAACCCAAGGTGGGTCTGTAGAGATAGAAGTGGTCTTTCAAGTATTTGGGGCCTGAGTCGTTGAGCTAGAATCCAGCAGAATCTCAATGGCAGTAGCAGGATTCAATCACATTTAGTTGACAAATTTGAGCTGCACAATTAAAGTAGATTTTGAGCTCCTGCACAACAAACCCGCTTCCTCCCTGAGTCCTTTCTGCAGCCAGGAAACTGACAGGCGAAATTCATCATCAAGAAGTGTGGGATAACGTGTACTTGACACCCAACATTGTCTAACCTCCCCACAAAAAAATCAGGACAGATGCTTGCTAAATAGCCAGCAGGCAAATCACAATGGATTCTGAATGCACAGGTCATCTGAAAGCACTCACGAGAAGCGGGCTGGTGCAGTATGCCTGGGAATTTTCCGCCAAGTATTCATTTGTTTGCAGAGCCCTGCTGAGAGGCTGTGCCCTTTGCTCCAGCTGAGTGCCGATTCCTGATACGTGGTGACGTGGTAAATCTCAAGGGCGGGCAGAGTACCTGTTCTTGCTAACAGGATTGTGAGGCCAAAGGCAACCAGCTTTATTAAACGCCAACCCTGGAATTTGGGGCCTTCTCCAAACTGATGCCAAAGTTTTGCACTCGTTTTGTACCCCAAGCCCTGTGTTCTGTACCCCCCCCCCAAATGAGCAATTGATACAAGATTTGCTATCAGTTTGGAGGGGGTTCCAAATTTCGGGGTTTGAATCTAATAAAGCTTATGCAACCTCCAAATTCCACCCCCCCCCCCAAGAGATTTCTTAATATTTTTATATTGCATTGATTTTCTTATCCCTTTTTGTTTATTCTGCACTACCTCTCATATGAGTAGCTTTGGGTGACCTGGAATAGAAAGAAGGGATTTGAAAACGGGTTTTAAGAAATACCGAAAATTGTTACACTTTTTCAGTCTTGGGTGCCCACTGTCAGATCCAGCCACTTTAAGCGGGGACTCTCTAGTCGACCTGTTTACTGAGTATTCACCTTGATTTGCATGTCGCAAGGCTTGCATGGGGGTTATAATATTTTCTATCCACATACCTATTTCCTGCAATAATCTGCTTCGTTGTTTTTCTTACCTACAAACATCTCCCAGTGCAAACATCTCCAGGGAGAAGTCTGCTCTCTGACCAAGATCCAGCCCCTTAATTCTGCCTTCCTCTGCAACCCGGGAGGGTTGCAAGAAGTAATTGGGACCAATTATTCCAAGACTCTGCTTCTGCACTTATGCCTCCATCCATGCCACCCTTTCCCAGCTGTGAGAAAACATTGAGTCATGTGAACTTTCCCTTGCAGTTTGCAGTCCAGCAGTAACTGGACTTCATGTGATGTTAGCGCACGTTTTCATAGACCGATTTCTTCAGCCCGATGAGTCTGAGGTGACCTTTCGTTTTCCTAATCGTGCAGTTTTCGCCCTTTCTGATTTTTGCATCATCCACTAACCAAGAATGCATACTATTTCCCCACTGCAAGCACTCCATGCTTGCCGGGTTACTCATTCTCTCTGCTAAACCCATCAGGGCAAACCCTGGGCTGGCCACCTTCTTTTACTAGCTCAAGGGAAGAGAGCCTAAACTTGGGGGAAGCTTCTTTCCCTTTCTCCAAGTGAGTATTTCGGCAGGAATTTTGACTCCGAACACTCTCTCTCCTAAACGTCAGGGTCCGTGTTGTGAAGAGTTTGCGAGGGTAGAGCCTGTAAGTGGGTCATCCGTGTGAAACTTGCAAGAAGCTGCCAGAAGGCCAATATTTCTTTTTATGCGTTCATGGTTTTGGTTCTGCACTGGAATCTCCTGTGGAGCACAATGTTGTTTTCTTCCGGATGAGCCAGCAGTTTCAGAGTTTGACCCACAGAACTCAGGGCAGGGTACCGTTCACGGGTGCCCTAGGGTCTTTTGAAGTGGGGTATGGGAGGGGTCTCCTCATGCCACATGGTCATGATCCCTGTTTTGCTCCTTCCTTTGTGCTCAGGTCCTACTTGTGGAGTATCCTTTGGCATCTTTGTTGGCCGCTGTGTTGCATTAGATGGGCCAGCGTGATGTAGTGGTTAAGAGCGGTAGACTAGTAATCTGGTGAACCGGGTTCGCGTCTCCGCTCCTCCACATGCAGCTGCTGGGTGACCTTGGGCCAGTCACACTTCTTTGAAGTCTCTCAGCCCCACTCACCTCACAGAGTGTTTGTTGTGGGGGAGGAAGGGAAAGGAGATTGTTAGCTGCTTTGAGACTCCTTTGGGTAGTGATAAAGCAGGATATCAAATCCAAACTCCTCTTCTTCCTCTTCTTCTTCGAGCCAATCTGGAAGAGCTCTTCTGCATTCCTGTGGCTCTCTCCTCCTCCACCTCTCCACCTCTTCCTTAAAAAGAAAACAAGATGCTGGAGCCCTTTTTGTGGTCCACTTTGGGATAAGGATATGGCCTCTTGCAGGTCACATGCTTCCAGCTGAGAACCAATCATTTCAGCAAGGTTCTGTGGAACACCAGGTCAAAGATAGCACACACCCCTTACTAGTAAAGTCTCGTGGTAAGGTTAAAGCTTACTGGGAAATGATATATAATGAATTGAAAAGGATGTTCAAAATAACTTATTTTAAAAACCCAGAAGCTTTTCTTTTGGAAATTACAGGGACAGAACTACCTAAATTGGATAGAAATTTATTTATGTATGCTAGTATAGCAGCAAGAATGTTACTTGCCCCAAAATGGAAAGAAGCAGAAGTCCCAGCAAATAATGGATACAAAAACTTAGGGAATGGCAAAACTTATTGGAAGAATAAGAAATCAAGATAACAAACTTTTTATAAAAGAATGGAGATGGTTTATTGAATGTTTACAGATAAATTGTAAACATATAAAAACATTATCAGGATTATTGTAATAACCTGCTGTTTCATAAGAGTACATGTTTACAGTAGAAAATTAAATGAGCAAGTTAAATGAATTTGGATATGCAGGAGATATTAAAAAATAAATTTAAGTGAATCTGCGACCTGATTGACCTACAGGAGAATCCCAGAATTTGCCAATCACGTGGGGCCCATTGTGTAAATAATGTATATCAAGCAGACATTCTGGGGGAACTTCCATTCCTCCTCCCCCTATGAGCATGAAATTCACTCTCGACTCTGAGTATATTTCAAGGAGGAAACTGATCACTATGCTGCAGAGGCTGGGGCAACCTTCCCTGGGCCACTCTGGACAGCACAGTGTCTCCCGATGTTGTGCAGGCCGGGGCAACCTTCCCCAGGACACTCCATTCCATGCAGCCTCTCCTGAGACTGCAGAGCAGGAGGCGGAAGACAGAAAACAGAAATAGGAGAGGGGAAGGGGGCCCAGGGAATGAGTTGCAGAAGTGTGTGGGCGGGCAAGAAAGGGTTTGGCGGCAAGGAGGGAGGGAGCGATGGGGTGGGGGGTGCCCCAAATTTCCCTCCCAAAATGTTGTGGGGGGTGTATGAGATAGTAGCATCTAAGTGGAGATACGTTTCTATTTTTGAAAAAAGAAAGGAGCTTTTATGGCGTGCTTTATAAGTGGCCCCTGAAAAACGGGTACCTGCCTGTAGAATGAATAGGATGAGGGGCCTTTGTAGGAGTTGAGTGCTCCCCCCCCCCTTCAAAGGAGTGGGTTACTTGTCTGGATCAATAAAGAGAGGCCATCATTGGACCTTCCTGCTGACAGGCACTTTTTAGCACCATAGCAGGGGAAATTGTCCACAAATATCGAGGACAAAAAAAGGCCCCGTCTGAGAGAGGCTGACAAAGGCTGGAGTCTTTTTAAAAGCTGCAATGAATGGGGCTCTCAGTGGCCTGGCTAGAAGCGAAAGATGATTTGTCTGGTTTCAGTTTCTGGTTTCAAGCCCTCGGTGTGTCCCACTTGTTCACGCCGGATTTCTCAGGGAAAGCTGTGCCAACGTTTCCTTCCAATGCTTGCAGTCCCAAAGGCAGCATCATTGTGATTATGATTATTCATACGCTGCAGGGTTTAGTTCTCTGTCTTTTCTTTTTTGTCACTTGGGATGCCTCCTGACTGACACCGTTCTTCGCGAGGGATTCAAGCACACACCAAAGGTGTAGGTTTGCACAGTTAAAGTGGGTTAAAGGGCCCTGATAGTAAAGTAAATGGACCCCTGACCATTAGGTCCAGTCGTGGCTGACTCTGGGGTTGCGGCGCTCATCCCGCTTCATTGGCCGAGGGAGCCGGTGTACAGCTTCCGGGTCATGTGACCAGCACGACTAAGCCGCTTCTGCGAACCAGAGCAGCACACGGAAATGCTGCTTACCTTCCCGCCAGAGCGGTACCTATTTATCTACTTGCGCTTTGATATGCTTTCGAACTGCTAGGTTGGCAGGAGCAGGGACTGATCAACGGGAGCTCACCCCATCGTGGGGATTCGATCCGCCGACCTTCTGATCAGCAAGTCCTAGGCTCTGTGGTTTAACCCACAGCCAGTGCAAAACACAAATCCACTTTAAAGGAGAAACTTGGCTTTCTAGAGTTTGGAAACTGATAGGGAAGTGCTATGGAAAGTGTAAAATGAACAAATCACTAACAGGATGACATATAAGCACCCCGCAAGCAAGCATTAAGCATTGTTTGTGATTTATTTGCATTGAGGTCCTATAACCTCAGTGCAAATCAATCACAACTAATGCTTAATAAAGACCAGGTACATTCCTAACTTCCATGTAAGCTTTGTGCAAGAAAATTCATCATGAATGCTCAATAAATATGTCATTTAGAGGAGCATGTAGTCATTTAACATACTAATGACCTGCTGGCCATATGTCTATCTCTTGTTTATTCAGGTACATTTGAGAAATCATTATTGATTCCTGCCCTCCTTGTAGCCCGCAAGCACACAAATGACAAAATCAGAAATTTGCCTCTTGAGTCATCTGTTTTGTGCTTCCAAAATATAGAAGGCAAAGGAATTTGTTTTGAATGGGGTTTTTTACACCAAATTGGATGGTTCCAAGCCAACGGAGCCTGCCTTGTGTTGAATCACGTCTTCAACTGAGCACCTGCTTGACATTCAACACTAGCCCTACTCAGAGTAGACCTGTCAAAGTTAAAGGCCATGACTCACGTAGGTTCATTTCAGTGGTTCTACTCTGAGTAGGACTTCGCTGAATGCAACCTATTGTCAGGATCTTTTAATGTTTTTTTAAAAAAATATTTTTAATGGTTGACCAGTCGTGTGCAAAATTAGAATATTCTATAATGCTGCGCGAAGATGGATCTTCCATTTCTTCCTGGAAAGACTTGCGCTGACACCAGACTCCAGCTCAGTTAATCTTGGTCTTTCTTTTGAAACCTGCAGGTATGGGATGAATTGCCTCATTCAGTTTGAAGACTTTGCCAACGCCAATGCCTTCCGCCTTCTCAACAAATACCGTGACAGATATTGCACGTTCAATGATGACATTCAAGGTAAGAGATGCGGAGCGTTCGCTGACGAGACACGGGACTTGCTACCACACTGTGTGGGGTTTTGCACGCAGCTGCTCTCCGCTGTGAAGGAAATTGGTCAAAGGATGAGCACAGAAGCTGCGTGGCGTCTTAGATGTGGATGTGCTGAACTAGCTCATCCCAGACTTGAGGAAAAAGTCCGCAGGGGCATTCGGAAGTGTTGCTGGCAGCGGATGACACCCATTAGTACAACTATCTGGCAGTAAGAAGACTCATTTCTTCTTGGCTGCTACTGTGATGTCAGTAACAGATGGTAAGGATCTGGGCGACATGGAACTACCATCAACTGGGCTTCTCGGGCTTGTTCAGCTTTTTGCAATGCCTTTTCCTTTTTAAGTTCTGTTCAGATAAGTGTTTTGGAGTCTGTTTCCTGCTGTTGGGGGGCTGGGGGCTTTAAATATGCTTGTATTAGGCTACTGAGGAATGCAAATTCACGGTCACATTGCAGCCTTTTAGGGTCAGCTGGATTCTGGATTACACATACACACACACACACATACACACACACATCTTATTCCTTTCACTGATGCACTTTTCTTCCACAAACCCCCACCCTCCGCTCCCCTGTGAAGCTGGAAAGATAATTGGAAAATACCGTTAGTTTCTTGCATCAGTAGACCCCACTGGTAGGATTAAGGGCCCCTACAGATGTCCTTCTCATTTTGCATCCACAATTATTTGTGCTCATTCTGGTATCAAGGTGTTGTTGTTGTTTAGTCGTTTAGTCATGTCCGACTGTTCATGACCCCATGGACCAGAGCACACCCAGCACTCCTGTCTTCCACTGCCTCCCGCAGTTTGGTCAAACTCATGCTGGTAGCTTCAAGAACATTGTCCAACCATCTCGTCCTCTGTCGTCCCCTTCTCCTTGTGCCCTCCATCTTTCCCCAACATCAGGGTCTTTTTCAGGGAATTTGGATTACTGTGATGTTAAAAGGTCTGCCTTGGATTCGTATCAAGATCATTCTATCATTTTTGATATTGCATCCCAGTACAGCTTTCGCCACTCTTTTGTTGACTATGAAGGTCACTCCATTTCTTTTACGGGATTCTTGCCCACAGTAGTAGATATTTTGTTGTCATCTGAACTGAATTCACCCATTCCCATCCATTTTAGTTCACTGATGCCCAGGATGTCAATATTTATTCTTGCCATCTCATTTTTGATTTTTGATATTTATTCTTGCCATCTCAAAAATGAGATGGCAAAAAAATGAGATAGTATCAAGGTGGTCACATGCAATTCCGCTTTCAACACTGCACCCTCAAAGGTTTTGGGGGTGGGCATGCTGCAAAGCTATGGTTTTCCCCAGTAGTGATGTATGGAAGTGAGAGCTGGACCATAAAGAAGGCTGATCGCCAAAGAATTTATGCTTTTGAATTATGGTGCTGGAGGAGACTCTTGAGAGTCCCATGGACTGCAAGAAGATCAAACCTCTCCATTCTGAAGAAATGGAAAAGCAGCATGTTCATGTTATTGTTGTTGTTTAGTCGTTTAGTCATATCCGACTCTTTGTGACCCCATGGACCAGAGCACGCCAGGCACTCCTGTCTTCCACTGCCTCCCACAGTTTGGTCAAACTCATGCTTGTAGCTTCAAGAACACTGTCCAACCATCTCGTCCTCTGTAGTCCCCTTCTCCTTGTGCCCTCCATCTTTCCCAACATCAGGGTCTTTTCCAGGGAATCTTCTCTTCTCATGAGGTGGCCAAAGTATTGGAGCCTCAGCTTCAGGATCTGTCCTTCCAGTGAGCACTCAGGGCTGATTTCCTTAAGAATGGATAGGTTTGATCTTCTTGCAGTCCATGGGACTCTCAAGAGTCTCCTCCAGCTCCATAATTCAAAAGCATCCATTCTTCGGCGATCAGCCTTCTTTATGGTCCAGCTCTCACTTCCATACATCACTACTGGGAAAACCATAGCTTTAACTATACGGAACTTTGACGGCAAGGTGATGTCTCTACTTTTTAAGATGCTGCCTGCACCTGCCAAAAACAAAACAAAACACACCAGTCTGGAAGGACCAAATACCAGCCTAGTCTCAGAGCAGTATGGCCAGAATCCAGGCTGGGAAGATGGGGGAATGTCTTGTCCCACACTAGCTAGAGGGGGGTTGTGGTGACATTTAAAGCAGAATAAGCATAACTTGTGAACAATGGTGCATTAGCTGAAATGGGGGGGTTACTCCCAAGAGACAATTAAAGCTTTGATCGCAGCCTTCCTCTCCCTTTCCAAAGGAGACTTACAGCTGGAATCCTAAACACACATTCTTTCAAATAAGCCCCATTGGAATTAAAGCCACTTACTTGCAAGTAAACATGGTGAGGGACTGGGCCCTTAGCCAGTCTAGCTTCCCTTTGTTAATTAAGGAACTCTGTTTGAAGTAGAAACTTGCAAGTTTGCGGAAAGCAAAGAGACCAGTTTACAAAAGAATCCCTTCAGCAATCTGTGGCAAGATTTATTTTTTTAAGAGTGACCCTTTGGGATTAAACAAACATTGATTAGCCAACGGTTTGTGCAAAGCAGCTGCGAACACTACTTTAAAAAAAAAAAAAAAAAAAACCCTTCAAGTTCAGCAAACTGTAATCCCAAAGATAAATTATTCTTCTGTGCCCAGGGTGCATTAATTTTGTTGTCTTTTGAGTAATTGGAGAGCGAGAGAACAAACATGTGGAGGCGATGGAGGATTTGAAACACATTTTGAGGAGGGGAAAAAACCCCTATTACTGGTTCCGTCGTTGCACCAAAGCCTTGCAACCTTTTCATCCTATCTGGAATTGGATAGGATTATGAGTAACGACACACCCTGTCTCGCAGGGATATAGGCTTCTTAAAACCACATCACAGAACAGGCTGAGTCATACAGCAACATCGATTCTTCAACCCACTCACCCCACTTCTTCTATCTTTATGAGAGCATTTTTTAAAAAATAAACACCCTGAGTTTATTTGGCAGTGTCCACTTAGTTAGTTAGCTGTACAAGCCAACTATTAAGCCGTAGCTCCACCTAGTGGAAAGAGGAGTGCAGAGCAGTTTTGAGATGATGAACATTCATATATAGTCATACCTCTTCTTGCGAACGCTTCATGTTGCGTTTCTTCAGGTTAAGAATGCGGCACACCCAGAAGTGTTTACTTCCGGGTTTCACCACATGCACAGAAGTGTGCTGTGCAGTTCACACATGCGCAGAAGCGGTCTATAGCACTTCACACATGCGCAGAAGTGCCGCTCTGGTTGTGGACTTTTCGGGGTGCGAACAGCACCCCGGAACGGATAGTGTCCGCAACCAGAGGTACCACTGTATAAGATAGATAGATGATAGATAGATAGATAGATAGATAGATAGATAGATAGATAGACAGACAGACATAGATTGCTGTTGTTTAGTCGTTTAGTCGTGTGCAACTCTTTGTGACCCCATGGACCAGAGAACGCCAAGCACTCCTGTCTTCCACTGCCTCCTGCAGTTTGGTCAAAAGATAGATAGATAAATAGATACCCTTTAATCTTTAGTGCAAGAATGGATTATTGCATAAAGGCCTTTTAAAGTGATTATAGGAAGCAACAAAGACATCAACGGAGGTCTTGCAAGCAGCCTTCTAAGAAACAGTGGTTTGATTACATCTGTAGGAAGGTTTCGTTTGAACCAGGGAGGAAAACAACTGTGTTTCAGGCAGTGAGCTGATAGGTCAGCACCCAAAACACAAAAACTGCCCACTGGGTGACCTTGAGCTTGTCACTGTCTTTCCCCCTAACCTACCTCACAGGGCAGAGGTCAGCAAGGTTTATCTTGCCTGGGCCAGATCAGTCCCTTGGAGATCCCTCCGTGGGCCGGATCCCGCTCCTGCGATTTTCAGTGTCTGCGCTAAATACTAAATAACTATAAAATGAGTCCTAAAAATACACACTGCAAGGGTAAAAAGGTGGTGGGTGGGGGGAACCAATAAAGGACTAAGCCTAGAATCCTACCTGTGCAACTTCTTCAAAAGGAAAGAAAGAATAGCTCACCTGAAGTGTGCGGAAGGAGGCGGGTTGACAACTGAGCCAACATTCATCTCACTGGATTTCATGAATGCCATAACAAATTGTAAAGCTGTGTTCACACTGCGGGCAAGGAACCTGCTGTGATTACTCTTCAAATAACTGTCTGTATTTACCCTTTGATGTGGAGTTTCCTGACACTTAAAAGCAGAGCAGCAGCACCTGCTGGGTTTTAAATGTTGTCTAGATTGCATGCTTGCCCAAGATAATGTTGAAATCTCTCCCCTCCTGAACTATTCATTATAGTTTTCTCTGTGCCTAATTGAGACAGGCATGGAAGGGTGAAGGAAATTAAAGGGAAATCTGTGTTAATTTTTAATCCTAGCTGGATAAATGTTTCCTAAGACTGTGATCTGAAAGACTGCTAATGTGCTCAGTGTTCTGCTCAGGGGCTTTCTGAAGATACAACACAAGACGACAACCATTTGGGCTTCTTGCGGTCCTTTGTTTTTCATCCATATTCAGTGCTGCACATCTTCCATTTCAGAACGAACCTGAGCAATCCACAAGCCGCCTTGTGTCTCCCAAACGTGGGTCCCCAGCTATTGTTGGACTACAACTCCCATCATCCCTAGCTAGCAGGACCAGTGGTGAGGGATGATGGGAGTTGTCGTCCGACGACAGCACAAAATACGACCAAAATACAAAATCAGGCATTCTAACAATCGACACATTTAAGACAGGCAGCAAAATACACTTCAAAGCAAACACCTTGCAGAACATGCACCATGTTTCAAAAGCTGCTAGGGACAGAAACATATTTGTTAACCACTTCAAATCGGCAGGGAGTTCCATAATTTTGATGCCACCACTGGAAAGCCCTGTTTTTTTCAACTGTCCAACGGATCTCATGAGTAAACGGGACAGAAAACAGTTGCCTCTGCTGCTGATTTTGAAGCCCTGGGAAAGTTTGTCTGTCTTGTTATCTCTGTGTTCCCAGGGACATTTCCAGCAACGGCATGTGACTCTATGGGGTTTGGGGTTGTTGTTTTCTTTTCCCAGGAACTGCTTCTGTTGCAGTAGCCGGCATCCTTGCAGCCTTGAGGATCACAAAGAACAAGCTTTCTGACCACAAATTTGTCTTCCAAGGAGCTGGAGAGGTAGGATCCCTGTTACTCTTGAGGAAAGGCCGAACAAGTCGCCGTTTCCCTTTTGCTCATTCCTTTTTCTCTTTTTAAATAGCTGAACAGAAATTTGAAAGCAGTGAAGTCATCGTAAGCCTCAGGAGGCGGGGGTAGTTTCGAGCTTTGCGGCTCTCCTCACATGGTAGCTTTGCAGAAAGAGATTACACAGCTGTGAGGGAAACGGCCCAGAACGACCCTTGTGTTTATGGCTTGGGATGCGAGCCTACATTTGTGCCAAGTCCCTAAAGATCCTGCAGCGTTTCGTAGAGAATGAGACATGACCCACGGCTACCCATATTTCACAGGCTTCTGCTTTGTGTCTAGCGAATGAAGTAAACAGTGCTTCAGATTATTTTAATTAACAAAAAAATAACACACCAAAAGCAGCCAGAAACCAGAATCACCTCCCTTCCCAGGTGATTTTTCTTTCTGGTTTTTTTTTTTCCCCTCATTGCGGGAATGAATTAGAATTACAGAATTGCACACTTGGAAGAGACCACAACGGTCCTCTAATTCAACCCCTTGGTAAATGCAGGTTCTACAGTGCAAAAATGGATAACCATCCCATCATCTCCTTAGATGGCTAGAGCCAGTGTGGTGTAGTGGTTAAGAGCGGTGGACTCGTAATCTGGTGAACCGGGTTTGATTCCCCGCTCCTCCACATGCAGCTGCTGGGTGACCTTGGGCCAGTCACACTTTTCTGAAGTCTCTCAGCCCCACTCACCTCACAGAGTGTTTGTTGTGGGGGAGGAAGGGAAAGGAGAATGTTAGCCGCTTTGAGACTCCTTAAAGGGAGTGAAAGGCGGGATGTCAAATCCAAACTCTTCTTCTTCTTCTCCTTTGGAGTCTCCAGCAAAAGAGAGCCCACTACCTCCCAAGTCTGCCTGTGGTCACTATCAAACAACTCTAACTGATAGGCAATTTCTCCTAATAGAGGAAATGATTGCTGGTGGTGGTTGATTAGATTTATATATCGCCTTTCATCAAAAGATCTCAGAGCGGTTCAGAAGATAAAAGCACAAATAAATAGTTAAAACAGAAACAATACCCCCCCCCAAAAAAAACCCCACAATTAAAAGACTGTAGAATATTAATCAGCCAAAGGCCTGGTTGAAGAGGAACGTTTTTGCCTGGCATCTAAAAATACGTAATGAAGGTGCCAGGCAGGCCTCCCTGGGGAGAGCATTCCACAAAAGGGGAGCCACTTGAGAAAAGGCCCCGTTCTTGTGTTGCCACCCTTGGGACCTCTTGTGGAGGAAGCACACAAAGAAGGGCTTCAGAAGATCACAGAGTCTGGGGACAAGTCATCCTTGAAAATTGCGGTTCTGAGGCTTTAGAGGTCAACACCAGCACTTTGAATTGGGCATGTCATCGGTTGTCTTTTCTGTCTGTGTTTTCAGGCAGCGATGGGCATAGCTCACCTGATTGTGATGGCCCTGGAGAAGGAAGGAATTTCAAGGGGAGAAGCTATCAAAAAAATCTGGATGGTGGACTCCAAGGGACTCATTGTAAAGGTATTAACAACAGGTCTATGCTCCCCATCCTGGGGCAAGTCTGGGGGAAGGTGTGTGTGTGTGTGTGTGGAGAGCAGCTTTGCAAATGTTTGGGATGGTTCAGTGCAGAAATGAAAGAAGCCTATTGTGAAGAGCACCTATTGGCTAGCACCCATGGCCACAAACACATGTATGCCAATATAACTTGACAGTCCAGCATGCTGCTGTATAATACAGTGGTGCCCCGCAAGACGAATGCCTCGCAAGACGGAAAACACGCTAGACGAAAGGCTTTTCTGTTTTGGAGGTGCTTCGCAAAACGAATTTGCTATGGGCTTGCTTCGCAAGACGAAAATGTCTTGCGATTCCTGGGGTTTTTTTTCCCTCCCAGCCTTTTTCCCAAGCCCCTAAGCCGCTTAACAGCTGTTTGCTAAGCCGCTTAACAGCTGATCTAAGCTGCTTATCAGCTGATCTAAGTCGCTAATAGCCTTTTAGCAGCTAGTCCGCTAATCCCTTAAACCTTTAATAGCCGCTAATAGCCTTTTAGCAGCTAATCCGCTAATCCCTTAAACCTTTAATAGCCGCTAATAGCGCTAATCCGCTAATGGGCTTGCTTCGCAAGACGAAAAAAACCACAAGACGAAGAGACTCGCGGAACGGATTCTTTTCGTCTTGCGAGGCACCACTGTACTTGTCTGTAATGCAGTTTGCAATGGTGAGTTCACAGGACTCATGGAATCCTGTCCATTTTCATCCTCTGTTCCTTTTGAAAACCGAGCCCAGTTCCCCAAGGCCTCTATACATAGGAATATATTAGTTTCTTAGATTTCTCAAATCCTCTTCCTCCCCCCCTTGCTCAAACCCCAAGCATTTGGGATAGATAGCTAAAAAAAAAGTTAACACATGCATACTGACAAAACCAAATAGAATGAAATATCCATTAAATAGAAAAGTGGTGTGTCAAATTTTAAGTGATGCCATCGTCTCCCTTCTTTAACCGTCAAAAGTCAATGCAGCAAATGGCATTCCCTCCAACATTTCTCCGATGAAAATGGGGACATCCCATTCCATAATGATAATTTTGCTGTTTATACCCTACATATCTTACTAGGTTGCCCCAGCCACTCTGGGCAGCTTCCAACATATATTAAAACATAATAAAACACCAAACATTTAAAAAACCCTTCTCTATACAGGATTGCCTTCAGACAACTTGGGGGGTCGGATAACTCCATACCCTCCAATATTTCTCCCATGAAAACAGGGATATCCTAAGGAAAAGTGGGACATTACAGGATCAAATCAGAAACTGGGACAGTGTCTGTAAATAGGGACACTTGGAGGGTCTGAAATTACCGTCTTGCACCAACTTCAGATAGCACTCAGACTTGGACTTTGGGGGGGTCTCCAGAGGAAAGGAGCTTCTCCAGCATTTGTGGGGCACCTACCAAGAACAAGTCATAAGTTCTTGGTGCCCAGGTGGCATAATCTTAGCAGATATCTGGTGTTAGGGCAAAGGCGACTGCTTCAAGTCTATCACCTTTTGCTTTGTTTGACTCCCAGGGCAGAAGTCACTTGAACCATGAGAAAGAGATGTTTGCTCATGACCATCCCAACGTGAAGACCCTGGAGGAAGTGGTGAAGGCAGTAAAACCAACAGCCATCATTGGTAACTGTTATGCTCCCCATTGCTTTGGAACGCTTGCTTTTGTTTTTATATTTCTGCTTTTTAGACTGCAGCCTTAAGAGATAAACCATTTGCTGATGCTTTTGTTTTTGTTTTTCCTTTACCTGTTGCAGGTGTAGCTGCTATTGCTGGCGCTTTCTCTGATCAGATTCTAAAGGACATGGGGTCTTTCAACAAGAGGCCAATTGTGTTCGCCCTGAGCAACCCTACAAGCAAAGCAGAATGCACTGCGGAACAATGTTACCGCTTGACCGAGGTATAAGATTCCCCTTCCTCCTGCTTTCATTTCATTTTTGATTAATTAATTAAATTTAATAATTGTGTACCACTTGACTGCAAGGAAACCTCTAAGTGGCTTGCAAAAATTTATAACGGAACATTAAGGTTACTGCTTTTAAAAACAAGCAAACGGTTAAAGACAGCTGCTTTAAAAATATTACTACCTTGCCACCCCATTCTCTGCTGAGCCGCTGAATGAAATTACAGAATTCCAGGCGCTTCATCAAGGTTGTGCTTCCATTGGGAAAATTGAGACACAGCGGAAGCTACTAGCTAGTGTCTTTAAGACATAGGGTGTATTAGAACATGTATACACTTGGAGGGGATGCAGGTGGCGCTGTTTGCAAACAGAGCCTAGGACTTGCCGATCAGATGGTCGGCAGTTCGAATCCCCACAACAGGGTGAGCTCCGGTTGCTCGGTCCCTGCTCCTGCCAACCTAGCACTTCGAAAGCATGTCAAAGTGCAAGTAGATAAATAGGGATCGCTCTGGCGGGAAGGTAAATGGCGTTTCCATGCGCTGCTCTGGTTCGCCAGAAGCAGCTTAGTCATGCTGGCCACATGACCCAGAAGCTGTACGCCGGCTCCCTCGGCCAATAAAGCGAGATGAGCACCACAACCCCAGAGTCGGCCACGACTGGACCTAATGGTCAGGGGTCCCTTTACCCTTTACCTTTATACACTTGGAAGTCTGCAGCGGAGGGGGTGCAGAACATTACAGCCCAAAAGGGTGTCAAGTTGCCCCTCTCATTGCTTCAGCAAAAGCAGCAGTCAGTCATGGCTCTTGGTCTCTCGGTGCAGTTTCCTCCAGTCAGCAGTCAAGATGTTCTTACCTCCAGCCCCGCCTAGAGTTCTGGCTTGCCCAGCAGCTCATGGAATCTGAATCATTGTAGCGTTGGAAGGGACCACAAGGGTCACAAAGTGAAGTGAAGGACATGAGGCAGGAGTTGATAATGCAGGTGAGCTGTGCAGGAGCAAGCTGCCAGCCAGCTCTGTGGAGGCTCCTTTTATTGACACAATATGCAAACCCAGGCAGATCCATTTTGGGCTGTGACCTTTACACATCTTCCAGTCCCGAGATCATGGGGTGGTACAAAGTTATTTCCACCGCACTATTTTCCCCTTGCACAATGTATGATGAAGGAGACAAAGGTCACAGACAGGACATGGCAGACTATTGAGACCGCCAAAGGTTAGACAGAGGGCAAGATGCTCAGACAGCTCTGGCCTTATCTGTGGGGGGGAGTGTGGTTCGCACCCCAAGGTCATGCGTGCAGACAGCTGAGGCTGCCCGCGGGCAGGAGTGTGCTCCATTCCTACAACGTAGTCCAACCCCCTGCAATACAGAGTGGGTTCAAGGGGGGGGGTGGCACACGCTCTACCACCGATGGAAAGGGCACCTGCCCCCCCTTCCTCTGCCAGTGATTGAAGAAGTCAAGGCCGCTGCTACGAAGGCTTCAAGCTTCCTTTCGGTTTCCACTTCTGCCCAAGCTGCCTGGCGTTCTCGCAAGTCTCTCAAGGTGCCCAAATCTTTCTCGCTCTCTTTACAGGGCCGAGGCATATTTGCGAGCGGGAGCCCGTTCTCCAAAGTGACCCTGCCAAATGGACAGACCTTCATCCCAGGCCAGGGGAACAACGCCTATGTTTTCCCGGGAGTTGCTCTGGGAGTGATCGCCTGTGGAGTCCGGCATATCTCCGACGATATCTTTCTCACCACAGCAGAGGTTTGGGAATTTCCTTTCCTTCTGCCACCATTGCGGCGGCAAATTTCTCAGGACTGCGCCCACTACCCCTTTCTGCCTTGTCCTTTCAGAACTCCTTCCCAGGGCACATACACCTTCTGTTTTCAGGCCTACCGCCCCCCCAAGTCCCCTTTCTCACAAGGCGCAGGAACAAGACCCAGGTTCATCTGTGAGGGAAGCTGTTTAGTTTATTTTTATTTTATAAAATTTATACACTGCCTTCGGGAGAAGAAAAGGCTAAGGAGGAAACTCTACACAAATCTGGAGTGAAGTCCCTAAGATGGTTGGATGGCGCCTTGTACGCCTCCTTCCGGCAGTGTATTGCTCTGCTTTCCTTTGGACCTTATCAGTGAGGCTGAGAGGAGGGGTCTTGTCATCAGGGCAGCCCAGGACCTCCACCCACACTGCCCAGGCTTGTGCCCCGGAGAGGCCACTTAAGTGCTGCTAGCACAGCAGTTTGGCTTCACCCCCAGAGGCACACTCCATTGTCCCTTGAGATAGATAGATGCCAACAAGATTGCAAACGAACAAACAAACCTCGAAGTGGTTTTGCGAAACATTCAAGAGATAAAATCAGCAAGAAGCTGAAAACCAGATTGAAATGTACAGCAACCTTCTACATGTCTGCACAGGCTTGCCTAAACAAAAATGGCTTTATCAGGCACCTGCTTGATATCAATAGGCAGGGAGTTTTCTATTATCTTACCTAGGCAGCTGGGGAAGGCTGCCTAGGTAGGGATAGTAGCCTCAGGCAGCTACCAGTGAAGAGCTGACATTCAGAAGGCCTTCGCGTTTATCTTGCTGAAAATCCGCACGACTCTCTCTCTCCTTTCCTCCCCTTGCTAGTCGATCGCAGAAGAGGTCACTGAAGAGAATCTTGCAGAAGGAAGGTTGTATCCGCCTCTGAGCTCCATTCGAGATGTCTCCTTAAAAATCGCTGTCAAAGTAAGTTTCGTGGCCTTTTCCAATTTGGCGAGGTTGAAATGGTACATCGGAGGCCTTCCTCTTGAAAACAAAATGGTCCCTCTGGCTTTTTGCAAGTACCGTATTTTTCGCCCTATAGGACGCACCGTCCCATAAGGCGCACCTAGTTTTTTGGGGGGGAAATAAAGGAAAAAAATTATTTCCCCCCCAGGCGCGGGGTTGGGGAAGCCCGAGCTTCCCCCGACCCCAGCCCCCAAACAGGCAGCTCTCTGCAAGCCGTGGGAGCCCAGTGCTGGCTCCCGCTGCTAGCGGAGAGGTCCGCGAAGCCTGGACGCGCTGAGCTCAGCGCGCGCAGGCTTCCGCATGCAGGCACCTCTCCGCCAGCAGCGGGAGCGCTCCCGCTGCTAGCGGAGAGGTCCGCGAAGCCTGGACGCGCTGAGCTCAGCGCGCGCAGGCTTCCGCATGCAGGCACCTCTCCGCCAGCAGCGGGAGCGATCCCGCTGCTGGCGGAGAGGTCCGCGAAGCCTGGACGCGCTGAGCTCAGCGCGCGCAGGCTTCCGCATGCAGGCACCTCTCCGCCAGCAGCGGGAGCGATCCCGCTGCTGGCGGAGAGGTCCGCGAAGCCTGGACGCGCTGAGCTCAGCGCGCGCAGGCTTCCGCATGCAGGCACCTCTCCGCCAGCAGCGGGAGCGATCCCGCTGCTGGCGGAGAGGTCCGCGAAGCCTGGACGCGCTGAGCTCAGCGCGCGCAGGCTTCCGCATGCAGGCACCTCTCCGCCAGCAGCGGGAGCGATCCCGCTGCTGGCGGAGAGGTCCGCGAAGCCTGGACGCGCTGAGCTCAGCGCGCGCAGGCTTCCGCATGCAGGCACCTCTCCGCCAGCAGCGGGAGCGATCCCGCTGCTGGCGGAGAGGTCCGCGAAGCCTGGACGCGCTGAGCTCAGCGCGCGCAGGCTTCCGCATGCAGGCACCTCTCCGCCAGCAGCGGGAGCGATCCCGCTGCTAGCGGAGAGGTCCGCGAAGCCTGGACGCGCTGAGCTCAGCGCGCGCAGGCTTCCGCATGCAGGCACCTCTCCGCCAGCAGCGGGAGCGCTCCTGCTGTTTGCGGAGAGGTCCGCGAAGCCTGGACGCGCTGAGCTCAGCGCGTGCAGGCTTCAGCATGCAGGCACCTCTCCGCCAGCAGCGGGAGCGCTCCTGCTGTTTGCGGAGAGGTCCGCGAAGCCTGCATTCGCCCCATAGGACGCACCCAGATTTCCCCTTCATTTTTGGAGGGGAAAAAGTGCGTCCTATAGGGCGAAAAATACGGTATCTTGCAAGTACCTTGCAAAATGGTACTTAAATACTAGGGTGCAGGCTTACCTGACAGGCATAAACAGCACTGTTTAAGCACCACCAACTCGCTACACACACGTAAGAGGCGATCAGCTTAGGACTCGACGAGATCCTCTCGCTTCCCTGCTGAGCATTGGTGGGCGTAGCCCCTTGCGAACAGCAGTCTAGTCGCATAAATGTGGATATGGGTTAAAATCAATAAAACTCGTTATCACAGTCAGTGACCAGCACACAAAAATATATAGAGTAACACCAAAAGAGAAAACCATAGCAATAAAATTGCTAACAACTGTATTGTACTATAGGGCGATATACAAATTGACCAGGCTACTATAAAACACCAGGCACAAAGAACATAACAACAAGTTTACTAAAACCAGTCCCTGTTGAGTTTTACATGCTGCCGAAGAATGTTTAGCCACCCTGGGAGAATTGGATGCCTTCTGATCTGAAAGGAGTTAGAGAAGCATAGAATGCCATCCGATTGTCCTGGGAATTTTCATTAAAAGGGTTCAATAAAAATCTTAGATATAGCACAATGAAAAGAGCAATATGTAAGAGCATGGGTTATTGATTCTACCTCTGCATATATTACTATTTACTATTCCTGTTGCTTGGTCCCTGCTCCTGCCAACCTAGCAGTTTAAAAGCACGTCAAAGTGCAAGTAGATAAATAGGTACCGTTCTAGCAGGAAGGTAAATGGTGTTTCCGTGCGCTGCTCTGGTTCACCAGAAGTGGCATAGTCATGCCAGCCACATGACCCGGAAGCTGTACGCCGGCTCCCTTGGCCAATAAAGCGAGATGAGCGCCGCAACCCCAGAGTTAGCCATGACTGGACCTAATGGGGAGGGGTCCCTTTACCTTTATTATTATAATAATTTGTATACCGCCCTATACCCATAGATCTCCCGGGTGGTTCACAAGAGGGGATTTAGGGGGATCTCCCCTCTAGAACCGCTGATGGAAGAACATTTAAACATGTCAGAGTAAAGGCTCCGCAATGTTTTAGGAGGGAGGGTGCATAAAGCTAGTTCTCTGGTTTATTTGTTTATTGCATTTATAGTCCACCTTTTTTTCCTTGAAGCTGATGGTTCTCCCCCTCCTCATTTAATCCCCACCACACAGCCTCTCAATGGCTCTCCAGTCCATGGAATGGGTGTGGATAAAATAGGCATGCATGGGCCTCCCATTAAAAAAAAAAAAAATGCCCAGCACAGTACAATCCCCATGGCCAGAGCGTGTGGCCTAGTGGATAGAAGATTGGATCAGTTTGTGACAGTAACTGGGAGTGTTTGTGTGAAACCTATAACAATAAATACCGTATTTTTTGCTCTATAAGACTCACTTTTTCCCTCCTAAAAAGTAAGGGGAAATGTGTGTGCGTCTTATGGAGCGAATGCAGGCTGCGCAGCTATCCCAGAAGCCAGAACAGCAAGAGGGATTGCTGCTTTCACTGCGCAGCGAACCCTCTTGCTGTTCTGGCTTCTGAGATTCAGAATATTTTTTTTCTTGTTTTCCTCCTCCAAAAACTAGGTGCGTCTTGTGGCTTGGTGCATCTTATAGAGCAAAAAATACGGTATATGTGCTGTGTGCACACATATGTATTTAACAAGATTTGTATACCACTTAAGACACGAACAATAAAATTTACACACACACACATGAATGAGTGGTATAAAATATGAAAAAATACATGAATGATATAAAATATAAAAAATTCTGCATTGTGCAAAGCTTGATTTGGTGGCCTTTGTAAGTTACGCAAATGAAGCTCAACCTGTTCATAGCTGAGCAGTTGACAACACTTTATATTCCTTCTGCAAGTCCTAACACAGGAGCAAGATCCTTCTAGACGTCGCTTAATCTCTGCTTCAGCCATTGGGATGCCCTACGCAGCCGCTGAGTGAGCTTGATAATTGAGTAGGAATTTGAGGCTCAGTCGCCTGGGTCCAAACCCAACTTCCAATGCCAACCTTCCCGATCCTGGGCCCCCCCAGACATTTTGCACCAAAGTATCTTGAAGGCACCAGATTGGAGGAAGCCACCCTATTCCTTCTCGTCTTTCTCTTGCTTTTAGGTTGTCGACTATGCCTACAAAAACAACTTGGCCTCCTGGTACCCGGAACCGGAAGACAAAGAAGCCTTTGTCAAATCCCTCATCTACAGCCCTGACTACGATTCCTTCGTTATTGATAATTACCGGTGGCCGCAGGAAGCCATGCAGACTCAAAACATTTGATGTTCCTCTCGCTCTCTCTTTTGGTCTTAAAGAGACTCTGATCCTTAAGATGCTCCCATTTCTAGCACCTCGGATATCAGTAGGTCTTCAAGCTTATAGATTCCTCAGCTTATAGATGGAGGGGGGTTGAGCAAGCGCCCATCTTTCCTTGGTGCCATTTTTCCGTTCTTCCTTTCTTTTCAAAGAAAAACGCACACATACCTGAGCCGGAAATGACGCAACAGGGGCCATTTGCGTTCCCAAACAAATGCACTGACACGTTGAAGTCGGCACAAGATGGCTCCATCCTTTTGTCTTCCCTCTCTTAGTTTAAGCGCATGCCACAACTTTGGGGAAACGTTCTGCAGTGTGGACGCCGTCCCCCAAAATGCCCCACAGCTCTGGCATAACCCCACTTGCCCTTCCCAGTGTTAGTGCTTGGAACAGAACTCCAGTAAACCCCATAATAGCAGTGGCTGAGAGGCCTTACAACTAGGGACGTGGCCAAATCTGTCAATTTCACTTTCTTTCGCATCTCCCCCCCCCCCCCATTCCTAAGCTCAGTTCCCCACAATTCCACATCAGTTTGTGGCTTTTTTTTAATAAAAAAAAGGCCACACAGAAATCCATCATATTTTTCCTGATATACACATTCTTGTATGCAATTTTGCCTTATATACGCATTTCTGCAAGCATTTGCCCCTAACAGAATGCATTTTGTACCTTATTTTAATTGATGCATTTTAAAATGCACACTTTCTCCTGATATTGGTATTCTTATACACATTGGTCGGTTGGAGCAGTGCACCACAAAACTCAAGAGAAGTTCAGATTTAAAAGGATAGCTGTCTTTGATTCAGTAATAATAATAATAATAATAATAATAATAATAATAATAATAATAATAATAATAAATTTTTATTTATATTCCGCCCTCCCCAGCCAAAGCCGAGCTCAGAGCAGCTAACAACAGTAACATTCTAAAATCAATTCATTATAAAATCAGTTCAAGTCAAATGCAACCATTGGGCTAGAGTGAAATTTTGGTAGCTCTCCATTGAAATGTGAACCAAAACAAATTTCTCCCCCCTCTCAACCACAAAGCAATCACTGCCACTGCTGCAGTGAGATGGAGGCTGTTGCAAGAGTTATCAGACGACAAGCTGGAAGGCGTGCAGAAGAAGGCAACCAAGATGACCAAGGGTCTGGAAACCAAGCCTTATGAGGAACAGTTGAGGGAGCTGGGTTTGTTTAGCCTGGAAAGAGAGGAGATACGATAGCCATCTTCAAATATCTCAAGTCACATGAAAGCTGGAGCAAGGTTGTTTTCTCCTGCTCTGGAGGATAGGACAAAAACCAATGGCTTCAAGGAGATTCCGACTGAACCTCAGGCATAACTTTCTGACAGCCTGAGGTGTTCTGTAGTGGAACGGACTCCCTTGTCCAACAAATTAATTTAATTTTATTTTTAAATTGAACTTCTCCAGATTTTGAGATGCAATTCTCTAACCAAAACCTGGCATATTTATTAGGGGAAAGTGTGCACAGATATGCTTACACTGGGGAAAGTAATGGAGGTAAATGCATTACATTGCCCTTTCTTAACACCGCTTTTGCAACCGCTGCTAACAAGTTCTGTTGAAAAAGCAACTTGGCTGGTTCTGAGCGGAAACAGCATCTTATTGTAACTGCAGCAAATATAGGCGATCGCTTGCTGTTCTGCGCCAGCAGTCCCCTTCCCCCTTCATATTTTCCCTCAATTCTGACAAATATCATTTGGTACCAGGTCTTGCGAAGTGTTGGTGATTCCTTTGCGAGGCTGTCCTCATGGCAGGATACGTTCTGCAGAGTATCAGCTACAACGATGAAATTTTAACCTCAGGGACTACAGTTTTATTTTTAAATGTTGTTTATTTTACTGAACGCAAGGCAGTACCCAAAGTATCATGGTGCTTGGATTTGATAGGAGGAAGCGTGCATGGGGAAATCGCATGGAGCATTTATACCTGACGCAGGAGCCCCGTTTGAATAGTGCTTAGTATCGCTGGCCATTCATTCATTCAAAAGTTTGCTATCCATAATGAGAGCCCTGTTTAGTCAGATCAAAGTTCCACGTATCCAACATACTGCTTTTATAACCGTAGCCAATCAGATGCTATCAAGAAGCCCATAAGCAGGATATGAAAGCAACAGCCTCTCCCCTCGTTGTTGTTCCCTAGCAACAACTGCAAAGCTAAGCAGGTTCTGGTGTGGTTTCAAATTGGATGGACCGTATGTCGAGATTCCTGCATTGCAGGGGGTTGGGCTAGATGACCCTTGAGGTCCCTTCCAAGTCTATGATTCTGTAACTGGTGTTACTCAGTGGTATTCTGTACCTGAAAGCCATGAACACTTCTGTCTTGAGTCTTGCCTTGGATGCGATTTATGGCACCAAAACCAAGAGAGAATAATTGTAGCAGCTGTTTCTGAGCCTGCTAAATCTGAACCGAAGTTTTTGGCATCTTTTTTTCCCTCCACAAGAGGAATGATAAAATGGGCAGTGGGCAGGGAGAACACGAGGAGAGGAAGCACAAATTCCGGAACAGGAGGAAATTGGGGGGAAATTAATGGGCGTGGACGCGGGTGGCGCTGTGGGTGGCGGGTGGCGCTGTGGGTTAAAGCCTCAGCGCCTAGGGCTTGCTGATCGAAAGGTTGGCGGTTCGAATCCCCGCGGCGGGGTGCGCTCCCATTGTTCGGTCCCAGCGCCTGCCAACCTAGCAGTTCGAAAGCACTCTCGGGTGCAAGTAGATAAATAGGGACCGCTTGCCAGCGGGAAGGTAAACGGCGTTTCCGTGTGCGGCTCTGGCTCGCCAGAGCAGCGATGTCACGCTGGCCACGTGACCCGGAAGTGTCTCCGGACAGCGCTGGCCCCCGGCCTCTTTGAGTGAGATGGGCACACAACCCTAGAGTCTGTCAAGACTGGCCCGTACGGGCAGGGGTACCTCTACCTTTACCTTTTAATGGGCGTGGAGATTGATGCAGATGAACGGTGCCTGCAACAGTGTCTTGTGTTCATTTTGTGACCTTTCAAAGATGTAAGTTTTCCTGCAAACGGTAAGTGTCCTGCTCGCAGAAGTCTAGTGATTGCTCTGTTCTCCTTCAGTACCGCACTGGTAACAACGCAATACCAGGATGCAGTGTTATTCCAGAGGTATTGTGCAAGTGAGGAGATGGGCCGTGGGCATTGTGGGAGAACATCATATCTGCCACTAGCAGGGCAGCTGCTGCATGCAAAGTCAGCCAAACAGTATCCATTATTTTTTAAAAGATACAGGGGAATTTTTCTTGTCGCCGTCCATCCCCCTGTCTGAAACACCCCACTTTCATCAAAAACATCTCCTTTTGCAGCCACTGGCTCACAAAGAGTCGGAGCGTTTGCAACTTAGCACTAACTCTCTGCTAACACCTAAGTACCAATAATTGGTTCCAACTGGCAACAGGACTAGAAACTCGGGTCTTTAATCTTTAAAAATGGAATCCAATAATATGTTTGCCGGAAGCAGGAAGAGAGAATTGCTGTCCCTGGAGCTCCTCGCCTTGAGCTGGAGTTGTAGCCTGGCAAATGGGTCATTTGGTGCCTACATTTCCCCCTGCTGGGATAGCTGGGTAGCTCAGTTGGTTAGAGCATGGTGCTGACAACGTCAAGGTTGCAGGTTCGATCCCTGTAAGGGACAGCTGCACATTCCTGTATTGAAGGGAGTAGGACTTCCAGCTCTGGGTTCCTTCCAACTCTATGATTCCTGAAGGATTACAAGTTTCTAGCTCCATGAATAAGAATAGCTTTCAGAGTTATAAAGACTCAGGTTCCAGAAGACAGAGTACACATCTGCCATCATATGAATTTGCAGGACTTTTAAAAGAGAACATGAACTATAGGCTGTTTTTAACACAATAAAAGAAATCAACTAGGGGTGAATTATAATCACAGTGCAATCACCTTTTAAACTAAATTGCATCTCACCAAATAACAGTGCTGTAGGCTGCTTCTTTTTAAAAACCAGTATTTCAGATAGTCAGTAATTTTCTGCAAATGCCAGGCTGCAGACAACAAAACCCTTTTGTAACTCCAGTTGACCTGTTCAAGATCTTTTGCTTCCCGGTGTGATTGCGTTAATTCTAAATTTCTTTTAAGTGCCATGCCTGAATTAGAACGAGAATTATAAGAATACACACACACACACACACACACACACACACAGCGCTTCTGGCATTTAATATGAAAAGGAAGAAGCTATTTGCAGGTGCTTGTAATGGCTGTATGTGATTGAGCTCACAGCGTGTCTGTTCTCAAGTCTGTAACTATGATTGGGGGCACTTGAAACGCAGAGTGAAAATCGTATTGAAATGAACTTCCCATTTGGTTTATCATTTACCTACTGTCAGTGGCGTAGCGTGGGGGGTGCCAGGGGTGCGAGCTGCACCGGGCGCAACATTTGGGGGGGCGCGAGTCCAGAGGGAAGGGACAAGCAATCGAGGCTTGGTTGGGGTGGGGGGTCGTCGTCTCCGTTTGGCCGGCCCCCCTCGAGGAAGCGGGAACCTCTCTCCAAGGCGCAGCGCGCCGTCGGTGGAGGGAAAAGAGCTGCGCAGCAGCAGCAGCAAAGCCAGGAGGAGGAGGAGGTGGAGCAGCAAAGCCGGGAGGAGGAGGAGGTGGAGGCGCCGCCTGCCTGCCGCAGGATCCAATCCGAGCCTGCTAATCGCTTGCTGGGAATTAAGCAGCTCAAAGAGGCAAAGGAAGAGGTGGAGGCAGAGCCGCTGGCCCGGCAGGGAGGAAGCTGGAGAGAGCAGCGCGCCTGGGCGCAGAGAGGTGGGGTAGGTGCATGCGCCCTGACTGGCTGCCCGCCTCCCGGGCTCAGTGCCTCCATGACCCCTCCAGCGGCGATGGGAGAGATCAGGGGTCTGGAGCAGCCCTGGCTGGCCTGCTCCTGCTTCTCCCCCGCCTCCTTCCTGTTGCCGGCGCCTTGATCTCATCCGGATCAGGGACGAAACACGCCCATCCTTTGCTACTCCTTGTCGGGTCACTGCTTCATTTCTCCAGGGAGAGAGAGAGGAGAGGAGAGGTGCCGGGGATTGCCAAGCGCGTGTGACGCAAAGGGCCTGCCCCCACGCAGGCTGAGCGCCACGTGGTGGGGGCGGAGGGAGGCGCTCTGCACATGCTTAGGAGGCGCTTGCTGTTTCCGAAGAAGGACCCGGATACTGGATCAAGGCCACAAGGGCCCATCTAGAGTGGCCAAGCAGACGCGTCAATGAGAAGCACTCAAAGCAGGACCAGGGCACAAGAGCGCTCTCCCTTCCTGCTGTTTCCAAGGGGTGGAAGCGTCGCTGCCTCGAGGGGCTTCCGAGATACCCTGGGGTGAAATCCCGCTTCACCTTCTTGGGAGTCCCTCTCTTATGCTTTGGGGGGGGTAGCAAGGGGGAAGAATAATGATTTCCTCCACCACCAGCCCCAAATTCTATAGTAAGAGAAATTGGGGGCCAAGCCAACTGGGGAAATGGTGAGTCTCTAACTATAGAGCTCAGGTATTTAGGAGCAAGCTGGCTCTGCCCATAGGGAGGAAAAGCACTCTGTGCAAGCTCAGAAAACCCACGCTATGCCACTGCACGCTCGCACTCGCAGCTCTCTGCCCCTACCTGGCTCACTCACTCTCTCTCACTGCAGTGCTGGCTGTGCGAATCCGATCCGAGTGACCGGGTCACTGCCCACTGTGGAGGGGAGGGTGCCAGGTGTGCGGTGCGGTGCGGAGAGAGAGCGAGGGACTATCTGGGGGAGGGACAGTGCAGCGGGGGGGGCGCAAATTACTTGCCTTGCCCCGGGTGCTGACAACCCACGCTACGCCACTGCCTACTGTCATTGCGTACCGGCTAAAGCAGGGGTCGGCAAGGCTTACCAGGCATGGGCCGGATCACTCCCACAGAGATCCTCTGTGGGCCAGACTGGCGCAGCGCAACACCAGAAATCGCGTCTGCACATGTCCACAACGCCAGAAATCACTTTGCGCATGCCCAGACGCCAAAAATTGTGCCTGAGCAGAAGCAATTTTCGGCATCTAGGCATGAGCAGAAGCGATTTCCAGCACCACAGACATGCACACCCGCGATTTCCAGAGCCGCAAAAGAGAGTCCCCATGCTGTGCTGCTCCAGTTTAGCACAGCGCGTGGGGACTTGCCAAGTGGGCAGCTCAGTTTGGGGGCGGCTTATGGGCTGGTTAAGCGACCCTCATGGGCCACTTCTGGCCCATGGGCCTTAGGTTGCCAACCTCTGGTCTAAAGACTGTCAGTGCCACTTGATGGAGGGCCTCAGCCCACCCGAATTGTGGCACAACAGGGCTGCATTCACACATACAGATGCAGGGGGTTGGAATAGATGACCCTTCCAATTCTATAGTTCTGTGATGACAGGCACGTAGGATAGTGCCACAGAAAAGCTACTTGGTGAAGTGGGCACTAAGTTTATTTGTGTTTTCTCTCCACAAACAGCTGGGCTTGTTTTCCTTTGATGCTCCATTCACAGGCAGCACCAAAAGGGCAGAGCAGGCTAGTTTCTTACAACAACAATAATCCCTGTACATTTTACCTCAGATCTCAGATTCTACAAATGGTAGAAAGTTGCTCTTTTTTATATTAAAAAAGGAAGGAAGGAGAAATAGAAAGAGTTGGAGGTTCATCGGGGGCAGAAGGAATTATTCCCAGACACACTCACGAATTTTACCTCAGTGAAATTCAAGTCACCAATAAGACTGAAACTTAACTGAGAAACTTTCACTCCACCTCCAGTTAGTAATCTCCCCGCCCTTTGAGTCTTTTATGCCCTTAACAGTAGCCTGATATGAAGGAAATAAAGTGGTTGATGCTTTCTGCAACTTTTTGTTTCCATGCCAGGAAAAGCTGGTTGGGTGTATGTGTACGTAATCTCAGTCAAGCTGTTAAATTCGTCACGGAAAACGGCCATTTTGCAGAATTGTCTTTACTAGGTCAACACCACAATACATCCACACTATTTACGGATGTTACATGTAGTCTTCTCTCTCTGAGCCCAGAGAGGGCTCGCTGCTTCAAAGTCCTCACTGTGTCAAGTCTTTAGATCCATTGCTTCGAAGTCCTGCAACTCTTCACAAAGTCTGCAGTCTTTTCCGCAGTTCCTGTTCTTCAAACTGCTCCGCGCTGTCTCACTTGAATTATCCCACTGCCCAGCCACACCAAATGCAGTAACCTGAGCCCCTTATCTACCCAGCTTCAGTGCCAGTTCTGCCTGGCAACACCAATAAGACTGTCACAAGACGCCTGTAGCTGCACTGTGGGCAATGAGTCATCTCTGCCCTCTCATGGAGAAGTAGCCTGTTTTTTACGTTCCTTAACAAAGCTGCCCTTGCTCTATTTCAGTTTTTGAAAGGCATGCCTAACTTTCCTCTGCCACCCCCAGCCACTCTGGGCAGCTCCCAATCAAGTGTTAAAAACAGTAAAACAGTACAGCGTTAGATATTAAAAACTTCCCTAAACTGTTTCCCAAGTAATGCACTTTCTCGGAATAAAAAATGGAGCTTCTCGATCTAGTCAGCTGCTATCTCAAATGAGCCACCAGCCATTCTTGCCATTGTCCTTTCATCAAATAGCGATCTGATGGAGACTGTTGGTCACGCTGCGTATGTAATCCTGCATTAAAGCACTTAGAATGTGGTGTTTGTTTTATTACTGAAAACCTCAGACAAAGACGAATGTGTTGGTTCTTATAAGCTGCGAAGAAGCACAAGGCAGTGGCTGCCAGGATAATGATTTTGTAACTCAACAGCTAATCACATGTAAGTATGCTGTGCGTCTGCGCAAGTCTATTAAAACTGATTACAAAAATGCAATGGTGTCCAGTTTAAATATGACTTGCCCCAGGAATCTGCCACTGTAAACTTTGTCAGCTGAAAACATAATAAAATGGTTTCTGTGTAAATTTGAAAGCTTGGCTACTCATATTTGGCACCAAAGCAAGCAGGATACTACCAGAGAGCACTTCCAAGTCTTTTTTAATTCAACATAATTCTCCATAAAAACATACAGAAGCTAGGGGAACAAGAATCTTGAGCCAGAAAGCGGCAGAAATAGGGAGAATGCATTGCACAGAGCTGCGGGAATCAAATCAAGCACATCAGCACGATCGGATTTCTTTCTTTTTTTAAAAAAAAAAGAATGATAAAAAAAAAATGCGAGATGAAAGAGGGCAAGGGAAGAAACAAAGCAGCGAAGTTGCTTCAAACTACCAACCGGGATCCAGGGATGTATTTGCTGTCCACTAAAACATTTGCTTCCCCGCAGTTGCTCATGCGCCTCTTACACTGATAGCAGCGGCGATACCTCGCGCACTGGTCAAGCAGTAGGAGTTTGTCACCAGCGCTGTAATGGGAAGGGGACAGAGATTAGCAAAAGCAATGGGCTCCCCGAACGGGATATGCCAGCCAGCCCCTTGTCCTCAAACCTGGCTGCACCTCATCAGAAATGTTTCCTGTTTATAGAAGTGGTTTGTCAAGGGGGGCACCTATAGAGACCTCCCACCCTGCACCTCGCCAATTTCAGCCTTGAAATTGTCCTCTCATCATATACCTTGAGAGCTGTTGGTATTCAGCATAGACCAGTGATGGCCAAACTTGGCTCTCCAGCTGTTTGGGGACTACAATTCCCATCACCCCTGACCACTAGGGATGATGGGAGTTGTAGTCCCAAAACAGCTAGAGCTTGGCCATCACTGCCATAGACCATCGTAGGCTAAACAAGCCAACGCCTGTCTCAGTATAAGGCAGCTCAGAATAGCAATGATGCTGTTACGATTTTTCGCCAGGGCGGCTGAACTGTAGACTCCAATTCCCATCAACATGGTCAGGAATGATGGGAGCTGCAGTGCAACAACATCTGGAGTGCCACAGGCTAGCCACACATTTTACGTACTGTAAACCACCACTCTGAAGGGTCTTCTGAACCACATTGGAACATAAATAACAACATTTTTAATGTATGTGTTTATCTTCATCAGAGGATGCTCACAATCAAGGCATCAACTTTTCCCCAACTTCTGGGAATGTCAGGGATATGTTGCCTGTGACTTCAGATTGGTTAGTGCTATGCCAATTGTTTCCTTGTTCCAATCTTAAGGTAAAAAAACCCCACCCTTTCAAAGATCTTTCCATTTTGCAAAATTAATGGTTGCTATTATTTATTTGATGCATGATGACACATTTAGTGTGTCAGGGCATTGCCACAATTGATATAATAATAATAATAATAATAATAATAATAATAATAATAATAGGTTTTGCCCCAGCCACTCTGAGTGGCCACAGAAGAGCTGGGGTGGACCTTCTGGAAGTAAAAATGGGATGTTATGCCATCAGCTGGGAATTATCATGTGCTGCTGACACATTGATAGGTGGTGAATAAAAATCACATGGGTCAAGACAAGCTTCAGGAAGGCAACAGGCAATTATAATATATTTTTAAACTTTTAATGTATTTTTAACTGTTGGAAGCCGCCCAGAGTTGCTGGGGCAACACCAATTGCTGTTGTCATTATTATTATTATTATTATTATTATTAATATTATTATTATTACTACTACTACTACTACTACTACTATCAGCTGCAAGTGATGTCACGAGACTTTAAAGGAAGGTTGCACACCCCCATTTCAAACACAGAGCTGACATTTTCTAGAACATCATCTCCCCTCCAAAATAAAGTCGTTGGGACTTGATACGTATACAGTGGTACCTCGGGTTAAGTACTTAATTCGTTCCGGAGGTCTGTTCTTAACCTGAAACTGTTCTTAATCTGAAGCACCACTTTAGCTAATAGGGCCTCCTGCTGCCACTGCACCGCCGGAGCACAATTTCTGTTCTCATCCTGAAGCAAAGTTCTTAACCCGGGGTACTATTTCTGGGTTAGCGGAGTCTGTAACCTGAAGCGTCTGTAACCTGAGGTACCACTGTGTTTGCAACTGGGAAAGATGAATGTGAAGGGGAGTAATTTTGCTTGGGGCCTAATCATGTCTAATCACAGCTGACATCCTTCCACATCCTCTTACAACAGACCAAGACACATGAACAGATTTTCAGTTGCAGCAGTGATGTCTACACATTCTTCCACCTAGGCTGCCACCACTGTCCTATCCCCATGGAAAGCAATTTTGATGGGCAGGGAGAGATGCTGTGCCATCACCCAGGATTCCCAGTCCTGTGTGATGCAATGGGACTGTCTCTTCTTGGATGAAACTGAACCTGGTTATTTTGGGAGGGTGACCAATGCCAGGAAGAGAGAGTCTAGCACTGGGGAGATGGTGGGACTCAGCTACTCCCCGTTCTGCACCCACAGAGTGCCAAGACGCCACTGCCATTCAGATGGCAGCTTAGTGGCAGCACTCCGGCCCAGCCAAGAGAGAGGCAAGGAAGGGGCTGGCGAGTTTGGCTGTCGGCTGAACTTTACCGTCTAAAGATCTGCTCTTCGTAATCCCGCTGCCTCTTCATCCCAGCACTCTTCTTCCAGTCCTCCTGCACGGCTAAATTCATCTGGAATATCTTCTCTAGACGCTCTCCTTTTTCAGCCATCAACCTAGAAAAGGCAGCGTTGTGGGGGGGGGGGGGGGAGAGTCAGATCCTGGCTCCTTTCAGATCATGGCTCTGTTCCCCCCACTAGAATAAATAGTGCAAAACCAGAAAACTAACATTGCACATTTGCAATGGGTTGCAATAAGAGCACACACAAGCTTCCTCTCCAAAAAACCATTAGGGGTGTAGGCAGGGCCGGATTTAGGTTTGATGAGGCCCTAAGCTACTGAAGGTAATGCGGCCCTTTACATACAGTGGTGCCTCGCAAGACGAAATTAATTCGTTCCGCGAGTTTTTTCGTAGAGCGAGTTTTTTTTGTCTTGCGAAGCACCACGGCGGGGAGGGGTGGGGAGAAGCAGGGCAGCTGCCGCAGCCGGTCCTTGGACTCACCCGCGCCTTGTGGACACCGCGGTGCGGCTGCTGGAGGGCGGCGGGGCTCAGGAGCACAACTCCGGCTGCAACGCTGGCTGCTGGCGGCAACGGCTCCTGAGGGGAGCGCGCGAGGGCGGTGGGCAGTGGCGCAAGGCAGCCGGAAGGTCGGAAGGTCAGCGGGAAGGTGGGAGGGAGCCGGAGGAGCCGTCAGCAGGAAGGTGGGAGGGAGCCGGAGGAGCAGGGAAGCGAGCATGCGTGCGTGCAGTGACCATCGCCATGACAGGAGAGGCAGGGCTGTTTCGTCTAGTGAAGCAAGCCCTTAGAAAAATCCGTATTGCGAAGCACCTCAGAAAACGAAAAACCCTTTCTCTAGCGGGTTTTTCGTCTTCCGAGGAATTCGTCTTGCGGGGTACCACTGTATGTCCAGCTGTCCTTTGTCAGCAGCAAATTGTCGCTGTTTTTTGTGTTGAATATATGCTATATGGTAATTTAGGGACCTAATATGTATCTAAAGCCATTTGCACATGTTGCCGTGCAACCAGTCCATGCAGAATGTAGGCACCCTACATATAGGTAAAGGTAAAGGGACCCCTGACAATTAAGTCCCGTCACGAACGACTCTGGGGTTGCGGCGCTCATCTCGCTTTACAGGGCTGAGGGAGCCGGCGCTTGTCCACTTCCGCAGACAGTTTTTCTGGGTCATGTGGCCAGCATGGCGAACCAGAGCAGAGCACAGAAACGCCATTTACCTTCCCGCCAGAGCGGTACCTATTTATCTACTTGCACTGCATACTTTTGAACTGCTAGATTGGCAAGAGCTGGGACTGAACAACGGGAGCTCAGCCTGTCACGGGGATTCGAACCGCCAAGCTTTCGATCGGCAAGCCCAAGCAGCACAGTGGTTTAACCCACAGCGCCACCCGTGTCCCACACCCTATATATAAAAATGAGCAAACCAGTGATATTTTAGGGAGCAGGCTAGCAGGCAGGGCCCATTACTTACATCATAGGACCCTACACAACACCAAACACTGTTGCTGTATGTAGGTTTTATTCTATTTGTATTTTATCTTATATTTTGGAAATGTACATTGTTTTGTTTTTGTTATGTACTGAAGTTCTCACCCTGGGCCAGCAGCGGATACTGTAGATAGTTTTCACTCAGGTCCACGTCAGTTATTTTAGGCAGGAAACCCTGGGTTGCTGTTGCTACAATGTTGACAGCCGGCTGCCTATAAAAGCAGGCCGGCTGAGCTGATTGCTGTTCAGTTCTGTTCCAGCTTACAAAATAAAGAGCTGCTTTGGAGAAATCGCTGTGTCGTCTGCCATGTCTACCCACTATTCAACAGTTTTTTAAAAAAATATATATGGGGGCCCCAAGAGAGTGGGGGCCTAAGCTATAGCTTGTTTAGCTTATACGTAAATCTGGCACCGTGTAGGAAACTTGCCTTACACCAAGTCAGCTTATTGGTCCATCTAGTTCAATATTATCTAGACCTAGACAATTGTTCTTCAGCTATGGGTCCCTAGATATTGTTGGACAGCAACTTCCATCGTCCTCAGAAAGATTAAGCTGAGGAGCAAGACTGGAAGGCATTGTAAAGGAATGTAGATTTGACAGTGGACTCGAGACCTGATCCAGTCCACCCAAATCAAATAAGGCAAGTACAATTAGGAATCTGAGTTTGCAGGATTCCTCCCCCGTCCCCAAGCAAAGTGCATGATACTCAAGGCTAGTCAAGTTATTGCAGCACCCAATGCAGAAAATTCCACAAGAACATTACTTGGGGAACAAAAATGATGATGATGATGAGATATATATATATATATATATATGCTTTCGTAGATTTTCACGGGTACAGGAATGCAGGTTTTGGTGTCCTCGGGTGTCTTCCCGTGTAAAAGTTGGGGTGTCTAGGCGACGTTTCGACGAGGTCTCACTCGTCATCTTCAGGCTGGTGCTTTCGGCTTCTTGTTACTGGAACAGAGCAGGATCTCAGTGTTTGAGTTCCTATAAATACTGTTGAGGAGGTGTGGTGTATAGCCTCCAATGTTCTGGGCAGAGAGGAGGTTCCCAGGCTAGTGTGCCTTTTCTTCTTTTGTTCCTTAATTACTTGAGGGATATCTTGAGTGATTTCTTGAGTGATTTCCTGAATCCCACTTAGGTGGGTCATTAGGTGTGGATTAGTTGCTAAAGCCTTCGTGTCTTGAACTCTTGAACTTTGTGAAGAGTTTTTCTGAGAAGATGGCTGTACTGCACTTGGTTGTGCTCTGGCTTGGCTTCGTGTATAGGGGCGAGCTGTGGTTTTGTGGCCTGTGCCAGCCAGATCTGTGTAGGGATTGCAGGGGGGTGCAGCATCCGGAGGTGCCACCCTGGTTTGGCTACTGGATGGTGTCTGTAATTTATCTGTGGAGAGGGTCTGGGTTTGGGTCTGGTGTGGTTGATTGGTGATGGCGTTCTGTGTGCCTCTGGATCTGGTGTCAGATTTTGTGGGGAGGGCTAATTTCCAGATGTCTGGCAAGCGGGATGTGTCGTCACGCTTGTTCATGTTGTGAGGGTGTTTCTCTATCTCGATGGCTTCCATGATTATTCTCTTGTGGTGATGTTCCATGTTAAAGAGCAATTTGGAATCTGCAAAATTAATTTCGTGTCCTGTTTCTTTCATGTGTTGGAAAAGAGAGGAAGTTTTTTCTTCTTTTTTGACGGCATTCTTGTGTTCTGCGATCCGTGCATTTATTCGTCTGTTTGTTTGTCCAATGTACGTGGCTGGGCAGACTTTGCAGGGTATTTCATAGACCCCTTGGTTTTCCAACTGAATTTTATCCTTGGGGTTTCTGAGGATATTGGCTATTTTTTGGTTGGTGCAAAAGGCTGTTTTGATATTGTGTTTATGGAGGATTTTGCTAATTTTATCTGTAGTGCCCTTGATATAAGGAAGGAGGGCTATGCCATTGTTTTCTTCTGTGTCTTGGTTTTTGGGGGGTGTTTCTTTTTGGATTAGCTTCGTAACCCTGTTTTGCTGGTATCCATTGGCAATTAACACATTTGAGAGATTCTGTAACTCAGTTGTCAAGTGGTCTTGGTCAGCCAGGCGTTTGGTTCTGGAGATGAGAGTCTTGGCTACGGAGTTTATTTGTGCAGGGTGGTGGTGTGATTGTGCATGTAAGTAGCGGTTGGTGTGTGTTTTTTTCCGGTAGATAGTGTGTCCTAGGGAGCCATCAGGTTTTTTGTAGATTAGGACGTCAAGGAAGGGAAGTTGGTTGTTGGCTTCTATTTCCATAGTAAATTGTATTTTGGGGTGTAGGCTGTTGAGATGTGTGAGGAAGCTATCCAGTTTTTCCTTCCCGTGTGGCCAAATTACAAAGGTGTCGTCAACATATCTGAGCCAAAGTTTGGGTTTGTGTTCTGACTTGTCTAAAGCATTGGTTTCAAAGTGTTCCATGTACAGGTTAGCGATGACCGGTGAGAGGGGTGATCCCATAGGGATATGTAAACTCCGTAGCCAAGACTCTCATCTCCAGAACCAAACGCCTGGCTGACCAAGACCACTTGACAACTGAGTTACAGAATCTCTCAAATGTGTTAATTGCCAATGGATACCAGCAAAACAGGGTTACGAAGCTAATCCAAAAAGAAACACCCCCCAAAAACCAAGACACAGAAGAAAACAATGGCATAGCCCTCCTTCCTTATATCAAGGGCACTACAGATAAAATTAGCAAAATCCTCCATAAACACAATATCAAAACAGCCTTTTGCACCAACCAAAAAATAGCCAATATCCTCAGAAACCCCAAGGATAAAATTCAGTTGGAAAACCAAGGGGTCTATGAAATACCCTGCAAAGTCTGCCCAGCCACGTACATTGGACAAACAAACAGACGAATAAATGCACGGATCGCAGAACACAAGAATGCCGTCAAAAAAGAAGAAAAAACTTCCTCTCTTTTCCAACACATGAAAGAAACAGGACACGAAATTAATTTTGCAGATTCCAAATTGCTCTTTAACATGGAACATCACCACAAGAGAATAATCATGGAAGCCATCGAGATAGAGAAACACCCTCACAACATGAACAAGCGTGACGACACATCCCGCTTGCCAGACATCTGGAAATTAGCCCTCCCCACAAAATCTGACACCAGATCCAGAGGCACACAGAACGCCATCACCAATCAACCACACCAGACCCAAACCCAGACCCTCTCCACAGATAAATTACAGACACCATCCAGTAGCCAAACCAGGGTGGCACCTCCGGATGCTGCACCCCCCTGCAATCCCTACACAGATCTGGCTGGCACAGGCCACAAAACCACAGCTCGCCCCTATACACGAAGCCAAGCCAGAGCACAACCAAGTGCAGTACAGCCATCTTCTCAGAAAAACTCTTCACAAAGTTCAAGAGTTCAAGACACGAAGGCTTTAGCAACTAATCCACACCTAATGACCCACCTAAGTGGGATTCAGGAAATCACTCAAGAAATCACTCAAGATATCCCTCAAGTAATTAAGGAACAAAAGAAGAAAAGGCACACTAGCCTGGGAACCTCCTCTCTGCCCAGAACATTGGAGGCTATACACCACACCTCCTCAACAGTATTTATAGGAACTCAAACACTGAGATCCTGCTCTGTTCCAGTAACAAGAAGCCGAAAGCACCAGCCTGAAGATGACGAGTGAGACCTCGTCGAAACGTCGCCTAGACACCCCAACTTTTACACGGGAAGACACCCGAGGACACCAAAACCTGCATATATATATATATATATATATATATATATTTAAGCAACTTGTTGACCTGTCCGTAAACCCAGAAGTCTGCTGCCTGAAGGAGACACCCTCCCACTGCCTAATTACAAGAACTTTGCAGCTAAGAAATAATGCCTGAGTTTGCATTATTTCTTCCCAACCCATTTCTTATTACTTTCTTATTACTGATTCCTGGGAGCCTTTGGGGGCAGGATAAAAATGCTCTGGATAATCATCGCAACCATTTTGTGTTCTTACTGTTCCTTCGTTCTCTGAAGCATCTCTGCTGCTCTTCTCTGATCGATCAGCTCTCTGAGGATGGCTGCCCGCTTGCGTTCCGCAGCCGCCTGCAGCTGGCATTTGGAATATTCCTGGCAGCGCTTCTTTTCTTCTCCCATTCTTTCGTTATTCATGTCGTTCTTCCCAAAGATGACCCCGGCCGAATCAGGCTCGCACTGCGGCAACGGAGCTGGCCTCATCTTAATCTGGGTCCAAATTTGAGAGGGCGAAAAATGAGCCTTATTCTTTCCTCTTACGCCTGCTTCTTTCGTAAGGAAGCAGAAACAGGAACTACGGAGCCACGTACACCGTGATCTATACCACGTGTGAAGACAGAACGTGTGGATAAGGCAAACCAAGCCTTATGAGGAACAGTTGAGAGAGTGCAGGATGTTTAGTGTTATGTACAGTGGTACCTCAAGTTAAGTACTTAATTCGTTCCGGAGGTCCGTTCTTAACCTGAAACTGTTCTTAACCTGAAGCACCACTTTAGCTAATGGGGCCTCCCGCTGCTGCCGCGCTGCCGGAGCACAATTTCTGTTCTCATCCTGAAGCAAAGTTCTTAACCTGAAGCACTATTTCTGGGTTAGCGGAGTGTGTAACCTGAAGCATATGTAACCTGAAGTGTATGTAACCCGAGGTACCACTGTACTGAGTTGAATAGGATTCAAATTGCAGCAGCCCGATTGGTCCTAGAACAATACGATTCAGAATGCAGCAGTCTGATTGGTCCGCAGGAGCCACCCTATCCAACTCCATGTGGAAGTGAATCCACAACCTGATTGGCCTACAGGTGAATCCCGGAACTAGCCAATCACGTGGGGCCCATTGTGTAAATAATGTACAGTAGTACCTCAGGTTAAGAACTTAATTCGTTCTGGAGGTCTGTTCTTAACCTGAAACTGTTCTTAACCTGAAACACCACTTTAGCTAATGTTTCTGTTCTCATTCTGAAGCAAAGTTCTTAACCTGAGGTAATATTTCTGGGTTAGCAGAGTCTGTAATCTGAAGCATATGTAACCCGAGGTACCACTGTATATAAAGCAGACATTTCGGGGGAACTCCCATTCCTCACTACTATGAGCTGAATAAAGAGCATGAAATCCACACTCGACTCCGAGTATATTTCATTTAGCCTGGCAAAGAGGAAACTGAGAGGAGATATGACAGCCATCTTCAAATATCTCAAGGGCTGTGTGGCGTTTGCCCTCCTAGGTGTGTGACATCATACTGGGTTCATAGGGAAAGGGTTAACTACAGTGGTGCTTCGCAAGACGGAAAACCCGCTAGACGAAAGGGTTTTCCGTTTTGGAGGTGCTTCGCAGGACGAATTTGCTATGGGCTTGCTTCGCAAGACGAAAATGTCTTGCGATTCCTGGGGTGTTTTTTTCGCTCCCCACCCCCTTTTTCTAAGGCACTAAGCTGCTAATAGCCTTTTAGCAGCTAATCCGCTAATCCCTTAAACCTTTAATAGCTGCTAATAGCCGCTAATAGCCGCTAAACCGCTAATCGCGCTAATCCGCTAATGGGCTTGCTTTGCAAGATGAAAAAACCGCTAGACGAAGAGACTCACGGAACGGATTCTTTTTGTCTTGCGAGGCACCACTGTAATTATAAAATGACTAACCAATGGCAACCCAGGGGGCAGAGTTAACTGTGTATAAGGTTTAAGCATAGAGGGTTTTTTGGAGGAGTTAGAGTGGTTGAGAAGACAGTCTGGAGTTAGATGAGAGAGGGAAGATAAGTCTGTGGGTTGGGCTGATCTGGTGTGAGAGAATTTCTTAAGAGGACTCAGTCAAACAGTTGAGATAATCAGTCAGAAGGTATTAGGAAGGTATAGGCCGGTAAGGAAACTAAAGTTAAGATACTGACAGGAATATTATCGGAGAAACCATAAACTTGTTAATGTTTGGAAAATAAACTTGTTTTTTCGGTTCACTTTTAACAACTGACTGAACCCAGTGTTTTACCAGAGAGTAACTAGTTGGCGGCAGCGGGGAAGCAAGCACAGTGGTGGCACAGGGATCAAGAGACCGTTAAACGTCCGGGGACCCTGTGTGATCACCACATGGAAGGTGGATGGAGCAAGCTTGTTTTCTCAATGACTTCCCAAACCAATGACTTCAAGCTCCAAGGAAGGAGATTTCGACTAAACACAAGAACTTTCTGACAGCAAGAGCTGTTCAACAGTGGAACGGTCTCTCTGGGGAGCTTGTGGACTCTCCTTCCTTGGAGGTTTCTAAGCAGAGGTTGGGTGGTCAACTGTCATGGATGCTTTAGTTCAGATTCCTGCATTGCAGAATTAAATTAAGGTTGCCATACATATGGAATTTCCTGGACATGTCTGGGATTTAACCGGCAAAAATGTCGCCTGTGGGGTATTTTGGGAAATCGGTAGATGGCCTTGGGGTCCTCTTCCAACTTTACGGTTATCCGATTCTAAAACAGGCCTCTGCCATGGTGTACTGTACTTTGTTTTACTGTACTTTGTTCCGCTTTTAAATTTATTTTGCTGTTATTTTCTGTGCTGTTTTAACTGTTTGTATTATCTTGTGTATGTGGTCTTGACACATATATGGGGAAGGTGAAATAATAAATAAATAAAACAATTTGCTATTTGTATGCCTAATACACAGAATAAAAGGGAAGATAAAAGACTGTTTATGTATGCATAATCAAGTATTCCAAAAGGACTGGAGTAAATTTATACAATATTTGAAAGATTATCATAAGCAATTAACATCACTAGCAGGGTTGTCTGAAGACTTGCAATGAGAAATTTTCTACCTTTCTATACAGTATTTATTTAACTTTTGAGCCATTTTGTAATGAATGTAATTAGAATTGGAAACATACAAAATGCAGTGATATAAAAAGACCCGTGCATCCAATTTATGTCGGAGTTTAGATAAGCTGTATGACGTGTGAAATGCATAGCTGCCAACTTTTCCCTTTTCTTGCGAGGAATCCTATTCGGAATAAGGGAATTTCCCTTTAAAAATGGGAAATGTTGACAGCCATGGTGAAATGACCCTTTGAATGATCAAAGCTATGAATGAAATTCTGCGCAAATTACAAGATATAGAGGGGGGCCTAGGAGGAATTTTTAAACTATGAGCCAGATTTAATTGAAAGGTTTGGGTGTTTTTTCTTGTTTGTTGTTGTTGTTGTTGCTAAATAATATACCTTAAATCTTGCTAATAAGAGTTTTCAGGCAACAAAGCACTGCTAAATTCAACACCTTTAAGGCTGTGGGCAGTATCCAGCCAAACAGTTCTTCTGGCACAAGGAGTTTAGCTGCACGATGGAAATTCCATTAGATTCTCTCCCTGTGAAATCTCCATGTGTCCCCGAAATCTGTTATGGGTGCCCACCCCCAAACCTAGGGAGCAGATTTACAAGATGGCTTTAAAAGAAGATTAGACAAATTCGTGGAGGATAAGGCTATCAACACCTAGTAGCCACAACGACTATAGTTCAATCTCTCCTCAGAGGCTGTATACTTCTGAATTCTAGTTCCTGGGAATCGCAGGTGGAAATCATAGAATCACAAAGGTGGAAGGGACCCTGAGGGTCATCTAGCCCAACCCCCTGCAATGCAGGAATCTTTTTTGCCCAACTCGAACCCACAACCTTGAGATTAGAGAAGCCAAGCTTCTTTTTCATGATGCTTTTTTGAAAGGAGGCAATCAGTCAGCTCCTCTATGTAGCTCTACAGCCTAAAATTCACCCTGAGTTTTTAATAATAATAATAATAATAATAATAATAATAGGTCTTCGGTTCATTCAATGAGGCTGCAGCACCATATCCACTTATCTTGGAGGAAGCTCCACTGAACTTAACAAGATTCCCTTCTGAATAAACACACCTGGGGGGTTGCATTGTTAACTGGCATCCCTCATTTTTACCTGCGTGTCCAGCGCTCTCTTATAACACTTTGTTTCTTCCATTTTGTCCTTCAGGTATTTTGTTCTTTGGGCAGCTAACCTAAAAAGAGAAAGAGGAACATGTGTAGCATTCGGCCAACCAAATTTCAGCAGGATTCACTCCTTTTTTAAAAAAAGCTTAAAATAACTTTTGAGATTCAACAATAACAAAAAAATCCACAATAACTAATACAGTGGTGCCTTGCAAGACGAAATTAATTCGTTCCGTGAGTTTTTTCGTTGTACTAGTTTTTTCGTCTTGTGAAGCACCACTTCATTTAAACACTGACAACGGCGTGGAGGGGCGGGGAGAAGCAGGACAGCTGCCGCAGTCGGTACCTCAGACTCACCCACGCGTTGTGGCCACCGTGCAACGCGGCTGCTGGAGGGCGGCGGGGCTCAGGAGCGCGACTCCAGGGAGAGAGAGGCGCTGGCGGCAACGGCTCTCTGAGGGGAGCGCGTGAGGGGGGTGGGCAGCGGCGCGAGGCAGCCAGAAGGTCGGCCGTCAGCCGGAAGGTCGGAGGGAGCTGGAGGAGCCGTCAGCCGGAAGGTGGGAGGGAGCCGGAGGAGCGGGGAAGCGAGCGTGCGTGCAGTGACCGTCGCCATGACACTAGAGGCAGGGCCGTTTCGTCTAGCGAAGCAAGCCCTTAGAAAAATCCGTCTTGCAAAGCACCTCAGAAAACGAAAAACTCTTTCGTCTTGCGAGTTTTTCGTCTTCCGAGGCATTCGTCTTGCGGGGTACCACTGTACATCAGTTCATGACAATTGATCATCTTTAACAATAGTTAACAAATTACAAAACATCGCTTTAACTTAGTCAAATTTTCATATTTAACTTATATCTCTTTATTAGCAAATCAAAAAGAAAAAGACCAAAAGAAGGTGAGAAAAGAAGAGAGGAAAGAGAGGAAAATAAAAATAAAGAAAGATAGAATTAAAAGAAGAAAATAAACACATTTGACTTCCGATTAGACTCATTGTATTGTTATATCTGTTATTTTTTTCACACACAGTTCCAAATTACTGTACAGGATTTACTCCTGCCCAGTGGTTGACAATGTAGGAATTATTTCAGGCCACTTTACAACAGGGTTGACAATTTTCATTAAAAAATAAAAAATAAAAAATAAAAATCTTATACTTGTTCAGGTCCAGAGCCCTAAGGCTCTCTGTTTCCCTGAAGTGTACAGAGGTGCTGTTCTGACAAATAGGCAGTTGAATATTATCCCACTCCTGACACCTGAGACATCGTCAGTCTTCTCTTCTTCGTTTATTAAAATCTTTAGTTTAAATATATACCCATTAGCTTTTAAAACATGAAAAAGTAGAAACTAAACCCAACAGAAATTTTAGAAAGGAGGGAGAGGAAATAAATTGTGGTCTTGCCCTGGAAAGCGAATCAGAGTTCTGATTGACTTGGTTATACATCTCTATTTTAGCTAGCACATTATGTTTAAACAATTTTGTTTCTATTTCTATTTAGGAAGTAAATTCTTCTGGCCCTTTTTTGGTAAAATGTGAAAATACCCGATATCTCTCTGCAGCTCTTAAAGCAGCCCATAAAGCAGATATGAAAATATCTGATGTCACCTGCAGCTCACCAATCTAGTGCCTTCCAGAGGTTTCGGACTACAACTCCCAGGAGCCTGTTACTGTGACTAATGCTCAGGTATGATGGGCGTTGTAGTCCACCAACATATGGAGGGCACCAGGGTGGGGCAGGCTGCTTCACACCTTGAGAAAGGAACATCTACAGCAGTGTTTTCTTGGGTCTCCGGCTGTTTTTGGACTACAACTCCCATCATTACCAGCTAGCAGGACCAGCAGTCAGGGATGATGGGAACTGCAGTCTAAAAACAGCTGGGTGGAATCTACACACAAATAAAAAAACCGCTGTGAAAATGATTTGGTTTTTTTAAAAAAAAAGATTTGAAAAACACATTGAATTTCACATAGCTCACTGTCGCCATCTAGTGTCACATTTGTATATTGCACTTTACAACGCGTTTGAAACGTTTCATTTGCAGCTGTGTAGCTTGCCGACAAAAGTCCGTATAGTTAAAGCTATGGTTTTCCCAGTAGTGATGTATGGAAGTGAGAGCTGGACCATAAAGAAGGCCGATCGCCGAAGAATTGATGCTTTTGAATTATGGTGCTAGAGGAGACTCTTGAGAGTCCCATGGACTGCAAGAAGATCAATCCTATCCATTCTTAAGGAAATCAGCCCTGAGTGCTCACTGGAAGGACAGATCCTGAAGCTGAGGCTCCAATACTTTGGCCACCTCATGAGAAGAGAAGACTCCTTGGAAAAGACCTTGATGTTGGGAAAGATTGAGGGCACAAGCAGAAGGGGACGACAGAGGACAAGATGGTTGGAGAGTGTTCTCAAAGCTACCAGCATGAGTTTGACCAAACTGAGGAAGGCAGTGGAAGACTGGAGTGCCTGGCGTGCTCTGGTCCATGGGGTCACGAAGAGTCGGACACGACTAAACGACTAAACAACAACAGCTGAGTCCCTGGAGACCCAAGTTTGGGAGACCCTGGCCTACAGGGACAACTCATCCCAGAAGACTTACTCTTCTGCCAGCTGCACTTGCTCCAGACGGTCAATGAGGTCCTGATCCTGCCTCAGCTTCAACTCTCTGGCCATCTTGTCGTCCACTTGCTTCCCCAGCTGTTGTGCATACACCTCTTGCTTTTGCTGAATGGTGGCACTGGTTGGCCTCTTCTCAAAGATGTACGATTTCTGTTCAGGAGAGAGGCACCCGTCGGTTGAGAAGCCCTCATCCAATCTTGTGCATTGAAGGAATTCCCAACCATCACAGAAACACAGGAAGCTGCCTTAGACTGAGCCAGGCCATCAGGTCCTTGTAGCTCAGCATTGCCAACACGGACTGGCAGCAGCTCTCTAGTCCCACTGGAGATGCTGGGGACTGAACCCAGGCCCTTCTGCATGCAAAGCATACGCTCTTGCCTCTAGCCACGGCCTGAAATGTCTCTTCCCCATGACAAAATTGCACCTGTTGAAAACCCCCAAAGAGATGAGAACCAGTGCAGTATAGCAGTTAGAGGTTAAACCAGGACCTGGGAGTAAAAGGTAAAGGTAAAGGTACCCCTGCCCGTATGGGCCAGTCTTGACAGACTCTAGGGTTGTGCGCTCATCTCACTATATAGGCCAGGAGCCAGCGCTGTCCGGAGACACTTCCGGGTCACGTGGCCAGTGTGACAAGCTGCTCTGGCGAGCCAGAGCCACACACGGAAACGCCGTTTACCTTCCCGCTAGTAAGCAGTCCCTATGTATCTACTTGCACCCGGGAGTGCTTTCGAACTGCTAGGTTGGCAGGCCCTGGGACCGAACGACGGGAGCGCACCCCGCCGCAGGGATTCGAACTGCCGACCTTTCGATCGGCAAGCCCTAGGCGCTGAGGCTTTTACCCACAGCGCCACCCGCGTCCCACAGGACCTGGGAGACTCGGGTTCAAATCCCCCGTGCGCCATGATGCACCACTGGGTGGCTTTGGAACAGTCACCATCTTCTGGTCTTGCCCACCTCACAGGGCTGTTGTGAAGAAAGCATGGACCAAGTGTGCCACCTAGAGCTCCTTGGAGGAAAGCTGGGCTATTCATGTAATAAATAAATCAATGGCATTAGTGGTAATCCCAGAGTACAGTCCCGGTGTGGGGGAGGGAGAATCTGCTGTTGCTAAGGTTGAGGGATTGGTCATATTCTGAACACTACAGTGATACCTTGGTTCTCAAATGCCTTGGTTCTCAAACACCAAAAACCTGGAAGTAGGCGTTCCAGTTTTCAAACGTTTTTTGGAAGCTGAACATCCAATGCAGCTGTTGGCTATTGTTTCTGGGGCACCCGCACCAATCAGAAACTGCGTCTTGGTTTTTGAACATTTCAGAAGTCAAATGGACTTCCAGAATGGATTAAGTTTGGTGCTTTTGTTTTTGCTATTTGTTGCGTTTTTGTTTTTAAGGCTTTTTTGGTTAATTTGTTTTTGTGACTGTGTGGAACCCAGTTCAGCCACTGACTGACTGATTGATTGATTGATTGCATGATTGATTGTGTGGCTGTGAAATTGGATAAAAGCCCCCCATCCAAACAATGACTATCAGTGCAGGTAAGATTTATTTTTAATCATCTACAATACTGTCTTATTTATTTTATAGTACGGTACATTGATTATTGCTTTCATTTTATGGATCAATGGTCTCGTTAGTAAAATTCATGTTAAATTGCTGTTTTAGGGGTCAGGGAGCCAGTGTGGTGTAGTGGTTAAGAGCGGTAGTCTCGTAATCTGGGGAACCGGGTTCGCGTCTCCGCTCCTCCACATGCAGCTGCTGGGTGACCTTGGGCCAGTCACACTTCTTTGAAGTCTCTCAGCCCCACTCACCTCACAGAGTGTTTGTTGTGGGGGAGGAAGGGAAAGGAGAATGTTAGCCGCTTTGAGACTCCTTCGGGTAGTGATAAAGCGGGATATCAAATCCAAACTCTTCTTGTTGTTGTTGTTTTCAATAGTCTAGAATGGATTAATCTGTCTTGCATGACTTTCTATGGGAAAGCGCACCTTGGCTTTGGAACGCTTTGATTTTGGAACAGACTTCTGGAAAGGGATTAAGTTTGAGAACCAAGGTACCACTGTATTACGAATGTATTCATGGATTGTTTTCATTTATATTATTGCACCCTGCCCTGGTATTGCCCTGGAATTTGGAGAAAATAAGTACTGAGCTATTTCAGAGCACCTCCCACTTTGACCAGAGATGCCAGGGCAGTTAGACTATCATAGGGGGCATGAACTCACATAGCTGTCCAAAGCTTTATCATTCTTGTGGTTCCTGGTGGCTTCGGCAACCCCGAGGTTAAAAGCCGCAATTCTCTGGTTCTCTTCTCGATTTGTCATCGCTCGCATCTGTGGTGGAGGAGATTTGCCGGAGGTGCATTCAAAGTGAAAAGGGAAGGGCAGAATAAAAGGGGCTGAGAAACCGACAGCTTACAATAATGCTTTGCCTTAAACGTGCAATGCAATCTCTCCCTCTCAGCATCCTTATAGATGCATTTGAGGTGAACGGTGGCAGAGCAGGGGGATTATTTATTTATTCATTGTTATTTTTATTTGTTAAGTTTGTTAGTTGCCTTTTCATCCCCAAGGCAACCCAAAGCAACTTACAAAAAAAATGGCAAAAAGGTGTGAGAAAGCCCCAACAAACAAGGTTTCGTTCTCTAGAAAGGCAACACACCCAACACTTTCTCTTACTCTCTCAGTCTAATTCTTCCCCTAGATATATTAGCTTTGCACCTGCATGTAGACTTTAACCCAGGGGATGTTCTCGAACAAGCAACCTCTACACACCAGTAGCAGTGAACATAAGATGCTGCCTTATTCAGAGACCAGGAACAAACAAATATGCCAGTTTCTCATTTTCCCAATGTTAAATTCATTTCTCCACATTTCCACAACAACTGGCAACTTTTAATTTCCATGAAAATTCATCAGCTTCTGAGGGGGGGGGGTCTTCTCCTACAGCAAACAGGTGTGCTTGCAGTTTTGACAAATATGCACATTTCTGCAAGCCATTCCCCCTAATATAATGCATTTTCGTATGCTACTGCCACTAATTTTTGCAATTTCATGCCCAATTTCCGCTTAATACAGGCATTTCTGCATGTGTGAATCCATCCTCAGTAGAACAAGCCTCCCCTTTCTTGTTCAAAAGATCTGCCCCTTTTTTTTTTCTAATGAGAAGCAGAAGAAAAGGGTGTTGTTTTTATTCTTGTGCCGCCTTACCAGCTGCCTCTGAAAGGCTTCGTGATCCTTTAGAGCCTGATACTGTGCCAATATCCTGTCTTCTTCCCTCTCTTTCTTCCTCTTCTCTTCACCCAAGTACAAAGGGATGCTCCTCTGAGCACGCTGCATGCACAAGTAGCACATTTCCTGGGAATGCAGATAGTACAAGGCACAGAGGCATTATTGATTTGAAGGCTTGATTTTGCCGCTTTTAGCTTGTCGACTCCAGTGTTCAGACGATGTACTAAACCATAATTTGGCATGATGAGAATAAGCCGCAGCAAGCCTTGGGCTCTCACTCTCTCCTTTCCCTCCTCCTCCTCCTCCTCCAGTGTGGCTGTGGAAGAGGCGTTTAGAAGCTTTTGCTTCCGGTTTCCACTAACCACAGTTTAGTGTGTTGATCAAACCAGCAAACTGTGGTCAGCTTTAACTATGAGTCCTTTTAAACAACGGAAACAGGAAGATCGTTTACCTATTCTCTGAAGGGGCTAAATCTCTTTAAATCTGTGGTTTTCAACCAGTGTGCCATGGCACCCTGGGATGCCTTGAATGAGGGTCAGGGTTGCCATGGGCAACCCTGGCCTCTGTTCCTCTTTCCTTCCCTCCCTTCCTCTGATGCCCTCTTGTGTCTTTGCCGCCCAAAGGCTTGCACAACTGTTTGTTGCAGCAGCAGCAGCCCTGGCTACAAGCTCTCCAGGCAAATGGTCCTCTGGGGCTGGCCAGGGGGTGCTTCCCAGGCCCCTGTGGGGCAGTGTGAAAAGGCACCTCTCTTTGGGGCAGGTGGGGGGGCAGTTCAGAGACCAGAGGTGTCAGCTGTGGCTGCCCGGAGGACTCCCAAGGAGAGAGAAGAGGAGGCTGAGGGAACACTCCACAAGCGAGGGTGTCCGAAAAGGGGTGAGAGGCTGCTGGCCCTGCAGGCAAGGGGTGACATAACTGGGCTCCTGAGCCCCACAGGGGTGCCAAAGAAAGAATGCAGCTGGTCAAGGGAGCCGTGGACCCAAAAAGGTTGAAAACCTTTGCTTTAAAAACCTAAGGCTGTTATTGCCTCAGGGTACCAAAAAATTAACACAAGTTAGTCACCAATACATTGAAATAGCACATCAGCTCCAAACTTCCCTCTGACTTGAGTTCCTCAGAAATGTAGGCAGAAAAGAGCTTCAGAAATGAAAATTTATAAAGGCTAGTTGCTTTCAGTAGGTAAAACTTGACTTGGCACGACTGCACCTTGTCCATTATGGAGAGTAGGGTGTCTCTGGTGGCAGATTTGAGGGTAACATTAGAGGGCTGCAAATGCTCAATTATTATATTTCCATCACAGTAAACCGCCCAAATAGTGAAATACAGGGTTGTGGAGGAGTGTTGTTGGGCTATTACTAGCACTGGAACAGCTATAGGGAAAACTTTACAGCCTGAGAGCTGCATTTTCTTTCTGGGCAGACTTCTAGGGGCCACAAGAGGTCTTCAAAGATGTTTAACGCATTGCAGTGGTCCAGTCCAGTCGTTTTTGCAGCAAAAAGGAAATGGCACAAGAATTGCGTTAGTGTTTGAGTTGCCAAAGGATGCACACAAGCATATTCAAAATGTGCACCCTGGGGCGGTGGTTTTGAAAATGCAGGGCTGAAACACTTCTCAGCCACAACTCTTCTAAATCCACACTTCCCCAATAGGTACAAAAGCGCCAAGGTGGGTTCTTTTGCCTTGCGCATGCTTTGTACGCAAGCATGCGCATCACCGCTCATGCCCCCACCAAAGCACCACAAGAGATGTTAGGAACTAGGACAAAACAAGACTGCATCCCTGACATCCCACCCTCCTAAATCTATCTAGGAAAAACAAGCACAAATTTTGCTCCAGCTCAGAAATTCTTGGTGGTGTTTGCACAGGCAAAAGCTATTGTTTGTTCAGCATTCCAATACAGATCTGCTCCTTGCTTGTTTAAAAAGCCTCTTTTCAAGTAGGTGCAATGACTAGAGCATTGCCATAAAGGCAAAAGAAGTGTCATATATAAGAAATGTGCATCACAGGGTCCTCAGACTGCAGGCGTGGCTAATCTGTGAACCTCCATATATATATGTAAGCAATGGGCCAAATATGTGTCGCAGGCTGCCAGCTGCCGACTTCCGTCCCCTACCAAAGGCCATGCCTATTTGGCCCTGCACAGATATAGACGAAAAAGGAGGAAAAGCTACGTATTATACCTGGCCTGCCCTACCATGATCTTGACAAATGGGGGATGGAGTCCGGGGTCTGAGGGCAGGAATTTTGGCGGGGCTGGCTTCTTGCTCTGTCTTCGGGGCTTCAGGAGCAGGCGTTGTTGTCGGTCCTTGCCTGGAGAACACAAAAACATGGCCAGCAGGAGTTTTATGCATGCCAAACACGGGACTGTGTCTCTGGAGAAGGCGAGAGTGTCTGTCCCGACTTCCGCCTTGACAGTGGGATCGGAAGTTGGACGAGCTTAACCTGAATGTTGCTCAATCCCTAGCAAACTCTGGAGCCTTGAGTAAGGATTTGGGCTTCCATCGCGCTAACACCGCTGCCCTCACCATCCTTAGAGGGATCTGTTAGAATTCCTGCTCCATGACTGCAGTCATAGGATTGTTGTCTATCACATGATGTGGTATGTTTTGACTCCACAGAGTGGGAAGTGATGGAGACAGGATGTTTGTGTTACTGTGTTCCGTTAAGCGGGACTATTGTCCTTTGTTCTTTCTCTTTGCTGTCTGATGCTAGAGAGAGAGGGAGCCATGTTGCAGTGCTCCCTGTGTGTTTATATGTAAATAAAGTAGATTAGCCAAAATGCTGGTTGCTGAGGTCTGTTACGCAAGCTGCGAAGACTCTGCAGATCCCTAAGTGTGCCAATGTCTGTTGGCATCGGTCGCTGTGATGATTGGTTAGACAGTGTTCTCGAAGCTACAAACATGAATCTGACCAAACTGCGGGTAGCAGTGGAAGACAGGAGTGCCTGGCGTGCTCTGGTCCATGGGGTCACGAAGAGTCGGATACGACTGAACAACTAAACAACAACACACTTGTGATGGGATGCGGGTGGCGCTGCGGGTTAAACCACAGAGCCTAGGACTTGCTGATCAGAAGGTCGGTGGTTCGAATCCCTGTGACGGGGTGAGCTCCCGTTGCTCAGTCACCTGCTCCTGCCAACCTAGCAGTTCGAAAGCACGTCAAGGGCAAGTAGATAAATATGTACCGCTCCAGTGGGAAGGTAAACGGCGTTTCCATGCGCTGCTCTGGTTCACCAGAAGCGGCTTAGTTATGCTGGCCACATGACCCGGAAGCTGTATACCGGCTCCCTCGGCCAATAAAGCGAGATGAGCGCCGCAACCCCAGAGTCGGTCACGACTGGACCTAATGGTCAGGGATCCCTTTACCTTTACCTTTACACTTGTGTAGGACCCTGACAGAGAAACATGCCTGACTAGCATGTTCTCTCTCCTGGTCAGTTGTTTGGGAGCTTTAAAAGCTTTCTCCAGCCCGAACATCACAGTGACTGATGCCAAAAGGCATTAGCACGCTTAGGGAACCTGCAGAGTATTCGCAGTTTGCGTAACAGAACTCAGTAGCACAGTATTTTGGCTAATCTACTTTTATTTACATATAATACACTCGGAGCATTCTGACTTAGCTTCTCACCAGACAGCAAAGAAAAAAGGACAAAGGACAATAGTCCCACTTTCCGGAATACAGTAACACAAAACATCCTGTCTCCAGCACTTCCCACACTGTGGAATGAAAACATACACCATCATGTGATAGACAACAATCCCATGACTGCAATCGCGGAGCAAGAATCCTAACAGAAACACCAGCGTCGGCACTGCCCAGTCCCTTTAAGGGCAGTCTATACCCGAGACCTCCTTCCCCTGAAGAGAAGGGTAGGATCAAAGCAGCAGGCGTGCTGAACGCCATTATCTAAATAAACAGAATGCAAAGAGGGCAAGTTGAAATTCTATCGGCCTCCTCATCTTTGGTGCCGTCTGTTGTGTGCAACATTATAATCAGCTTCTCTTGCAAAGAAGATGCCTCCATGTTAACCCACAAATAATGGAAGAGGTCTCTGGTTTATCTCCTCCAATTTCCCTCAGCCCCGAACAAAGGATCTCTTCCAGTTAAGGACAAAAGTTCTCCTACATCTTTAATTGCTGGCAAATCCATTTTTCAGTGGCTTCGGAGAGCAACTGTTGGCCTCTCACACAACGCCTCAGACGAGCCCTTAAAACATTTAAAAAGCCTTTCAGCGCCGAGGACTTTGACCTTGTCGAAACCAAACAGTGTCTTGTCATCAAGAGGGAGGATAGAATTTGCCCCCGATCGAGAAAGAGGATCCTGAGTCTCTTCAATTATACTTTGTTGTTCAGCTGCACAATAGCTGCTGCAGAGAATATAGGGAAGGGAAGAAAACCAAAGCAGACTCTACGTTGAAAGGGTGACCTGCACCCCACAGAACATCTTGCACAAGAAGGAAGGTTTTTGTGACTTCGTGAAGATGCAAACTCCTTGTCTGAATCAACAATAGCACTAGACTGAATCCCTGCGGGCCAAATTAGATAGGAGTGCAAATGGGGCCCCAACCCTGCATTTCTGTATTTTGGAGACTGATGAGGGGGGAAGAGAAGCACTTGTAGGCTGAAATCACTGGGCAGGAGGCAGCTGCTTAACCCTTTCGGCATCTCTCAATTCCCTCCTGCAAATGAAACCCTGGCAGCTTAAACAAGAAGCAACCAAGTGGCAGAATCATAAATGGGCCCAGCAATATAAATGGGGTGGATTTGCAGGGGACAACCAGTGGGCGTTGCAGGGTTTATGAACCCATTCGAGGTCAAACTTTTCCACCAAATCCCAGTTCTGGAGGCAGATTTCTATGAGCCCAATGTTCTGACTCAATTCTATATTAAAATTGCTAGAGATCCCACAGGCTCCATTGTCATTGGGGTTGGACTCGATGGCCCTTGTGGTCTCTTCCAACTCTATGATTCTATGATTCATTCTTCTTTAAAAAAGTATTGCAACATGTATATCTGTGCATGGCAGGGAGAGGGAGAAGGCGAGGGCAAAACATTTGACCACACTGTCCGTTTGAGCTGGGCTACTATCTCAGACAGAAAACCAAACAGACACCTCTTGACCCTGAAGATTCTCGTATTTAAAGTGCACAGGAAAATGAGATGGGACACCCACACGTCTCAGTGGGGGAATAAGATGCATGAAAGCATTCACAGACCACCCTGAATGTTTAAAACTTAGACCAGGCTTTCCCTACCTGTTGCTCTCCAGGTATTTTTGGCTACAACTCCCATCAGTGCCAGCCAGGATGGCCATGGGTCCCTGGAGATGGAGCTGTAGTTCAACAACATCTGGAGGCTCACAGCTGTGGCAGTTGTAATACAGGCAGAGATTCCATCAACAGTGTTTCCAAAAAAAATTACACATCATTTGGGAAGACAGGCGAACTAATGCCAGTGTACTGGAAGAAGCGAAGATCACCAGTGTTGAAGCAATGACTCTTCAACATCAACTTTGTTGAACTGGTCATGTTGTGTGGATGCCTGATTATCGTCTTCCAAAGCAACTACAGTGGTACCTCGGGTTAAGAACTTAATTCGTTCTGGAGGTCCATTCTTAACCTGAAACTGTTCTTAACCTGAGGTACCACTTTAGCTAATGGGGCCTCCCGCTGCCACCACACGATTTCTGTTCTCATCCTGAAGTAAAGTTCTTAACCCGAGGTACTATTTCTGTGTTAGCGGAGTCTGTAACCTGAAGTGTCTGTTCCCCGAGGTACCACTGTCCTCTATACCGAACTTAACAATGGGAAGCGTAATGCTGGTGGTCAGCAAAAGAGGTTCAAACTCTCTCAAGGCAAATCTTTAAAAATGTGGTATAAACACCGACAACTGGGAAAGACTGGCCTGCAAGCGCTCCAGTTGGAGAACAGCCTTTACCAAAGGTGTCATGGGCTTTGAAGATGCTTGAACTCAGGACACAAGGGAGAAACGTGCTAAGAGGAAGGCATGTTTGGCAAACTCTCACCATGATCAACTTCCACCTGGAAACCTATGTCCCCACTGTGGAAGGAAGTGTGGATCCAGAACTGGCCTCCACAGTCACCTACAGACTCATTGTTAAAACCGTGTTTATGGAAGACAATCTTACTCGGCTACAAGTGATCGCCAAAGAAGACAGAAGACAGGTGGGGAGGTGGAAAAGCAAGAACTGATGACCTGGACGCAGTGGCGTAGCGTGGGTTGTCAGCACCCGGGGCAAGGCAAGTAATTTGCCCTCCCCCCCGCTGCACTGTCCCTCCCCCAGATAGTCCCTCGCTCTCTCTCCGCACCGCACCACACGCCTGGCACCCTCCCCTCCACAGTGGGAGGCGACCCGGCGGCTCGGATCGGATTCGCACAGCCAGCACTGCAGTGAGAGAGAGTGAGTGAGCCAGGTAGGGGCAGAGAGCTGCGAGTGCGAGCGCCCCCCCCCCCAGATGTTGCGCCCGGTGCGGCCGGCCCCCCCCTGCACCCCCCACGCTACGCCACTGCCTGGACCCATATGGCCAACATGTCCTAGTTGTTTTCCCCAAAGCCTTTCTCTCTAAAGCCTGGGGCCCTAGAGAGATGCAACCAATCAGAGCAAGCCACTGGGCTAGATTGACAAGTGGTCGGAGTCCATCCTAGGCAGCTTCTTATCTTCACAGGACCAGAGAGAGAGAAACCTCCCTGCTGCCTTCAGAATCAAGATCTTACCTTTGCAGAGGCAGCTTGGGCTTCAAGTTCTTCTCATACTCTTCGGTCAAACAGATCCCTGAGACTTTGGCTGGAGAAATGAGCTGGCGAGACAGAAGGCGCTTGGGCGAGAGATTTTCTACAGGAAGGAGAGAAGCAGAAGGTTGCGTAAGAATTCCACAGACTGAACTGAAGCAGCTCGTGAAAAATTAGCTGTGAAAAGTGCAAATTTGGGGGGGGGCGGAGATTAAGGGACTGCACCAGTCTATCGCAATCATGTGAAAACCCTACTCAACCATGGATGAAAAATGCAACACGCATGCACACACATGCGACAAGCAAATGTGTGTAGTTTTATTTTCCCCGCAAATGTCCCATTTAAAAACCAACCAAGTCCTGTAAGCTCTTCAGTTTATCTTGCTTACTGGTAAATAAAATTTGAAGGAGAGGAAAAAACCTAAGGGGGAAATATTTTTTCTATCAACAAGGGAGGAGATTCAGTTGCAGAACAACATTTGTTGGAGCACCTGACAACAAGGGGAGGCGGTGGGACATAGACATATCTTTGCCATTCTGTAGTGACTACTGCTGTAAATTATTTTTGCAAGCTGCCTCAAAAACGTTGGTTAGTAGACGGGGTGTAAATATTCCTGAACAAATAAATAAATAGAGGGGAATGGTGTCGTCTCCCCACAGCCCTGAAAGATGTCAAAATTTCCAGAGCTTTTCCATCTCTGCTTGAGGTCATGTCTGAGATATGCTACGCAGCCTGTTTCCAGGACAATTTTGGACACGTCCTGGTGTGGTGCAGGAAGACAGCCGCTGTAAAGACGTATCAGTCTTTATATCAGGAAATATTTCCTTACATCAGGAAATAAATGAAAATAAAATGGCTCTTGCCCCACCTTTTTTGCTGTTTTCTTTCTCTGCCTGCTCCTTTTCCTTCCTGGTCTTCTCACCTTCTTCAGGGATGGTTCCCATCTCAACCCTACGGTGGCTGTGAGGGTGCAGAGGGTGAAAATCAATCAAAACAAAGGGCTTTGTGTGCCCTCTTCCACACACCCAAAAGGGGAAGTTGAATTGTGGGGAATTTATCATGGACTTGCAGAGCTGGAAGAGACCCAAGAGACCTTCTAGTCCAAACCCCTGCAAAGAAGGAACAGCAACGAAAGACTCCCCATCAGGTGATCTGCTTAGAGGCCTCCAAGAAAGGAGAGTCCACCACCTCTGGGTGAGATTTAAAGTGGTGGCACCCACCAGAGGGCCCTTTACCAAGGGTCACCTCAAACCTGGAAGCATCCCTGATACAAAGAGATGGGCTAAGGCAGATGGGGACAGAGTTAAAAGGATCTCAAGCAACAGGTCTGGAGCCCTCACCTGAGACTCTGGAGAGCTGCTGGCAGCCAGAGTAGACAATATTGAGCTAGATGGTCCAATAGTTTAGCAATGTATGTGGAACTAAGTAAGAGGGTTAAGGTAGCGGACAGGGAGAGAAACTTAGTAACATAGAAGGAATACGCAGATTGGAATAATGGAACTGTAGAGTGGAAAGGGACCCAGCGGTCATCTAGTCCAACCCTCTTCAATGTAGGAATCTTAAGACCCCCGTCCAATTTGAAACCATACCAGTCAAATCTACTCTAATTGAAAAGTAAAATGATACAGCCCAAGACAGTCGGAGGGGCTTGTAATCATTATCCACCCAACAGTTAAGTAAAGGGTAAAGGGACCCCTGACCATTAGGTCCAGTCGTGGCCGACTCTGGGGTTGCGGCGCTCATCTCGCTTTATTGGCCGAGGGAGCCGGCGTACAGCTTCCGGGTCATGTGGCCAGCATGACTAAGCCGCTTCTGGCGAACCAGAGCAGCACACGGAAACGCCGTTTACCTTCCCACCGGAGCGGTACCTATTTATCTACTTGCACTTTGACGGGCTTTCGAACTGCTAGTTGGCAGGAGCAGGGACCGAGCAACGGGAGCTCACCCCATCACGGGGATTCGAACCGCTGACCTTCTGATCGGCAAGTCCTAGGCTCTGTGGTTTAACCCACAGCGCCACCCGTGTCCCTTCACCCAACAGTTATTCAACTGCAATTCTCAGAAAACTGGTATTCAGAGGAATAACATTTCTGATGGCAGGGGCAAAACACAGCCATTGTGGCTTGCAGACACTCTTCCCCAGAAGCCGGACCATCTAGTAGTCTGGCAGCAACTGTGTTTTGAACTACTTGCAATTTCCATCCCATCTATGTGCAGTGAAATCTACGTGAAATCTACGTGCAGATCAGGTGAGCCTACCCACCTTGGAAACAAAACCACGTTACCGGTGCATGAATGTGGAAGAGCAGTTTCTTTGGCTGACAACACTGAGTCCCCTGTGCCTGGCCTCTATAATGAAAAAAGGGGTGGTGGTTCATATATATTTTTTTATACACTGCTTGACTGTAAAAGAAAAACAAGTTAACTCAAAGAGAATAAAACAATACGGTTGTCGGTAAAAGAGCAGAAAGCAACTATTTAAAACCTTTTTGAAAATTAAATCGGCAAAACTAAAAACAGGTTTGAACGCACATCAACATTCGGCTCATCTGGGTAACCTTGTCTAAACAAAAATGGTTTTAGCGGGTGCTGGAAAATAGGCAGGGAGTTCTGAAGTCTAGGTGCTGCTACACCAAAAGATCGATTTCGTACAAATGTGGAACAGGTATTGTGTGGTACCTGTAGCAGAGCCAGTTCCGCAGATCAAAGCACTCAGGTGAGCACATTTGGGGCAAGATGATCTTGCAAGTAAACTGGTCCCAAGTTGTTAAGGGCTTTGTATACTAATAACAACACCTTGAATTTGGCTTGGTGGCAAACTGGCAACCAGTGTCGACCTCTGAGCACAGGTGTCCTATGCTGGCAAGGCCTCGTTCCCACTAGCAATTATGCTGCAGCATCCTGCCCTGTCTGTAGCTTCTGGATCAAGTGGAAGGGAAGCCCCACGTAGAGCACATTGCAGTCATCCACTCTTGAAGGAACCATGAGCAGCACATCTTTAAACTATGGAACCTGATCTCACAGAAGGTGGTGAAGGCCACCAAATTGGACAGCTTTCGAGGAGGATTAGACAAATTCATGGCGGGAGGGTTATCTATGGCTCCTAGCCCTGATAGCTGTTCTTCCACAGTTGAGGCAGCACAGCTGCTGGAAACCACAAGTGGAAAGAGGGCTCTGGTGCTTGAATCCTGCTTGCAGATTACCCAGGGTTGGCCACTGTGAGAACAGGATGCTGGACTAGATGGGCCATTGGCCTGAGCCAGCAGGCTCTCTTTATGTTCTTAGGAGAAGCAGGTGGCGCTGTGGTCTAAATCACTGAGCCTCTTGGGCTTGCCGATCAGAAGGTCAGTGGTTCGAATCCCTGCAATGGAGTAAGCCCCCATTACTCTGTCCCTGCTCCTGCCCACCTAGCAGTTTGAAAGCACACCAGTGCAAGTAAATAAATAGGTACCGTTCCGGCAGGAAGGTGAACAGTGTTTCCATGCGTTCTGGCTTCCATCACGGTGTCCCATTGCGCCAGAAGTGGTTTAAGTCATGATGGCCACATGACCCAGAAAGCTGTCTGTGGACAAACACCGGCTCCCTCAGCCTGAAAGCAAGATGAACGCCGCAACCTCATAGTCGCCTTTGACTGGACTTAATTGTCCAGGGGTCCTTTGCCTTTATACATACATCCAACTAATGTACTTAGTGTTGCATCAACAATACAAATCATAGAAGAATCATAGAAACAGAGTTGGAAGAGACCCTCTGGATCATCTAGTCTAGCTGTCCCATATGGGGATTGAACCTGCAACCTTGGCGTTATCAGCAGGTAAAGGACCCCTGGAGGGTTAAGTCCAGTCAAAAGCAACTATGGTGTTGCAGTGCTCATCTCACTTTCGGGCTGAGGGAGCCGGTGTTTGTTCACAGACAGCTTTCCGGGTCATGTGGATGGCATGACTAAAGCGCTTCTGGCGCAACGGAACACCGTGACGGAAACCAGAGCACACAGAAACACTGTTTACCTTCCTGCCACAGTTGTACCTATTTATCTACTTGTACTGGTGTGCTTTTGAACTTCTAGGTTGGCAGGAGCTGGGGCAGAGCAATGGTAGCTCACTCCATTGCGGGGTTTCGAACCACCAACCTTCCGATCGGCAAGCCCAAGGGGCTCAGTGGTTTAGACCACAGTGCCACTCGTGTCCTCCTTGTGTTATCAGCACCACACTCTAAACAATGAAACTGCCTCAAATGCAATAATTATTTATTATTACGACAGATGAAATATCAGACCGGAATGATATCCAGGCCCAGAAGGAAACGATGAGCAACGTACGTTTGTAAGCGCCTTCAGGAGATTCCCACTCCCATCCATGGCACGAAGGAAGTCTTTGTAAAACTTCATTTTCACCCTGTTGTCCCGGATCACCAGCACACCGATCCCTTTGAAGGTGAACTCGACCGTCTGCTTGGTGGCGATGGAGCGCGAGAAAGACAGGAGCGTCTCTCGGACACATCCTTCCACGGTCTCCCTGTTGAAAGGGCCCTCCAGGGATAACACTATGAAATTTAGCGGAACAATTGGGATATCACCTAGGGGAGGGCAGCAGGAAAAGAATCGGTGAAGAGAGAAATCATCTGAACAGGAAGCAAGACTATGTCCATCCCAAGGGGCATTTGCCAGTGGTGGGCGGGGCAAGAGGCAAAAGTAGGCGGAGCAAGAAATGTAAATTTTACCTTTGTACAAGAGGCTAGTTTTTTTTATATACCTCTCTTTCCTCTGTTCAGACAAGTGAGAAGCACTGTACACTCAAAGTGTGAAACAAGGGCCAGTGAGGAGAGTGTGGGGCCTGGGGATAGCTCTGAGGGCCAAAGAGAAAGGCCTGAAGGGCCACATTTGAATCCCTAACTCTGCAATGCATCTTATGAGTAAAATGTTAGAACACTAATAGCCTGTTCATACATTTCTCCCAGTAGAAAACTTTTTTTCTCCCTCATCTTGGACCGTTGGTGGAGAAGAGAGACGTGGCCCCCAGGCCTCTCCACCTGGCCCTTTTGATTCATAGGCCATGCCCCCTTCACGGGCCACACCTCTCACTGGCCTTGCCCCGCCCCTTCCTGAAGTACTTTTCCTTTTCTGGAATGTGTCCCTGAACCGCAATGGTGGTACATCTTCCTTACCTGAAACATGAAGCCCAATATTTTTGCAGCCTACTGTACAAAGGTTATACCTCTTCCCATCTCCACTTTTGCCCCTGGCGCCAATCACCACTGGCATACACTGACCCTTCGCTCTACTCTCCCCTCCCCATAACAAAAATCTAATTGTAAAACTGTTCTGGGTACTGTGCTCACCTGTGTTGGTGATGGCACTAGTGCTAGCCAATAGGTGCTCACCACAACCAGCTGTTCCCTGGCTCAAGCCATGAACTATGGAATAAAACTGTCCTGTGTTCCTAGGGCAAAAACTAGTTTCTGCTTCCCATTCTTTCCATAACTCTGCTGCCATCCTCAGCGCTGCTGCATTAATATCATGTGTTACGTTGGTTGCATAGCTTGGTTGCACACCACAAAATGTACACTGCACACACGGGCATGGAGGAAAGCACACACCACAACCCCATTTCTTACCGGGAGTGTGTATTTTGTTAAACTTCAGCCCATGGATCTGCGCAAGTTTCTCAGACAGAAGGAACACAGGCCGCTGTATGAGGATGTATTTGTTATTACCGACTTCAAGCTTCTGTCTCAAGAAGGAGAACGTCCCCAACCCTGGTATTAAAACACCCTGGAAAAAGAAGGCACAGCTGGACTACTGTAACGGTTTAGAACATGAGCTATGAAGTCACCAGTTCAAATCTTAGGTCGGATCAAACATTAGGCAAGCCATACCCCACATCCACGAAACGTGGGTGGCGCTGTGGGTTAAACCACAGAACCTAGGACTTGCCGATCAGAAGGTCGGTGGTTTGAATCCCCGCAACAGGGTGAGCTCCCGTTGCTCGGTCCCACCTCCTGCCAACCTAGCAGTTCAAAAGCAAGTCAAAGTTCAAGTAGATAAATAGGTACCACTCCGGCGGGAAAGTAAACGGTGTTTCCGTGGCTGCTCTGGTTCGCCAGAAGCTGCTTAGACATGCTGGCCACATGACCCGGAAGCTGTACGCCGGCTCCCTCGGCCAATAAAGCGAGATAAGCGCCGCAACCCCAGAGTCGGTCACAACTGGGCTTAATGGTCAGGGGTCCCTTTACCTTTACCCCACACCCACAAATTTGGAAAAAGACCATAGCTGATTGGGAGAACTGCTTAGCATTCAGAAGGTTCTTGGTTCTATCCTTGACATTTCTAGGTAGGGCTGGCAAATTTTGAGAGTTGTTGCGAGTCAGTGTAGATAGCGCTGAGAACTAGATGGGCTCACCTTATAGGATTGTTGGAAGGGTTCTGGGCATGAAAGCCCAGTTTGCACCATCAAATCACAATATGCATGGGCTTTGTACACCTGAATGCAACCCTTCTGCTCCTCCCTTTGCATGAATATTAACCATAACTTCCCATCAGGTGAAAACCAGGAAACTATGGTTAGCGGCTTCCAAACAAGCCAGGATATGAAGCCATGGTTTCGAGTGCATTTCTGAACCCAACAAGATTGGAAGCCATTTCTTCAGTTCTGGCACCTCTCAGGTGGCCGCCATTGCCATTCTGAGACAACAAGAATTATTGTAATTCCCCAAACCTATTTTTCCAGAAAATAGCACTGCCTCCAAGAGGGATTCACCTTCTGTGAGCATGTTCACACCAAACATCAGCAAAAAAGGAGAATTTATCTGCACGGATTCTGGCTGCTTTGACCAGAATGCACAAATGCCAAATCTTTCAAAACAGGCATTTAAGCAAAGGAGCAAACAATTCCCACCTTATTCATGGAAAGTTGCTTTTCAACAAACTCCGAAACAGTACCCCAAATACCGAGAATATCTGAAATGCAAAGAAATACAGAGTTATCCTTTTTAGATTTTTTTTTAATTCAAAATTATAACAAGACATATTATCCAAAAAGATATCATCCTTGTTTCCCCCCCCCCTATTTTTCCTCCCTCCCCCCCCCTCCCACACAAAACCCACCCACCCCCCGACTTCCCTCAGTTCCAGTCTTTGGTTTCTCTAAGGATGCTGTTTTCTGCATGTTACAAAATTGTATAGATCCTCAAACTATTTAACTGATTATTATCAATAAAAAGTTTGTGAATGTTTATTCAAAACCTGCCAAGGAGTCCAGTTCGTTTTGTTGCGTCTACAGATACTTTGTAAAGGGTTCCCATTCATCCTTAAAGTCACAGTTATCCTTGTCCCGTAGCTTATATGTCAGTTTTGCCAGTTCTGCATAGTCCATCAATTTTTCTTGCCATGATTCTTTAGTTGGGGTTACTTCAGTCTTCCATCCTTGTGCTACCAGAACTCTCACGGCCGTTGTCGCATACAGAGTTATCCTGTGTTGTGTTAATACCCTTGTCCCAGAAAGCGAAAGCGAAGGACGGAATGAACCACAGGCTGCGGGGCATTTGGATCTGGAATAGCCAACGTGTTGCCCTCAAGGGATGTTTGGGATATAACTCCCATCACTCCTTACTATAGTGGCTCCTCGCTTTTCCAGACAGTAAGAAGCCAATTCCACTTCCCTTTCGCAACTAATATTAGACTGATATGTCAGCAACAGAAGGGAACACTGAGCTACCGCAACAACTCTCTTGCCTTGAATGGAGCCGGCAATTTTGCAGAGGAATACTTTAAATGTGGTGCTGCAAAAGGCCCTTACCGAGATTTCTCAAACCATGTTATAGGCAACTGAATTCAGGGCACTGCATCAACGTCGAGGGCCGACTCCCTATATGTCATGCCAACAAAGGTCCATATAGTAAAAGCTATGTTTTCCCCAATAGTGATGTATGGAAGTGAGAGCTGGACCATAAAGGAGGCTGATCGCCGAAGAATTGATGCTTTTGAATTATGGTGCTGGAGGAGACTCTTGAGAGTCCCATGGACTGCAAGAAAATCAAACCTATCCATTCTTAAGGAAATCAGCCTCGAGTGCTCACTGGAAGGACAGATCGTGAAGCTGAGGCTCCAATACTTTGGCCACCTCATGAGAAGAGAAGACTCCCTGGAAAAGACCCTGATGTTGGGAAAGATGGAGGGCACAAGGAGAAGGGGACGACAGAGGACAAGATGGTTGGATAGTGTTCTCGAAGCTACCAGCATGAGTCTGACCAAACTGCGAGAGGCAGTGGAAGACAGGAGTGCCTGGCGTGCTCTGGTCCATGGGGTCACGAAGAGTCGGACACGACTAAACGACTAAACAACAACAACAGCAAAAATGTATAGGGGAACAGCACCAAGCTGTCGGATGACACCTGGAAACCAATGTGGGCCAAGTGATGGGGCCAGACCTACACATAAACATGCCTGCTTAATACATACACAAGCTGCATACACACCATTCATTTAAAGTGCATTAATTCCCTCAAGGAATCCTGGGAATTGTAGTTTGTTCAGGTTTGTTTAGCATGCAAAAGGTCTCAGGTTCAATCCCCAGCTTCTCCACCTAGCGCTGGGAGAGTTCCCTTCCTTGAAACCCTATTGAGCTGCTGCCAGTCAGTGCATGCAATACTAAGCTAGATGGGTCAGTGGTCAAACTCAGTATAAAGCAGCTTCCTATCTTCCTAGCTGATCTCAAGTATTATGGGGAAATGGAGGTTGTGAAGGGGGGTGGAGGCAGGTAAGATAAGGACATAGCCTTAAATGGAGTCAAACAATTGATCCATCTAGCTTAGTGCTCTTTACAGGGTAGACTCTGGCTGGCAGCCGTTCTGCAGGGTTTCAGGTAGGAGACATTTCCAGCCCCCAGAGACTGAATCTGGAGATTAAATCTGGTGGACCTGTAAAGGGGTAAAAGCGTATTGGGAAATAATCCATCATGAATTGAAAAAAATGTTTAAAGGTACTTTCTCCCAAAAAAACAGTCCTTTTTGTTGGGGATAATTCAGATGGAAATTCCCAGGTGTCAAAAAAGGTTATTTATGTATGCTGCTACTGTGGACCGCGTTTTGTTAGCCCCAAAATGGAAAAAAGCGAGGTCCCAACTAAAGAATAATGGCAACTTAAACTGATAGAATATGTGCAGCTAAACATATCGAAAAAGAGAACAAGAAGAACATGCATTTGGAGAAGATTGGAAAATGTCTATTGAGTATATGGGGGAGAATTGTGTACACTTGAAAATGCTGGCAGCATTGAGATAAATTCAATAGTGTAAATAAGTTTTGATGGATGCAATGATGGAATACTGAATGGTTCAGCTTATATTAAATTTGTAGGGATTCATGGCATGCAAAATGAACCTTGGAAATAGAAGATGTTTTAAGGATGTTTAAATGAGTATTCAAAATTGTAAAACAGAAAATGTGTGTGTGTAAACTAAAAGTTAACGAAAAGTTAAACAGATTAAAATTTCCTCAACTTTCTAAGCACCTGGGTAGGCAAGAATGTTTTTAGCAGGTGCTGAAAAGAGTACATAGAACGTGCCTTGCTTAATCTCAATAGGCAGGGAACGTGCCTTGCTTAATCTCAATAGACTTCCTGGAATCTCATTTTCCAGATGTTGCAATAGGATACCTTTTGTGTAGATTTAAGAACAAGAAATATTAGATATTCACATAGACTAAAATTGGTTTGCAATGTAATTTCATGTCTATTATATTAGCCTTTTTGGCTTGCTCGATGCCACTGGTTTCTTCTTTCCAGTCATATGTATGTATATGTATATGTATTGTTGTTTAGTCATTTAGTCGTGTCTGACTCTTCGTGACCCCATGGACCAGAGCACGCCAGGCACTTCTGTCCTCCACTGCCTCCCACAGTTTGATCAAACTCATGCTGGTAGCTTCGAGAACACTGTCCAACCATCTCGTCCTCTGTCGTCCCCTTCTCCTTGTGCCCTCCATCTTTCCCAACATCAGGGTCTTTTCCAGGGAGTCTTCTCTTCTCCTGAGGTGGCCAAAGTATTGGAGCTTCAGCTTCAGGATCTGTCCTTCCAGTGAGCACTCAGGGCTGATTTCCTTCAGAATGGAGAGGTTTGATCTTCTTGCAGTCCATGGGACTCTCAAGAGTCTCCTCCAGCACCATAATTCCAAAGCGTCCATTCTTCGGCGATCGGCCTTCTTTATGGTCCAGCTCTCACTTCCATACATCACTACTGGGAAAACCATAGCTTTAACTATACAGTACGGACTTTTGTTGCCAAGGTGATATCTCTGCTGTATATGTATATAATCTGGGATTCTCTTGCATGCAACAACAGATGCTTTCCCAGGTACAGTCATTCATAAAAGCAATTTGCACTGCACCATATTAGCCTTGTGGTTCATTCAGGAGGCTGAACTGTAAAAACCCAGAGCTTACCTTCTGTCGTGAGCTTGGGAAGTGTAAGGAAGACGTTCCTCCCGCCCTCCAAGATCGTGGCATGGATGGTGTCCAGCATTTTCGAATCCTCTTTCCCACTTTTCTGCCTTTACCAAGAGAGAGAGGAAAAAAAGACCAAGCAGAAATCAGGTAGACTGGGCTGGTTTGGGGAGGTTTTCCTTGGGTGTGGGGGCGGCGGCCGTCACATAGCTCCTTCTCACTCCCTTTTATGCGCTCCAGCCTTCAAAGCGCTGCCCATTTCCCCTCCTCTCCCCTTTTCCTCCTCCGCATCAGTGCAGAAGAAAACCGATTTCTTGAGAGGCGACGGCAGAAAAGGGGAAATTCGCCTGGGCGCACAGCGGCGCCTCCAGAATGCAGGGTGGAGGGGGCGGGGCCATGAATGGGAGGGGGCGGGGCCGTCGCTAGGACGCGGGTTCCCGGTTGCTAAGGGAGACGTCACAATAAAGGCTCTCCGCCCCGGGTGGTGCCTAGCAAATTAGGCACCAGGTCCTTGCAGGCTGTGATGGTGCAACAAAATCGCTGGTTGTTTTAGTACGGTACCATCTATTTTATTTTATTTTACTTTATCATAAAATTCATACACAGTTACTTGATGGTTGGAAAAAAGGGAAAAACGCTCAGAGTGGTTTACAGAAAGAGAAAAATTAAATGGAGAAAGATTCGCGACTTTTAAAATATGCAAAAGTTAAACTCATTAAAATTTCCTCAACTTTCTAAGCACCTGGGTAGGCAAGAATGTTTTTAGCAGGTGCTAAAAAGAGTACAGGGAAGGTGCCTTGCTTGATTTCAATAGGCAGGGAGTTCCACAGACTCCTTGGAATCTCATTTTCCAGATGTTGCAATAGGATAATTTTTGTGTAGATTTAAGAACAAGAAATATTAGATATTCACATAGAATAAAATGGGTTTGCAACGTAATTTCATGTCTATTATATTAGCCTTTTTGTCTTGCTCGATGCCACTGATTTCTTCTTTCCAGTCATATCCATGTATTTAAATTTTAAGTACATTTTTAATAGATTGGATCAGTTAAGGTTTACTATTTATATGAAAATAATACTCAAAGCAGCTTACAAATATTTTGATTTTACAGACGAAATGCATGTTTAAAAAGAAAATAATCCATTGTTGCCCAGATGATTCCAGAGTAACAGACGTGTCAGTTCTTACTGAATTAGCCTCTGCTGGTACAAAGTATGGGTGCTTTTGAGTAACACTGAATTGCATCTATGGAAAAAAAATTGTTATTAAAAGCTGTGTATTCCTCAAATACACAGGGACGCGGGTGGCGCTGTGGGTAAAAGCCTCAGTGCCTAGGGCTTGCTGATCGAAAGGTTGGCGGTTCGAATCCCTGCGGCGGGGTGCGCTCCCGCTGTTCGGTCCCAGCGCCTGCCAACCTAGCAGTTCGAAAGCACTCTTAAGTGCAAGTAGATAAATAGGGACCACTTACTAGCGGGAAGGTAAACTGCGTTTCCATGTGCGGCTCTGGCTTGCCAGAGCAGCGATGTCACGCTGGCCACGTGACCCGGAAGTGTCTCCGGACAGCGCTGGCCCCCAGCCTTTTGAGTGAGATGGGCGCACAACCCTAGAGTCTGTCAAGACTGGCCCGTACGGGCAGGGGTACCTTTACCTTTACCTTTATTCCTCAAATGTTCATAATACTACATCAGTATAAATAGGGCCTCTTTAAAAATAAAACACGCTTGCCTATCTTTATTCACCCACGTATGTTTCCTCTATGAAGTGGGAGTGTCTGAAGTGGTAACAAAACAAGATTTGTTTCTTTTTAAAAAACACTTTATGGAAAATATTTGTTTTTCCTAATAGTGTACATACTGAAGAAGGTAAAGAGAAAAAGACAAAATGAATCAGACCACTGCATAGCTGTAGAAAAGCAAGAGAAACAAATTACACCCAGTTTGAAATCCTACATCAGAAATCACATTCTAATGTTATAAATAATATAAACCTGCCTTACTGCTGGTTATTTAATAACGAAATATAGAAAAGGCATTGACAGCAATTTCTTCAGAAAATGAAGTATTGGACCCTGGTTTAAAATAGATGCTGGTAATAAAGTAGTAATAAAATAAATTCAATTTACTCAGTCCCTTTTGGCGAAACCATCATGAGAACAAAGTCATCTTCTTAAAGCAACAACACCCTAAGACTGAAAGAAAGCATGGATTTGAGAGATGCCTTAAATATTTAACACAAGCACATATGTAAAGCCTGGAGGCTTTATGTACTCCCAAGTAACACTCGGCATCTGAAAAAACATTTTAGGCAGACTTATCCACAGTAAAAAATATATATAGATGGAAATGTGTGCAAAACAAGCTAGGGAGGATGGCTGAGAAGTCCGACTGGAACAGAAACAATGCAAGAATGCAAGGTCCATGAATAAGAGAAATTATTGGGTTAGTTGTTCTCAACACACACACACACCCCCGCATGGGCCACTTGAAAACTGGTGAGACAGATCACTTAAGCGACGATTCTGCCTGCTGCAGCAATCATACTGTGCTGTGCTAGGTGCTGCATGGTTTTTAACTGTATTTTTATTGCTCCATTTATTTCTTATATAATGTATTTTAAATACAGTGGTGCCTCGGGTTAAGTACTTAATTCGTTCCGGGGGTTCGTACTTAACCTGAAACTGTACTTAACCTGAAGCACCACTTTAGCTAATGGGGCCTCCTGCTGCTGCCACAGCACGATTTCTGTTCTCATCCTGAAGCAAAGTTCTTAACCTGAAGCACTATTTCTAGTTTAGCGGAGTTTGTAACCTGAAGCGTATGTAACCCGAGGTACCACTGTACACCCTGTGGAAGATATACAAGAAACGAAAGAAGAAGTAGCACATTGGATTAAAAACCAAGATGGATCTTTAATGTGTCATCTGTCTTCTTCAACCACAAATCCGCAGACACTCCCTGGACTACTGGAATGAGGCTCATGGATCAGAGTTTGGCAACCCACTGGCTGACAGGTTCAGCAGGATCTGCAATGGCAACACCTTGCAACAGCTGTTTTGGCAACCCTTCTTAAACAGGAAATTGTACCACTGACAGATCCTCTTCTCGCCAGACAACCTTGCCAAGATAGGTCGCCAGTAGCTATGTGACCAGTTTCTCAGACAACTATGTATGGATGAACTCTGGGCATAGGGAAGTTATTAGTTGTGAACCCCAGCAGGTAAATACATACAGACCAAGATATTAAAGGTAAAGGTACCCCTGCCCGTACGGGCCAGTCTTGTCAGACTCTAGGGTTGTGCACCCATCTCACTCAAAGAGGCCGAGAGCCAGTGCTGTCCGAAGACACTTCCGGGTCACGTGGCCAGCGTGACATCGCTGCCCTGGCGAGCCAGAGCTGCACACGGAAACGCCGTTTACCTTCCCGCTAGTAAGCGATCCCTATTTATCCACTTGCACCCGAGACTTTCGAACTGCTAGGTTGGCAGGTGCTGGGACCGAACAACGGGAGCGCACCCCGCTGCGGGGATTCGAACCGCTGACCTCTTGATCGGCAAGCCCTAGGCACTGAGGCTTTAACCCACAGTGCCACCCGCGTCCCACCAAGATATTACATAGAAAGAAATGAAGTACAGAGTTCAGACACAATACACCAGGAGCTAATCATATCTACTGGATAGCTCAGTTGGCTAGAGAATAGTGCTGATAACAATGCAAGGTTGCAGATTTGATCCCCGTATTGGAACACTGTATATTTGGGTTGGATTAGATTATCCTCAGGGGCCCTTCCAACCCTATGCTTGTATGTATTTTTGAACTGTTCTATCTGTACTAAGACAGAATTACACTGGAAACCATTAACAGCGTATTTTCAAAGAGGCACAGGCTTCAGACCAAATTTTATTTGCAATTTGATACGCACAACAGTGCCAGAACCTAAAGCGTTAAAGAACCACCAAACAAGGACCTATTTGCTCGTTAACATGATGGAAAGAGTTTCCATACAATTCATAATGAGAAGCTCCTGTTGTGGTTCCACATTTTTAACTCTAAAAAAAGAAAAACGGCAATGACTGTTTTTTAGAGCTTTAATTTGTAACAAATGCCCCATAAATATTACAAAAGCTGCCCTCCCCCAATTCTGCTCAGACTTTTAATCGACCAATCCAGATTTATTTCGTAGGCTCCATCTTTTGCATCTTTTAAGTTGTGACCAGTTGCTATAGCGCGCATTAGCGAGAACTTGGCTCCAGATTATGTTTTCCAAAACAAAGGATTCTGAGTTAATCTTCTTTGGAAATTCTCGTACCTACAAGAAGAAAAAGATAAGCACAAATAAAGTCACATAAAAGCCGTCTTCTAGCTACTTTGCTGAGCTTTATGCTATCCTTCTCCTTTGCATGTACTGTAAAGGGAAGATCACCAGGATTTTCACTCCAACACCACTGGATCTTGAACAGTTATGCTAGGTGCAATGCAATTCCTTCAGGAATCCTAATTTGTATTTATCACAAATAATTTTTAAAACATTGTGTCCGCTTTTTGTTAAATTCCTGGTCTTGATTGCAGGTAACCAGGCTGAAGGACTATTCATAAGCCTATCTAAATACATGAAATAGTTATACACAGTATAAATTCAACTACTGCTATACTAAAAAGGTAACTCTTACAGTTAGGGATAATGTTACTACTGCACCATTAATTCAGTCCTACCAAGACCTGTGTTGGTGAAGGCACAGTCCTCCCCCGGCAATCTCCTTACCATTTCAAAACTACATTTGCGGGAATAAAAGCTTCCGATGGGTTGGGTGTCATTTGGGCCTGGGTGACAGCGAAGGATGAAGCGAAGTTATAAAAATTGTCTAGCATCTTTTGAGTGAACTGAAATACACAACAACAAAAGCACTTTTTTTAAAAAAAGGGATGTACATAATCATTTCAGTCAATCCTAGCTAGGTGCTCTATTTTGGCATTTAAACAATTGTTTACCAATACGATCCAAATGAAAACATATTACTATATTATGAGGAGTGCATCTCGTTACTGTACCAGAGTGATCTGCTCATTTGACTCATGCTGCCTCAGCAAAGGCTTCAGGACAATAGGAGACCTGCTTCTGAACATGTCAGCAGGGAAACAAATGCAACCAGTTGCAAAAGCCAGGGAGGGGAGAGAGCGCTTTGTGTTAATAACTTGTTCCTCCCTAAGAGAAGTTTTATGGAATATTTTATCACTGCAAGTTGTTTTTAGGTTTGCAAGCCGCTTCGAGAAACACGAGTTGGGATGTTTCCTACAATATTTAATATTTTGTCACCTGCTGGAAACGTTTGTTTCGCCAAGCATTATAATGGAATTAATTTGATTGAGTGTTGGCCACTGCTTCTGTGTTTTATTATGTTCATTTAATTGTATACACAGTCACAATATTTTTCATGAGTTGGCAGTTTATTAACGCTTGTATAAATAAAGAAATTGAAAGAGGAGTATTAGCTGGGAAGACAGATAAAGATGAATAGGTAACTCTCTGTTCCAAGGGTTTCTAGGGAGTTGTCTGTCAGTACACAGAGTTGCCAAACACAGTACTATAATGTTTTTGCAAACTGCCACCAGTTCACAAAGTGGTAAGAGAAAGGGTAAGTTTAAGTGTTCATTTTAATCATCATATTACAAATTATAGATTTTCTTCAGGGGTGGGGATCTCTATATGGTCTAATTAGCCCATCTAAGGATGGCCTAGGGACACAGGTGGCGCTGTGGTCTAAACCACAGAGCCTAGGGCTTGCCGATCAGAAGGTCAGCGGTTCGAATCCCCGCAATGGAATGAGCTCCCATTGCTCAGTCCCTGCTCCTGCCAACATAGCAGTTCGAAGGCACGTCAAAGTGCAAGTAGATAAATAGGTACCGCTCCGGCAGGGAGGTAAACGCCGTTTCCGTGCGCTGCTCTGGTTCGCCAGAGGCGGCTTAGTCACACTGGCCACATAACCCGGAAGCTGTACGCCGGCTCCCTCGGCCAGTAAAGCAAGATGAGCGTTGCAACCCCAGAGTCGTCCGGGACTGGACCTAACGATCAGGGGTCCCTTTACCTTTAATCTAAGGGTTTTTATTGTAAGGGACAAGCTAAGCCAGAAATGTTTCTACTCTACTTGATATCTTTTCCTAAAATTACTCTGATTACACATTGCAGGCTCATGCCCCACTTAATATAACACTCTGCTGAATTATTAACATGCCTTTAAAAAGCTATTGACTATATAATCCTTTACTCAGAAGTAAATCTCACTGTGTTTAATGGGCTTAATCCCAAATCTTTTTTTTTTATAATAATATATCAGTGACCTAGAAAATTATCTTAGATGGAAAGCTGTTTTGGGGGCAGGATCCCAGTTTTGAGCAATTCCTTGCAGTAGCTCTTCATGCCCCATATCTCAGGAGAGAGGTACCTTCTGACATTCCCAAAAGGGTTTTCAGGGACAGCTGCAAGAGAAAGGAAACTTTCCTTTTAATGACGTCCCTTCCCTTATTATAGGATCTAGGCCAATAACCGCAGAAGAATTAGACAGATGGCCTTCTAAAAAATGTGCTTCTAAATTCTTTTAGAGAACCCTTTGCACACGGAGTCGACTGCCAAAGAACCTCCTGCATTCCACAGAGCATTATGGGAAATTTTATGGGTGTAGAGTCAGTTCATGTTGGGATCACATGGAAGAGCAAACATGCTTGTTTTCTCCTGCTCTGGAGGGTAGGACTCAAACCAATGTCTTCCAAGTTACAAGAAGGGAGATTCCGACTAAACATCAGGAAAACCTTTCTGACAGGGAAGAGCTGTTCAGCAGTGGAACAGACTCCCATGAGAGGCGGTGGACTCTCCTTCCTTGGAGGTTTTTAAGCAGAGGCTAGATGGCCATCTGCCATGGATGCTTTAGCTGAGATTCCTTGCATTGCAGGGGGTTGGACTAGATGACCCTTGGTTCCCTTCCAACTCTAAGACTCTATGATTCACTATTATTGTGGAAATGGAGGCTCTGCTCCAACATTCTGTTAAAGCTACACATCTGCAAGCAAAGATCGGTACTGAGGATCAAGCTGTCTTTCAGGGAACATTACTGCTCTTTTCACTGAGGAACTCAGAAAACAGTTTGAAAGCTGCTGCTCTGACGAGTAAGGCAATTTTCGTTAATGTCTCACTTGTCTTCATGGCATTAAGTCCCATGCTCTAAGACCCATTAATGAAGAGGCTATTCCGGCAGTAACTGCTGAAATCAAAATCGCTTGCTATTCATTACCTCTGTGAATGAATTGACTGATGACACAGCGGCACTTGCTACAGGAGTTTGCTGAGCCAAGAGTTCCAGCAGCTCCACAGAAATCCCAATCTGGGCTACAGATGGCGTTTGGGGGATATTCATAGCTCCAAACGGATGATGGCTACCTTTCCCTAAAAGAGACAACATCACAAGTTGTGTAATGCATCTGTCCTGACCTCAGTAGAAGCACAGTTCTGAAAACAGCCCAGATTTACATAAGACTTCTTAAACAAAGCATCTACCTCCGTCAACAAGAAACTGAGAACACAGCCCGACAACAGAAAAGCAGTGGCGTTTTAATGCTTCAAAATCATAGTCTACTGACATCAACGGCTAACTTAAGTCAATTCACTTCAATTGGTCTACTCGGAGCATGCTGTATCCAGCTAAGACATGCTCAGAGTACAAGAAGTGAAATGAATTAAGTTAGCCACTGATGTCAACACTGTAGTTCTACTTTTGAGTATCTTAGCTGCATAAAAAGGTTGCTTCAAGAAAGGACTCCTCTCTAGGAATAGAGGGCACAAACCAGTTACCCCAAAGAAGACAACTAGGAGGACAGCTTGAAGCACAGAGGGTGATTCTGGGTTCTCTCTTCCTGCATCTTTCAGACCCAGAATACATTATTTTAGTGCCAGCTCTGGCAGAGTCACACAGAACAACTTTTGAGTAGGGTGAGGCAGCTTGGGTTAAGGAACTCCCCACACCCTACAGGCAAACGCTTACCTAGAAATAAAAACCAGTCATGAGCAAAGGCTGAAAGGTCAACAATACTGCCTCTACTCACTTCCACAGAATGTGAGATACAAACAAAGGGATTTTTATCTCTCTCTCTCTTCCCCTCCTGTCAGTTCTCCCCTTGAGGGCCTCAGCCAATGGCTCCCATGTATGAGCCAAGGCACAAACAAGGAACTTAAGAGTCCATTTTGCTAATCACAACAGCTGGGCAGAGAAGAAGGGGGTTCAAAAGCCCTTTGCCTGTGCCTCAGAGAAAAGAGGTGGGACTAACAGCTATGCTGTGGACCACAAGGGAAAGTGAAGGTTAAATTGTTGCTTCTGGCTACCAATTCTGGCTACCAATTCTGGCTATCTCTACAGCAAACCCCTTCCCAGGCTTTAATGGTTGCGTTCAATGTTCTTACCAGATTTCAGACTGGAAATTTTGAAGATGGCACTTGGTTTTTCATTTGTGACAAAGCCCAGGAGCTGCCACACTGCCACCCCATTTTCATCGGGGTAGCAGAAGTAAACAGATCCACCCATTCCCTCTGGGAAGGGAACGGTCCCCAGCATGAAGACCACCACGTGGTTGATGCTGTCATAGTCGGGCAAGTCAAACACAAACTTGTCTTCTGCCACCTGCTGTGCAACTGTTTGCACCTACAAAAGAAGAGCAGGGAATGAAGTATGGATTTGAGCCTGTAGCGGAATTAAAACTCCCTCCAGGAAAAAAGAAGAATGCATTGAAATGGAGACTGTGCAGAAAAAAAAAATGAAGCAGTGTGCCAAACAACCCTTCTCCTATCTGTTCTCTGCAGATGAGGACCTCCTGCACATACCATCATAGCAGGAGGTCCATTATGCACAAGTTAGGAATTTCACCTTTCCAGTTATGACACCTACCCTTTGGAATTCCCTGTTAAACATTAGGCAAGGCGCTGTCCCTGCTGGCTGTTTGTAACCTACTGAAGAGCTTTCTTATTCAGCAAGCTTTTAAAGCACAGATCTTTTCCAACCTGCGTCTGTACTGTAATTGTTTTTTAGATGTTTCAATTGTTTTATTGCTTGCATTTTTGTTGCCTAGCTTCCATTGAGAGTTGCCATTGTTTTTTTATTTCTTTATTAAAAATACGATTTTAAATGGGGGGAAATATGCTGCCTGGTTAATTGGAAGCACATTTTTCATTGACCAAAATATTTTTACTCAGTTAATGCAATCCATTAAACACGGCAGGCCTAGTTTTGTACAACTAGTTTTAATCTGTTTTAGTCTACTGCAGTTTTAACCTGCAAATTTTAAATCACGGTCTTACTTTTTTTTAAAAAAAAAAAGTGCTTTCTTTGTTTTATCTCATTTGTTGACCACTGTTGAGGTTTTCCCCCTACAATCAAGCGGTATATAGTTTATACCACTATATATACTGCGTGAATGTAGGGGGGAAAATTCAAGAGGTATACAAACATACAAATACTCCATAAAATTTATATGTGCTGTGGGAAAGGGGATTATTGCTTTGCTGTTGTTCTTACTTTTACTATGCATTTTGTGGTTTTTATATTGTATTTGTGTGTGTGTGTGAACTGCCGTAAGATCTGTGGACGAAGGGCGGTATACAAGTTTAATTTTAAAAAGTAATATACTGCTTGATTGTATTTTTTTAATTTTTATTTATACTTTTCAAGTTTATACATTTTACTGATTTTACAATCATTTTGACATTTCAAAAATTGACTTCCCTCCCCCTCTTTTTGCGGTTCCTTAAATTTACTTTTAATATATTCTGCATATTCCAAAGTAACTTAATTTGCTCATATATTCATCTCCTTTAAATATATGCTCTTATAAAGCTGCAGGTTTTTACGATAATCCTGCCAATGTTTTTATCTGTTTACAATCTATCTGTAAATATTCCGTAAACCATTTCCATTATTTTGTAAAAAGTTTGCGATCTTAATTTCTTATTCTTCTGGTAAGTTTTGCAATTTCTGCGTATTCCATGAGCTTTTGTATCTGTTCTTCCTTTGCTGGGACTTCCTTCTTCTCATATATCATAACATATATGGAAAAGAAGCCTTAAAGCAGTACATTTAAATACATATATCGCCAGATATTTCCTCACCCACTTCCACGAGAAACGCCTGGCGCATCCCCCCTGGGCCTTACGAGTTACCAAGGGAACCAGGCGCCCGCATCCCTCACCATAGAAACCCCAAGTGCCCTCCCGTTCCCATAGCAACCCCTTTCCCCCCTCGTTTCCATAGAGACCCGGCAGCAAGGGGCCCCGCCCACTCCGGCCTGCGCTGCCGGCCGCGGGCGCCACTCACCAGCCTCCCCGCGACCAAGCAGCCAAACATGGCGGTGGCGGAGGCGGCTCCGCTCGGCAAGGCCGCTTCCTCGAAAGCCACGACCGGCCCAGGCGACCACCCCGGTGGCCCCTCCGTGCCACCCCGCCCGCCGAAGCTCATCCGGGGCAAACGGAAGGAAATGATTCGCATAGGGATAGGCGGGCATTCTTGCCTGTGTGTGCGGGATTTCAGGCATCCCGGTGGAGGACTACGTATCCCAGCGCGCCGCGCGCGAACGTTCCGTGAAGCGGAGGACGCTGGGAAATGTAGTCTTGCAAGGAATGAGGCGGCTAAGGCAGCTCAGGGAGAGGATGGGCCTTAGTTCTTAACAGGAACTTCCAGCCTAAAATCGAATTATCTTCCAGCTCCAACAACTTCCCCGTGCCAAAACTTTTAATGTATTTTTAATCTTTGGTTGGAAGCCACCCAGAGTGGCTGGGGAAACCCAGCCAGATGGGGGGGGGTATAAATAACTTATTATTATTATTATTATTATTATTATTGACAACATAGGGGCTTTTCAGGACAGAGGTGCCACTGGCTAGTTTTTTCCCATGCCTAATGGAAAAGCTCCGCAGCCAATTTCTGCTGCTGTATGCATGCAGGTTTTAAGGTTCAGCAGAATAATTTTTCAAGCACAGCACAAATTACCAACTGCATCTGTTCGGAGGAAGACCAAAATACTGTACAAAATTAATCCCTAAAACTATACAGAATTTTCCCACGCTTCTTTGGCATTCAATACTTCCGCAGGGCTAGGAACAGAATGTCAATGTCCTCAACCTCAATAAAATAATTCCTTCCAATAGCACCTTAGAGACCAACTAAGTTAGTGATTGGTATGAGCTTTCGTGTGCATGCACACTTCAGATACTCAGACTTTAATGTTGCTGAAGCAGCTCACAGAGTTGGTGTGAGCCCTGCCATGCACACAGACTTTGAGCTTCTTGGTGGAATGTAAATGTAATAAATAAAATACATTTTTAAAAACCACTGTAGGCTGCATCACTACAAAATTTGGGCAGGGAGGGCTCAAGTGGCGAGTATTTTTACACACGCACAAATATCCCCGCAGATAGAAAACTAGATGGCAAGGAGGAAAGGTTCTACTGGAGGAAACGATTCAATGCTTCTCCACACGGAACATGCAGATCCTGACCTGCACCTGAGAAAAAGAGTCCAGGGAAGAATACCTCCTCAGTAAGAAACAGACCTTTGTAAAAATACAAATGTTTGTTTTGGAAGTTCTAGGTATACCATTCTGTGACTGCTTATTTTTGTGTTGTGAGCAAGTGAACTGAAGATTTGGGGGGAGGGGGGAGAGAGTAAGTTAACACGTATTTAATTTTGTTTTTATTTCATTTTACCAAATTTAATACTTTTACATCTTGTCCCAACAGCTTCCATATATTACACATATTTGACACACACTTTATTCACATCTTGTTTTTATAAGGTTAAACACGCTTTTAAAGTCTCTGAAATTCATTTGCTCCCGTTCTGTTAAAGATGAGGCAGCTGGAGAATAAAGGCCTTTTTAGTGGTAGCACCAGGGTGGTGGAGGCTTATCTTGCCTCTTCATCACGAGTTTTCAAGCACTAAATGAAGCATTTTATTTCGGCAGGTGTTTGGGATCTAGTGAACTTCGTTTTTAGTTTGTCTGCCTGCCTGTGCCTTGTGTTGCTTTAGTTAACAATTCTAAGTATTAAAAACATTTTTGTAAAGCCGCGATGTGGAGCCAAGTGGGTTCAGAAGCAATGGAAATATCCTAAATAAGTACCAGGGTATTCTACACCAAGACAGTGGCTCCTTTTACCAACAAGTTAATTAACTACGTTCTCTTATTTCACTTACTCTGCAATTCTCATTCTAAGTACAGTATGCCCATATCCAATGCTTTTTTCCTGTACTCTCATTTTCCTACCCATATTGAAATACTGCCCCTCAATGAGGCCAAACTTAGATTCACAAAATGTTTAGGAGTATGCATCCCCCGCCCCCAGAAAAAAAGCATTTGCACCATAGGCATTGCACCTAAAGCCAAAATCACATATAGACAAAACACATTGAATGCAATGAGAGGTGGAATTTCCCAATGTATTTTCCCCTGGGTGCCCATCCCTTTTTATTTTTTCCCAAGCGCTTAAAGCTGAATATGCACACATTAAATGTTTGCAAATTGCAGGCTTACTGTAATCAGATGGGTATGAGACAGAGAATTAATGTAAAGTAGTATAGTCTCTGGGAATTATGGGAGTAAAACTTTTGCTGGACCAAAACATTAAGGGTTGTGTGTGTGTGTGTGTGTATTTTAAAAGTCCATACCCTGGAAATTCAAATTCTGAGCAAGAAAGCTAAATTCCCCAACATGTTTAATTATGCACATTTAATTTTGTTTGCATAATTTACTTGCTTTTGTTCATGAAGGAGAAGGACAGAAAGCCATATGGATAAATGTATCTGTCCCAGCCATTGAGAAATTATATCAGTCACCCTTCTTGGCATCTGAGAGTTCCAAATGGGCAATGCTGCACAACTTTCATGTTTTCACGGTCGTAAGGGCTAGACATTTTCAAAATCAAGGACAACTTTCTCAGGAAGAATTCTGCACTCAATGTGCTTCTTGCATCCTGCAGAATTGTAGGGCACACCCATACTCATACAAGCTTATTTAACACATGGCTTAACACAAGCAGCAAGCATATATACAGTACAAAGAAACTTTACATACTACAAACACTGAATTGAAATGGGACAATAAACCAAATGTACAAAAATATTTTTATTAAAAAGCAGCAGCTTCTGAACAAGGCAATGTTATCAAAAACCAAATGTAAACATTGCTAAGTTCAACTGATGGGGGGAGGGGGCTACTCTGAAAGCAGTTACAGTACTATAAATCAGCTAATTATCCTTGACACAAAAAGCAATACATAATTTTGTAATTCTCAAGTTGTAAGTAACTTATCGGAGCCTGTCCCAGCGCCAGATACTGGCATCATCACATACAGCTATAAGGATACTACTGTCTCTGCTAAAGCTGGTTTGTCGAATGGCAGCAGCACACTTTGGGTGAGTAAGAGTTGTACACCTATCAAAAGAGATAAAGCGTTATATTTCTCTTCACTCACCATCATGTGAACAAAAGGATATAAGACAACAGGCACAATTCTTAACTTCATCCCTCCTCCCTTTAAACAACATCCTGATCACATTCTCCCACCCCAAAATATGTTAATTTATGGAAGCTTTCTGGGCTGTATCACTTTAAACTGATCCATAGACAAGAAGCATGTGAAGCTTCTCAATATTCTTGTTTCCACATTCAGGGGGTGTTTTTAATGAAGGCACATCTCATCTTGTGATGCCTCACGTGCCCTATTAAGCGGTATGACCCTGAAACAGGATTTTCTCTCCTGGACACCTATCCCAACTATAAATAACTCAAACACTGAAAAAGCTTAATCACAGATCTATGGCAGGGGAAGTTACCATTTCACACCCCCATCTGTCAGAAATTAGTGCATCTTCTCTTTGTTCATACAAAATCATACACAAAGTTGTGCCGGATTCCCCACCCTGGCCCAGGTCTCTTACACTGTTACCTTCCCAGAACAAAGGCAGCAAGCTGTAATCCAAACTTTGAGAAGACAAACATGCTTATGGCCTGTACTTCTTTATTACAACTTCCTAAGTTAGGGTAAAGGGGTTGACTTGTCTGTTTCAGTGTTGATAAGCAAGAACTGTGCTGCAAAGCTGGGGATTCAGAAACACTCACTTGGCCTTATGAGGATCTTCTATTTCTAAGTCCCAGACATAGAGCTTGCCAACTTGATTGCCCAATGCCAACATCTAAAAAAAGAGCAGAAGATTTATGTAGCCTAATGCTGGGGTGAAAATGACTGTTTCAATATTGCACTCTACATGCGAACATAATTCTCTTTTGTTTTCTCAACAGGTTCAAGAATAAAAGTTTCCCTAGACAACTCAAGGATAATGCACCATCAGTACCTTGGGGATTTCATCAGTACGTTTCCGAGCACAATTCAAAGTGTTGGTGTTGACCTTTAAAGCCCTAAACGGCCTCGGTCCAGTATACCTGAAGGAGCATCTCCACCCCCATCGTTCTGCCCGGCCTTCTGGCGGTTCCCTCATTGCGAGAAGCAAAGTTACAGGGAACCAGGCAGAGGGCCTTCTCGGTAGTGGCACCCGCCCTGTGGAACGCCCTCCCATCAGATGTCAAGGAAATAAACAACTACCTGACATTTAGAAGACATCTTAAGGCAGCCCTGTTCAGGGAAGTTTTTAATCTGTGATATTTTACTGTATTTTTTGTTTCTATGGAAGCCGCCCAGAGTGGCTGGGGAGGCCCAGCCAGATGGGCGGGGTACAAATAATAAATTATTATTATTATTATTATTATTATTATTATTATTCTAATCCCTTTGCCCACCTGCTGCACTCTAGCTGTGCTGGTCAAGACAGTTGGAAGCTGTTGTCCAAAACATATGGTGGGCAGTGGATTGACTAAGGGTGCCCTCAGCAACTAATTAATTGATATTACATCACATTTTGACAATTACAGAAGCCAAAATCAAAATAGGGTATCCTTCCTTACTACACTTCTGGAGGCAATAGGCTTTCTTCCAAAAGAATGATAGACTATGGTTTAGTGCAGCTTTCCCCAGCCTTGCATCCTCAGATGCTGTCAGACAGCATCATCCCCAATCATCATCTATGTTGTTTGGAGATTAGCAAGGCTATACAGTGGTACCTCGGGTTAAGTACTTAATTCGTTCTTAACCTGTTCTTAACCTGAAGCACCACTTTAGCTAATGGGGCCTCCCGCTGCCGCTGCACCGCCGAAGCCCGATTTCTGTTCTCATCCTGAAGCAAAGTTCTTAACCTGAGGCAATATTTCTGGGTTAGCGGAGTCTGTAACCTGAAGTGTATGTAACCCGAGGTACCACTGTAGTCCGAAGATACCTGGAGGGCTACTGTAGGGGAAGGCTGGTTTAGAGTTGCATAAGCAACTTTCGTGCTCATGAGCTCTCTGCTCCCCTAGGATGGCTGCCAAGAGGTAACGTTTCCTTGATCTGACCGTTCCCCTCACCTCTGCTGTATTTCTATATTATGTAAGCCACCTTGTGAGGGCTTTGCCCTAAAAATATCTGAATGAATACAATATCCTCCTCCACGACACCTTTAACTCCCTTATTGTCCAACAAACCTAGCTGTCCTGTTATTTTTAATTATTTTTAGCAATATGGTATTATTTTTTCTCCTTTTGCATCCCTTAATATCCACACTGTGCCATGTGCAACATGGGCCATGCATAAAGAAGAGCAAGGGTAGCCCATCCCGTTTTGCCACCCACACTTGCTGACCCGCTGAAGCCTCACTCACCAGGGTCACAGAGCTGTGGCTTCCAGGTTATTGCAAGAGCTCTCGCGAGATCTCACCAGAACCCAGGAAGTGCCCCTTGGTTTCCACTGCCTGAGGCGACTCTCAGTGTGCCTCACGGATGGACCAGCCCCATAGAAGAGCATACTACCCATTATGGTTTATGCACAACAGCCATATTTTATGATATATGGCATATCCGCTTACATATATTACAAAATATGGGAGCCTCAAGCACGCATGAGAAGCAGCAGTGCCAGCTGAACTTCATCTGTGCACTGGACTAATCTTAAATAGCCTTGCTTAATCTCTGCCTTGGCCCTTACCTTTTGCCAGAAATCCATTGAAAACCTCATATACCATATATCACACTGACTGTAATCAAATCGTCCTAAAATGGTCACATTAGACTCGCTGGCCTTTATTTTATCGATGTCATCTTCCATTTTGCCTGGTTTCCAGCACACAATGGCATTTTCACACGACTGTGGACAGAGGGAAAAGAAGGCTTCAATATAACCCACAGAACACTTTCACACCCACATCCTGCACAGGAAAATGTGGAGGAGATAGACTGCTTTAGGCCATCAACAGTATTTTTATTCAGTAAATTTTGAATTTTTCCTATTCTCATCAATTAAATTAAGCGGCCTCGGTCCTGTATACCTGAAAGAGCGTCTCCACCATCGTTCAGCCCGGACACTGAGATCCAGCGTTGAGGGCCTTCTGGCGGTTCCCTCATTGCGAGAAGTGAGGTTACAGGGAACTAGACAGAGGGCCTTCTTGGTAGTGGCGCCTGCCCTGTGGAACGCCCTCCCTTCAGATATGAAGGAAATAAGCAGCTATCTTCTCTTTAAAAGACATCTGAAGGCAGCCCTGTTTAGGGAAGTTTTTAATACTTGATGCTGTATTGTTTTTTACACTTGATTGGAAGCCACCCGGAGTAGCTGGGGACACTCAGCCAGATGGGCAGGGTATAAATAATAAATTATTAATTATTATTATTAATCACTTTTAAATCTTCAGAGATTAAAACATAAATGTGACATTATTGAAACTGAAGCCATCCTACCTTGGAAAGTATCAGATCTCCTAGCCATCGCACACAATCTACATAATTTCTATGTATATCTCTGGTGGAGAAGTCAGGAAAGTGAATTTTTTGAGAAACAAACGGCCTGTAAAGGAGAGAGTTGATGCATCTGATCAGTGCGGTTGGGCAGAGGAAAGACACAACTGCAGGAGCTTGGGATGCAATGACAATAGAGGTGGAATAATTTATATTCCCATCCCGCCAAAATAAAAAAAATATGGGTCACTGCCTGAATTCAAATGTAAGAAGCCATGTTCTTACATGTCCTCTCTTCAACTCTCACTTAACCCCCCAACCAACTTCAGCAAAGCCTGTTTTCATTTTTAAAATCACCGTTTCCCATGCTATCAGAACTGAAAAACTATGGTTTAAGGGTTTCCACCAAATCTTTCAAGGATATTTATGCTAATATAGCTTAGTAAAGCCTTCAAACTTACAATGAATCTTAACAAACAATAAAATACATTATTTTAAACACTGCAGAGCTTATCCTGCAAAAAAGGGGAAAGTTGAAAACTGACATTTAAGCTGAAATCCTATATCCACTTAACTGGAAGTAAAGTCCCATGGAACACTATGGGACTTGATTCTGGATAGTCACATACAGTGGTACCTTGGTTCTCGAACTTAATCCATTCCGGGAGTCCATTTGACTCCCGAAACCGTTCAAAAACCAAGGTGCTGCTTCCGATTGGCTGCAGGAGCTTCCTGCACTCAAGTGGAAGCCGCGTCAGATGTTCAGCTTCTGAAAAACATTCACGAAGCCAATTTGATCAACAACTAAGCCATTCGGCAACCAAGGTACCACTGTATAGGTTTTGCACCGGTGGCCTAATTCGCATATCACAGTTCATTACCATGAACACATCAATGTCACCTATTTTTAAAGCCACAACAGCTGGGGCTTATCGCTATGTCCAAATCAGGGATCAAGATTTCAGTCCAACCAAACCACAGTCTGTAGCTAAGGTTTGTCCTTGGCTTACTGATCACCGTTTGTTTGGAGAGAAACAAACTGTAACTCCTAGTTCAGACAAAATGCTACGTCAGAGGTCATGGCTTGCATACTGGTAGGGCAAAACTATGAAATAAATAAGTAATAAATAAAACTGGCATGTTCACAGTAAATCTTTACCTATGATTTACCACTGACGTGACAACTGGACCATACCTGTCATGGGAGGGGAAAAACCTCAAGCAATTTACAGCCTCATTTCAAGATCTAACTACTTGCAAGTTTCAAAAGGTGATACATGATTTCAGTGATGAGCTGAAGAATATACTGGGGTGAGGAAAACATCACACTAGGAATGGGACTGCCCTTACCTGTTGGTTTTATTGGGATTGTATTCATAGGACTCTTTGATTGCATTGATCATTCTCTTTGAATTGATTCGCCAGAGTTTCAGGGAGTGATCCATGCCACAAGACATAATTTTTTCACCAAGGAGGTCATAATCCTATACACAGAATGTAGCAACTTCAATTTCCCATACAAGATTAAAATAAAATCAACAGTGTAGCCTCCAGATTATACAAATCAGGTTATTAGCTATCCTATTAAGCAAATTTCCATTTCCTGACCTATAATTAAAATGCAAACCACAATTTAAAATTTGTTTAGCAAAGTAGGGGAAAAAACTTTGGAGCGGGGGTAGGACAGCACTGATAAATTTCAAGCTGCTCAACAGTTTTTCACTTACTGCACTTAAAACTTCATCCCTGTGCCCTTCTACTCCTCCAAATATTGCAACCAAAGTGTCTGTTTGAATGTTCCACAGTCTCAATGCATGATCTAGTAAAAAGGGGAGGGGAAACAGAAAGGTTAGATTCCATCATCTCACAATAAACGCAATTGTATGTTCTGATCAACTAGGTGGTTCAACCCCAAAACTGCATACAAAACTTATTGACCTGGTTCACATGTATTGCTAAAGCAAACCATGGCTTGGGGGTCATGGCCTCCCCGCCCCCTTCTCCATCATTTTGCTGCTGTGCTGAGTCAGTCATGGTTTGGCTTAATGCCGTCTGAACCTGGACTCACTGTTTTCCTCAGACAAACCTTTAACTATGGTTTGGAGAGCTAAACCATGAGCTCATATTCGGACAACATGCAAAGCCAAACCATGGCTCAGTGCAGTACACAGCAAAAACAACCAGGGAGGAGCAAATCGGCGGCAACCTCCTCTCAAGGCTTGTTCCCATAATGTAGCTGAGCCATAGTTTAGTGCCATGTCCAAAAAGCGGAAACCTAGGAAGGGAGTAACAGCCATTGTGCAATTCCCTCCACACAAAGGTGTATTTAGCTGAAGACATACCTCTTTACCTTTGACACCTGTGATACATTTTTTTTTAGGATACACCCTCTGCTCTAGACTCTTTTAACTGATTTTGATATTATATTTTTAAACTGTTCTAAACCACCCTTGTATATAATGGATATATAATCTAAATTAAGGGGGGGCAAAATATGAAGATGCTGTTATATGTACTGAAAGCTAATTTGTGAAAATGTGTTGGGTAGTTTACATTTCAAAATGCATTCTCCTTCCCACACCAATTTGAGGTTCCTATTTGGGATGTTGTGTGCATTTTTGGTGTCACCCTTTCCTCTTTTAGCTCTTACAGAACTAACCCACTACCAGATTGTTCCTAAACATTCAAAAGGAACCTACTTCCATACCTTTGCTCACAGACAAGAGGAGATTTGGATCCCTGGGATGAAATTTCAATTCGTTGATTGCGTTGCCATGACCCACATAATGCTACAACAGAATTCAGAGGTCCGGTTATTCCCTCCACATCTCTGTATTTTTTGCATCAAAATGTTAGAATCAATTTTGAGTATTAATATTTACATCTTGGACCAACTCACCTTTATGCACTGCATTGTAATGGGATTAATTATCCTAATGATGCCCCTTGATCCAGCCACAGCCAGAAGGGGGTGGCTTGTATTGCTATCATAGGTCCATGCACAAGTATAAAAGTTTTCATCTGCCTGAAGTGTGCAGTTAAGGGCTAGACACGCACCTGTGGGAAGTCCCACTGCCCACCAGATATTTAACCAAAAATATTTAAACATAAACAAAGCAATCTAAAGTTCACGAAGCAGAAAGCCAAGTGCTGCTCCCTACTGGGCTTATGTGAAAGTGCAGAGAATGGTTTGAAGCACCCCATCAGTGGGAAAACAGAGAAACCACTGGCCTGGAAGGGACCATTCTGCAATGAACTCCAAAATTTGACATGGAAGGACATCATTTACTTTCACCATATTAACTGAAGTTAGTCTTGCAGAGTGTTTATTTAACTGCGTTCTCATTAAGCAGGGAAAGCTATGAAACCATTCTCAAACCAGCCCTAGAAACAAAGACCTAGCAAAGGATACATCGGCATCCACGTAAGACTGTAGCAACCGTATTTCTCCTTGCGAATGGCATTCATATAAAGTAACCTGGAGGTGGATAAAGCACAAGAAATTAGAGAGTTCCCGATTCCCACAGCTGAACAATACAGTGTATAGAATTAGTCATACAATATTCAAGTTTCCATCCACTTCTACTGAGAGCGATGGAGGTTGGTCCATTAGGGCAAATGGAGCACTGCTGCCCCACCAACCTCATTCTGCCTGCAGCCAGCCCTCTTCTGCCTGCCTTTCCTCCCTACTTGCAGCCCGTCAAAGGGGCGGCCCTACTTGTGAGCCCCCCCCCTCCTCAGTTTCAGTATTGCCCTTACAGAACTCAGCAGAAGAGGCAGATGGGGACAAAAGTAGAATTAGTTGGCTTGGCTTCGCATTGGCTGCACCTGTCACTGACTTGGGTTCTACCTACTGCTGGGCTTCCCTACCTTCCACTCTACCAGTCCCAAAGGGCACTACCACTGATTGAGGGAGACACAATGACTTCATCTGTGTGCATTCCTAATATATCACCAGGTCAGCAATTTCCTCAAGTTGTCCTCAGGCCTGTTCAAACCACACAACCTTCTCTTATGTCTACAGTGAATGGGCCTCAGGTTCCTATGCTACCTCTGATATATGAAGCCTAGTTAAAAGGTAAAGGTACCCCTGCCCGTACGGGCCAGTCGTGTCTGACTCTAGGGTTGTGCGCTCATCTCACTTAAGAGGCAGGGGGCCAGCGCTGTCCGGAGACACTTCCAGGTCACGTGCCCAGTGTGACGAAGCTGCTCTGGCGAGCCAGCACCAGCGCAGCACATGGAAACGCCATTTACCTTCCCGCTATAAAGCGGTACCTATTTATCTACTTGCACTTAGGGGTGCTTTCGAACTGCTAGGTGGGCAGGAGCTGGGACCGAAAGACAGGAGCTCACCCCGCCACGGGGATTCGAACCGCCGACCATACGATCGGCAAGTCCTAGGCACTGAGGTTTTACCCACAGCACCACCCGCATCCCACAGCCTAGTTAGAGAATTACCAAAAAAAAAATCTTTGCTGGAAGTTATTTAGCTAAAATGAGCAGTTATTACCAATCGTTAAAACAACTACCTTTGAGAGGAGTGCTCGATTATAGCAGCAGCTGTAGGAAGCTAACTGTTTCAAGGCTTATGTAGTTTTTTTCACCTACTGCTTATTGACATCGCACTACTTGAGCAGATTGCAAATGTCTCTTTTGAGGTGTTTCCATATGCTGCCAGGCAAGCGGGGGGGGGGGGGGGCATTTTTAAAAACAGGATTTTGACATTTTACTTCAGCTGCACACCCAATGGACAGACACATGATTTTTCCTTTCAGACCCAACTTTTATACTCAACTGAGTATGAGCATTCTCAACACACCTTCAACTGGAAGTGTTCCTAGCAAACCCATGTATATGCTTATCTAGGACTGTGGCCATCTGCAACTACTTTTGCACTATACTATCGTACCACATCACAAAACTGTTTAATTTGGCTCTTGGGATCAGAAATAATGCCTAGAGTTTGGAAAAAACCTGCAAGACATATTTCAACGTTAGGAAAAGGAAGCAAGATCTTGGAAAGCAGTAAATAAGCGAAATGTAAAATAAGTTTCAACATGTCACTCACTCTGTTACTGCCAACCGTAGCAAAAACCAGGGGATCGCCTTCCTTGCTGTGCCAGTTAAACTGTACCCCAAACAATGGCAGACTATGGTCTTCCTGAAAATGAAAAAGGTATAAGAAGAATTTGCTTCAAAACAAAAGTTGTGAGAGAAGACAAATGCATTTAATATATTTAGGACATTTATTTTCAGGGCAGAAGTACACTTTATGTGCACTATGGGGATGCTGCTGAAAAAACAGCATTCCAATGATGACCTCTCTCCCTGTCATCAGTACCATTTTGGAACACTTACCTAGGTTGCAATGTTATCGCTCCCATCAGCCCCAGCCAGGGTGGCTAATAATCAGGGATCATGGGAGATGTAGTCTAAACACATCTACATGGTCCTACATGGTCACAGGGTCCCCAACCCTGATGTAGAATGAGGGAGCGGAAACATACTGCACGACATCATAGGGAAGTATTTCCAAGTGGTACAAGGAAGCTATTTTTGGTGGCAACACTATGTCACCAACACTACTAGGCTAAGGTGACTTGTCTGCATTAGCAGATTTTTTTTTGAACAAACCTTAGAGATTGAGAGGAAGGGGTGTTGCCCATGGGACAACTCTACTATTAGTAAGCCATTCATGAAAGCCAATGCCTGCCAGAATCGAATTGTGTCCAGCCTACTCCAGGAAACCTAGGTATACATGCTAATTAACCCACTGTAGGACTTGCTGGTGAAGGGTATATAATAAATGTCATAATAAATAAATAAATGGCACAATTTTCCTTCCAAGTTTTGAGTTTTCCAACTGAAGTTATAAGCATGGACTAGGATGGAAATGGAAAAATAGGGCTCAACAACTGGTAGGAAAAGAAACTAAACAAAAGCATTGCCTTTCCAATCTCACTAGAAGTCTTATTCCAATTTATGATACAGGACGCTAGGAACTGGGAGCAGGCAGGAGTACAGTATTAAAGAATAAATCTATAAATACTGACATTTCAAGGATTCCAAGTATCATGTCAGATTTTAAATAACTCAGCAACATACACAGAATACAAATTATCCACCCTTAGTCAAAACAAGTATGTTACCCTTCTCACAATGTTTTACTGGGAGTTGTAGGGAACAGCTTAGTGCAACCTTCCGCAACCTGGCCCCCTCCAAATATTTGGACTACAGCTCCCATCATCCCTGATCACTGGCCATGCTGATTGGCACAGATGGGAGTTGAAAGTCAAAAACATCTGGGGGGGGGGGAACTAGGTTGGGGAAGGCTGCCCTGATGGAAGAGCACATCTTACATGTGTAAACGGCTCAAGCATAAATTCCCACACCACCAATTAAAAGGATCAGAGCAGATAGTAGGATATGCTGTAACAAATACAGCAATCTACAAACAACACCACAGACTTTTGATTATCTTTTGAAAATAAAACTTTTGATAATTTTTTTCCTGCTAAATGCCTTCTCCCCAAGACAGGCATGTGCTGTAACTGTGTTGTTATTATATTTTCAAAGGTCTCCAGGCCTATACTTCTATTTCAAAAGAAGCCGGCCTTCACCTTCAGTGGCTGATCTTAGCCACCCGAAAAGAGAGACTACACCCTTCAGTTTCCTGTTATTTGTTAAAACATATCTTGCTTTCCTGTGGTACAAACTTCAACTAAAGGCAACAAGGTGAAACATGTACAAAAGCACGCAAAGAACATTTAGAATAAGAGTTTTGGACTGATCCGAGAGAAAACACTGCTTTAAGCTTTAAAGGACTGCAATGCTGAAAAACAGCATCAACATGATAGTGATTGCTATCTGCAGGATGTGTCCATAATCTAACTTACCTGCTGCCACAGAAAGAGTTATTATTATATTACAAATAATATATAGGCAACTTTCAACTTAGGTGGGGGTTAAATTCCAGACATAGTGCAAAAAGCCAAAATCACATATAGTCAAATCACATTGGGTTCAATGGTGAGTAGGATTGCCAAAGTCTTTTCCTCTGGATGCCCACACACTTTTTATTTTTTATAGCTTTTTTTGCCAAGTGTGTAAAGCTGAATGCACACAAGTTAAATGTGTGTGTGTTGCGAGTTACCCATATTTCTCTAAAGCTGCTTCTGATTTTCCCTTCATACGCGCAGGACCTGCTACTTGGTTAAGTGTGCTTAGGTGGCAGGGCCACTAGCTTACATGGAGAATGTGACTACCCACAGCTATTTGCCATGTGAAGTACAAGAAGCCTGTTCTGAGGCAGCATTTTCCTGAACGCAAGATCTTCCTTATGGACTGCCCAGAACCACCACCCGACTGCTGTTTGAAAAAGAATGCCAGTTCAAATATGCCTCGTTCTGATCCAGTAAATAAGTTATTTGAATCACTGAAGTACAAAACACTGTTGCAGTGGTACCTCAGGTTAAGAACTTAATTCGTTCTAGAGGTCCGTTCTTAACCTGAAACAGTTCTTAACCTGAGGTACCACTTTAGCTAATGGGGCCTCCCGCTGCTGCCACACCACTGCCACGTGATTTCTGTTCTCATCCTGAAGCAAAGAATGAGAAAGGTACTATTTCTGGGTTAGGGGAGTCTGTAACCTGAAGCGTCTGTAACCCAAGGTACCACTGTATAAAGGCAGCAAGCAATTTTCATTCTAATGAGATGTCTGCTGACAAAATACCTTGAGGCTGTTTACACATTTGAAGGAGTATTTGCATTTCTTTGACTTCCATTTTCCTTTCCCCCAGCTTTTTCTTCCTGGAGCATTGGGGGTGTTTGTAGGGGTATCAGGGCGTTCAGTGTTAGTCCCACTCTCTATGCTAACAGCATCATCCTGAAAGCATAAAGAAGGTTGGTTTTCAAAACAGATCAAGACCCACATTCACAGCAAAAAAGCTAACTTACTAAGTGAAGGAAGATCCTCCAGCTACTTCAGAACAATGAGGCAACCTTACTCAGAAATAGAGGATACTGAGCAACTAAAAGTATTCAACGACAACAGGCAAGATGATTCACACGTTTAGAGAATGAGTGGGCAGATCTATTTGTCATTTGCCACAGATTGCCAAGGATTTCTGATTCCCAGCTGTTTTAAACAATAGCAGCAACAATTATTTCCCCCAATTGCTCCTAAATTATTCCACTGAAATAAAAAAAGCTTGCAGTAAGCAGAAATAGTTTTTTGTCTTGAAGGACTGCGGGCTCCATTCAGTTCAGGGTCTCAAAGCAAACTCCTGTGCTTAAACTTCTTTAAATCCAAGTGTATGGCTTCTGTGCCAAGCTCTGGTTGGTGAATCCTGGCATATTAGTGAAAACCTAAGTAAATGTCAAATAAGGGGTATCTAACCTGAGTTCTTGCCAATTTGCTGGTTTCCTAAAAGCAGAGAATCATCAGCTTTACTTTCTTTCTTTTTAACATAGGTAGAAACTTAGGATGCCATTGAAAATTATTTTGCCTACCCATCTCTTCCATTCAGAAACAAATTTCCTTCAACAGAGAAAGCTAGCAAGCCAGTGAGAAGAGTTACAGACTAACTTCACCCCTGACATGCTAGCTTTCTATGTGAAGATAACTGGAGTGGATACAGAGAAGATGGCTAACACAGAAGCCTAAATATAATCAGGGAAAAGTATTTTAGCCCAACTCTCTCCCTAACTCATTCTAATGTTCTGTTTATAAAAGCAAGTGTAGCAAGATGGCAAATATAAAAGCCCAGGTTCCAGGAGGAAACTGTTCTACATCAGAATTCTTCTTGGCACCCTAGCTATCTAGATGCAAAGGGGTCCTCCTTTGATTTCTTCTCATGAACAAGCACTCCACCACCTGCAGCCTAAAAGCCTAGAGCAATAGCATCCCACTCACAGGCTAACCACCTGTATATGAACATCGGTTTCTGAACAGCAGCAGTGTATCATCAAGAGAACAACCCGCCAGATGCTGTGGCCTCCCAAAGCCCCAATCAGCCCCAGCCAGCATGGGCTAGCGGTCAGGGATGACTGCAGCTGCATAGACCTTCCACCTTTGACCTTTAAACCTGCTTTCTCCCACCTGGCTCCAGAAGCTGGTGGGCTACAGCTCCCATCCTTCCTTACCACTGCTCCCAGGGCCAGCGGTAGATCACCATCAATCTCATTTACGAATTGCTTCCCGTGAGGCACCCCAAAGAGGATTAAGGTCTAGGAAGAGGTTGCAGACCCACCTTCAGGGCAGCAGGTTGGAGAGGGGAGGCTGCTTTGCAGCAGGGGGAATGGGACCCTCCAGCCCTTGAACCACAACTCCCAACAGCCCCAGAAACCCCCTCGGGAGATTGTGGACTCTCCTTCCTTGAAGGTAAGCAGAAGCTGAGTGGCCATCTATCATGGATGCTTTAAGTTGATGATTCCTGCATTGCCGGGGGTTGGACTAGATGACCCTTGGGGGTCCCTTCCACCTCCACAACCATATACAATATCTTTATTGTCATTGTCCCATGCAGAACAATGCAATTGAAAAACTACATAGAACATTCAAAACCCCCTAAAAACTCTGAAACCCCATTTTAAAATACACTATACTATAGAGACCCCTTATGCTGCAACTTTTCCTTTTTCTTGCGAGGAATCTTATTCAGAATAAGGGAATTTGCCTTTAAAAAAGGGAAACGTTGACAGCTATGTCTACAACTCAATGATCGGAGTTGCAGTTCAGCAATACCTGGAGGCTCCCCCACACTTGCCCTAAGGGAGCCTCAGTGTGGTGAACAGTGAAGAGTGCCTGGCTAGGACCTGGGTTCAAATCCCTACTCATCCACGAAGCTCGCTGGGTGACTCTGGAGCCAGTCACCCACTCTTAGCCTAACCTACCTAGTGAAGAAAAAATGGGGAGGTGGGGAACCATGTGCCTGAACTCCTTGGAAGATAAAGGCGGCATATAAATAAGTAAATTAATAATGAAAATTATAAACAGGACAGCCATAACCTCAGGCTCCCCCTCTCAGGAGGGGGGAGGGAAGAAGACCACCAGCCCCCCCCCCCGCGTTGCTAAGAGACGCGCTAGGCCCCAAGCCTGAGAGAGGGGTGTCTTCCTATCTCAGGGCCCCCCGCTCACGTTCTCGTCGCCAGACAGGTCCCCCGGGTTGCTGTTCTCGTCGCTGCTCAGCTTCTGCTTCTTCGCCGGCATCTCAGCTCCCGCTCCCGCTCCCGCCGCCGCCGCCACCCCCGCGGACGATGCTGCCGCCGCCTCCGAAGCCGCCTCTCCTCTGCCTCCGCCTCCTCTCCGCCGCTCAGACATTTTCCCCGCCCCTCATCCCCGAGGCCGTAAAGCGCGGCGCAGACGGTGTCGCGAACGGCCAGGTTCCCAAAGCGTGAGGGCGGAGAGAGGAGACGGAGGCGCACGCGGAGGGAGGGGGCGGGGCGAGGGAGGCGCGAGAGAGCGTCTATTGGAGCTTAACCGCTCCGCCGCAAAGCGCGACCGGCTTTCCACCCGCCCCTTGGCGTCGTAAAAAGTTTAACAGAGAGCGCGTGCACCATGCGCGCGGCAGAAAGAGAAGGCCGTGCAGTGACGTAGGGGAGGGAGAGGCGAGGCTGGCCGTTGGCCGTTAGAGGGCGCGCGCGCTTCTGGGAACCGGGTGTGATTTTGATTTACAGTATTTTATTTTTTTGCGCGTGCTTGGCGGGTCACGTCCGCACGACGTTCTTTTAAAGCGGCCTTGCACCCAGGGCCGGATTTAAGTTTGATGAGGCCTTAAGCTACTGAAGGTAATGGGGCCCTTTAGATGTCCAGCTATCCTTTGTCAACAACAAATTGTCGCTGTTTTCTGTTGAAAATATGCTATATGGTAATTTGTGGACCTAATAGGTATCTAAAGCCATTTGCACGTAACAAAAATATGTATTTTATCAAAGTAGTTGTTGGACTGAAATACAATTAAGAAGTAGTATATTAATAGTGAAATGCAATTAAGTATAGTAATAGTGAAATAATTATTAAGCTCTAACTTGAAATGGTTTTTTTATTCATAACAAACTTAAATATGCAAACACATTGGTATTTGGCAATAACAAAAGTTCCTTTAGAAACACAATTTGCAAAGACTCGTAATGGGGGGGAGGGGCAAGAGAGTGGGGCCCTAAGCTATAGCTTGTTTAGCTTATACGTAAATCCAGCCCTGTTTGCACCGCTTTCCAATGGCTTTCCTTTGGGAATGTTTCTTTCTTTTTGGTCGCGTAACAATCAATAAAACCAATTAAAAACATCGCCACCAAAAAATCCCGCCATATTAATACGACAGTACAGTAGTACCTCTGGATGCGAACGGGATCCGTTCTGGAGCCCCGTTTGCATCCAGAAGCGAACGCAACCTCCGCGTGCGCGGGTCATGATGCGCCACACATGCGCGTGATGTCATTTTGACTGTCTTTTTTTTTTTTTATAATAATTTTTATTAATTTACAACAAAATATAACAAACAAATAAAATATGTTTCACATTTCATATTTCAGTCTCTTAGTTCTTAATTTAGACTTCCCTCAGCTTTTCCGCAAATCTTTCGTAGCCATGTTTAAATTTTCGCATTTCCTTTTTTACCCATTGCCATTTAAATATATTTTTCATTCATCTTCCTTTAGACAATGTCTCTCAAATGTTCACAGTGCTCTTTTAAAACCTTCTAGCGTTATTTGTCCATCACTTAGGCTCTCCAGATATTTAACAAATTTCCCCCAGTTTTCTGTAAACTTTTGGTCTCTTAGGTACCTAATCTTTCCAGTCATCTTATCTAGTTCAGCATAGTCTAACAACTTAGACCTCCATTCTTCGAGTGTCGGCATTTCTTGTTGTTTCCACCTCTGCGCCAGTAGCATTCTTGCTGCAGTCACTGCATATTGAAAAAATTTACTGTCCTTTCTCTTAATTTCTTTTCCTAAAATACCGAGCAGAAAGATCTCTGGTTTCTTTGTAAAAGTGTACTTCAAAATCTTCTTCAATTCATTATATATCAGTTCCCAGAATTCTTTCACTCTCTTACATTCCCACCACATATGATAGAAAGAACCCACATTTTCTTTACATTTCCAACACTTATTACAAGTCTTATACATTTTTGCCAGTTTTACAGGTGTTATATACCACCTGTAAAACATTTTCATCACATTCTCTTTCAGTGACATGCATGCAGTAAATTTTAAATTCTCTTTCCATAATTTTTCCCACTCTACCAGTTGTATATTATAGCCAAAGTCTCTGGCCCAATGGATCATAACCGACTTTACCTCTTCATCTTTTAAATTCCATTCTAACAGCAAATTATACATTTTTGAGAGGATTTTTACCTCCTTATTGACTATTTCAGACTGAAATGTCGAGTCTTTATCTGTATACCCCCATTCTCTTGCGTCTTTCCTAAACATTTCATTCACCTGATAATAATGCAACCAGTCATAAACATATTTTTTGACTTGTTCATATGGTTTCATCTTCCATTTTCCTCCTTCTTTCACTAGCAATTGGCTATACGTCGCCCATTCACCTCTCATATTGGTTCTTTTGACACTCATGACCTCTAATGGTGATAACCAGTGTGGTATTTTAGGTTCTAATAGGTTTTTATACCTATCCCAGACTTCTATTAATGGACCTCGGAAGATGTGGTCTCCAAAACCTTTATGTACTTTTTTCTTATCCTTCCACAAATACGCATGCCAACCAAATCTATTATCATATCCTTCTAAATCTAACAGTTCCTTATTCTCTAGTTTTATCCATTCTTTCAACCAGCAAAGACATGATGCCTCATAATATAATTTCAGATCTGGCAGGGCAAAGCCTCCTCTTTGTCTTATGTCTGTTAGAAGTTTATATTGTATTCTCGGCTTTTTGCCCTGCCATATGTATCTTGAAATCATTCTTTGCCATTCTTTAAATAGACTCATCCCCTTAATTATCGGGATAGTCTGGAACAAAAATAACATTCTTGGCAACACGTTCATTTTGATTATGGAGATTCTTCCCCATAATGAGAATTTCATTCTTCCCCACACTTCTAGGTCCTTCTTAATTGCATTCCACACTGGTATATAGTTATTTTGAAATAGGTCGATATTTTTCGGAGTTAGCCATATTCCCAGATATTTCACTTTTTTAACCGCCTCTATCTCCAGTTGTTGTTGCATTATTTCGATTCCACTTTGGTCCATATTCTTTACGATCATTTTGGTTTTTTTCTTATTTAGTTTAAAGCCTGCCACTTCTCCAAACTTGTCCATCTCCTCCACCACCTCCTTGGCCGTGATTGCTGGCTCTTCTATTGTTACCACCAGGTCATCTGCAAATGCTTTAATTTTGTATTCGTTTTGCCCAATCGTTACCCCTTTTATGTTTTCATTTTGTCTTATCGAATTCAGAAGAACTTCTAACACCGTTATGAATAATAATGGCGAAAGTGGGCATCCTTGTCTTGTTCCTTTAGAGATTTTCAATTCTTCTGTTATAACATTATTTATTATAAGTTTAGCTCTTTGTTCTGTATAAATTGCCTTTATTCCATTGAAGAAATCTTCACCTATTTCCATGTATTCCAGGTTTCTCAACATAAAGTCCCAAGCTATATTGTCAAATGCTTTCTCTGCATCCACGAACATCATCATAGCTTGTTTATCAATCCTGACAGACAGATATTCCATTAAATTGATTACATTTCTTATGTTATCTTTCATCTGTCTGCCTGGAAGGAAACCAGCTTGGTCTTTGTGGATATAGTCTCGTAATATTCTTTTCAGTCTTTTCGCAAGTATCCCTGCGAATATCTTATAGTCTGTATTCAACAATGATATCGGTCTATAATTTTTAACTTGGGTTAAGTCTGAGTCCTGTTTTGGTAAAAATGTAATAAATGCTTCTTTCCAGGTTTCCGGGATGTCTCTTTCTTTTAATATGTTGTTCATAACTTCCTTCAACGGCGGTGATACAATAGATTTCATTTCTTTGTAATATCCTGCGGTGAATCCATCTGGCCCTGGAGCTTTTCCCCTTTTCAGATCTTTTATAACTTCCTTTATTTCCTCCTCATCTATTGGGGTATTTAACCACTGCTTTTTCTCAGTCGGGATCTTTTGCACCTTTTTCTCTTTAAGATATCTCTCGATTTTTCTCAAATTGTTTTTCTCTTTCTTCTTATATAGTCCTCTATAATAGTCCAAGAACCCCTTTCTAATCCCTTTCGGGTTGACTATCTCTTCTCCTTCCACCATAATTTTGTTTATTGTACTTTGTTCTTTCCTTTTTTTGATTTGCCATGCCAACCATTTGCCGGATTTATTCGCATGTTCAAAGTTGTTTTGTCTCAGTCTTTTAATATTCCATTCAACCTCTTTATTTATTATCATTGCAAATTGGCTTTGTAATATTTTAATGTTTTCTCTTGCCTTTGTGTTGTTCGGGTGTCTGATTAATTTCTGTTCGTTGTCCATTATTTGCTTCAAAATTTCTTTTTTCTTCTTTTCTTTGTTTTTATTCTTAATTGAATTCTGTTGAATAAAGAATCCTCTCATTACTGCTTTACTTGCGTCCCAGACAACATTTATTTTTGTCCCTTTATTACAGTTGTCCACAAAATATTCCGTCAATTTCTTCTGTGCTTTTTCTATTACTTCTTGGTCGTCTAACAGATAGTCATTCATCCTCCATCTGAAGGATCTTTCTTCATAACCTTTCAGTTCCAGTTTTATTGGACTATGGTCGGAAATCACCTTCGGTTGAATTTCAATTAGTTGGGTTCTTGGAGTAAGTTCCGTTGAGATCCAAATTTGATCAATTCTAGACATCGACTGGTTCGGTTCCGAATAATAAGTGAATTGTTTGTCTAGTGGGTGTCTAAGCCTCCAAATGTCTATCAGATTCAAGTTTTTAATCATCGAAAAAAAAGATTTTGGTAGTTTCCCATCTTTACTTACTCCTTCTCTATGTCTGTCCATTTCTAGTGAAACCACTCCATTCATATCTCCCATTATTATTATTTTTTGATCCATATATTCAAATAATTTTTCTTCCAGAATTTTGTAGAACTCAGTCTTGTTTCCATTAGGTGCATAGATCCCGACTATAATTAAATTTTCTCCTTGCCATTTGATTCTAACCGCAGTTATCCTTCCGTCTTCATCCTTGAATATTTGTTGGGCTTCAATTTTGTTGTTAATGTAGATGACCACCCCTCTTTTCTTTTGTTTGTCTGAAGATATAAATTCATTTCCCAGTCTTTTGTTAGTCAGTATCTTTTTCTGTCTTCTTGCCACATGTGTTTCTTGTAAGCATATTATATCTAAGTGTTTTTTCTTCAAAAATTGTTCAATTCTGTTCCTCTTTTTTTTGTCGTTCATTCCGTTGATGTTCCAATTCCATATTTTCAACGCCATGTCTTCCAAATTTTTAATTTTAATAATTTTTTATTATTTTTACAATTTGGCTTCTTCTTCCTCTTCCTCTTCTTCTTCGTCTGTCTTCTTCTCCTTTTCTTCTTCCTCTTCCTCTTCTGATTCACCTGTTGCTCCTTCATCCACTCCTTTATCCTCTTCTTTCTCTGATTTCAACTCTTTGTATTTTCTTAAGAATTTTCCCATCTCTTCTGAACTTGTCAGTCTGTGTCTTTTGCCTTTATATGCGAATGTTATCCCTTCTGGGAATTCCCATCTAAAGTCAATCTTGTTCTTTTTCAATGTCTGAACCAGTGATTTATAAGTATCTCTTCGTTTAAGTAGTCTAATTGGAACATCTTTGAATATGATTATATAATTCCCATTAATATTCAGTCTTTTTTCTCTATTCTTCTGCAGAATTGTATTCCTCATGTCTCTGTCTTTAAATGTAATTAGGCAATCTCCTACAAATCTTCTTGCTTTTGTTGATTTTACTCTCATTCTGAATGCATTTTGCACCGTTTTTGCCATTTCTTCCACTGGAATCTCTAACCATTGTGCTAACTCTGAAATCAGTTTATCTTTTATATTCTCTCCCTGTGTTTCTGGTACCGATCTCAATCTTAAATTCACTTCTCTCTGTCTGAGTTCATTCATAGCAATTAAGTCTTTCATGTCTTCCTGTGCTTTGCTTAATTCGCTCATTTCCCTTTTAATTTTCTCTTCTTCCTTTCTGACATCCTTCATTTCCATCTTTGTCTTCTTCATTCCTTCCTCCAATGATTGCGTCCTTTTCACCACCTCTTTCAGTTGTCCTTTCAATTCCTTTACTGTCTCATCTATTTTTTTATCCACATTTCCAATTTTATTATCTACATTTTCTAATTTTGTTTCCAAATTATTCTGGCTTTGTTTAATATCCGCAAACATTTTTAAAATCTCTGTCTTAAACTCTGTTTCCTGTTTGGACCCCTTTCTATCCGATGGTGTCCCTTCCATCCCCTTCTTCCCCGGATTAGACATTGTATCTCAATTTATGTCCCAAAATATCAACAATTATTTCCAAACAATCAATTTAAGTCCGATGATTAAAAAACAAATTTTTTAGATTTTCTAAATTTTAGTTCATCAATAATTCATCAATAGTTCATCAATTGTCCATTTTCTTCTTGCCTCCAATCAGGCTAATCCTTTTTTAAATAGAGCAGATTATAAATTAATCCTTTTTAAATAAAGCAAATTATAAATTAAAATAAATTATCTTCTTGCCTCCATTCAGGCTAATCCATTTTGAATAGAACTTCCTCTTCTTGCCTCTACTCAGGCTAATCCACTTTTGGGGCCAAAACAAATTTATAAGTCCTTCAAATTCCGGGGGCCCAATTGGAATCAAATCAACAACTTTTAAAAAAAGACAGAAATAATCAGTTCAAATTAATCAATCGGTACCACAAAGCACTTCAGAATGGAGCCAAACGGTGAGAATTTTCCAAAAAGTCCAAAAAATGCCAATCGTGGCAGAAAGTCCAAAAAAAAGAAAAGGGAAATAAAAACAAACTGCTATTTCTTTATTCACCACCAGAGGGTGTAGCGCATTGGAGTGACGTAGTTATCAAAGCAGGTAAATTTTTTTTAAAAAAATTGGTAGTTAATTTAACTTATTCCCCCAAAAATAAGTCCATTAAAGATATTAGTCTATTGCTTAACAGTCCCAACTTTCCAGTCCGTAAATATTATTAACTTTTGCCGTTTATGTTGTAGAAAATGCTTGGTAAATAATAATGGCGGCGGGGGCTTCTCTTCCGTTCCGCAGACTGTTGTTCCGTTCAAGCGATAGAGTCACGGAAGCACCCCTTTAAAAATAATAATCCCCCTCAGTTAAACAGAAAGCCTCTTTTTTTTAATTAATATTTGTCTTCTGTTCCCCCCTTATTTTCCAATTATTTAAGGCTTTTAAAAGTTTTCCGAATATCTTATGGAGGGAAAGGGACTATGACCGCCAGGGTGACTCACTTTCCTTTGTTGCCGCTCTGCCCATAACGCTGCGTCCTTTCGATTTCGGCTGCCGGCTGAACTCGGAGAATATTAAACTTTTACTCCCCGGGACTTCCTTGTTTGTTCCTTGCGCCTTATTGTTCACTCTAATTCCGGTGCCGGGTTTTCAGTAATTTTGAGAGCGAAGCGCTTCCACGGCAAGCTCGGGGCTTCGCTATTTGGAGGTAGTTAATGGCGTCCCTCGACCCGCTGGCCCGCTCCGCCGTTCTCTTCACTTCTTACGAAGCTACCTGACGGCCGGGCGAGCCGCTTCTGGTACCGCCGGGAACCTGACCTTCTGGACTCCCACCAGAGGTGCTTTTCGGGGGCTACTGCGCCCTGTAACCCCCCTGTCCCTCCAAAATAGCCTGGGATTTCCCTCCCGGAAAAATCCCCGCTTGCGACGAGATCGCGCTCCACCGGAAGACTGTCTTGGCATGCGCGAGCAGCAAAACCCGGAAGTAACACGCTCCGTTACTTCTGGGTCGCCGGGGCACGCAACCCAAAAATACTTATCCCGAAGCTACTTCAACTGAGGTATGACTGTACTGTGGGTTCTGGTTTTGCCAAAGGACACTCTCCCCTCGCCCCCAAGAGCCACAATTTTCAGGACCTTTAATAAAATACTTACAGTGTTTATCCACAATTCATGTCCCATTCATGTCAATCAAGTACCGCTGCAGATTGTTATAAACTACAACTCACGTGAGCCCCAGCAAGCATGGCAAATTGACAGGGATGATGGGAGTTGTAGTTCAGGAACTCTAGAGGGCCAAAGGTTCCCCACATCTGCTGTAACCAGAGCCGGATTTAGGTTTGATGAGGCCCTAAGCTACTGAAGGTAATGGGGCCCTTTACATGTCCAGCTGTCCTTTGTCAACAACAAATTGATGCTGTTTTTTGTGTTGAATATATACTATATGGTAATTTATGAACCTAATAGGTATCTAAAGTCATTTGCACATAACAAAATATGTATTTTATCAAAGTAATTGTTGAACTGAAATACAATTAAGAAGAAGTATATTAATAGTGAAATACAATGAAGAAGAAGTATTTTGGGAAATCCGGCACTGGTAATCCTATTCATGTGCAGAGTTGAGCTGTAAGGCAGAGATCAGCAGGTCATTCCTTCCCCCATTTTGTGTAGAAATGGTGAGATGGGAGAAGCTTCACTCCACAGCTGTAAAAGACTGTGATAGGAATCTTATGGTCTTAGATATATGGTAATGTTCATAAGTGTACCAACCAAGCACATACATAGATCAGCACAGGAAGGCCAACCTGGAACCATTTTGATTCCTAAACTGAGCAAATGTTTTCTCTGCAAGGTCAAACTGGAAAAGCCTCCCCATTGTCTCTTTCCTCACAAATTCTGTCTTAAGGACACATTTAAGATATGAATAGGGTGTGAGCCTGTGACTTGGCCCAGGAACTAAGTATTTATCATTACCAAAGACTGGCCAGGCTGCCCAGGAAATCCAATCAAGTAACCTGCCAGACAGGAGATAAACATGGACAAGAGATAACATTTAAATTTCTGTTTAGACCGCCTTTTCTATGATGTAGGTATGATGTATCTGAGGGGTGGTCTTAGGTTACACCCCTTCTTCGATGTATGTATGATGTTTCTGGGGGTGGTCCTGATCTACAGGATGGGAATTTCAAAAGTTTTTTAAAGGCCTTGCACACCATTTTTCTGGGTCCCTCCTCTCTTCTGCGGGTGAGGGGAGCACCCTGTTGCAACAGATCAATAAAGATCAAGCTTACTAGCTGCTTTGCTTCTCAATATTCTCTGGTTGGCCTCTGTTATTCTCTCCTACCAATAGGGAACCTATGTAAGGACTCTATATGGACTCTTGGATACCCCATAAGGGAAAAGGGCAATTTTTATTTATCTTCTTTCCATAATGCTAAAAGTGCAATCTGCGACAATTCAATTAAGGCTGCAAGCAAGCGCTTGCCTGGGAGTAAATCCCAGCGAAGCGTTTGAACACAACAGGGCTTTCTTCTGAGTAGGCATGTATAAGATTGCCCTGTTTGTGACAATTTTCACAAACAAAAAGACAATGGTTTGCTCCCCAGTGTGGCCCCTACAGCTTTAAGAAAATGTTAAGAAACTGCAGAAGCTTTGAAACTGCTGAGAAAAGCATTTTGCTTTGCAAGTTGCCTCCCCCCCCCCCATGGGGCGGAAAGAAGCTGAAACTTTTATCGCAATGCAATACACGCAGGTTCACAAAGCACAATAGCTTCGTGTAACACAGTGTATTCATATGAAGACCATTCAGGCACCATGAATTAAAGCTCTGTCAGCAAAATCATGCCTCGTGCACTTCTGGCCAGCAACAGCTGGTTGCTTTCCTGAACAAGGTAATGGGGAAATGTTTCTGTGCATATGATTGGAGGAAATTGAAATTCTTTGTGAAAAAAACTTATAAATAACCCCCCAGGAGGTTGGGAGGGTTGGTTAGATTTTATTGGATTACCTGCTGAACCGAAAGTAATAAATGGCTGGACCTTTATCTCCTCCCGGCTCCTGAGTTTTATTGGCTAGACCCATGAGTTTACAGCCTTTTTGGCTTGCACTAATTCCATAATTGATACTGTGAGCAAACAGGATGAAGGGACCATGACGCCTCCATCCAAACAGACCACTCTAACCACCAGTCTTCGCAATTCAGTCAGTAATTCTGTAGACACCATTAAGAGGACGCCTGAACCTAGAACAGTTACCATTAAGAAGTCCCAAGTGGAACTCAGAATCCAGATCTGTGGTGGAAACCTGCATGTTATTTTTGTGTCTGATGTAGAAGATGAGAGCTCTGCCAAAGGACCTAACGGGCTGGAGCTTGGAGACATGATACTTGAGTATGGATCTGTTGACATGCGGAACAAAACAGCTGAACTGAAAGTAATAAATGCTGGAACTTATCTCCTCCCGGCTCCTGAGTTTTATTGGCTAGACCCAGTAAGGGACCCCTGACCGTTAGGTCCAGTTGTGACCGACTCTGGGGTTGTGACGCTCATCTCGCTTTATTGGCTGACGGAGCCGGCATACAGCTTCCGGGTCATGTGGCCAGCATGACTAAGCTGCTTCTGGCGAACCAGAGCAGCGCACGGAAACGCCGTTTACCTCCCGAGCGGTACCTATTTATCTACTTGCACTTTGAAGTGCTTTCGAACTGCTAGGTTGGCAGGAGCAGGGACCGAGCAACAGGAGCTCACCCCGTCGCGGGGATTCGAACCGCCAACCTTCTGATCGGCAAGTCCTAGGCTCTGTGGTTTAACCCACAGCGCCACCCGCGTCCCTTTGCATCACCAGTACGGGGAGCTAATTAACTTAGCAATGCTAGAATGACAGTGTCATTGCCAGTTCCTGCTGCTGTGGTTAGTCAGTTAAATTTTCACAGGTTTTACATTTTTCTTTCATTGCTATTTCATGCCACAGTTTAATTTTTTCCTCTCTCTTCCCCACCCCATGTGTATATTACCTGTCAACTACAGCATACCCTTCAACATTTCTCCAATGAAAACAGGGATGTCCTATTCCATAATAATGATAATAATAACAATACAGTAGTACCTCTGGTTATGGTTATGAACCACCCTCCTTGCAAACGCTTCGGGTTACAAGCTCTGCTAACCTGGAAGTAAGTGCTCCTGGTTGTGAACTTTGGCCCAGGATGTGAGCGGAAGTTGCACGCCGGAGGGAGCCCTATTAGCGAAAGCGCATCTCAGGTTAAGAATGGTTTCAGGATAAGAATAGACCTCCAGAACGAATTAAGTTCATAACCGGAGGTACCACTGTACTTTGGGTTTACAGCCTCTGGGTGGCTTCCAACACATATAAAAATGTAAAAAACTATATGGGGCTGCCTTCAGATGTCTCCTGAAGGTTGACTCTGGGGTCACAAAACTCCATACCCTCTGACATTTCTCCAATGAAAATAGGGACGTCCTAAGGAAAAGTGGGAGGCAGTGGAAGACAGAAGTGCCTGGCGTGCTCTGGTCCATGGGGTCACGAAGAGTCAGACACAACTAAACGACTAAACAACAACAACAACAAAGGAAAAGCGGAACCTTCTGGGATCAAATCAAAAACTGGGATGGCTTCTGGAAAATAGGGACACTTGGAGGATCTGCTACGGATGATACTTCATGCACCTGATTAAGTGGACTTTATTCCATTAAAGCTTTGTGCCATAATATATATGTTAGTCCTTAAGGTATTACAAGACTCTGGTTGTTTCCAGACAACCTATTTCATTAATTTTTATTTTGGCTTCTTTACAAGGAAATTAGAGGACATCAGTTACTTATCAAACATTCATTCTGATTTGTTTGTAGGGAGATTAGCGTTTACTGTATGGAACCATATGGAATACAATGGTACCTCAGGTTACAGATGCTTTAGGTTACAGAGTCCGCTGACCCAAAAATAGTATCTCAGGTTAAGAACTTTGCTTCAGAATGAGAACAGAAATTGCGCAGTGGCGGCGCAGCAGGAGGCCCCATTAGCTAAAGTGGTACCTCAGGTTAAGAACAGTTTCAGGTTAAGAACGGGCCTCCGGAACGAATTAAGTTCTTAACCCGAGGTACCACTGTATATGGAGGAACTCATCAAGCAGAAGCATTTCTCAAGAATTACAGGATATATATGAATTGTGGCTAACTTCATGTACGCTCTGCTTCAAACACCAGTGGTGGGAGCGCATTGGAGCTGGAGTAGTGGATACATAGCCCATGTGGCTGAGCAAAAAGCAAGAAAACTCAGAAGTCCATTGTGTTCAGTGGAGCTTACTCTCAGGTAAATATGCATGGATCACAGACTCAATCATGATATCAATGTGGGCTCTTTGTTGACACCTACTTTTTGGAAGGTTGGAGCATAACCCCTTCCCTTTCCCAGCCTTTTGCTTTCCATATGTTTTGGACTGTTCAGGGCTGTGTGGAGGGCACCAGTTCTAAGCCCAAAACCCTATTTGTAATTGTGGTGCAAGCAATGCTTGTATTTTTAAAGGATAGCCTAAATCTGGCAGGAAGGAAACAATTGAGCTAGACGGGAAGAACAGAACTATATGCCTTAAATGGGAATGTATCCCTTAAATAGGCACTGTGCTTTTCCCACATCTTGAATGAGTAATTTTGGAAACATCTGGAGAACCTTTCTTTAAAAAAAAATACCAAGTTCATACTTCATGTTTCCTCACCACCCCCCTCAAAGCACACTGCACATCATAATGGGATATAAATGCTACTGGTAGTAGCTGGTGATTTAACCATGGAGCTTTTTATTGCTGCAAGGTTCTCGTGACAACGCAAACAACAACAGAATGATGAACGTTCTTGGTCTGCTTCGGGATAACAGTTCATGTGGCCTGCAACTATCTACCTAGGCTGGCCTACGTGCTCACATTTTGCGGGATTCAGCAATCTTTGGGAATTTCAGCAACTAGTATTCAGAGACCTCCAACAATGTGGCTTGTAGCCTTTGACAGCCTTATCTTCCGTGAATTTGCCTAACCCAATTTTAACGCCCTCCAAGATGGCAGCCATCACTACGACTTCTGGGAGCAAATTCCATAGTTTAACTACGCGTTGTTAATTTATTTTTTAAAAAAAGAACAGCAAAGAGCTATGAAAAAGGCAGCTATGGTTCAATATAAGCAAGTATAGAAGAAGAAGAAGAGTTTGGATTTGATCCCGCTTCATCACTACCCTAAGGAGCCTTTCCTTTCCTCCCCACAACAAACACTCTGTGAGGTGAGTGAGGCTGAGAGACTTCAGAGAAGTGTGACTGGCCCAAGGTCACCCAGCAGCTGCATGTGGAGCAGCGGAGACACGAACCCGGTTCACCAGATTACGAGGCCACCGCTCTTAACCACTACACCACACTGGTGTAGGGCAATGCACATTGGGACACCCAAAAAAAAGCCCCAACTTCACATATAGACTGGTGGGGTCTGAACTGACAGTGACTGACCAAGGAAGAGATATTGGGGTCTTGATGAAAAGATCTATGCTGACCCAGTATGTAGCAGTTATGAAAAAAGGCTGAAAATAAAACTGCCAATATCATAATGCTACTATGTTCAACACTATGGAATTCACTTGCACAATATTCAATTAAGCACATGAACTCGGACAGCTGTGCTACTTCCTTCCTCTCACCTGCGTTCAGCTTGCATATTTGTGAATCACCCACATATTGCAGAAATGCCTCGTCACCGCCAGAGACTTGGCTCCTCCAAAACTAAGCCAAACCCTGATACCACTTCCTCTTGAACGTCACACTGTTTGGGGAAGTAGAGTGTGTGGGCAACAACAAAAAGCGAAGAAAAACCATGGAGACACGAGTCCAGATTGCAGCTTCCTCTGCCGGATTCATCAGCCACCTCTTCAAAAGCTCTTCAGGACTTGGCAAGCCACATGTTTGCAGGCAACCGTGTACAGATAATAAATACTAGATCTCATCCAGCGATGACAGCCTGATAATTTACCTACTGCCCTTTGACACTAGACAACAGAGCAGTTTAAAATCAAATCAAATTTTAGAGAATACAACAGACTGCAAATCAAATCTAATATCGGTGGGGAGAACAATTCCGTAACCAACACGCAGGAAAAAAAGAAAAAAGGAGCATTAAATTGTTCACCATGGCCATCAAAATTGGGCAATAAAATAATCAACTAAAAATTCTTTGCCCTGTTCCTCCTCCAAAAGCTAGTAAAAAGAGGTGCCTCTTGACCTGTTTCTGAAAAGAATATAATAAAAGGTCAGTCACATCTCAGAGGGGAATTCCACAAATATGGAGCCACCACTGAAAAGGCCCTCCCCTGCCTTTTGCGTTAAATCAGATGGCTATGGGTATAGAAAATCAGTTTCATGCCTGAAGCTGCCCCACCAACACCTTCTTGACCACCTTGCACTCCAAAAAGAAAATACAGCTAGAAGAGATTCATTTCAGGGGAATTCAGCCCATTTATTTAAAAATTATTAGCTACCACTTCAGATCCAAAAAGCAACCATGTTCTCTAACCTCATAAAATTAAGTAAAATGATAACACTGACTATACCTGATAGCAAGTGGCTTCTGATCTGGTTGGTTTGATTCCTAAGAAAATTTACACATGCACACCAGAACAAAATGTATTTTGATGTGCTGAAGAAGACACATTTGTACTGTGGACACTGTTAACTCTATCACATCTCCTCCAAGTCTTTGAAAAGTTGTATATACATACAAATTAAGAATCATAGAGTACTTCCATATGCCACTTTGGCTGTGCATTCATGATGACATGCAATCGTGATTTTATGTGGGATGCAGTCATATACAACCCAACTTTTAATGCTATTCACATCTGCAAAAGTTTTGGGGTGGTCACATTGTTTCATTTCCAATCAGTGCCTATCCTGTAACTTGCTGCCAAACTCCTTTTATAGCACAAATGTTCTGGGGTTTTTTGATAATTATTATTATTATTATTGAAACTTCTCATCATACAATACAATAAAAACAAATTAATCTAAATAAAAGATGACAACAAAAAAGGAGAGGAAAATAGACGGATGAGGGAAAATACAATGCAAAGTCCTCTCTCAAAGTTCTCACACAGAAGGAGATGGACCCTCCCAGCTCTCACCTGGGAGTTCCTTTTCTTCTCCCAGCCTCCCACCCTGGGAGATCTTCCCTTCTACGCCTCTCATGCAGGGTCTTTCATGTTCTGGTTTATTTTTGTCCCCACTTTGTTGCACAACACTCCCTCTGGACAGCAATAATGTGCGGAATCCTCAAAGAACAACTGAGAAAACAGAATAAATCCACCACCAACGCGCTAATGTTGTGTCAACAACATTTTGCAGAATCCTCTGTTCTTGCTTTTGCTCTCTCCTCTTTTGTACTTTATGTGGTTCTTTGCTTGGGGTTAAGGAGGGGTTAACATGCAGGTGGTGATGCTTAGCTGTTGAAGGACCCTGTGCTAGAGGCAAGGTAGGAAATCTCTCCCAGGGTGGGAAGATGGGGAAAGAAAGGGATGCCCCCAGGTGAGAGCTGGGACATGGGAGGGTTCACTTTTCTCTGTGTGGGACAAGTTAAGATTTACCTGTGAAATAGGACTTAGTAGCCTTCCCCCCCTCCCCCTCAATTGTTGTTTAGATTGTTTTTATTGTGATGTATTATGAATAATCGGGACACGGGCAGCGCTGTTGTCTAAACCACAGAGCCTAGGGCTGGCCGATCAGAAGGTCAGTGGTTCAAATCCCCGCGACGGGGTGAGCTCCCGTTGCTTGGTCCCTGCTCCTGCCAACCTAGCAGTTTGAAAGCAAGTCAAAGTGCAAGTAGATAAATAGGTACCGTTCCGGCGGGCAGGTAAACGGCGTTTCCATGTGCTGCTCTGGTTCGCCAGTAGCAGCTTAGTGACCCGGAAGCTGTACGCCGGCTCCCTTGGCCAATTAAGTGAGATGAGTGCCGCAACTCCAGAGTCAACCACGACTGGACTTAATGGTCAGGGGTCCCTTTACCTTTACCATTATGAATAGTCATAATAAAATCTCGTATACCGTATTTTTCGCTCTATTGGACGCACCGGACCATAGGACGCACCAGACTATAAGGGAAAAAATATTTTTTCCTTGTTCTCCCCCTCTAAAAGAAGGTGCATTCAAGGTGCATTCACCCGAGTGTGTGGAGCTGGCGGTGGGGGGAAGTGCTGCTTCCCCCCACCCCCAGCCTCAAAGATCCCTGAAGCCTTTGGAGCGCAGCTCCCTGCTGCCCTGGAGAGGCTTTGCGCGCAGCCGTCCCCAAGCTAGAAGAGCGAGACGGAGCCCTCCGCCTCGCTGTTCTGGCTTTGGAACAGCTTTGCTAGCCTCTGCAGGAGAGCGGGGTGCCTTCACCCTGCTCTCCTGGAGAGGCTTTGCGCGCAGCCGTCCCCAAGCCAGAACAGTGAGACGGAGCCCTCCATCTCGCTGTTCTGGCTTGGGAACAGCCTTGCTAGCCCCTCCACAGCGCTCCGTCTCCCTGTTCTGCCTTTCGGCTTAGCGGCGCAGCCTGCATTCGCCCTATAGGACGCACACACATTTCCCCTTAATTTTTGAAGGGGAAAAAGTGCGTCCTATAGAGCAAAAAATACGGTAAAAAAGAAAATGTCGCAGAATGTACCCCCGAAAAGGCAACAGCTTGAAATTGCCCATAAAAGAGAAGGGGCTGGAAGATAGATTTTGAAACAAATAGGAAAGAGGATAGTATCCTTAAACCTTTCAGAAAACAGTGCAGAGAATTCAGGAACAGAGCAGCACCTTGGCTTAAGACCCTATGCACCATTTGGTCTCTGTATACAGAAACACATAAAGTCATTGTGGGGCGGAAATCAAAAAAGGAGTTTGCTGCTCCGTCAATTCCTGTGGTTCCAAAGAATTTGGGACATTTCTGTTGTTAATAATAGAGAAGTGGCACAGCAGCAACAAAGGGATCTCTCTTGGAGTGATTTCAGACGAAGGGTTTTTCCCAAGCTCTGGACAGCCTGATTCAATATGCCAAACACATGCACACCATCTGGAGGCTGTGGCAAACCCTGTCAGCTGATCATTCCTAATCCCAAAGATGAGCATCATGGGAACTGCATTGCATCAAGTGGACTGGATGGCTTTCTGGGCTTTTGCATTGGTAACTGCTAGCTTAATTACCTTGGGTGGCCAGTGGCTATTAGCTACTGCACACATCCCATTGTTTCCATGAAAGCCAAAATAAACTGTTCAACAGTTTAAATGTAGGCAAGAAAGAAACAAAACTTGCTCATCCTCCTGACACCAAATGGCCCAGACACCACCAACAGAATTTGCTGCTGTAGTAGCAGGATCAGGCCAGCTTCTCTACTTGGTGTGGGGGGGGGGGTAAAGTGGGCTTGGGAAGGGATTGCAGCATTCCTCCTTTCCTCTGTCCAAACCTTTGTCCTCCTAGGTGGCAATGAACAATATTTTCCCCTTGAGTTTCTGCAGATTGCCTCTCAACATGGCATTTTGCCACTAGAACCCACACCCTGGGATAACTCAGTTGGTAGAGAGGGTTGCAGGTTCGAGCCCCATGCTGGGCAACAGATTCCTGCTTTGCAGGGGGCCGGACTAGATGACCCTCGGGGTCCCTTACAATTCTATGATCTTGCATTGTTCATAGACTCTTCCAAAGCAGAAGCTATGCGCTTCTGTTTTTGCAGATTAAGCACTGGGTGGAGCTCATTTGAAACAAACAGATAAAATGGAGCTCAGTTTCATTAAAGGGAAAGGATATTGGGGTTGGGGTTGCTGCATAAATCTGAAATTACCCATTAAGAATTCAGTGGGGAGGGTACTACCTTAGAGAGATGCAGGAAGATGGAAGCTGTTTCCACCCTATCCTTCTAGCACCATTTTACTTTCAGTGGGGTTTCCAAGTAAGTATTGCTGTAGGAATGAGGTGTTAAGGACTGGACAGGAAACAGAACTGCCAACTGCCTTAAGAGCCCTAGAAAAAGCCCCAATTACCTTCCTCAAAAGCACGTCAAAGTGCAAGTAGATAAATAGGTACTGCTCCAGCAGGAAAGTAAACGGCGTTTCCGTGCACTGCTCTGGTTCGCCAGAAGCTGCTTAGTCATGCTGGCCACATGACCCAGAAGCTGTCTGCGGGCAAACGCCGGCTCCCTCAGCCAGTAAAGCGAGATGAGCGCCACAACCGCAGAGTCGTCCGTGACTGGACTTAATGGTCAGGGGTCCCTTTACCTTTACCTTTGTTATGTACTGTAGATAGTTCTCACCCTGGGCTAGCAGGGGGATACTTTAGATAGTTTTCACTCAGGTCCACATATGCAAATAAGGGATTGAAAGTGAAGTTCAGTGATTGGATATTTAAGTGTTACAGTTGTGTTGTAGTGGAGCTCTATATAAGCAGGCTGGCTGAACCCTTCAGTTCAGTTCTGTTCTGGCCTGTGAATAAACAAGAACTGTTTGAAGAATCGCTGTGTTGTCTGATATGTTCACCCACAACCTAACAACCTTTACCTTCCTTTGTTACGGAGATTGGCTGATTTGCTCTCAACAACTGTCCTTCTCAATGGATAGGAAAGACCAGCTAAGGGTGAGGTAATCTAAGGGGCCCTCCAGTGTGTTTTTGCAGGTAATAACATTGCAGGTTAGGTTTCCAGACCCTTGATCCTCTTAGTTGCCCTCCTCTGCACATGTTCCAGCTTCTCAATATCCTTCTTAAATTGTGGTTCCCAAACTGGACACAGTACTCCAGGTGTGGTCTGACCAAGGCAGAATCCCTTCAAATGTTACTGCTTCTGGCAGGGGATGCCTCTTTTCTGTGACTTCTACAGGGCCACCTACACTGACTGGCAGCACCTTTCCAGGGCTTCAGCACGTAATCTCTCCGAGCCCTACCTGGAGATGCTGGGGGTTAAATTTGGGACCTTCTGCATGCAAGCTCTCCCAATGAGTTCCTGCCCTCCCCCTATTGTATATTGCATTTTATTTTATTTTGTGAGCCAGCCAGTCTGTGGCATTTGGGCTGCCAAACAAATACAGGAGGGGATTGTAGTAGTTACAAGAGAAGCTGCACCTGTTGGATTTCTTTTCCCTTTTACCCAAGTGCCAAACACCTAGTAGTCCTCTAATGGCCTCGAGTTGGCACTTTGATGCTGCAATCGTCCTTTGCAATTCTCACTAACTAAAAACAGGAACCTGAGGTTATTCGTGTGCCTCTTTATGTCAAGAACATTTTGCCCAGTGCTGGAATGCAGCTGTTGCTGTGGAAGGAAGCACAGTAGACATTCTGTTTATGCCAGCATTATTGCACAACCGTTAGTTCAGAAGGGAAATGGAGAATATTTCGTCTGTCCAAAATAAGCTGTGGAAGTATAGGCAGCCTCAACTAGCTCATGATGAATGTGGTGTATGTTACTAGTTAACAGGGAGGCTTCATTGCATGCTACATTAGAGAGAGAGATTATCTCAAGAAACCTCCATGCCATTTCCATCGCGCTGCATTTAACATCTCATTTGTAACAGTGCTTTAAAAGTAATCAAAATCTTGTTGACCTAACTAAGCTTGTCAAATCTTAATCCAGAGATCAGGCCTATACCAACCATAAAGAGCTCTGTGACTTGCCAGACTATGGGTAATGCCATATACACTTTTTAAAAAGCAAACGTGGTTAAGCTGGTCATTTTTAATCTGAAGGAAAAGCAGTCATGTGGGGCCCTGAATCTGGAATAGCCAGATAGTTCCAGACTGAATGGCCTCCCCAACCATTCTGCTATTTGCCCTCCAGGGTGGAACTAGCTATCAGCTTATCTTCCAAGTGTGACATTATTATTTCATAGAATAATAGAGTTGGAAGGGACCTGCGGATCATTCAGTCCAACCCCCTGCAATGCAGGAATTTGCAGCAGCCCCATAAAGGGATCGAACCTGCAACCTTGGTGTTATCGGCATCACGCTCTAACTGAGCTTTATTGCATTAATAGGCCAACTTTTCTTCAAGGAGCTCAAGGTAGCGTATGTGGTTCTCCTGCTCCTCTTTTTATCTTGAGATCAAACCTGTGAGATTAAGAGTTGGTGAGTGGCCCAAAGTCCCCCAGTGAGCTTCATGGCCCATGTGGGGATCTGAACCCTGGTCTCCTGGTTCCTAGTCCAGCCCTCTAACCAGTGCACCATGCTGGCATGCCAGGTTTATTGCCCGTACTACTAGTTTGTTTTGCTTTTTGCTGCTCCTGTCTCATCCTGTTCTCGCAAACTGAGCAACATGAGCGAGCAATAAGGATGTACCCCTCAAGTGTCCCAGATGACAGAAGCCATTCGTCTTGTTTTTTGGTCTGGCAATGGCATGTAGCAAATTATTTTGTAGGGGGGGAATTAGACACCAGCCTGTGAGGGCAACTGGGGGGGATAACGTGTGTGTGAACATCATGCCTCCCTCCCTAAATTGGGCAGAAGCTCCCTGGGCTTTGGGAAGGAGGCATCAGGGGAAGATTTAGGGGATTAGCCTAGTTCCCCTAGTCCACTAACGGCACAATGCTGCTTCAGTGGGTGAAAGCTCATGTGGCAATCCACATTCCTGGGGGGAGGTCTCCCTGCACATAGAAAAATAGCAAGTCAGGAATATGAATTCTAGCCAGGGCCTGGTGAGGCAAGCTTGGGACAGCTGGGTGGGGCGGCAGATCGGGCCCACAAGGACAGCGCCACTCGCTGCTTGCCACTCGCCTCCTCTGCCTGCCTCTTTCTCCTCCCTTGCCAACACTGTTGCTGTCAACCCCTGCATCACCCTCCTTTTTGACCTCCTTCCCCCTCCCCCTTTATTGGGTGGGTGTGTGTGTCACATTTTCTATTTGTACAAAACATCCTGGGCCAGCCCTGATTCGAGCTAAGTTGTCTCTCCATTAGGCTAGCTTTCTGTGTGCAGGGAAGTCCCTCTTCCCCCACCGCAAACAAAATCTAAGATTCCATTTTAAAGTTCTAGGGGCCAAGAGAATATCCAGACCATGTGAGTCTGCTACATGTGAAGATCAATCTTATGTCTGCAGGCTGCAGTAAGGTGCAGCATCATTAAATCATGGACTAAAGGGCTATTTATAAAACACAGAAACCTGCTGTTATTTTACTTTTTTTACTCCAGGTTACCGCCGTGTGATTTTCTTGTGGTTCTGGGATTTTTATAACAACTTAAAAGAGAGAGGGGAGGGGGGGAGACAGATGGAGCTAATGAGCCCATCTCCCCAAATTGCCTGCTTCTAAAGTTAGGGGGAAGCTTTGTTGGGGTTTTTTTATCCTCCCTGAAGTTATGTACATGGGATACTTTCAGGTTCTGCGGACATGATGACTAATATTAGCTTCTATTGTACATTGCCCCAGTCTCTTTTATGTCAAACCGTGAGAAAGCAGTGGCATTTTTTCCCTCTCAGCTAAGGAAAAATCATGTGAACCATATTTGCTATTCCCTTCTGGGCCATTTGTCTTCCTTTTATTTTTTAACTCGCAAAAGCCCGAGTAAAATTAGCTGATGTTTGAATGATATATTCAGTGCTTTTTTTCCATAAAAAATGTTTAGGGGTACTCTAATTTTCCTACTCATATTGAAATACTGCTCCTCAATGAGGCCAAACTTAGATTCACAAAATGTTTAGGGGTATGCGTCCCCCTGTGTCCCCCCAGAAAAAAAGCACTGGGTATATTTAAAAGAGCTTCCTGCAAAACTCAGCCCCAGATGTTTGTGGGTCAAATGCTAAAGGATGAGCACAGATTTGCACACAATGTACTAAGTCATGATTGCAAAAGAAAAGAAGACCGCAGAAGGAATCACCACCACCCATCTAGACTTCTCCTCTCTTTACAGCGATGTGGACAGGAGTCTGAAGTTGGGGAGTCAGGGGCTGTGTCATGGACTGGCTGGATGCAGAGGAATGATACGAGGCACCAGATGGGGAACCCCCAAGGGAAGTAGGCTCAGAGCCAGGGAATTGGTGGTGGGGCGACAAAGAGTGGTCAGAGGGAGAAGAGGGAGCCAACTGGGAGGAGGAGGAGGCATCAGAAGCTGAAGAGGCAACAGGGTTTAGTAAGCAGGGAAAGACTGTGTCAGAGAACAGTCCAAAATCAGAGACAGAAGTGGAGGCTGGAGAGGAGAGGCATTGATGAGTCAGGCTGGTGAAGAAGCCAGGGTGTCTTCCCCTACTGCTGTGACTAACTTCTCTCCCCACTGGTGTCCCAGAACCAGAAGGGGTATGAAGAAGGTGGAGCACAGACAGGCATGACGACAGCCTCAGATTGCTTGGGAAGGATCAAGGGGAGAAGACTTAAGGAACTGTGGGGAAGCGGGGACCCTCAGTCCCCACAACTGCCTCATAGGGGCAAGATCTACCAGGAAGAGTTTCTGTACTCACTAGGCCTGGCTTCCTGAGCTGTGTTGTTTTTTGAATAGAGAGTTCACTTCACTGACACTGTGTGAGTTATTACTGACCCGCTCCTGGTACCCACTTCTGACAGACTGGAAGTTCAGACCCAAGAGCAATCAGGGATCAGAAAACAAACCACAAGTGGACAGAGAAAATATGTTCTCTCTCTCACTCTCATAACACTGGCTGAACATTGGAAGATTCAGGACAGATAAAAGGGATTTCCCCCTGCAGCCTATGTTTGAACTATGGAGCTGGCTCCCACAGGATGGCCACCAACTTGGGTGGCTTTCAAAGAGTGGTGGACAAATTCCTGCAGAACAAGGCTATCTATGGCTACCAGCCCAAGATGGCTATGTTCCGCCTCCACAGCCAGAGGCAGTAATGCCTCTGAATATGAGTTGCTGGAAAACACGAAGAAGAAGAAGAAGAAGAAGAAGAAGAAGAAGAAGAAGAAGAAGGAGAAGAAGAAGAGGAGTTTGGATTTGATATCCCGCTTTATTACTACCCTAAGGAGTCTCAAAGCGGCTCACATTCTCCTTTCCCTTCCTCCCCCACAACAAACACTCTGTGAGGTGAGTGCGGCTGAGAGACTTCAGAGAAGTGTGACTGGCCCAAGGTCACCCAGCAGCTGCATGTGGAGGAGTGGGGAAGCAAACCCGGTTCACCAGATTACGAGTCTACCACTCTTAACCACTACACCACACTGGCTCTTGAGCTTGGGTCCTGCTTGAAGGTTTCCCACAGGCATCTTGTTAGCCATTGTGAGAACAGGATGTTGAACTATATGAGCCATTGGCCTAATCCAGCAGATTCTTCTTATGTTCTTAGGAGTCAAGACCCATGAGTCAGAAATGAAAAGCCAAGAGTAATCGGAAACAGAGGACATACCAGAAAGCAGAATGACCAAAGAACAAGAACCCAAGAGTAAGGCCAGTTACATATGTCAGAGCTCAAGTAGATCATATTGTGCAGTCAAACGACACTTTCTAGACTGTCCTTATTTTGGGATTGGATTCAATTGCATACTGGCAAATTCAAGTTGGGCAATTATCATTTCAGAGCCAGTTCTGAAAAGCTGGCATTCTTAGTTGCTGGAGATTATGTTAAAAGCACAGGCCGGGGAGACAGCAATCTTCCCCACTAATATATCTCTCAAAGGACCGAGAATAAAAGCGTGAGTTCACACTGGGAAACTGGCATCTAGGCTTGTCTAGGAATGGGACACGAGACCCAAGATAAAGAGACTGGAGCATTTTGTTCCAGCTATTTTCCCAATGTGGAGGCCACACAGAATTCCAAGCAAAAATCTTGTCAGATGTTTGGACTGACAACAAACTCTTTTAATTAAACAAGCTGCTTCTAAGTGCTTCTTCATCTTCAGTGATGACAAACCAAACCTTATTCGTTTAGTGCTGAGGGTCTCTCTCTCTCTCTCTCTGTATGTGCTTAAGGAAAATTTTAGGGCAATTTTTAGGGCTCAGCCAATATCAGCACAGCTCTAAGGCAGACAGCAAGTCTCCTAAATGGATGGGTTTGAATTAGATTTTATGCATTCATATTTTTACATGCACTACTTAGCAGAAAAAAGACCTGCAATTCTATCCACACTTGTCTGAGAGGAAATCACGCTGAACTCAGAGAGAGTAATATGTATACAAGTATGCTGTAAAACTGCAATTCTGTGCATGTTTATTTAGGAGCAAATCCTATTGAACCTCATAGGGCTATCTTCTGAGTAAACATGTATATTAATTTAAATGCCAGACACATTTTGTACATTCTGCTAGGGTTCTCAATTTCTGAAGCAGGCTTCTTTCCCTCTTCATTCCATATCAGTATGCTCGACTGCAGTTAGCAGGTGGTGATGTTGCTCTCTACACCATTGCTTCCAGTCTGGATCACTGTAATTAAGGTGCCCACGTGCAAAAGATGATGGCACCCTTGATCCCTTAATAGTTGCAGAGAATGGGGATTATCAGCAGTTATATGTAGTTTAAGATTGCCCTGGAAGACAGTCTAGAAATTTCAATTGGTTCCAAAGGCTGTGGCCAGATTTGTGTCTGGAGCTGGTAGGATGGACCATATAAGCCAATTTAATGGGCTTCCTATTTGTTTCCAGGTTCAGTTCAAGGTGTAAGCTTTGGCTCTTAAATCCCTAAACAGACTGGGACCAGCTGTTGGCATCCACCTGCCTCAAGAGATAATGGAGTGCACCTCAGGGGGTGAAACCAAACCGCTCTGACGGCAGCACTGAAGTGACCTCTCTGGGGCACAAGCCTGGGCAGTGTGGATGGAGGTTGTTATGTACTGAAGTTCTCACCCTGGGCCAGCAGGGGGATACTGTAGATAGTTTTCACTCAGGTCCACATATGCAAATAAGGAATTGAAAGTGACGTTCAGTGATTGGATAGTTACAGAAAGTTGTTACCGTTGCGTTGTAGTGGAGCTCTATATAAGCAGGCTGGCTGAACCCTTCAGTTCAGTTCTGTTCTGGCCTGTGAATAAACAAGAGCTGGTTGAAGAATCACTGTGTCGTCTGATATGTTCACCCACAACTTAACAGAGGTCCTGGGCTGCTCAGATGACAAGACTTCCCTCTCGGCTTCACTGACGTGGTCCAAAGGAAAGCAGAGCAATATGTTAGGCGCCAGCTTAGCTGCAGGAGTTGCCGGAAGGAGACGTACAAGGCGCCATCCAGCTGTCTTTGGTACACCACTGCAGATTTGTGTAGGGTTTATTCCTCAGCATTTTCTTTTCCTGAAGATATCCCACAAGGCAGCAGAGCTTTAGGAGCAGAGCTTTCCTTCTCCTAGGTGGGATACCTTCCCAGGTTGACGAGCCCCATCTGCCTTTCCCTTCCCTCTACAGGAAGTGCAGAAACCGCCTTCTTGACTATGGGTAGGCAAACTAAGGCCCGGGGGCCATCTCTGGCCCAATCACCTTCTAAATTTGGCCTGGGGCAGTCCAGAAATCAGTGTGTTTTTCCATGAGTAGAATGTTAAATTTTATTTAAAATGCATCTCTGGGTTATTTGTGGGTCCTGCCTGGTGTTTTTACATGAGTAGAACGTGTGCTTTTATTTGAAATGCACCTCTGGGTTATTTGTGGGGCATAGGGATTCGTTCATATTTTTTTTCAAAATACAGTCCAGCCCCCCACAAGGTCTGAGGGACAGTGGACTGGCCCCCTGCTGAAAAGGTTTGCTGACCCCTGTTCTTGACTGTTGAACCCACTATTGGGTCTTACCAGCAGCAGGAAGAAGCTGACAGGCATTGAGCTGGCTGCAAGTAGGAAGACAGGCTGAAGGGGCCTGGTTGGGGAATGCTGAAGTCGGTGGGACAGTGGCCCCATTTACCCTAATGGACCCACCTTTCACTGGAGATACCAGAGATCTAATTTAAACCGGGACTTTCTGTACACAAAACATGTGTTCTACCACATAGCTATGGGTCCTCTTGCCAACATATTTAGTCATCGACTACAGGCTCCACCTGGCAAGCCCTTATTCCCCTGCTCCTTGCCTGCAGTCTGAACTAGTTCAGCTATGGATACATCTCATGGCGCTGCTGACTTTGTGTTTTGTCCCTGGCTAAGGGCCAAGCCTAACAATTATATTCTGTGCAACAACTGCACAGTTGTTATTCATCTGTTGTTTTGCAGGATCCAGATGTTTTCCCTCAAGTTCGTGCCCCTGTTCTGTGGAAGTTTTGTTCTCCCCAGCAGCACTCAGGTTGCAATATTTTGCTGCCTGGAAAATACAGATTTCCCTGTGCATTTATACCCATGCATCAGCATATTTCTGAATTCCAGATGCTCTGCATATGAATTTTCCAGAAGCATCTGCTTGCCAATGTGAAAAAGAATTCAAGACTAGACTGACCTCTGGTCTGATCCAGAAGGATTATCATATAATATGTTCTTATCCTTAAAAATCCGTACAAGATTATGAAAGGAACTTAATGCCTCTTTCTCCGTCTCATCTAACTTAACACTACTGCTTTGTTAGAATGCTTGGCTTAAGCTTTAATAAAGCCAACATATTTAGCTATGTGTGTTCTGCTTTTAGAAAATAGTTTTGGTTAGCATTTCTTTCATCTGCCAAGTATTACATTTCTTTCCCTTTTCCCTTTCCCATAAAATTGGGACATATTGTACGTCTGCTGATGTCCAAGTCCTGGCTATCCTTTAGCTACACCAGTTAGAATAAGGAATACAGTCAACAGCTCCATTTTTTTATCTGTTTAAAGTAAACCACAGATGCATGTCTATCAAGAAAATCTGCATTCTTCGACTGTCCCTTTTCACCAGGGACAGTCACAATTATATGTTTCCTACTTCTGGCAAAGTACTAAGCTGCTAGAGTTCCCAGCACTCTTGACAAACTAGAGTTCCCGGGATTATTTGGGGGAAGCCAATACTGTTGAAGTGGTATAAGCATGCTTTAGGTGGATTTATTTATTCATTTATTTTATTAAATGAAATGTATACACTACTTGAAAAAACACCACAAAGCCATTTACAAAAAGATAAAGCAATAAAATCAAGAGAAATTTACAACAGTTAAAAACATACAAAAGTCAAAGTACGAAAACAGGTTAAAATTCACATCAACTTTCCAGGTAGGCTAGTCTAAACAAGAATGTTTTTAGCAGGGGCCAGCAATAATACAGTGTAGGCACCTAAAAGGTAAAGGTAAAGGTACCCCTGCCCATACGGGCCAGTCTTGACAGACTCTAGGGTTGTGCGCCCATCTCACTCAAGAGGCCGGGGGCCAGCGCTGTCCGAAGACACTTCCGGGTCACGTGGCCAGCGTGACATCGCTGCTCTGGCGAGCCAGAGCCGCACACGGAAACGCCGTTTACCTTCCCGCTAGTAAGCGGTCCCTATTTATCTACTTGCACCCAAGAGTGCTTTCGAACTGCTAGGTTGGCAGGCGCTGGGACCGAATGACGGGAGCGCACCCCGCCGCAGGGATTCGAACCGCCGACCTTTCGATCGGCAAGCCCTAGGCGCTGAGGCTTTTACCCACAGCGCCACCCACGTCCCACATTCAGGATTGGCACAGTCCATAAATATCCATTTGCAACAGACTTAACAATAAAACTTACAATGGCTTATAATAAGAGTAAACATTAACACTATAGGTTACAGAATATCAGAACAAAGATACAGAAAGAAAAAGTGAGTGAGACCCAGGCTCCTCCTGGCTTGACTATAATAGTCCAAGAAAAAAGCACACCAAGAACTCAGGCCTGAGTTCTTGGTGTGCTTTTTTCTTGATATATTTAATAACAAGAACTCCAACTTATTTAACCTGACTATAATAGTCAGCACGACCTTGACCTAGGCCTCACTCCTGGTGGGTATGTCCGCATTACAGCTTACTCCACATCCACTACACTCCCACTGGTAATTTTTGAAGCTACATTCACACTACGTTAGCCATAGTCCATACCAATCTTGTAGTTTATTGACAAATACTGCGGTCTGATGTGTTTGTTTTTTTTCAAACCAGCTTCAATCCAATAAGAAAATTGCATGCAGTATAAGTGATGAGAACATACCCTAACAGTCATCATTGTGCAGGAAAAAAATGAATGCACAAACACAGATGACAGTTAAATGAACAGGAGTTCCAGGGGGGTTTCAGGGATGCAGAAACCAAAAAGATCATACATGATGGATGAAGACGTCCCACCAGCCTCTGATGAGAACAACTCTGTGCAAAGGAAGCTTGAAACTCACCCGAGTGGATGTGACCTTTGACACTTTGTTGGAGATCCCTGATTTCTCCTGGGCTCCGTCTCTCCTTCCTCTACTCTACTACCATTCCCATAATTCTCTAGGAAGAGAGAATGGGTTTTAAACCTGCTTAAGTCCACAGAAGATGATTGAGAAGAATGCCAAGCCTGAAAACATTAAAAATTTGTTCACCTTGCATAAGTCAATGACATGGTTAGCTATATACAATTCCAGTGCAATTTCATTTTTTCCTTTTTGATCATCTCCCTTCCTAATTTATTTCATGTCACATTCTGTGAGCTTGTGTGACTTCCCAGTTAAAATTAAAAAGGGGGGAAGGGGCAAAAGACTAGCAGCAAGCCTAATTTGCCAAATAAGATTGGATCGCTACGAAGGAAATAAAATACCCCTTTCCGTTCCAGGCTTTATAAAGCCTATCTAATAATGGAAAACGGTTTGCTAAGATTGTGAATGGCTTTTGTGTCTTCAAAATGCAGTCATTAGTTTCTGGCCATTAGCAACTGTCAATAATACTTAGCATTTATATTATAGTCCATTCCAAGTGTCCCAAGTGCCTCTCATACATTATGTCCGTAATCCTTCAAACAGCCCAATGCCATTAACATCTTCCTCCTCCACATATTATGCTCCTCTCAGTGATGTAATTCAGGCTAATATTTTCTGGAAGAGGACAAACAGAGAATGTTGTCGTGACTTTCCCTACCCTCAGGTTTTATAGGTATTTTTGATAATGTGTTTCAATAGCCAGCTGTGTGTAGGCGCATTATCTGGTCATTTGAATCACCCCAAGGCCAGACATTATCAACTGGTCAAGACAAGAAGGCTCTGGACACATTGCCGACTTAAAACACAGCTATATTTTTCTTTTGCTCAATTTGGATTGAAGTTATAATAACTAAGAAGATGAAAGATGAAAAAAAAACTTTTTAAATAATTCCAGTGGCACCTTTAAGGTCAACTAAATATAAGCTTTCAAGGTATGAGCTTTTGTGTGTAATACACATTTCGTCAGATACTCTGAAGCAGAAGTCGCTTCAACCTTATGACTGTTGATGACTGTTATGGCAGTCGGTTCCACAGGGAAGGGCAAAGGATTTTTAAAAGGGATAGATGACCAAAATTAGCCTTAGTATGTATAATGGGACATGAATCCAATTTATCTATTCAGACCAGGCCTCTCCATAGTTTTTAGTTTGGTAATGAGTTGTAATTTAGCAACTTCTCTTTCAAGTGTATTTCTAAAATGCTTTTGCAATAAGACAGCTACTTTAAGATCTTGTATAGATTGTCCTGGGAGATTGAAGAGTTCTCCTATTAGTTTCTCTGTTTTGTGATTCCTAATCATAGCTGTCAACTTCCCCCCTTTTTAAGGGAAATCCTATTCGGAATAAGGGAATTTCCCTTTAAAGAAAGGGAAATGTTGACAGCTATGTTCCTGATGTCAGATTTATGCCCATTTATCCTTCCCAAAAGGGACGCGGGTAGCGCTGTGGGTTAAACCACAGAGCCTAGAGCTTGCCTATCAGAAGGTTGGCAGTTCGAATCCCCACGACGGGGTGAGCTCCCGTTGCTCGGTCCCTGCTCCTGCCAACCTAGCAGTTCAAAAGCACGCCAAAGTGCAAGTAGATAAATAGGTACTGCTCCGGCGGGAAGGTAAACGGCGTTTTCGTGCGCTGCTCTGGTTTGCCAGAAGCAGCTTAGTCCTGCTGGCCACATGACCTGGAAGCTGTATGCCGGCTCCCTTGGCCAATAAAGCGAGATGAGCACCGCAACCCCAGAGTTGGCCGCAACTGGACCTAATGGTCCGGGGTCCCTTTACCTTTTATCCTTCCCAAACTATTGGTGGGAGTGCACCGGATGCAGCGTAAATTGCAGGTCTCATCAGTGCTGCACATTTTAAAATCCCAATTGGGTTTAAATATACTGGGAAAGGGTCCTCCATCTTGCCCATACTTTAGTCTCAAGCTACTCATGGACATAACTGCAAGAAGAAACCTAGTACAGAATGTATGGGGCCTGGTAGGGGAAAACAAGGAGCATAATAAGATGCAGAAGATGAGGGAGAGCCAACAAAGGCATCTGGAAATGGGCTTGGTCATGGTTAAAGTAGCAGCTGAGAATAATAGATAGCAATGACAGTTCTTTGGATTGTCTGATTGCAGGCAAGTGAGTGCATGGAAGGTTCCTGAGCTTGTTACAGTAGCATCTTCACATTTTCTGAGTTGTTGGCCACCCGTACATTCTAGCTAACAACTCTGTTTCGGAGAGGGGGGTGGAATCTAAGTTGTTTCAGCCTTCATGCAGCTTTCCGCCTCCAGCACTGAAATGTCCTCCTCTTTTTCAGAGCTTCAAGTTTCATAGACCTTTGCAGTTGCCCACAGAACTGTGCTGCTCAGATGCAACACACATGACCCATCAATCCCCATTAGGATGATTCATGCCGAACAAGTCTTCACTTGGATAGTTTACTACATGGATATAATCTTTTATCATGTGGTGGATGTTTGTCGTATTATGTGGTGATTCAGTTAGGGTTTTTGTCCTTAGGTCATGAGTTTTGCTGTGGTGTCTGCAACATGCTGGTTCAAAATCCTGGTCAAGTCCGTACAGTACTTGTAATCCTAAGTACAGTCAGGAGTAAGTTGAACTGAAATCAATACAGCTTACTCTCAGGTAAGCAGGGCTAAGAATGGAGCCTTAGATGGGAAAGCCAGACACAGTTCAAATCCCTGCTCAACCATGAAGCTCCCTTTGAAACTATAGGTTTCTACACCATACATTTAAAGCTCATGACTTCTCCCAGAGAATCTTGGGAATTGTATGTCTGTGAAGAATAAACTTCAATTCCGGGATTCTTTGTGGGAAACCATGTGCTCTAAATGCTCTCACAATGTAGGGTTGCCATATTTTGAAGAGCAAAAAAAGGGACACATTTGCCGACTTTTCACTATGGACCTCTCTGATGACTCTTTTTACGTACCCATGAGAAAAGGACATGTCCTGGAAAAAGAGGACATATGGCAACCCTATGACTTAATGATGGTATGGATGTGACCATGTTTGCTTGCCTGCATGCATACATATTGGACATGCAGACACAGGGGTCTGTGATGATCCACTGAGGGGGGCTCATTGCCCTGCCCCACTCATCAATGATCAGTCTTAAGAGCAGGGAGGGGTGATTTACATCTTCATTATTGGGCACCAGAGCTACCCATACATCCCCCCCCCCCCGCTACCACCAAAAATTAGTCAAATCTTGAAAGGAAGGAATTTACTTAGAGGAGCAGGGATTAGTCATCCATGCCATAGAGCATGGACATATGGAAAAAGCTGTTCTGTTAGGTATTGGGGGAAATAGTGAGGTAAAGATGAGCTCCAGGAATCACAAGCATATCCACCCAGTTGTGTTCCATCTTCACTGGCTGTCAATGCACATCAGGCTTTGAGTCAAGGTGCTAATGCTTAACTATGAAACCTTGTGACGACTAAAGTCCCACACATCTCAGAAAATCTCTCCTTATGCATCAACTCTAAGGCTGTATACACATTACTGACTCAAACCACAGCTAGCTTGTTCTTTTTTCCTTTTTTTAATAATAATTTTTATTGGTTTTACAATTTAGTTTTACATTCTCAAATAAGAAAAATACAGCCCAAAAGTATAGAATTCTCTGAATTCTCAGACTTCCATCCTCCCTTTCGAGGGGTCCACTAGTGATAATTTTCAGTGCATATCATATTATGCTCCATACTGTATATCCATAAATCTTTATTTTCTCCTTTTGGTTTTTTAAGATTGCATTATTTCAATCCCGCTAACGTTTTTAACTATTTACAGTGTTCTGTCAAATATATTACAATTTTTTCCCAGTCTTTGTCAAAGTTTTTATCATCCTTATTCCTGATTTTCAGTCATTTTGGCCATCTCAGCATAGTCAGGTCGTGTTTTTTTCCAACTTGGGTCAAAGCTGCTTTGCAGGGAAATGCATCAAAACGTAGAATTTGATTAAAAATGAAAGGATAGACGTGGGTTGTGTTCAATGTCATGTGTGTACACCATTTCTCAAACCAGCGAAACTTATGAGGAACGGTATGTTTAGCCATGGAAAAGAGGAGACTGGGAGGAGATATGTAAAGGACTGACACATGGAAGACAGAGGAAACTTGTTTTCTCTTTCTCAGGAGGGTAGGACCTGAACTTTAAGATACAAGAAAGGAGATTCCGACTAAACATCAGGGAGAACTTTTTGACATTAAGAGCCATCTTACAGTGGAAAGGAGGTTTGAGGACATTCTACTATGAGTTGGTGGATCTTGCTGGTGAAGACAGGCGAATTATTGCTGCTGACTGAGGTGGCTGAGTGTGTCACACTCTTTTGAGTCAGGACCACTGTAGATTTTGGCCATCTGTCATGGATTCTCCAGTTGAGATTCCTGCATTGCAGGAGATTGGACCAGATGATCCCATGAAAAGGTACCAATATTATGTTTTACCAATAAAAGAAAAAAACACTGCAATAAATTCAACCCCGCTTCCTCCATAATCCCTCATGAGCCACGTCATCATCGCTTTGAATGCGGTAATTCCTGCAGGTGCTTGTGTACTTCGCCTAGAGTCCAAAGTAAAGGGCGGGTTGCCAGCAGAACAATATGGGAGGCAAGCCAGGCACGTATGGCGACAGGCCCATCTTTCCCCCTTTTTGGCGGGAATATACCGAGGCCGAGATTTTCCCTCAAGCCCTGCGACGGTTACGAGTTCACCCCACCCGCCCACTCGTTCAGACCGTTGGTGACCGTTACCGATTAAAAAGAGAAGGCGGGGGGGGGCGGGGGAGGAAAGAGCGCGTCGCGCGGCAACTCCCGACCGATTTCGTCACCGCGTTCCTGCTTGTTACGCGGGAGAGGGGCGGAGGCAAGAAAGACGCATTGCCGCGGGGTGGGTGCGGGGAGGCGGGCCGGGCGGCGAGGGGGAAGAGCGGCGGCGGCGATGGAATGTCACGTGGCAGGGGCGGAGGGGGTGTGGCCCTAATTTTTTTAAAGAGCATGTCACGTGGCTAGGCGGGGGGAGGGCGGGCGGGCGATAGAAGGGAGGGTGGGGAGAGAGAGAAAAAGAGTAAGAGCGTCACGTGATGCCGGAGGCCCGGAAAGCTCTGAGGTGGAGCTGAGCGTCTCCTCCGTCCGCCATTTTCCTGCGGCGACCAGCTGTGCATGTGTGCGTGAGGGAAGGAGAAGGGAGGCTTACGGTGGTGGTGGTGGCGGCGGCGGCCGAGCGGCAGGCCGCGCTAGTGGTCGAGGCCGAGGAGGCGGGGAAGGAGGAGGAGGAGGAAAGAGGAAGGAGGAGAAGCCTCTTCCCGGGTGACAGGCCCGGCCCTTCCGAAGGCGGAGCGCTGCCAGGCGTCCTCAGCGGCCGCGGCGGCGTTGTTGAGTCCAGCCGGGACCGCCCTCCTTTCCTCCCTCCCTCCCTCCTTCCTTCCTTCTCCTTCTCCTCCTCCTTTCCCCGTCCCTGCTTCGCCAGCCTGGTTGAGGAATAGCAGCGGCAGCGGAGTGTCTCTGAATCCGGCACCGCCATGTCTGGGCAGAGCCTGACCGACCGCATCACGGCGGCGCAGCACAGCGTGACCGGCTCGGCCGTGTCCAAGACCGTCTGCAAGGCCACCACGCACGAGGTGATGGGCCCCAAGAAGAAGCACCTGGACTGTGAGTCGAGACGGACTTCTCTTCGCTCTCTCTCTCTCTCTCTCCCCGCTTCTCCCCCCCCCCCCCCGCCCCGACCTTCGCCATTCTCGCTGTCGCCTTCTCTGCCCTCCCCACCAACCTCCCCGAGCAGCTCGCTGCCCGTCCAGGCCCGGTTTTATTCGCCGGCCAAATACTGTACTTGGATTGCAGTTCCTGTGCTTTGCTACAATATCTCAACGTAGGAACGAACACCCCCCCTTTTTTTCTACTCCCACTTTTCCACCATCCCCTCTGAAATGAGAGATGAAACGAGACGGCCCCCTGTTCTGGTTTTTACTCATTTCATTTATTTAGCCTATTAGATGCTTGGTTTCCAAACGACATACATACGTATAATATATATATATATGCACACACACACATATGTGCTTGTGTGTATGTGTGTGTATAGATAGATAGATAGTACCTACCATATATACACACAAACACTCACTCTACCATAAGGGAATAAAAAGGAGATCATATGGTACATTAATATACCGTGTAACATGACACTTAAGAAATGTGTTCAGCACAGCATCACCCCCCCCCCCCAGTTTTAATTTTTACTTTTTTTCTATGAAGCTTTATACCCCTCTTTTCCCACAGTGTTTGACACCCTTTCGTCTTAAATTAAAGAACCTGTTACCTCACAGTGTGATTGTGGGCAGTTACTTTAGAATATACGTGTAATTGGTTTAGAAAGGAAGGGTCTATCAGTGGCTTTTAGCCGAATGGTTGCTGGCACACAAAAGTGGGGAATGGTGATTGTCTTCATGCAGACTTCCTGGACTAGATTGGATTTTGGTTGGACCTAGTAAGACACATGTTGTGTTCTTCAACTTTGGTCCCCAATCTTTCAGTGGTTTTCTACTGTGTCATCTCTTAAAACGTTTTTGATCTGTTGGGAATCAAATCATTGCATTCTCTTGATACCCCCCCCCCAAAAAAAAGTACAGTGTCTACTGTAACCATGCCAAACCATTGAATTGTTAGTTGATCTCCTCCAGATGTTTAACCAGTGCAACTTCAATATTAGTACCATTTTAGCCTATTGAAAAAGTATAAGGATTAATGATTTAATTAGCTACAGCTGCTGCTTGTTTCCTGGCTAGTTTATTTTTCTTCCTATTCTAATGGTTTGTCAGAAACAGTATAGCTGCTGCTGATAGTAACAATAATAACTCATTTACTGAATTGGTTAACTATTAGACTAATCTACCAATCAAACCAATTAAAGTTTCAGTACAACCATTATCCTTAGGCATTTTTTTCCAGTGTGACACTGAGTAGTTCACCACTTCCTTTATGAAACTTGCCTTTGTTATTTGATATGCTACATCTTTCCCTTGGCACTGTAATCTTCCTCCTAACTGATAAATGAAGCACACCTCCTGATATTTGAATTGTCTCAAACCTGCCTTCATTCTCCTGACAGTCTCTGTATATGTAATTTGAGCTTGTCTCCCTTACCTTGTTACTTATTTCAGGTTTCTCTTTCCATTGTACCCCTTGTCTAGTGTATAAATCAGGGATAGCGAACCTGTAGCCTTCCAGATGTTACTGGATCACACTTCCTATCATTTGTGGTCATTGGCCATGCTGACTGGGCTGATGGGAACTGATCCAACAACTTCTGAGGAGTCATTTCTCATTCCTGCTATAGAACGTGACTTTGGGTGCAACCACTTACTACTACTTCTGTGGCCTAGCTGCTCATCTTCAGGAAATTCTGCTTAGAAGAGGAACTGACACCATCTACTTCTGCATTGAAGTTACATTGTATCAAGATTTTAAATGTTGAAGTACATAAGTAGTGCAATTGTATCTTTAGCTTTGACAGCTTTCTGAGAATAAAAGTTTTCCAAGTTGCAGTTTAGAAAAATAACAACCTTCTTGCCAGGGCTGCTTGCAGAAAATTCTCAGAATGTTTGAGTTTTGCAGACTGTATATGTCTAAGTGGACATGTATGTCTCTGTACATACATGAGAGATATCACCAGTAGTTGGGAGCCTCTTAAATTGATTCTTCTGTACCCCGGTTGAAGTGAGAAAGGTTTGGGGAAATGACTGCTTAGAAGTTGGAATGATGTTTATGCCGTCTTGGCACCTTTTGTTAAAGCTTGAAATATGGTCATGTTAATCTATTGCGACCAAATAAACACTTAAGCACTTGAGGGTCCAGCTGTGGGATCCACTGTTCATCTTCAAATGTCTCCATACTCAAGCAGCTTAATAAGGGACTACTAGCTTGTGACCCTTCAGATGTTCTTGCACCTGAGCTTCCATCATCCCTGACCTTTGGTCATGCAGGCTAAAGGAAATAGGAGCAGGAATTCTGTAACATCTTGAGGGTTACAGGTTAGCCACCCCTGAAAATTTGTAACCATCCATTTTGCAGGGTAGATTGAGGCAATGGAATTTCACTTTGAGTCTGGCACCTCACCCATTGATAATTCTGGCTGCCTCTAATGTGAGATCCCCAAGGAAAAAGCTAATATGTAGTATCCCCAAAGGCATCCCTGCAAGCATCTTCTTTGTATTCCTTGCCTATCGTAGTTTCATAAAGTTGTGAATGCCACTTTAAGGTACTTAGTTCCTCTTTTGAGGGTCCTGTCATTTGTTTCATTTCCTACTTTGTAATATGATGGAGATGTCTATGCACTTTTTAAGTTACAAGTTTGCATAGTGAAAATAAGTTTGAAGTCTTCTGCTTCTTAATGGGTGTGTGGGCTCAGTATTGAAGTAAGTGGGTTGCATGTGACTGATGGGAATCTTAACATTATGAAGCTCTTTAATAGTCTGATATCACCAGGCTTTGAGCAGCACCATAATGGAAGTAAGTTTTAATTCTGCTGTATTATCAGGACTGTTGTATTTTGTATGTTTATGAAATTGTCCTGTGAATGTAGAACCTGATAGTGGGTGCAAATTTTGGTACCCACTTTGAGGTTTTTTTTTAAAAAAGGCAAGCTTTCTGTGCTCAAGTTGCAACCAACCACTTGGGAAACATACTTCATATGATGCTTTATCCTATGATGCCTATTCCTTACTTCATGCATTCTCCATTACAGGTAATTGACCACAAACTCCATGTTCTTTTATTCTATTTTCCCCTGATTCCTTGTTCATTAACACCCCCCCCCCCCAGATTCTTATGAAAAAGAGTGCTTATGTGAAAATATATTAGTTTCACTATTTAGGGGTTTTTTTTGGCAGTTTAAAAAATATATAATACATAGTCAGAATTACCATTGACATTAAAGGCTGATGGAACAGCTTGGAGAGGTTCCATGCATGCTCTTACATTTGGTTTGAGAAGATTTTTTAATGCGCATCTGAACAGCAGGTGCATGATATGTTCTTTGAAATTTTCCTGTAGAAATCTCCTGATGGCAGATGAAAACAAACAACCTTATCTGCCTAGAAGAGTGATCTGCAGCTGTAGAGAGTTCCAGCTGGTTTCTTATCACTTGTCCTACAGATGTTTCAAAGCCTGGTCTCTGCTTTAAAGCTTTGAGGGGGGGGGGGTTAGCTTGCTGCACCCTGCCAGTTTTAGAAGCAGAGGACAAATTGTTGGGTTTATGTTTGACAAGCAGGTAGAGTACTCAAGTTTGTGGTTCTGCTTTGGAAAGATTGCACTAACACAGGCTTCCTCAAACTTGGCCCTCCAGATGTTTTGAGACTGCAATTCCCATCATCCCTGACCACTGGTCCCGCCAGCTAGGGATCATGGGAGTTGTAGGCCAAAACATCTGGGGGGGGGGCGAGTTTGAGGAAGCCTGCACTAACAGCTGTAGGTGTTGCATGCCATAAACTCTTTGGGAAGACCTGGTGGCTTAAATCTTGTTCATATGCAGTGGCATAGTATGGGGGAGCACAGGGACTGTTGCCCTGGGCACAATGCCACTGTGTTGCAGTGGTCCCGAAAGTGTTGCATGGCTGGAAAGGAGGTGGCTTTCTTTCCAATTCCTCCACAGCTGGGATGGATCACCAAATCAGATCCATGTCCTTTGCTTACAGATGCTGTGTACCACATGCTTCTCGCACAATTGCTGGCATTGCTGGAGCACCCAGTGGGAACAAAGGTGGCCACATGAGCCTTGATTGGCAGTGTGTTGGCTCCTGGGTTGGACTGGCAGAGCTTCTTGTGAGTGCACTATGGAGAGCTGAAGTGGCTGGTGCAGGGTGAGTTGTGGCGCCTGAGGAGCTCTAGTTGAGCGGGTTGAGTCTGCATCCAGCACTTCCTGGGGAAGCCTGTACCTCAGAGTTTATGCTAAAAATGGGGGAGGAAGACCCATGGCAACATGCTATCCCCCTTCCCCAATTTTGCACCTTGCTCTGGGTGCTGGCAACCCACGCTGTGCCACTGTTCATATGTAAGGTCTGAGCACTATATGTGATATTGGAAAGAAAATTTCAGCCGTGTCACATTCTTATGAGATGGTGGGAGAATGGCTACGCTTTCTCCTTAGCATGTAATTTTACTGACTCACTATTAATTCATGAATGTGATGATGTTGTACTCTGCTTGTGGCTATACTGTAGCTTTCATTGCTTAGAACAGCCTTTCTCATCCTGGTGATACTGATGCTTTTGACCACAGTTATCACCTTCCTGGACCATTGGCCATACTTTCTGGAGCTGATGGGAGTTGTAATCTCAGAAATCCTGGGAGGCAACAGGTTGGGGGAGGCTGGTTTATAGTTATCTGGGGAGAGCTGGCAGATGGTTCTGTCTTCCTTTACAGAGTTGGAAGTGGAGGAGGAAGATTTAGTCTTTTTTTTACACTGAAGTGTGTCATAGCAACTTCCAAAGGAAGTAGATTTCCTTTAATCTCCTTTAGACTATCTTAGAAAACTTGTTTGCTAGTACCCGTAAGTAGCACTAGTAATTTCCCTTTAGGATAACTTTTAAGTACAGTATTACACAAATGAAGGCCTGGATTCTGAGTGAGGTATTTCATGCTATTTAATGAATGTGTATTTTTGGTTTCTAAATTTTAAAAGCATCTCTAGTAGTGTAACTGTATTCATGTGATGGTTGTTGGGTCATTCTCAATAAGGTATTGATGGTATTCTGAGGTGCAGCTCTGTCTAGGGTGACAAACAATACATGTCTCAGAAGTGTGTCTGACACAGGCTGCTAAACTATGCCATCTCAGAGGTAAATATTAGTGAATACCTTGGGGTTTACTCCCAGGTAGCTGGGATTGCAGTTTTACTAGCCCAATTAAAGTACCTTGCATTTATACATGTATTACTATTAAAACTAAAAGGGGTTCTCAGATATTTAGCATTCAATAAAAAGCCCACCTTGAGTCAGATTGGTAAATTTAGTTTTGTAAGGTTCTCTTGGCAACTAAGTAAAAACTTTATGAAGGCTTTCAAAGCTGGAATCGTGGAGTTCAAGGAGAAACATCTGGGCTTATGAATGCTTTGGACTTCAAAAGCCTGATTGCACAGTGTTCTTCCTTATTTGCTCTCTGTAAGCAGCATGTGGATACTGAATGGCTAATCCCTTAACTGACAACATTCATTTGATACTAGAAGTATTCCAGCTTCCTAGTAATGCCTTTTACCATATGGTCTGCTGCCTCTGAAATCCTGGGATTGAAAAATTCTCCCTTTGCAATCTTCCACTATACCAAGCACCTAATTTTCCTTCCTTCCTTGCTTAAAGCATAATTAGTTGAGGAAATAAAAGTATTCTTATATGTACATTATATGTTTAGATTGTCTTGTGTCTCAGTTGTAATTGCTTTGTGGGTTGGAGTGGACGAGGATCTAATTCTATAGGGGAGAAAATCTCTTGTGGAGATGGTCTGGCACATACAGTCAGCCTGGCAGTGTTGTTCTTTCACAGGAATTCTTGAAAGTTGGGCCAAACCTGAATTGTGTAATTTGTACAGCTGCTCAAATTGGGATTGATTGTATAACTTCAGACCTCACACACTTTAATATTTAAATTACAACATGTGGAATTATTCCATGAAGTTTTTTGGAGAGCATTTTATTTGCTGGGTTTGATGCTTGTTTCCTAGAAGGCATTTGAAAATTCCTTCAAGTATAAAATAAGATTTATTGTTTCAAATTACCAATGCCAACATTCAGGAGGGAAATTGAAAAAGTTTTGTCTTATGTTAGGATTAGATGTAACCAGCATTGCCCATCTCAACGCAAATGAACCACTGTACAGTATATTCAGACGTAAAGAGTAAAAAACAACTGTTTGAAAGTGCATTCCAAAAGTTACAGCACACACTGGAGTGTAAGGTATGAGTAGACATTGTATTCTAGCAACTGAAACTCTTCATTATTCTAGAAAAAATATGCTGTTTCATGAAATCGCAATCAAATGACATCATGTAAAACCTTTTTTGCAGACTTGGTTATTGACAAGTAAGGTAGCTTTGGCCTCAGTTCAGCTTAGTGGGGAGCATTGTTGCTGAGATGTAATTATCCTAGTTTAAAAGATTTTCTGTCTTAACAATATTGCTATTAGAATACTGTCACATGCTCTATGCTACAGGGAAAACCTGAGAGGAGGTATTGGCGGAAATTTTCTAATTCCTTTCAAACTTAAAACTGTGATCCCTGATTTAATATCTCTCACTGTAAAACAGTTGCAAACTATTAATATATCTGCATGTACAATACATATAGATTTATGTTTCCTACTGAATCCTTCAATCACAGGGCTGTCATACATAACTGCTCTAGTCTGTGTTCATCACAAAAAGGCAGATTGGTCCACAGGATCTGATATCAAATCCCGTTTGAGCTGTGGACTAATTGGCAACAGACAAATCACAATCTGTCTCAGTTTCGAATCAGAAGGAGGAATAATGACCACCTTGTTGCTTCTTTTAAAGGCATGTGCAGCATTGTAAATCAAACATAGCAGTAGCTAATTCCCCCCCCCCCCAAGCAGTAGCTAATTCTAAGCTCAGGCAGCTGGTCTGTTACATCAATACATCAAGAGCTTTCTGTATATACTGTATATACACCTCACCTGGCTCGTGCATAATATGTGGTTGAGGCATCAATATTTTTGCGTTTCTGGCTGTTCCTTTTAATTTTCAAAGTACAATTTCACCTCACTTTAAAAAAGCTTTCTTTGAAAGCAACCCCCCCCCAAGCTTCCGAAAAGTTCATGATCAAGCATTCATTTCCCAATTCCGAAAATGTTTTGGCAGAGTATTGGGCACAAGAGATATCATTTGAAATTGCGTCGTGTAGCAAGAGGGTGGACCCTTCTGCTAGAGAAAGTGAAATTAAATTGAAGGAGCTCAGCTGCTGTAAACACAGAGGAGAGGGGAGTGCATGAGTCAAGACTTGCTACGGCTCATGAAACGATGATCAGAATTTGTGCTGGGTATCTGTTGTAATGTGGGTGTCAAATAAATTAACAAGATGTGCTTAATTCATTGTGGAAAATGAGGATGGTAAAATGGACCTGCAACATGCCTACTTCTGTTGGGCATCTGTAAAAGAACTACAGTGCTTAGTATCACCGTTGACACAATTTGTGTTGAGTCTCTCATATTTTAATCATTGGCAATTTTGAGGCTTTGCTGTGGTTTGCAGCACTGCTTTATTTTGCTTAAAATGTTGAAAATATTTTGTTCCATAAGTAAAACTAACTAAAACTTCCTCTAAAATCAGTTACGACAACTAGACAGATTTTGTTTCAACATCTCCCCCCCCCCCCTTCACCATTTTTGAAATATTCAATTAAGTCTTGTTATTTTAGTCAGGGTTGAAATAGACTCGGATAGCATCTCAAATATTTAATTTTGTTTGATTTTCTTGTAAACTGGGTTCTGATTTTTTTTTAAAAAAAATGAAAAGCAGTTTATAAGTACTTGAAATAAATTGAAAAAAATTAAAAAATGAGATTAGAATATTGTCTGATGCTATGTTAATCCAGGTATAGGAGACGAACTAATTATTTAGGTAGAAAACAATCTTATCCAACAATAGATAACTCTTTTCAGTTGCCTAGCAATAAATAAAATCTAGAATATATCAACACTTCTTATAATGAATAAATCCCTGACAGAGTTTATATTCCTTGATTAGGCACCTGTTAACATTATTGTATTGTGTTTCATGCAACAAGGGTGTGCAGAAAAATCTGAATCCTGGATTCCTGGTTTACAGCATCTTTCAAGCCACTTCTCTACATGCTTGTTTCACTTAATACTACATAGATAACAGACTATGTAAAGTTCCTGAGTGGCGCCCTGTGACTTGGCAAAGGGCAAACCCATTTGACTCTGTATTCTTGGTACTTTTTGGTGGTTAAATGGACAGTACCTAGGGCATGAAGTCAGCCAAGGGTTTAGGTTAGGTTTTAGGTTTCAGCCTGCAGCCCATATTAGATTGTTACCCCATGGTACTGTAGAACCTTACACTTCTTTCGTACGGAGGTGCTTATTTCTGTTCTTGCATAGTATGTGTGCTACAATTTTAATTTGAGATCTTTTTTTGGCATGGCACTCAAGGGACAAGGAATACTTAAATGTTCCCAGCTTCTGAGCTACACCTTTCCATATTCAGGTCAGTGGTAGTCAAACAGGCTCATAAGTAATCTCATTCCGTCTAGATTAGGTATTGATGATGAGCATAATGGATACTGTAAAACTAGCACTGAAGTATTGCATTTAAATGTCAAGTATATGCTTATTCTCTATATGAAAACTTGGGCAAAATATGTGTACTGCAGTGGCAACTACTAAAGTCAATTTTTTATTTTTTATTAAAGGAAAAACTGGGTTAAGAAAACTAGTGGCATGTTCAGGTATTTGTCGGAACCTGTGTGGATGTGTGGATGCACATGCAGATGTCACCCCAATGTCCTTGTGTACCTCATGCTTCCCCGGACCCAGACCTTCACTGTGTTAAACAGGGGTCTTGTATTTGAGTTCAATTAAATGTTATTAGGCATACACACACATACCATAGTATGGGTGGAGATGAGGGTCTCCGTTAAAACAGGGCCGCTGATCATGCAAGGCATTTTACTTGAGTTCAAGTGATAGTGTGTAAAGCCCCCTACAGAGTCCTTTCTGACCATTGCATTTCCATGATAGTTGTGTAAAGTTATGAACTACTTCATGCCACATCTGCTAGGATATTTTCTGCAGTGTTGGTTTTACTTATAATAGCTTTCTGCCTGCCTTGGGCCTAACTAAACGGCCTCAGTCCTGTATACCTGAAGGAGCGTCTCCACCCCCATCATTCAGCCTGGACACTGAGGGCCTTCTGGCAGTTCCCTCATTGCGAGAAGTGAGGTTACAGGGAACCAGACAGAGGGCCTTCTCGGTAGTGGCGCCCACCCTGTGGAACACCCTCCCTTCAGATGTGAAGGAAATAAGCAGCTATCCTATCTTTAAAAGACATCTGAAGGCAGCCCTGTTTAGGGAAGTTTTTAATATTTAATGCTGTATTGTTTTTAACACTCAATTTGGGAGCAGCCCAGAGTGGCTGGGGAAACTCAGCCAGATGGGCAGGGTATAAATAATAAATTGTTGTTGTTGTTGTTGTTGTTGTTATAATAACTAAATACTACTTTTTTGTTCAATAGTTGTTAGCTGTACAATGAGCAGTCCTAAAGAGTTAATGTCATGGCAAATTGTTGTTACACCTTGGTTTAAACAAGCAGTTAAGATTAGAGGGCTTCTTATTCTGTGGATACTTTATATGGGTCAGTTAAGGCATTTGCTATCTTGGGTGTATGGATGCATGTTCTTTAAGACTAAAGCCTACAGATTTTTGGCTTTGACATGTTACTAGTGGCTTTGGGCCCTCTATAATGGTGTTATTGTTGGACCCATGACACTGTCAATACAATTATTGAAGCCCTTAGACTCAAACAAAACCAGGATTTTCCCTGCCTTAAAAATCAACGCATTGTATGCCAACATGTGTCAGTTATACTCCATATGGATGGAACTACTTTCTGACAATTACGCTTTTCATGAAAGCAAAGCAATTTCATATTCATAATACTCTGTCATTAATTCTTTGACTTAGTGTGAAATCCTTGTTGCAAATTAGATATTTCAGACTTTGTACTTTGCATGCTTGGCTAGGGCATCTGGTGGGCTACAGGTTTCCCATTCTTGACTTAGATATATTTCAGATGCTGCTGCAAAGCAAAACAGTCTACTTTATGCTTGAAATGATGGTCTGATTTACTACTTCTTGACGGAGTTTTTACCTGTTGAGTACTGCTCCTGCTGGGTAGTATTTTGATGTAATTCTGCAGTTTGCTCAGCTAAATAAAATTATTGGGTTCTGTTGCAAAATGATGCCAAGAAGGATGCAAAGAAGGTAGCTCTGTGGGCAGAATGTGGTATTGTAACATTGGAAGCCAAGTGATGAAAGACTTGCCAATAGTACTCAGAGCAGAAGCAGCATCCTTCTTGTAAAACACCTTCTTAGATTACGTTTCTGTTATAGTATGTTGGTTAATTGTAATTGGCTCCTTGAAATATGGCCACACCAAATGGCATTGTTCCAGAAACCTGCTGAATCTTGGTATGCAGAGTCTATACCATCAGGGAGGTTGTACATTGTCCTTTCTCATATGCCCATTAATCTTACCATGAAAGTATCTGTCAATGATTATTTAGGATATCTTGTTTTAAGGCTGGTGGTTTAACCTGTTGCATACTTCAGTGCTGCTGTGCAAAGCAATGGGTTAATAATGATCTTTAGGAAGAGCGATAAGTGATTGTTTTAATATTGCAGGACTCGTGAGGCCCTGATGTTAAAGATTTGTGCAACAATACTTGATTAGCATAGGATTTTCAAGTCCTCCTTCTTTGTCAGGCAAGCCAGGGATAGACAAAATATCCATCTTGATCTGCTGATTGACTGTTTGGTTATTTGAGGTATATCAACAAGGATTTATGCCTCCCAGTTGTTCAACAAGAGTAACAACAACAAAATGACTCTTCCCTGGCCTAAATTTTATAGCTGAAATGATGGAAACTTGGGATAAGCAGGAGGTTGTTTGTTTGTGTGTGTGTGGTAATAAGTTGCATTTTTATTTTGGTGATGAAAACAAATTCCTGGACACAGAATTTATTTATTTAAGTGCTTTTTTGCCCCAGGCTTTGGTTGATGAACCTCAAGGTTTTAGAACAAAACAATCCTGATCCTGCAAGCCTGAAGTCTGCCCACCTCTGAGGCAAGCCACCTCAAACTTGGGTCAGTAGCTGCCTCTGGTATAATGAGTTAATAAAAAGTGGGGTAGGAGAAGCTGTACCTTTTTAATGTTTGCCTAAAGGGCCTCTTAAATGGCAGCTTTATTCTGTTTGCCTTTCCCAGTTTTATTTATTGAGAGCTGATGCATAGTGCAGCATGTGGTAACTTTATCTCTGCAACAAGCTTTAATCATAGCATATAGTACTGCACAAAATATTGGCTGTCTACCAGCTGATCCCTTATTTAAACCCAGAAAATGATAAATCTCCCTAGCACAATTTATAGCTTGAGATAAAAAGAATACAGCAAAGAATATTGTGAAAATCAGAAAAGATAAAAGCAGTTGGACGTTTTTTGATGTTAATGTTGAAAAAGACAATAAAATGGCTCATCAATGTTAAAAAACAGAAATGTTTTTGAAAGGTAGACCAATGTGTGTGGTGCTTCAAAATACTGAGGAGAGACTTTGTGTTGTGACAGTGGACTACTAGACAGTACAGAAGAGCCTAATAATAAAAAAATATTAGCTGAAAAAGGCCCATCTACTGCAGCTTCCTCTTCCTGCAGTGGCTAACTATGGGAAGTCCATAAGCAGGACCAAGAGCAACAGCACTCCCTCATTCATTTTCTGATGGTGGAGGTTATAAATAGCCATCATAAGTGGGAAACATTGAGAACCGTTTTTCTTGTTCCATTCTTTATGTAACATGGTATCTGATAAATTGTCCAACTATGGATTTTGGATTTACCTAACTCAAGATACTCCTTTGGCTTGCATTTGTACTCAGACATTTGAACAAGGGAACAAAGCTGGGTTTACTGAGGGATGCCCCATTTTGAATAAAAGTAAGTTATCTGGTTTTTCATTCCATTTTTTTGACAGTCTCTTATGGAAGTCAAATCGTGTACTGGAAAAACCGATTATGGTAACAGTATATCATACCAGCAGCAAAATTACAATAGACCACAAACACATGTTGACTAATCTTACATTTGGCAAATAAGTCAGCTTCTGTCAATAATTTAAAACCTTTTGGGAAGATCTTTAGTATTTGGAAGACCCCTCATTAATTAACTGTTGATGTTCACGTGCCTTGATTTTGTGTTCATAGAATCATAGAACTGTAGAGTCGGAATGGTCTTGGAGGATCATCTAGTCCACAGTTAATCACAGTTGTGGTGACCAAGCAGCTTTATTTGAGAATCTGGTGGTTAGGGCCCATACAGTTCAGTCCATTATATGTTTACTCAGAGGCACATATATTTCCAGTATTCCTTGTTGGTATATTTGCATAGTTGACATTAATGATGGACTTTGCTTTGATTCTCAGTGCTGCTTTCTTAGATAATTGGGTATATTTTTTACTGTTCACATACCTCCTGTATTATCATACTAAGTTGTTTCAGCAGATATGCTTGGGAATATATGTAACATTTGAACTCTGGCATGGCTTTTCATCAACAAGAGGCCATACACCCCAAACTGCTTAGCTGTGTTAAGCAGTTCTTCAGAGAGAGCCTAGCTAACATGCTTTCACCATTGACCCTTGGCTCTGCAGGATATATGAAAACTTGAATGGAATTTGTTCTCTTTAGAAAAAGGCATGAGTCTGAAGAACAACAGTAGTTAACTTTGGATCAGTAACCTACATGGCATATTTTAAGTCTTGTCACAGTTTAACTTTCTCAGCAGCCACATCAGTTTCCTGAGGCCTTAGCGCTTCATCATTTTGAAGTCTGAATGTTGTTGGGAAACATTACTGTAGCCTGTACAGTGCTACAGTTCAAGTGCTATTCATTCCTTTTATGACATCAGAGGCTCTTCAAAGAAAGGAAGTGGTTCTCATGATATTTTTGGATGCCTTATTTTCAGACCTTTTGAGTTTCAATAAGCTTGATCAAATGCAATGATCTCCTGGTTAAGTGGACATTAATCCATGAGCGCTTATGCCCCAATACACTTGTTGGTCTTTAATGTGCCATAGGACTTCTAGTTTTAGCTACCACAGAGTTAAGATGGCTATTCCTTTGCAAAGTAATACATTGGATGTTTTAAATCTAATTAAATAGCTTACTGTTGGTGGAGTAGAGCTGAAGAGGGAATTCCTGGCCATATTGTGATACAGATTTGGAGGACAAGTAACCTATAGCATGTTGAAGCCTATATTGCTGGAAAATGCTCTTATTTGAAAACCTGGAGAGCTGTTGTCCATAAGTATAGACAGTTTGAAGCTGTCTTGCCAATCATTGCAAGAACTAGATTTTTTTAAAAAAATCCATATAAATGTAAATTGGCCCACATCTCTGTACCTCAGTTCTGCAGAGCTGCAAAGCTGAGGAATAGCCACTGAGGTGTCCTTTGTGTGATCATACTTTTGAGCAGGGGTGCCCAAACTTTTTCCAAAGAGGGCCAGATTTGATGAAGTGAACATGCATGAGGGCCAACCAAAGTTGTTGAACTCTTTTTAGGATTGAAGTTGTTGAGCTTTTTATACAACTTTACTCCAAAATTGTTGAGCTTTTTATTTACAGTTCTACCACAAAGTTGTTGGAGCTTTTTGGGAGATTTTACCCCAGGAAATAAACTGATAAACTGCCACAGGGGCCGGATTAAACTAACCGGCAGGCCGGATTAGGCCCCTGAAACAGACTTTGGACATGCCTGCTGTAGAGCTTACAGGGGGAAGGGGAGAATCCTCAGCAAGGCCATCTGGCTTCTTGTAATGTACCTGCAATGACATTTAATTGAAGTCTGGAGAATTAAGTACCGTACTGAAATTTCTCGCATTACCATCCAACCTGTGTTATTGGCAGTACTCAGCTTATGGAACACTCTCCCAAGTGACATTCATTTGGCTCTCGTGGTAGGTACATTTAAACAGACATTTTATTTGTCCAAGCTTTTTGATCTTAATTGAAATTTGCTTTTATTGGGGTATGCTATAGTCACCCACTGTATCTGATTTATGATTCTGTGGTTTTGATTGCTCTCATTATAATGTGTCTTGTTTCCTCTAGTTGATCTTTTTTGCCAGATCTGGATTGTAGGAAGGGTGGGATATAAAAATAAATCATAATCTTTAACCTGGTTCTCCCTATTTTATCCCTAAGTGGCCGTGTGAGAGAATTCGGGGAGAGGGAGAAACTGACTGGCCCAAGGTCACTCAGCAAATTTCATGGCTGAGTGGGTGTTTGAACCAGGGTTTCCCTGCTTCCTGTCAAACACTCTAACCATTGTGCCATGGTTTTTTCAGATTTTGTGAAAGTTATGTAAACCCACCCCCGAATGTTTGCATGCTTTGAAACAAACTTGCTGCTAAAGCAGCTTTCCCCAGCTGGTGCCCTCCAGATGTTTTGGACTTCAGCTCCCATCAGCCCCAGCCAGCTGAACAGCATGTTTTAAAGAGCAGTGTGGCAAGGAGGGCAACTTTAGGCAAACCTTGAATGTTGTTATTTGTACACTGAGCAATTCTAAGTGCAGCTACCTGCTAGTATGGTGAAGGATGCTAGATGATGACTACCAAAAGGCTTATAATTAACACTAAGACCTACATTCCTTTTGTTTTAATAACAGGAAGAGAAGTGAACTTTGATTAGGTGCATAGTTGTCTAAAACTTCCTGGTATTTGGATTTAAGACTTTTGATGTCAAAGTCTGTCTTGCCTCTGCTTCTTCAGCCCCTAGGAATGTCTTTTGTCTTCCTCCTACAAAAGATATTTACCCAAGTGATAAGCCTCTTAGCTAATGTTGCACTTACACCCTTTCAGGATTGTCTTGTCATTAAACTGTATGGATTCCTGCATTTCCTGTAAAAGTATTTTTGGATTTGTTTGAGATACCTGTAAAGATCTGACAAGTTTTAAGATGAATAATTGTGTGTATAATTGTTTATAACTCAATATGTTAACCTGAATTGACCTTTACTTTCAAACCAAAATTGAAAGCAGCCAAATTCTAGTGCTGCATCTCTCTCCCCCCACCCCACCCTCTGTCTAGTCTAATGCCAGTCAGTTTGAGTAGTTGATTCTTGATTAGCTGCTTTTGAGCTGCAAGGTACAACCGGAAGGCACATAACATATATTGTAGCTATTTTTTGCTTTGGAATAGGCTGCTCTCCTTTGGTGAGTTGTGATTGCCCCAAGAGTAGAAATGTGCAAGTATCTCTACTGGCTCATGAAGCTCCTGGCAGCTGCCATAGTACCGTGTTTATCTTTCCCCAGCTAGCAAAATATTTATGGATGTCCTGGGAGCTGCTCCCTTCCATTTTTCTCTACCTAGAACAGTGAAAAGAAATATCCATGGAATCTGGTTCTGTACACAATTATTTTCAATATATATTCAATAAACATTTTTCAGTCTTCCTTAACTGTATGTTCTTCTTGTTCTCTATATGTTAAGTCTGCAAGTTGTGCATATTATGTCAACTTAAGTTGCCATTCTTCTTTGGTTGGGACCTTGCTCATTTTCCATTTTTGGGCTAACAAAACACAGGCGGCAGTTGTTGCATACATAGATAGCCTTTCCTGACACCTGGGGTTTTCAGTCTGAATTATCCCCAACAGAAAGGACTCTGGGGTTTTCTTTTGGGGGGGGGGGGTTTAATTTTAAAACTTTTTTTCAATTCATTAAAAATCATTTCCAAAATACTCTTTTACCCTTTTACATGTCCACCACATATGAAAGAACATTCCCTTCACCTCTTTACACTTCAATCACTTATCTGATTCTGTCTTGTAAATCTTAGCAAGCTTACTTGGAGTTAAATACCATCTGTGAATCATTTTCAGGTGGTTCTCCTTCAAAGAATAACATGCTATAAATTTAAAGTCGCTTTTCCAGAGTTTCTCCCAGAGGTTAAAATCTATATTGTGTCCTATATCTATCAGAACTGTGACAAATTCCTGCCCTGGCTAATACAGAAGGATACTACTTTATTTAAAGAAAAACAGTCTGGTGTAGGATAATTGTATGATAATTCCTTGCCCTAGACTGTCTTGTACCAAATAAAATTAAACACACAAGCTCTAGGCAGAGCACATCTTTTACGATAAACCAATCTGAATTCTTTGTTAGATTGGCAGTATGCACCCGCTCTTGTAAGAACAAGTTTTTGTTCCAAGAAGTACATGTTATAACAACTGTCTTGTTCTAGTTAGGATCTTGGGCATTTCCATTTATTTTTAAAATGGGATGGCAGAAAAGGTTAAAGAACTATAAATAGCACCTAAATTCACCACTTTGTAGCTCTTATGGTTTCCGTAGCTGTAAGGTAGACTGAAGGTATATCTTGTGTTCCCTGTCAGAAGGAGGTAGACAAGGTTTATTTTGATTTTAAACTAACACATGTGAAATTTGCAATGTAAGGTTCAAGCCAGCTTGCTCCCACCTCATTCTGCGGGGTGTCTAGCTCATTTGCTTGATATAGTGAAAGCTCAGATTAGAACTCCTTTGGTATATCCCAGATGCACCCAGGATATAGTAAAAGCTAAAGGTATGTAGCCATATTTATAATAAACTGGAAGAGAACAATATTTTTCTCTTGGTGCTTATCTGTAAGAACGTGAAGTCCTACTGCATCGACAAAGTCCATCTAGCTTGACATTCTGCCTCCAACAGGGACTAATAGGATGCCTCCAGGAAGCTTGAGCGGGGCATGCAGTCAAAAGCTGTCCCTCACTGCTATCTCTCCTTCCTCTGAATGTGGAAGGTTCCATTTACCATCGTGGCAGTAGCGGAGGATATTTAGTATACTGTTCCATAAAGCCACCTTCAATAATGTCAGCATTATAGATACATAATGCTTGACGTTTTACATGGCATGCTGGGCTGATCAAGTCCTGGGTTGTGTTTAGAGTGTTGTAGTCCAGCTATCCATATGTCATTAAAGCATTAACTGCATCTGGCTTAGGGAACCAGATCCTTATCCACCCCACACACCCATGGGCCAACTTTGGCAGGTGATGAGGCCACCCTCATGTTCTATCATCTGACATCATGATAGCATCAAGTGGCTGATAGATGGGAAGTCCTACCCACCTGTCAAAGTTGATCTGCGGAGGAGTGGAGTTTGCTTCACCAGCACATTCCCCAGGCGGAAAGCCTCATGCAGCAGCACCCATCAGGATTGAACTCTCCGCTCAATGGCAGATGAATGAAGAGTTCAGACCTGCTGGCTGCAGGGATCTGCTTTGCCAGTGTCTTCCCTACAAGGATTGAATTAGCAAAGCACACACTAGCAAGATTGTATTTTGTTCACAAACTGGTGACAGAAGGATCAGTCCTGTTGGTTGCAGGTCTGTGTCACCGGCGCCTTTCCCACAAGGAATGCATTGGTGAAGCAACACCCAGCAGAATTGAATCCTGCCATCAGCTAATGTCTTCCACTGGTTGTGGTTTCGGGAAAGTGGCCTCCCACACCTACATTAAAATATTATAGCAAACTGTCAGTGGCATACGAAATAAAAAAATAAAAATACGAAAGCTTAAACCCAGAACAAACTTGGTTGGTCTCTTAAGGTGCTACTGGGCTATTTTTAATTTTTTTAAATTTATGTTGACTGCATCAGACCAACACGGCTACCTACCTGTGTCAGTGGCATAGTGTAACGTTGGAAAGTGTTGATCACTTCTCCTACCTTGGCAATTACCTTTCCACATTGATGCCAAAATTCAGCATTGCCTGAGCTGTGTGAGTACTGCTTTCTCCCGATTGAAGTGCAGAGTGTTTGAGAACCAGAACATTTGCAGGGAAAACAAAATGCTTGTTTACAAAGCTATTGTACTACCAACCTTACTGTGTGCATGTAAAACATGGACCACTTATAAACACTATCTCCAACTTCTCAAAAGATTCCATCAACAGTGTCTCCAAAATATTTAATATATCAATTGGGAAGAAAGGCAAACTAATGCCAGTGTACTGGAAGAAGCAAAGATCACCCATGTCAAACATCAATTTCTTTGGACTAGTCGTGTGCGAATGCCTGATCATAGTCTTCCAAAGCAACTACTCTATTCCAAACTTAAAAATGGAAAGCGTAATGCTCGTAGTCAACAAGAGGCTTATAGACTCTCTCAAGGCAAATCTAAAAAAAATGTAATATAAACTCCAACAATTGGAAGACACTGGCCTGTGAGCACTCCAGTTGGAGAAGAGTCTTTACCAAAGGTGTCATGGACTTTAAAGATGCTCAAACTCAGGACAAAAGGGAGAAATGTAAGAGGAAGGCATGCTTGGCAAACCCTCACCATGTTAACCTGCTGCCTGGAAACCTATGTCCCCACTGTGGAAGGATGTGTGGATCCAGAATTGGCCTCCACAGTCACTTACAGACTCACTGTTCATGGTCACAATCTTACTCTGCTATGAGGGATGAATACCTTTAGTGAAATATGTTACTATTTAAAAAACTTTAGATAAGCATGTGTTTGCTTCACATGTATTTCCTGGGACTTTCCACATCTCACAGCAGAGCTAAGGGACCTACCTAACTTTCTGGGCAGTAACAGTACGGTAAAAGTTTTCCCCTTCATGGGTTTGAAGCAGAATGGTATTGGGACATGAAATAAAAAAAATGCTCCCTGGTGATACTGAAGCTTAAATTAATTGGAAGATGGAAGTAATGAGTTTCTGAAGGGTATACATACAAATACTGAGACAACCTTATGGATATTAAAATTTGGGGGGTTGTTAGGTACTTTTGCTTTAGTGGAGGAGCACTTAGTCAATTGGGCTTCGTGACACAGAGTTTGGCAAGTACACTTCTTTCCTGTTCCCTCATCTGCACTCCCAGTTAGGTCCTGTGCAAAACACGCTGAAGAAACTTGGAAATAAACAGAAAGGGGGGCTTTCATCACTCCCAGGCAATTCCCTGGATGATCCTTGCTTGTCTCCTTTTAGAAAAAGTACACTGAGAAGGCAACTCCAGTCTTCTCAAAATAGTCAAGTAAGTTTTTGTTTCACAAAATTATAGTGAAAAGGCTTTGAAGGAAGGCTGTTCTACACTCGTCTTGTTCTACACTGTTCTATGCTTTGCTTGGTGAGGAGACAGAAACGTGTTTTTTGTTTCTACCAGTCTTGTGTAGGTGTTGCCCTTTGGACAGTTGCATCTCTTAAATTACTTACGTGGCTAATTATCCCCCACAGAGATGAAATAATGGCCTGATAAAGATCGAGGTGAAACCAATTTGATAAGGCTATAAAGTTCAAAGGGCCACATAAAAAGGTAGACAGGTATGGACTATGTCTTACTGTTCCCCACCCTTTTTATGGTATTAACGTTCCTTTACTTCACAGTATGTAAAGTTATGCATAGGGCTTATTCCCTCCTAATAATTTCAGGTCAGTTGTCAAATGAAGTAAAATGTGAAGTTAAACATCAAATTCTCTAATTCTTGTTGGGTCCCTCCCCTTAATTTGTGTGTGATGTTTCTGTCTGCAGCTTTAGGAACTAGAAACATGATTTTTAATTGAAGTTGTGAGACTCGGAAGTCTGAATTCAGCAGAAGAAAGCCAGGAAGTTGGCTTTGTAAAGGAGAGTTTGGGGATGCTGGACTAGATAGGGCTCTGGTCTGATCTAGCACAGCTCTTACATTCTTAGAGCCCCAGAAGTGGTTTTTTTTGTGGTGGGGAAAGTGAGTCAGTGAGTGAGGAACTTAAGCTAGAGGAAATTGGAGCTCAGTTGCTGCCCTTTGGGTCAGTCCCTAGAGCTGTTGTGCAGATCTTGCCATCAGTTTTTGCGATGCACTGAATGCATGTGACATGCTGCAGTGTCTATTAAAACAGGGCATCTTGGTTTTACAGTGGTACCTCAGGTTAAGAACTTAATTTGTTCCGGAGGTCCGTTCTTAACCAAAACTGTTCTTAACCTGAGGTACCACTTTAGCTAATGGGGCCTCCTGCTGCCGCCACGCTGCAGCAGCGCGATTTCTGTTCTCATCCTGAAGCAAAGTTCTTAACCCGAGGTGCTATTTCTGGGTTAGTGGAGTCTGTAACCTGAAGCGTCTGTAACCGAGGTACCACTGTACTCTTGTTGTCTGCCCTTGATGGTCATTTGATCAAAAGTAATAATGAAAGGCAAGGGGATATAAATCTTCTTACTAAAATTAAAAGATCCTAGAATTTTAAGTAAACTCTAATTCTGGGTTAGCGGAGTCTGTAACCTGTAGTGTCTGTAACCCGAGGTACCACTGTACTTGGTTTAAGGCTGCTTGTACCACAATAATTTATCTGCAAAATATTACAGGTCTTTGTATCACCTTAACTATAAAAATAGAATATAATTAAAATTTGAATACTTTTTGTATGTCCTGTGAAAATACCTCCAAGCAGCAAATTGGCATGGGCCATTTGTTCAAAGGGACCCAAATTTCTCCTCTCCTCTTTTGTACTTAAATATCTTGGTCTTTTAAAAGTATTCTTTTGCCAGTGCTAGCTTAAAGGGTTTTGACAGGAAATGAAGCTACTCCTTATCTTAGTGTTTTGCTCTTTGACTAGCTTATTACTTAAGCATGATACATTTTTTGTTATATGTTAAATGTGTTTGAACTGAAGCTTGAACTTTATATTATGTTTGATTCTACCTCCAATAACTGCATCCCTGTATCACATTTCTCCTGTGGAACATTGCATAACTTATCTGTATCAGGATATTGTGCATCAGTATCAGGATATTGTGTTTTGCCTTTTCCTGCCCAGTATATCATTGGCTGAGGTAAACCTTTGAGATATCACAACACTTCTAGGTGTGCTGAATCAATACAGGGTAGAAGCGCAAAAAGAACTTCTCATGGATATATCATTTTAGGCAGCGGCCCTATACTGAACTTATCCTGAAAACTGCTTTTAGTCTTTGTACTAGCCCTACAGCATTGTAGAGTTTCTTCATGTTCAGAAGTCATTGAATCCTTTCTGAACAGGTGTGGAAGACCAAATGTTATGTGTGCTCTTTTTAGTTAAATTTCCACAATGCCCATCAAACCTTATGAGCTCTTGACATGTCCAGATGTGGTGTGGGGAGGGGGGCTTCTTTCCCAGAGAATGGTAGATTGGAGACTTAAAAATGCTTCCAGATTATTGGATATGAATGAGAACATTGTATGAAGTGAAACTTGGAGGCGGCAATGAAAACACAGAAAATATGCAGACACTGGGCACAAAACTAATAGTTTTGGCATGTGTTTGGTCTGCAGCTTGCTTTTGTAGGTGTGAATGATGTAAGCCCCAACCAAAAGTTGAATCCAGAGAGCTTTGTGTTTCCTTTCCTATTTTACAAACCCTCGTCTTGAACCAGCACATAAGTAACACTCTCCATATGGCCAAAACTTTAAAGGTCTTTGGAAGCTAGGTGTTTATAGCCCCTTGAGTCTTGAACAAAACCTATAGAATAGTGCATCTTTATATAAAGCTGAACAGTGGTTGGATTTGTTACAAGTTGCTTCAGTTGACAGCAACTGGAAGCTAACATTTTAGTCATGAAAGTTGGAGGCAGGAAACTATTTGGGCTGGTAAGGAAACAGTGAATACTACATCAATGAGTATTTTAAAGTCTTTATTTCTAAGACTCCATTTACAGAATTTTCAGGCAAGAAGAAAACCAAGGGTTGGCTTCTGTGTGTTTTTTCCTGTAGACTGTTTTGCTGTCTTCTGCCCTTGCCTCCTCCGTTCCCTTCTTCCTGGGCTCGCTAACATTAAAACCATTAAACTAAATCTTGGCAGCCTGGCTAGGTTAGATGACTGTAATGCTGCTTTAACATTTTTAATCTGCTAAATCGCTTAAGTATTTCTATGGCTGCCAAAGATAAGTCTCTAACTTTGAAGAAAGTATTGGTGTTGAGCTTTATTCTTGCTAATGGTCAAAGCCTTTGGCTGGCTTTTGTTTTCCTTGTTTCTGTTTTATTTTGAAGGGAGAAAAGTTGGGTTCTCACATGATTCCAGCACCCATGAGTAAATTTAAGCCACTTCTCACATTAGGCATGTATTAGTATTTGGAACATAGTATTGCATTCAGTGCTTGCATATGGAAGAGTTTAGTTTGAAGTGGCCCTAGCGGTATACAGATAGGGTTCCAAACATGACTCATTTTATGCAGCACTTCAGTGGGGAAGTAGAATTGCATTTTTTTAAAGGAAAGTTGCTGCTTGTGAAACTATTGGAAAAGCTACTTTGGTGCCATTCAAATGTTACCCCCCCCCCCCCGATGGTACTTAGGGTGAAATTTGCAGTGGCTTTGGGTCCACAAAGAATGCAAAATTGGATAAGGCTTTTGCCATTTTCTGCTGTGGGGAAGGAAGCATGATCATCAAAGGCAACTTCCCAATCTTTCTGTTGGTACAATCTGCCTGAAAATAAACAAATGACCTGCTTGCTATGTCTCTAGCCTGTTGAGTCTGCTTTGTCTTCTTATTCCTCCTTCAAGTCCTTTAACATGGCTAAATTTCTCTTGAGTTGCATACTTGTGGCTTGGAGCAATTGGCCTTGCTATCACTCGGTCTCCAGAAATCAAGTCTCTGGGATGAACTGAGCATTGTGCCTCCTAAGAGGATGATTTTTATAACTTGTTTGGAAAAACAACTAGTAAAGGTTTGGCAGGGCAGCTGATGCTTCTTTCAGATTTCTCTCTGTGTGTGCGCGCGCGCACGCACACACACACACACACACACACACACACATTGATATAGTCAACCAGCCTACTTTGACTGTATTAGCAGAACTATTGGAGTAGCATATTGTAGGACAGGGAGGACTAGTACAAACTGGCTTTCACAAAATAACCATTTTGATTTTCAAACTGCTGTGGCTTCATGCATGGACGACAATCTTACTCGGCTACAAGTGATCGCCAAAGAAGAATGTAATTTTTTCCATGTACAGCTGTCTTTTGGACCTGTTAGTTCAGTAGCATGTGTTGACTACTACTGTGTATACTACAGGCTTTGCTCGAAATGCGTTTAGGAAATGTAGCTGGTGCCAAATGTTGCTGCCCTGTTTTATTAACATGGTCAGATTGTAAAGTTTAAGTACGCTGGTTTTGGTTTAGATATCTGATTACTACATGTAAAGCTCTAGAATAGATGGTCTAAGTACAGTAAACTTGAGTCTTCTCTCATATGAAACCCCATGATTAAAGTCTTAAGAACCTTTACTTGGGGTTCTGTATAATCATGAAAATACATCTGTGGGCACATGGAACAGCCCCTGTTTATGGCATGCACTTGATAAAGTTCAGGCTACATCACTTTGCAGTAAGAACTTTTCTTGTTGGCTATATTGGGGGCAGGTCTGGGTGGATTCTTGTGTGAGAAGAACACCTCTAGAGGTGTCAGTGTGGGTCTTCTGCATTTTATACTCTATTTTCATGAATGTCATGTGCTATTTCTGTTCACATAAGTTTAAAAGACTGTTTCAATAGAGATGTTAATGAATTTCCTATGTTAATTTTGCACTGTATGAAGAGTGATTGCTTTTTGCTGTATCTACCACCCATCAGTTTCACTGAATTTTGGTGTGGTGAGGATGAATAGAAACTGTTCTGCATGCTGTTCATAAGTTTTATTAAACTTTTGTCTCCACCCCCTCTTCTTCTGAACAAAAAGCTTCCAGTGCATACCTCATTCTAAAGTCTTAGTTACCTGCTTCATTTTCTCTATCTCCTCGCCCCCTCAACTGTTATCCTTCAGGGAATCTGAGGAACCCTGAGCATTTGCCAGGGGATCATTGCATTGTGCAGAGGATACTGGGGCATATGCTCCAGAGTGTACTGTTACTCTTGGGTCTCAGGCTCCCTGCATCATCTGAAGGTGCCCTGGAAATCCCACACCAAATGAGCAGCTGTGTTCACATGTCATAGAAAGCCATAAACGTACTACGACATAGCAGCTTGCTAGTGCACACTGTTGAATCACTCCCGTTGCTTTCTTCCCTTTGAGCTGGGAACAAGAAACTGCACACCCTGGTTTAGTGTGGCTATTGGAACCCAGTCCTTTTTGTCTTTCTCACCAAACAAACCACAATGTTGTTACTGACTTAGCAGTTCTGGTTTGTTTGCGAGAACAAACATGGTTTGGTTGTATGCTATTTTTGTAAGTTGCTTTGAGTTTTCATAAAAAGACTAATCAGTTCAATAAATAATAATATAATGAGCCTTGGTTGACACATCACCCTAAGCCAGGACTCAAGGTTTATGGCTCCCAGCTAGATGAAGGGAGTAATTCAGCAGTGTATAGTAGTGGGCTTCTGCTCCATAGCAAATCAGTTTATGACTTAACGTGATGTGCAAATGCAGCCAGTAGTCCATAGAATTCTCTCCTCACTCATTGAATGGAACCTGTTGCTGTTTTAAATATCAATGAGAATTTCTTTGTGTTGCAGATTTAATACAGTGCACAAATGAGATGAACGTAAATATCCCACAGTTGGCGGACAGCTTGTTCGAAAGGACAATGAACAGTAGCTGGGTGGTGGTATTCAAGTCACTCATCACAACACACCATCTAATGGTGTACGGAAATGAGGTAACTTATTACTGCAGATCACTCATACATTAGAGAATTGGCTTATTCAGTGCAACCTGGCTTTTTGCCCTGCATTGGGGATAATGAATGGTATTTAAAAACAGCCTGAGGCTTAACTAATGCATGTTCCCTGGCAAAAATTGTGAAAGCGTATTTGGATGATCTTGGTCACTTACATGCCATAAATAAGTTTGTAAGTGTCTCTGAAACAGGGATTGGTAACCTGTATTCCTCAGGACTTCAGCTCACATTAACTGAATCCAGCATGGCCAGTGGTTAGGGATCTGGTCGAAAGACATTGAGGATATAGATCAAGTGTGAACAACTTGATCTATAGTATTTGTGAAAATTGATAGTGTTAATTTTGTCTACAGCTATAGAACTGAACTATAGAAAATTCAGAAAGGGTGGGAACAAGTAATAAGGGCAGTTTAGAAATAATCAGCTTGCAATAATTTCTGAGGAGTAATGTTGCTTTTTGCATTCCACAGTCTTCCTTAGGTTCCGCATCTCAAAACAGGTTTTTTGTTTTGTTTTGGTTAAATATATATCACCCCTTCAGTAAAACTATTAACACATTTGTTCAGTTGTGCATTTCCATAATGCATGTGATCAGTCATAACTTGGGGAAATGCTGAGGATAGTGTTTGAACATGAATGATTATTTTTTATTTTTCTGGCTACATATTGCCTGAATTCATTTATATCACAGAACCATAATCCTTCCTGTTGAAGGGGAGGGGAGATGAAGTAGGGCATTTTGCAGAACAATGGTGCCACATCACCATGTGAAATACATTCACGATCTCATTCTTAAAACACTTCCTTACCTCATACTATGCTATTACAAAAGTTTTATTTATACTGCTCAGTTCATGTATTTGGCATTGATGAGGGTGTAACCAGAGAAGGAAAAGGCACTTGTGGGCTGGCTGGCTGACGAATGAATGGGACTAATATGAGTCATTTGAAGTCTGCATCATTTACCACATGGTTAAATTGTTTACTGGCTAAATGTCACCAATGCATGTAAGTTCATTCACTGTTCAGAGTAGGTCATAGTTGTAGTGATCCAGTCTTCTTGTCCAAATGGGATTCAATGTGTGCTAGAATATATATTTATCTTAATATATTCTTTTGCTGCTTTTTACACCAGTGCTTCCAAGTGACTTATAGGACGACAAAAAATAAATAAATACAACAACAAGAAAAATATAAAAACAGCAGTAAAACAAGACCTAAAATGCTCACCCAGTATATACAGTGGTGCCCCGCAAGACGAATGCCTCGCAAGACGGAAAACCCGCAAGACGAAAGGGTTTTCTGTCTGCAGAGGCGCTTCGCAAGACGAATTTCCCTATGGGCTTGCTTCGCAAGACGAAAATTGACGAAAAATTTTGAGGGGTTTTTTTTGCTCCAAAACCCCTTTTTCTGAATCGCTAAGATGCTAAAAGCATTTTAGCAGCAAAACCGCTAATCCCTTTAGCCTTAAAAAGCCGTTTTTAGCCCTTAAAGTGCCAATAGCGCTAATAGCGCTAATCCGTCAATGGGCTTGCTTCGCAAGACGAAAAAACCGCAAGACGAAAAGACTCGCGGAACGGATTCTTTTCGTCTTGCGAGGCACCACTGTACTGGGGGCTGTGCTCCTGCTTGCATTGCTCACCAAACTCCGCACTCCCCTTTAAATCTTACCAATCGCCCCGGCTGAATGAAGGGTTGCAGCCGTGAAAAAGATGGATGGTCTTCCTTTGTCCACCTTGGGTGTTTACCTTCACATCTGTGTAGTCAGTCATTGTAGGACTCAGGCAAAGGAACAAGGGGGCAGGGTGTGTGCATTAACGGCAGCCTTGGAACTCTGGGGATGTTGCTTTTGGCCCAGTTGCTTCTCCTGAGGGGTGCGCCTTTATCCTGCATGCTGCTGACTTATCTGCAATGCCTGGTATGTGGTGCAGGAGATAGCAGTGGATCCACATGCTGGCTGGCTGCCACTTCTGGCCATTTTCCCCATTGCCACACTGCTGCTCTTGCATCCTGATCAGCTGCTTGGGATGTGGAAGCAGCAGATGATCTCCAGGCTGGCTGGGGATGAAGAAGATGGCCAGTAGCAGTGACAGCCAGCCTTGGACTGTGGATCCTTTGGGTAGACATCCCAGGGCTGGCAGACAGTGGAGCCGGCAGAGCAGGGTGGCTGCTGCATCCTGTTCCAGCTGTTTGTCTGAAGCTCAACTGGGCTGCCCACTCACTGCCTCTCATCACTCTATACTTCATATTGCCACTTGCTGTGACCAAGCAAACTGCAGCATGATGACACTATTACAAGTTAAATATAAGAAAATGAAAGAGAACACACTATGCCCACCCCAGTTAAAAGGATGAGCACAAAAATATTTGTATTCAGAACCAGCCTTACATTTCTTGAGACTGCATGCACTGTGGTTCGACTTACAAGGTGAATACCTATTTTTTACTTCCAGGATGGTATTCCTGTCTAAATAGCTCTAGCTCATCAACTTGGATAGTTTGCTTTAAAAAGCAGGCATTTGAAGTGCCTTTGGATCCGTGCGTGAGAGGCCAGCATGGGAACTGCTCTGGTTTGCTTATTTGGATTGGACAATTTGAGAAGATTTCTCTTCTGTACTCACCACATCACAGCTGAATCAATTCAGACATTACACCAAACTGTAGTTTGAGACCCAAACTGTGCTTGCTGGGCTAATGAAAGCTGTAATTCCAAAACCTGGAGGGTATCAGATTGGGGAAGCCTGGCTTATAGGCATTCTGACCTAGGTCACTCTATGTTAATGATAAGATACACAGAAAGAGCTACGTACAATTCCAGTCAAATAATCCAAAGTCTTTTTTATCCCTTCTAGCGTTTTATCCAGTATCTGGCTTCCAGGAACACATTGTTTAACTTGAGCAATTTCTTGGACAAAAGTGGATTGCAAGGTAAATCGTTTGGTTTGTTTCAAGTGAGTCATGACATCCTTGAAGGTGTCTTTATAGCAGCATCATTGCTTTGGGACTCAGTTATCATTCTGAAAAGTGTAACCCTTCTGGTGGAGACCTCTCCCAAGTGCTTAAAAGATATTTGGACTTCTCTATATTCTACAACAGTCTGCAGTTGAATAGTAAAATGTCCACATTCCCCCCCCCCCCCCGAATTAACATTCATAAGGAAATTCATTAACATTCATAAGGAAATAACAGATAACACAGACATCATCTTTAGTATGCAGCTAATGAAGCTGGCCCATAAAATGATTTCTACAGTTAGAGAGTGAGATGTACAAGTTCTAATTTAGTCAGAGGAGAAATGTGGGAGAAGAGGAAGCTCAGGGCATGTCTTTGTGTAAAATCACTTGTATATGGAAATCTGTGCTTTTAATTTATTTGATTCTCATAGTTAGTTAGATATATTTGTCCATAGGGTCCAAATGATGATCCTGTGAATTTAAATTGTTACATTCTTAATGTTTAGTCATAAGTGTTCGTGCAAAACAGGGAGCTAATTTGTTTTGTCTTTCTCTTCTTTAGGGTATGATATGTCCACATTTATCAGAAGATATAGCAGGTATTTGAATGAAAAAGCAGTTTCCTACAGACAAGTAGCTTTTGATTTCACAAAAGTAAAAAGAGGGTAAGGATTACATTGTCTGGAATAAATTTATTTTAAGGTGTAGCTTACCGTTTATAGCTTCTGTTCTAATTACTCATAAGTTTACTTAAATGTAAAAATGCAACTTCAAACGAATAATTGACCTCTAGAAGGTTAAGTCTTGCTACCAATGGAACCAAGATCTGTTTTTACACCACTGTGCTTTGTGTTCCAGCTAGGTAATGATTTGGTTCCCAGGTGTTTTTTATTCGTATGTTTTTTTAATTAGAAGGCTGTGTGCATGTGTGTGTGCTTTTGGGAAAGGAAGAACTTTGCAGATCAGAGGGTTGATGTAGTGCTGATCTAAATAACTGCAGTGAGTTTTGCAGCTTCCACAAAACACATTTTGTCAAAACAGTCATATTAAATTTGACAATTAAAAGTGCCAAGTGACAAGCAAGTTTAATTAAGAAGTAATTCTGGACTTGAAGTTGGAAGCTCAATATTTTTTATTTTATTTTTAAGCTGGCAGCAAGGGCTTTTAAGTTGATGAAGGCTGAGAAAGGAAGGCAGTCTTCGAAAAGATTTTTGGATATAAAATTCTTAAAACTCAAAAAGTATATACTAGAGGGAGTCAACATTATGGAGCGTATTTGAATGAGCTTTTAAATGCTGGTGTTTTGTCAAGTAGTCTGGGAGAAGAAACATTCCAAAAACTCTTCACCAGTAGCATCTGCATTTCCATAGAAGTCCAGCCCTTTGCTCCCATCCCTGTGCCTTGTGCTATCAGACTTTTTTATCCTGTCTCTGCCAGCCCTGCGTCTGTAATCACTTGCGATTGCAGTCAACTATGTGACTAGTTCTACACGCGCAAGGAAGCTTTAGATTTGTGTTATTTTAACAGCAATGATCTGTGCTGTGTGTCAAATTTGTTTTGAAACTTTGGAAAGTTTAAAAGGCAGTATGTGATATGAACGTAAGAGCCTTGCTGTGTCAGACCAGATGTCAATCTAGTCCATCATACTGCTTTAACAGTTACTATTCATTGCTTTATAGGAAGTTCATGAGCAGAGTAGATTTGAGGGGTTGAAGGGGACAGGAGGAGAAGTTCCTTTGCACAAGCAGACTAACTCACACAGTGATTTCATTGGACACCAGCTGATACAACTTGTACTGAAAGTAGTTCAAAGGTCTTGTGACTTCTGTGTTCTTGAAAATTTGAAATGACTGACGTTAAGAGTCTAAAAAATAGAAAGATCAGTAGAATTCTGCTTTGCCATTTTTGTTCCTTTAATTGAGTCTAAAATGTTTAATAGTCATGACACACCTCTAAAAACTTGACTGAGACACTTAGGAACTTGGATAGCTCTTGAGTTACTCTCAACTTAGTAATGTTTCTCTTGCTGTTGATCTTCTTGCTTGCTTTCACAGCAAGTAGAATCATAAAATCATAGAATCAGAGCTGGAAGGGACGCCGAGGGTCATTTAGTCCAACCCGCCCCCATGCAATACTTTTGAGTTTTAAGAATCTCAGTTAAAACATCCGTGACAGATGGTCATCCAACCCCTGCTTAAAAACCTAGAGTAGGAGTGAGTTAAGTAGTTTAACTCACAAATACAATCACTGTAGCATACGACTACACAATGATTTAAAATATTTTAAAATGCCTTGCATATCTAAACATGAAGTTACCAATATCCAATAACTTGACATCCAAATGAAACTGCAAAGCTTGCCAGCGTTGGCACCAAGCCCCTCTTCCCCCAAAACAGTTACACCTAGAATCAAAAGGCCAGAAATCCCCCTTGCAGGCCCACTTCCCCAACTCCTGGGGCTGGAAGTTGGGGCAAGACATCCAGTTTTCCCTGTTGTATTCAGACAAATTCCACGGTCTGGGCAGAGAGCAAGAGGCCTCCTATTATCCTTACCGGTCTGGCCTATTGCTTTTATGCATGCACGTAGGTTGCAGGGGCAGGGAAAAGGGGAGGGAAAAGAGCGGAACACCCTGTGTCAGCCATCTCTGTGTGCATCATGCCAAATATGTTTTGCTTACTGGTGTGTTTCTCACTTCCCCTTTCTCTTAGTGCTGATGGAGTCATGAGGACTATGAATACTGAGAAACTCCTAAAAACAGTACCAATAATACAAAACCAGATGGATGCACTTCTTGATTTCAATGTAAGTGTTTTAGTTATGGCATCAATAAAGGCTAGACTACCTACTCCTGGTTTCATAAAACACTACCTCTTAATGCCTTATAAATGCCCTGTTTAAATTTCTGCCCTTTCTGGATAAAGGCAGTAAAAAAAAAAATGTTCAAATTTAGTCTCCTATGAGGAAGAAAATGTTTGGTTCTAATATGTGTTGGTGATGCAAGCAGTAATTTTTCTGAGTTGGCAAACGCTAAATATCTTAAACTATATGTTCTCTTGGGAGCGATAGACAGATGTTCTGATAGGAACCGAGAGCACCAGGAGCAACTTTCCCCAGCACCTGCGTGGTAGTTGGGGGTCACTGGCACACACCCTTGTTGTTTGGAAAGCCGCTTGTGTGTTTTTAAGACTTGTGCAACTGCTGCAGAGTTCCCAAAGCCAACGAGAGCCTTTATTTCACCAGGTTGTCATGTCACAAATTTATAGTGCACAATGTCAAAAGGCAAGACCGATCTTTTCCCTGCAACCTGAAGACAGGAGATAGCCGTGGATGTTTTTTCAAATTGAACTAACTTCTTTCTTCTCACCGGCAGGTCAACAGCAATGAACTTACAAATGGTGTAATTAATGCTGCCTTCATGCTTCTCTTCAAAGATGCCATTAGACTCTTTGCAGCGTATAATGAAGGGATTATTAACCTGTTGGGTAAATACTACTTTTTTTACATCTCTTCATTGTACTTAGTAGGCAAGACAGTGATCTTTGTTTTGACTTCCTGCAAGACAATTTTAAACTGCCTTAAAGAGCTGCTTCTCTTTACATGTAAACAGAAATATGTAGGTGCCTAAACGCAAGCTAGTCTGGAGTATTTTTGGCATGAAAAATGACTTGCTTGAACTATAATTTTCTTGTCCAGCTACCACACAACCAATCTGCAAAGCTGACAATTTTCTCTTTGGATCTTAGGGAAGGTGACAATTTTGTTAACTAATTTAGCTTTTGGCACTCTCTCCTTAGGGCGGCTTTCATAAGTGGAATTTGTGGGTTGGAATACTTTATACTTCCTCATGGAGAGCTGCCATACCTCCAGAGGAGAGTGGAGTCGGCTAGGCATTCCTTTGTGCTTCTGAATAGGGTTTGTCCCACATACAATGTGAAGAGGAAATGCTGGAGTTGATACGGGAAAGTTAGTGTGTGGCAGTCATATATGCATTTGTACAAATAAACAATGAATCCTGTTAGGCATGGGTAGGCAACTCTTTTTGTATGCTCCTGCTTCTCTTTAATGGCGTCCCAAGCAGCAGAAATATAGCAGCTGAAGCACTTAATCTTTGAAGGTAAAAATGTTTCACCTGAAGTATTTCCAGCTTTCAGGCTGCAGTTGAAAGGGACTGGGGCAGTCAACAAGAGCAACAATGGGAAAGAGCTATTTTCTTCGTGCTATAATTTGTGGGCTTCTCAGAGACAGTTGTTTAGCTGCTGTTGGAAATAGGATGCTAGGCTAGATGGACCTTTGGTTTGATTCGGCAGGGCTGTTCTTAGATTCTTCATGCAATGTATCTGCAATAAGATTAGCGCATGGTACGGTATGGCCCAGTTGTGCCATTATTATTATATTCACTTTGGTATACAGTATGTACCTACCTGCTAAATCTTTATACATTGGGTTGTCCATACAGGAATGAAAGTTGAGCCAGTAAAAAAGTTGAAGCTACTTACTAGTACTTGGTAGGCCACTGTGGTTCTCATGGATTGCTTATAACATGAATGGTTGCTGTAAAGTAAAATGAGGATTGTGGTGTAGCATGCAGCAGAACATGCTCATTCACAACATTAGAATAACTTTGGGATTTTGTTTTGGGTTATATTTTGTTGAGGAAAATTTTCCTAGTTTGCCTGTCCCTTCTACACCATGTTGAATATTTAATTTCTATCTGAAATCATAATCATTGTGAGAGGGGGTGGTTATTGTTTTGTTTTAGTTTTATGTACTCTCTGGGGTTTTCCCACATTTTTATGCTGTGAATCACCCTGAGATATTTGGATAAAGCTTGGCATACTACTACTATACAACAAATGCTGACAAACTCCTGCCAAATAGGTGAAAGTAAAAGTAAATAAATCCCAAAGTGTGTGGATGTAAATAAATAAACTTGATTGAGTTTAGTCTGTGAACACTGAAAATTTAATTCAGTAACTCCACAATTTTGACACTCACTAGATTTGCACAAGATTAATACCATTCCCTTCTGGCTGTTGACACCCTCTATTTTGTGCATTCACTGTAAAATAGATTTCTGGACTGAAGGAGTCACATTGCAATCACTTTTTGGTGTCTGGTTTTCTGCCTGCTCCAGGGAAATGGTCACCGTTAACAAAATCAGGCTTGAGTAAGAGGAGTTGTTCTTCAGTAATATGTCTAGAGTGACTTAAATACAGCCTTTGCAAATGCAGGGTTTTACTTTCTAACTATAACTATAGACTTATGATTCTAACTTTTACTTCAGTCTGAGAACTTGAGGCTTCCTACTATGTCTTACTTTGAAACTGCTGTTCCTGCGCCTTATCTCCAGCTCTTGAGCCTAAACATAAACACATGACAGAGTGAAGAAGAGTTTGGTGAAGGGTGAAGGTTATCCATTTGCTTGGCAAACACCTCTGATCTTTGTGACTGGTTTACTCATTTGGCTGGTTTGGATATTAGGGTGAGCCATAGCTGAGGTTGGCAAATATGAACTTAGCCCAGGCTTGCACACTCACCCCCCTCGAAAAAAAAAGAAAAAGAAAAAACGAGCTTGGCTGCACTGATAACTTTAGAAGCTTTTGCTTCAATTTCAGATGAACTGCAGTTTGTCATGCTGTCCAAGCTGGGGGTTTTTCACTAACCATCATTAAGATTAACAACAGTTGAGGGTTTTGGGTGACACACCAAACTGCAATTAATAAAAAAATAAGCTTCAAATCTCCTTGTGGCTGCACCAGAGGAGGGGGTAATGTGCAAACCAAGGAGGTGGCTAGGGTAATTCTTGTAATGGTTTAGCATTTTGTTTAAATGACATCAGCACTATTAAACTGTAAACAAACACATTGATGACTCTTATTTTTTAAATTCTCTTATTTTGTAGAAAAATACTTTGACATGAAGAAGAATCAGTGCAAAGAAGGCCTTGACATATATAAGAAGTTTCTGACTAGAATGACAAGGATTTCTGAGTTTCTCAAAGTTGCAGAGGTAAAACCTACTGGTCCATCCAGTTCTGCCATCATTCAAAATGACTAAATGCTATTAATGAGAGTTTTATGGAGATCAAATGGTGATCAATATTTTTGAGCTAGAATGCTTAAAGTGAGCTAAAGACCCATGTACACTAAGTTAGGGTGCGGGGAGAATATTGGTTCATTTGGAGCTGCCTAGGAGATCGATCATATGACACCAAGTAATGTGTGTGAATGAATCAGCCTTGCGGTGGTGTACACCCAAGTATTTTGAGCTGTTACATATAGAATGGAAGGATGGCAATCCTGCACAAGTTTCATCCCTGCATGCCTTTCTTAGATAATTCCTCACATGGAAAAAAGTATACTCATGTTTTGGGGTGGAGAATTGTTCCATCTTGCATTAACTTAATATGTGTAATGCTATTTCTAAGCTTCAGTGACAATGAATGGGTTTTGAAGGGACACATGGGATATTTAGGGGAGAAGAGGGTCTATATTAGGGGTTGTAAGCCCATAGTCCACCTCAAGCCCACAAAGCATATTGAAATGCTAGCCCACAGCATATTTGGTGGTAACTTTTCTCCTCCTGTGCCTACACTGTTAGCATGTTAAAGCACTCTAGAAACGAGGGAATGCTCCTTCCTGTTTCTGCAGTGCTTTGACCTACTAGCAGTGGTGACATGCAAAAGGATGAAACTTTAGCTATTCCCCCTTTTTGTTTTGGCTGTGCCCACTGCTGGCATGCAGCCCTTTAGAGGGTTGCCAACAATAAATGCTGCCCTCAGACCAGAGAAGGCTAGTCATTCCTGGACTATATCTATTGTGATATCCAGCTCTCCCCACCCCCTAAAAAAACCTCAAAAGCATTTGCTGGCAAGTGTTGTGTATGCATCCTCACATCATCTGGGACAAGAAATTGAGCTCGGAGCTCTCTCCCCTTCCCCGTAATAACACTGCAGATGGGGATAACATGACCTTTCCACTTGCTTTTTTTTCCTGGGCCCTCCTGCCTCCCATTGCCACAGCTGTAGAAGAAGCCCCAGTCTATTTCTGCAACTAAGGTGCAGTGCGTGGTGAGTTGGGTCACAGAGAATGTTTGTTCTGAGCTCAGTCTCACATGCACCCTCCGACACACACATTCAGCTCATTGCATTGGGGAAAGAATGAGTGGCAAAGGTTCTCATAAGTTCTCTGCCCTGCTCCCTGTTTCCTTCTGCAGTTCTTTGTAGGTTGCTCTTAATGTAAAGGGGCAGTCTTGATGGCAGCAGCAAAGGGATGTGCACAAGCTTGCAATTTGACTAGGATTGTAGTTCCAAGCCGTCAGGAGTCCAAGAGGAAACCTGTTTTATTAGCATTAACTTTGCTTATTCCATTGCTGAAATAAACTGTATTGTAAACAAAAGGCCATTCCTAGATTTTGATCACTTATTCTTCAGAAAAGAGGCTCTTCATCCCCTTCTATATCATATGACACAAAAAGTGAAGGACTGCAGAGCTGGTAAAATCTCTATGCACGTGTTTTTGACAACATCATTAAAAATGACCTTGGCTGCTTTGGGTGTTATTGATATATACCGTTGACACACTAAAGTAAGCAAGTTTATATTTTTCTTTACAGGTTTTTTTCTTGAGTGATACGATCCTTCATAGTGTGTAGAACAGCCTTTTTTTCCTTTCATGTTACCTTCATTGTGCTTTCTTCATCCTGTCTTTAGCCAAACATGGTTAAGGCCTATATCTTATTAAATCTATTTGTTGTTACAGCAAGTGGGGATAGACAGAGGAGACATACCAGATCTTTCTCAGGTAGATGATTTTATGCATTTGTTATGCATGTCCGTTTGGCCTTTCATAATCAGAAGACCTTGGTGTAATCACTAATGCTTTAATTGGTTGTTACCATGTTCTTAAATTGGAGGGTTTTTAAAAAAAATGGGGTTTGAATCTGTTGTTGGTTCCATCGTCAGACTTCAGAACATTACTCAGTTGCTCTGTTTCAAAGCTAATGATCCTTGCTAAACTACTATACTTTGAAGCAGTAGGTTGCTAAATTTTAAATCAGTTTAAATTCTGTAATAGAGGTGCAGCTGTCTATATAAGCATTTGCACCCAAAATACTAATTCAGGTTGGCAAAGATTAATAGTGCATTAACATGTTTATGTGGCTTAGTAGCTGCTTTCAAGTTTTACCCTTGGAACATAAAGAGACTACTCATTCATGAATGTGCCATTTTTTCCTTGTGCTGTCCTTTTGTATTTCTCTTCAATGCATGGATGGTTGTTTTTTTTAAAATGAGCAATCTAGGGCCACATGTACCATGCAGCATTTTAAATAAAATTTTGGTGATGGTGCTGTTAAGAGCTGCTGCCTGTATTTACCTGCTTATTGTTGAATTCTTTGCGACTGGAGGACCTGACATTTTTTGCCTTTAATTTCTCAAAGGCTACTGATTTTCTTTTGTAGGCACCAAGCAGCCTTCTTGATGCATTGGAACAGCACTTAGCCTCCTTAGAAGGAAAGAAAATCAAAGACTCTACTGCTGCAAGCAGGCATGTTTTAAATTCTCCTTGTAGTTGGCACCATATGTTGGGCAATGCTTGAAGATTCCTCAAATATGCTTCACATGTGTCCTTATTTGTAAAAATCGAAAGAATGTTACTTGTTCAGGTGTTCTTATCTGGGTGCAGTCATGGTAACACAACACCCTCTGTTATTTCCAAATTTGAACATTTCCTACGTGGCCATTTACGTTTTCCCAAACACCAAATATAAATGTAATAGGTGATGTAATTAACACCAGTTGATTTCAGCAAATCTAAAGTGTAATGGTTCGAGTTTCAAGCTGGGACCTGGGAGACCCAAGATTCAGCCCTGGGTGACCTTGACCAGTCAGTCTTTCAGCCTAACCTGCCTCACTGGGTTGCTAGCATAAGAAGAGGGAGGGGGAACCATGCATGCCACCTTGAGCTCACTGGAAGGCAAGGCAGGATATGCTGCATGACTTGGCTTGATGCAGCCCACAACTGCTAGAAAAACTCGACCTGCTTATCTCTGCAAACCAACCACAACAGCAGTGCAGAAGGTTGTGGCAGCAGCTTTCTCTTGCCTTTGTCACCAATATAGCATTGGTCACACACTTTGAAATGAACTGATATAGCTTCTAGACTTCAGGACCAGTAAGGAAAATGCATGTGATCTAGGCTAGACCGAAGTGGTGTCTAACAGCGCTATGTCATTTTATCTCTCGGAAGTCCTAGAGATTGTGTGCTGCTTTGACGTTGTTTGTACAATCAGGCCAAGTGGGGCGCATTCCATTGTGAATAAACTGAATCCTGAAATAGACGGAGCATGGCTGACTTCAAGTGTTTCCATCAAATTGCCCTCCCGTCAAATATGTACAATCTGTACAGAAACACAGGCAAAATCTGCTTCCCAGGGTTAAGTCTACAAAAGAAAAAAGAGTCTTGTATGTTTATAGGTTGGGAAAAAACAAAGCGGAGCTCTGTTGAGCATCTTTCTCTGTTGTGTCGTCTGTATAACTGCCAGGTTTCCTTCTGTCAACTTTTCCTAGGGCTACCACTCTTTCCAATGCAGTCTCTTCCCTCGCAAGCACCGGCCTGTCGCTCACCAAAGTAGATGAAAGGGAAAAACAAGCCGCACTAGAGGAAGAGCAGGCACGTTTAAAAGCTTTAAAGGTGGGCATGATTTTTCCTTTGTACTGAGTGTGGTATATAGGCTGCCTAATGGTTGCACAGCAAGTATGAGGGACCTCAAAGCTCTCTGTCTAGCTCTGAACTCTGCCATCCCCTCCAGGTCACACCCTTCACTTGCCTTGCTCTGCATCCTCCCCTATTGCTTGTGCTTTTGAATTATGATAATACCCCTTGCTTGCCTGGATAGAGGGAGCTGTATGTCTGACCACACTCACCACTGTATGGAAAAAGATTTCCCACCCTTAGTATATACAGTGTTCAAAGACGAAAAAGCAGGCTGTGTATATAAGACAGTGGATCACAGTTGACAAGGATGGCTTGTTCACATTCATTTAAAAGCTGCCTATGAATACTTGGGTGGTTGGAACAAGCTTTCTGTCTGTTAAAGTTGGGAGATATATATATATATATATATATATATATATATATATATATATATGAGGATGAAATTAGAAGTAGAATATAGAATTATTATTTTCAAAGCCTTTAGCCTGAATTTTTTGTGGTAGTGGACTACTGGGTCACACAGAGAACCATTTATAAGAAAATGTAAAACCACAACAATGTACACTGTTGCTCATTTGTAGTTTGCCTGCCCCCTTTTAGAGGTCTTAATAGAGCTATTTGAGGGCTTTGTTCTGCTTAACTTTATCAACTGCCTAAGCAAAAAAACCCGTTGTTTTTAAAAATTGTCTTTATTTCCCATCAGGAACAACGTCTAAAAGAACTTGCAAAGAAACCTCATAACTCCTTAACAACAGCCTCCTCTCCTGTGTCTAATGCAGCAGGAAGCATAATGACTACACCAACCATTGACATTTTTTCCACACCTAGTTCTTCAAACAGGTATGCCCTTGATGTATGTCAGAACTGCTCATAATTGGGGGGGGGGGGATGCTTCTAGCCAAAGTACATCCTTAAAATGAGACTGTTCTGTAGATTTTATTTATTGTGTAGCTATTTGGCTTTGACATAAACTAACTGTAAGGTTCGTTTATCTAGTGCCAAGGGAGAATAAGCCAAACATCCTGGTTAAATGTATAAGAAAGGCAGTGATGCTTGAATTCTTAAGTATGCAACTGCTCAGGACACTCTTGCCTTACCAGGAAAGAGTAGAAATGTGCTGTAATTTGTATGGTTTTTTCCAGTGGTCCAGAGCTACATCTTTTTAGCAGTGTCACAATCTGCATTCAGTAGCTGGGCCTGTCAGTATAAACTGTCCTATGCAATTAAAGATGCTTAGAGTTTTGGATTTTTTGTTTTTGTATTAAACAGATTATGGGCAGGGGTTAACAATATTCAGTGCACACTGCTGATCCAGCATTGATGATCTACAAAAGTATGAGACGCTCCATTGTGCAAACACACACGTATTCTCTAGATCAGTGCTTCTCAAGCTATCTGATGTGGTGGACCACCTCCAATTTGCCAGGGACTGGTACCATATTTGGTCCCTTTAGCTTCCCATCTAACCTGGGCTGTGGTGGTCACTGGGGATTGGCAGCTGATGGGTCATGGACTGGCACCAGTCCATGGACCACCACTTTGAGTAGCACTGCTCCAAACTCCATAAAGCCTCTCAAAAAGATGTAAAACTGGAGTTTTAGTATGAAATTGATTGCAGTGAAAAGTATTGTGTGTTCTGGTGCCACATGGATACCATCACCAGCAATTGTGGACTTGACCTGTGAGCACCGCTTTGTTATAGAAGTGCTGGAGAAGAACAGTACAACAGTCAGTGTACTGTTGATGCAGTCTGATACCCAGAATGGTTTGCGTGGTGGGACCTCACGAAATGACTGTGTGCACTGTTGCTTTGAATGTAAGCAGCAAAAATAAACATGAGTTTAGCCCAACCAAATGAATGCTTCATTACATCTGCATTTCTGCAAACTGCAAAACTTGCAGCATAGCCTTTAAAAACAGAAGAATTATTGGCAAATGAAACCTCCTAAGTATCTGTGTGAATCTCCCACTTGTGCTATATATTCAATGCAACTAGTAGGAGCAATAAACCTGTGCTAGCATGTGAAGAACCACACAACTAATTTGATGAGCCCAGGGAGTCATTGTGCTTTTGTCACTCCAATGGTATGCCTCCCTCCTTCCAAATAATACCTTACAGCAGGCTGCCTTTGATACTGGAAAGAGATGGGGGTGGCTGCGGTTCCAAAAGGGAAAAGTCAATCCCTCTGGGCATGTTGATGCCTCCTTTTGATCCTGGCCTTGGATATCCAGTGAGCTAAATTCTGCCACATTTCATGCATGCACACACATTCCATTTAGGAAAACACTATGATAGTTTGAATAGCTTTGCTAAGTTTTATGAAAGAAAGGCAATGTTGCTCAAGTCTTTGATAGTTGCCCTCATCTGTTTCCATAGTACATCAAAGCTGCCAAATGACCTCCTTGATTTGCAGCCAACCTTTCATCCGTCTGTGCATCCTATATCCTCTGCGCCACAAGTAGGAGGGACCTGGGGAGGTAAGAAACTCACAGTTAAATCCCAGTTTTGGTTACTTCATAGTCACTCATAACCATCAGTAATATTTCATAGACTCTTAAGCTTTCCTGCCTTGTTAAATTAGGTAAAAAGATTTTTTTTAAAATGTCTGGGACAGATAATTCTTCACACCGTATTTTGAAGGATTGGAAACAAAACATGGTGTATCATAGCGCATAGCTTAACTTCGTTTCCTGTTTAGCCCCAATCATAGCTGTATCTTTCTAGTCATTGTGATTTATTGTGAGGCTTGATTTCAGGTAAGTCTGGACTATGGAGCAAAGTCCAGAGTCTCAGAATGATTCGCCTTTGCTCTGCAAACACTAATTTGAAATGCTTGCAGGGCCATCTGATTTCCTGTAAAATCTTATGTGAACATCCCAGAGCTGGTGCATTGCACAGGCCTTGTCTCCAAAGGCAGACAGCTTAGAAGCTCCTTACATGCTGGGCCACCCCTGACACAAAAGAGCTCTCCACCTTCCTTGGATTTAACTTGCACAGTTTCAACAAGCCTGCCTTCATGTGTGTATGGCTAAAATCACACAAGTCAGACGTGCATAAGATGTGACCTACCGTGTTGAACTTCTCAGTTGCTTAAGCCATTCAGATGTATTTAATATGTTGGGTAATACCTCAACACACACACACACCCCATGTAATATCTATCATTTTATTTGTATGCTGCCTTTCCAAAGTTAAAGCCATGGTCAAGGCATCTGTGTACTAGTCAAAGTTGCTCATGTTGGGGCTTCATTCCCTCAAACGAGCCTTCTTGCAGCAATGCACCTTCTATCATGTCCTCTGCCCCACCCCCCGGAAGTATATGTAGTAATTTGGCCAAGTTGCCTTTAATCCTTGTCCTTTCTTGTTCATAGCTTTGACAGCTTTGCACTCTTTTTCTCTGGCCGCAAAATATTTTGTGGGATAGTGGAGGGCCAGGCAAGATGGTAGACATGTTTTTCTGGTAGCTTCGTTCATGCTTGTGGTTGCTGAAGTAGAATCAGCATATTCTGTTTTTGTGGACAAATCCTTGCTGAAAATGTTAACTAGAATTATTTAGAAATGGGTAGAATTTTCTGTATGAAGGATGTAAACCTGCTTTTCAGGGTTTTTCTTTCAGAAGATGGTAGACCATGTTCAGGCTTCTCTCCCCCCCCTTTTTTTTTCTTCACTTGATAAATAAGTTCTACTTAAATGTAATCCGTACAGCAGGAGTGGGAAATCTGTTGAGCCCAAGGGCCGTATTCTGTCATGGACAACCTTCGCGGGGCCAGAAGCAGCAGTGGGTGGGCCGACAAATGTGGCTCTTGCCATTGTGCAGTCAGCTGCAATAGCCACAAAGAGGTTTCTTTGTGTATGCACACATCTCTTCATCTCAGCAAACATCATCACAGTTCATGACCACTTTCAGCCAGGCAAAAGTATTTGAGGAGGGTGCAGCAGAGGCGTGGTGGGGTGGCACAGCATGGACAGAGTCCTGAGGATTGAGGAGAGACACCCAGAGCGCTACATTTGTCCTCCAGGCCTGAGGTTTCGCACCCCTGTCCTATAGCTGTGATTGGCAATTTGTTTTTCATTACCATTGTGCAGGAAGTAAACTTCTCAGCTGTATTACATCTTGTTTTGGGGGTATCAGAAAATGGTTTTGAGAGGTGGTTCTGACCTGGAAGTTAAAGTACAGCCCAGGAAACAGAAGTGTGAGGGAGAAAATAAACATAACAAATTATGGGAAACAGAAATTTAAACAAAACTCTACTGCCCTTATGATTGGCCAAGAGTTTGAAGGAGAGTGGAAGCGAGTTTGAGTGGGTTTTGGTTGGTTAGAGTTGGAGCACGCTTGGCAAATTTAAGGCTTCAGTCAGAAATAAGACAAAATGGAGAGGGCTGCGGTAAGACTCCTGAAACTGAACAGAGCGGGCTGGAAACAGCTTTACTGATAAACACTGAACAGGGAAATAGTTTAGACAAGGTTTAGCTGGATGCATTTGCTTATATGTTTATTTGGTCTTCTGGTTGACTGATTAGAAAAAAACTCTCTAAATTACTACTTTACAGAAAACCTTTAGTACAAACTACATTTTTTTTTTGTCTGATGTCTTGTTTTGTCTGCAGTCTTGTTCATCCCACACCTAATTTCCTCACCATCCTATCTAGTAAAGAGAGCTGGTTGGGCCACTAAATGCTGTTCCAGAGGCAATCAGGGATAAAAAAACATCCGCTTAGTAATAGCAGTGAAGACCAAAAAAGAGGTTGGGTTAGCTGAGTTACTCTCCTCCTTCTCATAGTGTAGGCCGCAGCCTGTGCCATCACATTGTGTTTTGAACTGAGTGAGGGCTGTATGACTTTAGCCTAAATATTAATTCTCTAGCAGCTTTATCACACCATGTTAAACCATAGTTAATAGTTTACCATGAATGGGCAGGTGGCTTCTGCTTTGCTCCTCCCCCAGTGCATGCAGGAGCAGCAAACCATGACCCCTTAGTGTTGCTTCCATACCAGAGATGGTGGCTTGCTTTGCTACAAACCCCAATGTTAAATCAAGGTTTGTTCTTGACTTAGCAGTTGTGTTTTGTTTAAGTGAAACAAGCCACAATCCCCAGTTGGTTGAGACAGGGATCATGGTTTGTTGCTTCTGCGAGGGGGTGTGTGTGAAATCGGAGTGATCTGTGCATAGCTGTTAACTATGGTTTACCATGGTGTGTGAACTGAGCCCAGAAGTCAAAACAGCAAGGTTTTTTTTAGAACTTGAGAGATAAAAAGGCATTTAAGAAAGGAAATTGTATGGGCATAGTGAGGGCTCATGGCAAGTCTTGGGGAAAGCCCAGGGGCTGGGGGTGGATGATCCCAGATAGAGGTGCTGCGCTGAAGGAATTCTTCTATATCAAAGGTGTTGCGCAGTATGTTGTAGGTGGATTCTGACTTCCAGAGACCAGAGTATTAAGACAGTGTCCTTTTCAGGAAATACCTGAATCAAGATAACTTAGAGAATGCCTGTTACCTCTTGCCAATAAGCCATTTATGTAGGTGTCGGGGGGGAATGCAAACTGATAATCTTAAAGCAAAACTGACTTGCAGAACTGCTTATGCTGTTCCTGACTAATGCACAGCTAACCTGGTCCCCCACCCCTATTCCTCTTCTTCTCCTTCTTGCTCTGCTTGGACTGCACAGATCCTTTCACTTCTACTGCTGACGCTGTTGATGATGCCGTTCCAAGCCTAAATCCTTTCCTCACAAAATCTAGCGATCACCTCTCTGTCTCTTCTGACGTACTACCCACTTTCACTTCTAGGACACCAACTCATGAGATGTTCGTTGGTAATGTACCATCTGACTGGCTTTTCCCTTTCTCTTGACTATCAGACTATTCTGGGCAAACTTAGGATTTTCAAAAGAGAGAAAAGAAAGATAAAACGAATGAGCTATTACCTAATGACAGTTTGAGTTCCCTTCCCAGTTGTAAATACATGACCTACAGAATGTAGTGCAGTGGTAGCTGTGTAAATTCAGATGGGCAACTACTTAGGGATTGAGGGCAGAGAGAGGAGACTTTATATTCCTTCCCAGCCTTATTGTTTTATCTTATATTTGTAAAACAGCAACTAAAACAACACAACAGCAACTAAAACAACACCCAGAGGTTACTGAATTGGGGGCAGTTCCCCCCTAAAAGCAGGCAAGCCTTTGCTACAGGCATATCAACTACCGTGTTGCTCATCTAAATGAGCCACATATAGAGTTGCCCTACTTACTGTGTGCAGTATGCAGTCCATGGGGTAATATTTATGTCCAGCTATGCGCCCTTGGCCGCATGGAGTTTCCATTCCAAGCTAGATGTGGCACAATTTGACCTCCAGAAGCGTAAATTCTAAGATTACCATGTCATCGTATGACTTTCGTTTTAACTCTTTTGTGGTTCTCTAGATCGCTTCAATCCATTTACTGAATCAAACCCCTTTGTGGAAACCAAATATGCATCCACTTTTCAGCTCTGTCACTTTACTTCAGGTATAATATAAATGCCTTGAGGGTTTTACACTTGCTTGTTTTCAGAGGTGTAAAACATGGCATTTGATGATGTTTCCCCCCTGTCTTTAGATAGTGTAAAACCTCCCTTTTTTTAGAAGTTGTTGCTAGATTGCTTGTGTGTGTGTTATAGGTCACGTAGTTGTTGTCTTAACTTAGTGTCCAAATAATTGGTTAAGCAGATAAGAGTGTCCTGTTCCTTTCTCTCTGTAACTGTTCCTTCTTTGCTCTTCTGCTTCCTATGCCTTTATCAGATTCTTTTTGTGGTCCTCAAGCTTATCCTCCTAACGCTTCCCATTTCCGCAGTGAGCCCTCAACTGTAGCTGGCCTATTTGGAGGTAGGTAAAAGGCTTTTGAAGCCCAGGAACTTGGTTTAGTTATGTAAACTTGGGTAAAATTATGCAGACATGCCCATTTCAGTTTGTAAGCAAGCTGGAGAGTTGTATGCTTTTCATCAGCTGATCAACACTTAAAAATAATTCCAAAACTGTTGCATCAAAATGGGTCCAGCTTGTTTTTAAAAATATCTTAGCCTGTCCTTGCTGAAAAGGTTGCAAATCTAAAGACTGCTTTAATCAGTTTTTTCACTGTATCACTTTTTGTTCATAGAAAATCACAGATTGAAATGAGTGGCAATTGACAGCGATTTGGCGGGTGCACTTCTAAAGCACCCAGCATGACATTATAACTGAAAGCCACTGTCTTTATTTTCTTTTATCCTGGAAATGTTTTAGCTTTAATTATAAGAACTTTGCAAACATTGATCCCATGAAACAGGCACATTGGTCTTCTCATTAAGTGGTGTGTGTGTGTGTGTGTGTGTGTGTGTCCTTGTCCTTGCAAGCATGCACTGCTCTCTCTGAAATGGGCCAACTGTACTTAGTGCAACAAGTTCCCTTGTGGAACAGTGCCCAGTGCTGTTTTTGATTTAGCCATCACAGTGCTGGTGTAATACATGTTCCAGTCTTGAGAACTTAAGGACCATTTGGATCAGATCAAATGTCCATCAAGTCCATCTTGGGATGCTCACAAGCAAGAGCATAGTAGTGATGACCACCCCTTGTTCCTCATTGAAGTTTGATCCATTTCTGTCTTGATTATCGATAGCCAGTAATGAGAACTGATGCATCTTGTTATAACAAATTCTGTTGCGTTTTGCCTTTTATCCTGAATCTGCTGAAATTTCACTGGCTGCCTCTCATGCTATAGTCAGTGCCTAAGTTCCAGTGTTCTGCTGGTCAATACTGTTCATCACTATTAAATTCTATTGTGCCCGTGTTGTTTCTTCTAAACTGTCTTCAGTTTTCCTTTGTAGGGAAAAATGCTGCATCCTGTAATGACTTTAGTGTCTCTCTTCTGTGCTATCTACAGCTTTATAAACTAGGCTGGGGGAGCAACCAGAGTTGCTTACAGTATACAAGATGTTAAAAGGACCATATGTTTATATAATAAATTTGTATTTCAATCCCTTGCCACCTTAGTCCACCTTTATGTTTCCCATTTCTTCTGTTGCATGGTACTGATCTGATTAGGGGAGCCTTCTGGAGCAGACAGTCTGTATAGGATTTTAGCAGTATAGTGTGTCGTAATAAAATGAGGAAGCCTGGTGCTATATGCAGCTTTAGCATTCTGCCTAAAGAAACTGGTAGCTGCTACATGTTAAACTACCGAGTTGCTTTCAGTGCTGAAGTAGCCATAAGCATTCATGTAATACTGCAACTACATGAGGGTTTTTTAAAAAAAACCTATCCATTTTAGCAAGAAGTTCTCAAGTCTCTAAAAAGCAAAATAGGTCAAATTGGTGCCAGGTGGAAATGAATTTTAAAACACGTGCCTGACTGTGCTTATGGGCATTTTATTCAGAATCCTCAGGATTAAAGTAGGTGATATGTAGGTCCTAAGTCCCATTGATATGTTTGGGATGTAGCAATTTATGTGCCTGGGAAAATGTCTGAAAATGGGGAGTGGGGGGGGGGGGGATAGGGTGGGAAGAGTTGGGAGCACCAGTGAGTGATTTTGAATACAACTCAATCCCAGAGGTGGCTATTTTGCAAGTAGTGAACTGAAATAGGAAACTAGGAGTCTATTATCGCTTCAAAATAAATCTGCTCTCAGATAGTATAGCAGTGACAAAATGGAATAACTGCACCAGGCCATCTTGTTTTGAAAAATTCTGCCTTAAAGGGCTGAAACTGGAAAGGCTTACTAGTACTGCAGAACTCTTGCTGTGAAGCCTACTCCAGTGCCTTTGGGGGGGGGGTGTTGTTGCTCCTTGCCTATATGCAACATGCAAACTTGAGTCCATCAGTTCTTGCCTCATGGGTTATTCCTCTCAAGTTGCAGTAACATGCAGTTCTGCAAGGAAAGTTTTCTTTGCAGGCTCCTTTTCAATGTCTGAATGCCCATAATCCTTTTATGGCTATAGAGCTGCTACTTACATGCAAGTTGAGAGTTCACATACTGCATATAAATAAGCTCTTTTTAAATGTCTTGTTTGTAGGGTTCACCCAGTCTCCTGTTGCTCCATCGCAGCCCTCAGCAGGCCTTAATGTTGACTTTGAGTCTGTGTTTGGCAACAAAACTTCAAATGTACCTGTGGATTCTGGTGGTAGGTCTTCCTTTCTTTCTTTTTAAAGTACCCTTTTTAAAATACTGCTCAAAGATGCACAAAAATCACACTGGGTGATAGAATATTTGGTGCCAGCCTTTAAAAAGCTGTTTGGATCTTTTGGCTTGATAAAACGGGTTAATGCATTTGTTTGGGATTAAGCTTTCATGGACAACTTCCTGTGATGCCTCAACCTTTTCAGAAATCTGATAAAGTAGTTTCTCATCCACAAAAGCTTACGCTACAATAAACCTGTATTGTTGCTTGAGACATTTTACTGAAACAGCAAGGAAGACTAGGCCAGGGCCCTGAAAGCCACCAACTTTGCCTTGACTTCTGCGGCAGAAAGACAGCATATGAATGCAATCAATCAATCAATCAATCAATCAATCAATGTTTTCCTGCTGCTGCCAGTGCTCTTACCATTTCTTTTTGGATCTTGGGTGCTGAATGTATGAATTTTCCATTTCTCCACTGCAAAATAACAGTAACAACAATAATTGCAGCTTTATACCATTTAGACTTTAAAAATACTGATTTTAAGATGCCTCATGCTACATTGACATGCATTCCATTGCCTTTAATACTACTTGGCTTTTCTTAAAGGGTTTGATGAATTAGGTGGACTCCTAAAACCGACAGTGGCCTCTCAAAACCAGAGTCTTCCAACTTCAAAAGGTCCACCTAACAAGTTAGTGTTGGATGATCTGGATTCATCTTTAGCCAATCTTGTGGGCAGTAAGTAGATTTTATGTAAAGTTTACAGTACCAACTCTTTGGATAATTGAAATAAATGAATGGGCAGCTTCCAATTGTTTATTTCTTGTTTTGTAACAGATCTGGGCATTGGAAATGGAACAACTAAAAAGTGAGTATTTCCTCATTGCAGCAATATGCAGGTGTTTTAACCCATTAAGCACATCTTTGCAGCAATTTTGTACAGCAAATGCAGACTAAGGTTCTTGAGATGAACCTGGCAGGGAGGGTGTAACACTGCCCCTTCCCCCTCCCAGGTTTCCCATTTCTGAGTAGGATAGCGAATGTCTTTGAGGGGGTGGGAGCAGGAGAACTCTGAATTAGGGAAGCTGTATATGAACAGTTAATCTTGCAATAAATCAGTTCACCTCAAGATTACAGACTTCTAGGTACCCAAGTCTTATTATCCAGGGACTGTACACTCTCTTTGCCTGCTTTCTTGCTTCTTTCTGCATGTTTGCCTTACATTTGGTCCCTTTGGCCTATTTATGTAAGGCTTGAGCCAATTGTGTGCTGGTGTCTCTAGAGTAGTGTGCATTAATGGATAAGAAGAGTTTGGATTTGATATCCCGCCTTTCACTCCCCTTCAGGAGTCTCAAAGCGGCTAACAATCTCCTTTCCCTTCCTCCCCCACAACAAACACTCTGTGAGGTGAGTGGGGCTGAGAGACTTCAGAGAAGTGTGACTGGCCCAGGGTCACCCAGCAGCTGCATGTGGAGGAGCGGAGACGCGAAGCTGGTTCCCCAGATTACGTGACTACCGCTCTTAACCACTACACCACACTGGCTCTTTGCCTTCATTTTTATCTAAAAACTTTTTATCTATTTTTGGAGGCTTGAACAGGGAGATGTTGAGGTACATAGTTTCAGGATAAGAAATATTGCTCTAACCTTGCCTTGTTTAAACTTAGTTTATTTTTAAACATGTCTGCAAGAAAGGCAGCTAGATTCCCCTCCATCCCCTGGATTTAAAATCTTTTCCCCCTTTTCTTTTCTAAGTGATGTGAACTGGACACAGCCAGGAGAAAAGAAACTAACTGGAGGCTCCAACTGGCAACCCAAAGTTGCACCAACAACAGCATGGAACACTCCAACAATGGTAAGCAGTTGCTGTAGGCATATTGAAAGAATTCCAGCAGCTCAAAATATGCTGTGAAAGTGTAGGAGTGCTATAGGAATTTTGTCAGGAGAGACAGAGAATCTTAGAACTTATCGTGGGAGCCTAAAACAACTTGACACGTTTCATTTAGGTGATGTTTAATTGGATATTTATTAGCTAGAGTCATCCCAGTGGAGTCAGGCTTGTGTTTTAAGGTTGGCAACCTGGGTACTCAAACATACTGTGCTGATATAGTATCCTTGAGTGATGTAGAGGTCTCGTGGCATTAACAGCCTCGTGACGATTGCACAGAAAAATGTGTATCTAACCTGGACTGCCATACTTCAAACAGGTTGAAGTTTTAATCCATTTGTCTCACAATTTCACTATGATACTTCAATATAAGCATACACAAAAGGGGTTGAGATGAATTTTAAGCATTGATTATATCAGGGATGGGACGGAGGCAACATTCCCTGATGGGCAACTTTCAAGGGCCTGCATGTCAGTGGTAGGTGGAGCCAGAGGCAAAAGTAGGCGGAGCAACACATATTACTATTCCGTTAGTACCATAACTGGAATCTAGCCTGTGTAAACACCAGAGGTTTCTACACATGCATGCAGACAAGAATCATTCTCCTAGTTGAAGGATACATTGCAGCCATGTGGAATCACCTGCAGAGCAGGACCACATTTGAGGGACATGGCCACATTTGGCCTCTGGGCCTGAGGTTCCCCACCCCTGGTTCATATGAAGCCACGAAATAGCTCAGGTGAAATGGGGAAGTCTGGCTTAGTACAAGCAAGGAATGAAGCTTTGGAGCCATCACAAGGGGACGAGTGAAGAAGGAATGCTCAGCCCCAGCACTTGTTCACAGCTTTATGAAACATGTATTAGGAAGCCAGGAAAGATGATTTAAATCAAGCCATAGCCTTATACCATTTTATTCACAAAGAGGTTGCACTGGTTTTGTGCGAAGTCAGCCAGTGATTCTGGTTGATACTGGATTTGAACCCAGGTCTCCTTGTGCCAAGTCGATGCCCAATCCACTGCACCATGCTGACTTTTAATAAAGGTACATTCTAATGAGGGAAGCATCATAATTTAAAGTTTTATTTCATCATAAGCCCTGTGAAAGGAGACCTATGTTGGATATTAAGCCTTCACCAGAAACTCTGTATTTTGAGGTGCATTGTTCCTTGAAGCCTGAGCAATCTTTTAAAAGAGAAACAATTGTAGTCTCAGTAGGTCATAAAGGACTTGTAGGGGGCAGGAGCCCTCCACATCCCAAAAGTGCTCTAAAAGGTTCCAAGCTGTGACTTCTCCAGATCCATGTGATGGCACAATAGCCACAAAGGAGGATTTGAATTGTGCTAAAAAGATATGGTGTGACTGAAAGCAAGGCAGGGAGCAAAAACTTCATGTCTGATGCTGCCTGTATTGTCATATAACTTGTTAAGAGAAATTGGAAAGAGATGCCTCATGTCTTCGATCAGTTGCCTTCTTGCTGTTGACTTGCCTGCAGGAAAATAATAATAGGTGACGGTTGCTAGCCTGGTGTATTTTTTTAACATGCTTGGAAGTGGTGGCTCATAATCATTTACCAGTAGATATATGTGGCTTTTCAAGTAATAAAATACTACAACTCTGGGCAGGCATGTGTGACAGGAGAGGATAACTGTGGAAGGAGGGCTAGTGTTAAAAGCTACAGAGAACAGCTTTTTGCCTCTAATACAATCAGGATCAAATGCGTAAGGCCATCTACACTGCTCTGAATTAAGCACGTGCTAACTGCTAGACATTCTGGCCTGCCAGTGCTACTATTTTTGTGCTTTAAAATGGGAACTTAGTGACTGAACTGGGCACCATTCCAGCCCTGTGTATTTTGAGATAATGGTCATTTGACAATGACCTTCAAATGCCACTTTCCCACCCAATGTTAGCTGTAACCTTTATAAGCTACTTGGGACAAAGACACTTGTAAAAGGAGGGGCGGCTTGAGTCCCCTGTCCTTCCCTCCAAACCTCTCCAGCAAATGTTCCAGCCCATGCACTAGCCCTGTAAGGGAAATCTGATTCAGTCCCACATAGCATCTCGTTCTGCCTTAACTTTTCATTCCTGGAGATGGTTGCTTCTAAATGTTTAATAATTTCCTTTTAGGAGCTGTGCTGAACTGCCTTGTGACACAGCTCCTGTCTGATAAGTCTCACCTGAAGCTGTGAGATTCCTAAATGGTTTTCATGAGTTGTTAGAATAGGAAGGACTAACGCACTTCCATTCATCCTCTGCCTTAACTCTGTTTGTCCTGTTCTGGTTCCCTTGTGAGTGCTTTCCCTTTAATTGGTACCGGTAGATTCCAGTATTTATGGAAAACTTGCCAACACAAAGCATGTGAAAAACATGTACAAATGCAGAGGTCGTGTTGCGGCTTCGTCAACCTTGTCTGTGTCCTTTTTACCAGATGCTTAAGTGGCTTTGGATTACAAAAATTATATTTCGGGGAGGGGTTTGAACTCACTTTTTGACTAAAATGCTCTGTGTGTATATTCTGTTGTGTAAGTACTCATTTCTAATCCAGTGTTATTGCATTATGTAATTGTTCTTCCGGGGGAAAACAGAATGGCATGCATTTTCCACAATACGTAAGTGAACAAAACCTGCAGCCTTTTTTTTTCTTTTTGCAATCAAAACTGGCATGCTGATATTAACCACTACAGCAGAATCTCATAATCCTGCTATTCCACACTTTTTTTCCCTCTTGAGTTAAGATCTTTGGGCATGACGACAACCTTGAGCAGCTTCTATCTAGCTTATCCAGATCTCAAGGTGTTCTGTGGGCCTCTTTCCTCCAATGATGGCATGGAAAAATACTAAGATGATTTTTCTTGCTTTAAACTCTGCCATTTGCTGCGAGATAGCTGGTGCGTGTGTCTGTATTGCCTTTTTTAAAAATGCATTTGGTGGATAAATCAAACCAAAAAAGGCATTTGTGCGTGTGAAATAACTGCATGAAACTTCACAGGCTTCTGTTCGACTTCACAATTCACTATCTGCAGACTTGATTTCAAATAGGGAGAGACCAATACGTCCCCAAATACTAGACCAAGTGAAAATGCTCACCCATTTGGTTGTGTATCTGAAAGACTTAAAACTTTTGAATTATCCTTCAAAGATGGGTGGCATCTCCCTTCAGCACTAAAAGGACAAGTAACAGTGGTTAAAATGACAAGTCAACCTAATTTCTCTTGTGTCAATAAGAGCTAAAGAATGAAGTAACTAATGGGTTTGCTTTCCAAATGTTTTAAGGTAAGTTTATTCATTGACTGTGGGGTGTTCCCCCACTCCCGCTTTTCTACAGCTACCGTGTGTGTGGTTCACCCCATCTGCTTTACACGTGGATATTGCAACTGTGTTGTTTTACATCCAAAATCTTAAGCGACTTTAATTCTTTAGCTCTTAACTATAGTGATCCCAGTTTAGCCCAATTGGTTTCTCCTTCCATGTTACTGTTGGTCTTTCCCTGTATTCTCTTCATTGTGGGGAAATCCTAAGCCAGCCTTCAGCTCCTAAAAGCCTAGCAAATGTATGGCCATATGTATGCAAATGCATAATATTTTGCTTAATGGCTGTATGAATATTAATCATGGTCATTTCATTAACCATGTTAGCCAATAGCAAGTTGGATTCCATTGTCCAGTGGCTATTACAGTTCAAAGGAGTAAACATTTTTGAAACACTGTATGGTTCTTTTCTTCCCATCCCTACCCCAGAGAGTAGGGATATTGTTTCTGGAGAGTTAAATCTCCTACGGAAACAGTTCTTACAGATTAAGGGCATGATACAAAACAATGCTGTTCTATTTATCCCTAAGCTCAGAGGGTTTGTATAGGAAAAGTTCCAGGATTGCTTGTGCACGTCTATATTTTTCTGCTTTGCCATATTTTTTAGAGATTCCTCCACTTTCTAGGACTTCTGCTGTATGATGCAAGAGTGTCAAAGCCAGAGGGCTTGAGCAGAGTTTCAAAGTAATTACTTCAAGCAAGACGCCCAGTTCCTGTAATAGTTGTCTTGCATATGGAACAGCAGATTTTTTTTTGATTTTTTTTTTAAAGTATCACTGGTTTGGAGGAGGTGGTAAGCTTCATAAGTTACCCTCCTACTGTCAAACATCACAATATCTGGCAGAAAGAACACCCCAGTCTGTCCCTTTCAGATGCTGGGAGGTCTTTTTGGCTGTGATATCTTTGTTAAAATGGGATTTCAACTTGTGCATTGATGTAAAATATCTTCTTGAACTATTTATACTTCCATATAAGTCTCCGGGGCAGCTGACAAGATATGCCAAAACAAACAAACATCGAGTCCTACATAAAAAAGAAACATGCCAAATTTAAAAACTCCCTATAAATGCTGTAAGCAGAAACAAACTTTTTACCTGGCCCTTTTTAGAAAACTCAGAACAGCTCCTGTTCAGACAGGCAGCTGTCTGCTTTATGCTTATAGCCTGGGGTGTTCCTTGACTATTCAGCTACTGGTTGCATGAAGCCCATCAAGTGAGGCTTTGTTTGACAGCACTCGACTTCTTGTTTTGGGGAAGCATCTAATTATTATTATTATTATTATTATTATTATTATTATTATTATCCAGGATGCTAGGTTCACATTGTCTGTAAAGCAATCCTGGGCCTGAAGTGATGCCCTCCCAACTTATTGGGCACCAGCTATATAGTGTGTTACCTTGTACATTTGTAGCCATGTTCAGCTAAAGAAACTCTAATGGCTTACCTGCAAGGATGTTACCATGATGCTCACTGGCCAGTTTCTGGCTCTGTCAGATATCAATTGATCAGCTGTCAGAGATGCTCATATTTACAGTCAAAAGCATTTCATTGCTGTTTGTGAAGCCTTTTCCATTTGCATGCCGCTTAAGGTTGTCTCTTTCTCATTAGGCACCGCCCGTCATGGCCTATCCTGCTACAACGCCAACAGGAATGATGGGGTATGGAATGGTCAGTAAATGTTTATATTCATTTGAAGTATTTTTAGGAGCGCTTTTATCGTAGCTTGCTCTTTCCATTTCCTTTGGGTTTCTGGGTGTGCTTGCAACGCACATGTTGAACAAGATGCCACATACCTGGCAGATTAATTTTAGCCCCACTTGTTTGTTTTTTGACCTTTTTCATTCTGCCAGACAAAAAAATGCAATACTTAATGTTCTTTACTTCCACCTATCTTCTGTCACAGTGACTACTTTAAAAATAAATTCCAGGAAGCCTTAGCATTTCTCACTGAGACTATAAGGGTGAAATGAGCTTCCTTGAAAAACAGCCCCCCCTGCCCCACAAATGTGCAGCCATACAGTGTGTGTTCTAAGGGCATTCTGTTCATACAGAGCAATGGTGAAGCCTAGTAGGTTTGGCCAACACCACATGGGAACAGTATCCATCCTAGAACATATGTAGAATCCTCTGGCAGATATAAAGAGGCTCCTACCAGGCAAGATACGGAGTTTGTTTGAAACTTAGGAAGTTTGAAAGCACTCCTTTTTAAGGTGACACCCTTGTAGATTAGCCTCAGATGTTGGGCATGCCTTATGCTAAATGCAACAGGAAGCTAAACTGCAGATTAGTTCTAAAGTGTTCAGGGCTAAGTGGAAAATCAATGCCTCCTTAACAACCCAGCATTTGAAATCTAAATGAATTTCTATTCAGCCCCCTCTGCAGTCTTCTGATCCTTGGTTAAGACACTTTATCTGAGCAAATTTTAAATTTGCCTGTTGATGTTTTAATGGCTGGTCTTAAGATATTTGTTGATTTTAATAGCTGCTGTCTTAGCTTTTTAAAAAATGAAAACATCTTAGCCTGGTACAGGAATGAATAAAGTGAAAGAGCTTGGTATATCACACTAGATGTTCTTCAAAGTTTTCAGCTCAATGTAGAAATGTGAAGCAGTAGCCTATCTAAAAGCGTGGAAAGGTGCATAGGAACACAGACCAAAAGTTCCCAATGTTTGGTTGCTGGAAGCTTTTTTAAATCTTCCATTAATTATTTCCTTTACAGTGCCACTAACTAAACTGTACAGTTGGAGGCAATTTCTGGTGGTGGTCACTTTTAAAGAGCTGTGCATGAAATTAATTCTTTGCTGTTCTGGATTTTTAGCCATCCCAAATGGGAGGAGTACCAGTAATGACGCAACCAACCTTAATATACAGCCAACCTGTCATGAGACCTCCAAATCCTTTTGGTCCTGTATCGGGAGCCCAGGTGGGTGTGGAACTGGCCTACAAAGCCGTATGCTTCTGGCAGCTCACAAGCTAGTCAACAAGAGCATTGTGTGTATATTTGGTCATGTTGTCAGGTGGTGCATTACTTTTGCTTCAACCGTTAAGCCTGCTCAGCCTGGGAAACTTGCAGCCCCAAGGAAGGAATGCTGAAGATGGGATGGAGGAAAGCTAACAGTGCCAAAAGGCCCTTAGCAAGCAAGGTGAGGATAGTCCAGGAAGAGATGGCGCTGAAGGAAAGTTTGAGAAGGCATCTTGTCGTTAGAAGAGAGTGCTTTCAGGTATTAAGAGACAGAGGATGGTAAGGAAGAGGGAGCAGCAGTTCTTCATAGTTAGCAGTGGCAAACATTGTGGTGTCGTGTCCCCCCCCCCCCATGTTTCTGGACTACAACTCCCATGGTTCCTAACACTGGCCATGTTCACCAGGACTGAGAGGAGCCAGAGTTCAGCATCAGAAGAGTAGGCAGCAAATAGTACTGTTCAGTTTTCTGTTGAAAAGCAAAGCTAAGGTGTCAGAGTGGCACTGTTTTTAGCAGGGGTGTTCTAGATCTTTATTAAAGAGAGAAGAGGTGATAGGAAGAAAGTCTGATTAAGGCTGCAGATAAAACTTAGCTTTTCTAGGTGCCACTTCAGGAGTGGCAATTTCCTCCATTAATGGTACTACTTTGTACAAAACCACAGGCTAGCCAAGTGTAGCAGGCACTGATTGGTGGCATGCATGCAGTTGTTTATCCGCTTGTACACATTCTGGGAAGGAGTGGCCAGTTGTGGGTTCACATTGCGTTTGTACACAGCAGAAGAGATGTGTGTGCAATTGTCATGTTTGTTCATTTGTTGCAGGAAACTTTTCGCCTTTGAAATCAGCCCTAAATTTGCCCTCAAAAGGACCCAAGCTTGTTCCAGTAGGATGTGGCACATACAGTTCTCCCTTTTCTATTCTAGTATGGAAATCAAGAGGTTTAATCATAGAGTCTTGCCTGCTGTAACTTTTAAACTACTACTTGGTTTTTTTTCTGTTACACACCCACCCACACACCCACACACACCATTTTCATCCCTTATATTTGCACTGTACTCTGTGGCTCCTCTTTTGTTGCTTGTGTAACATATTCAGAATTTGAGACAATCTAGAGTGGTGGGTACAAGCTATTCTTTAGCTGTGCATACTTGGGAGTTGAGCTTAGGACGTTAATGTAGGTCTTTCAGATCTGCCAGCCATTGGACTGACAAATATTTGACACAACTCACCCTCTGTTAGCAGGTGCACTTCAAGTGAAGAGGCCTGCTGGCCACTGCCACTAAACTTTGCTTCATTGATGTTTGTCCATGGAACATTCCCTGATGTAACCCTGCATCAAATGAATCAAGGCTGTTTGGTGGATTGCACCCATTGGTGATTTATTGATGATATGTTGATCAGCAATCTAAAGCTTATTGGTTCAGTAAAAATGAACAAAGATTGTGTGTTACTAAAGGGATGTGCTTGGCCGAGAACTCCAAAGGTAGTGGCACATATATTGAGATGGAAGAAAGAAAGTTTGATATCCTGAGGCCCAAACTGTTCCCTGATTTGGATGTTTATAGTTCTTTTCCCTTTTGAAAGAAACAGGTATATTTGTTCATGTTGACCTAGGTATCACGTGAATGCATCCAGTTCTTAGTAAATATTAGGTTGTAGGGCATGGTTTCTGTACTTCCCTGGTGAGAAAATGTGAGGTTTGACTCTTGGGATTTATTCCTGAGATTGAGATGGGATGTCACAAGCTGAATCCTTCAGTGTCCTTGAGTCTGTTGAATAGTTTCCTAAAGCAATGGAAGGTGCAGTGGCTTTCACTTGTAAGTCTAAAATAGCTTTGGGGAAGGAGCTCTATGTTCCTTAGTAAGCAGGGAATGAGAATTTGGCTGTTCAGCTGGATGCATAAATTAGGAAGCCTTCCTGAAGATGGGACTTTACCACTTCAGAATGCAAGTAGGTACTAGCATTGTTGGGGAACATTTGATATGTAAAGGACCCACTCATAAAAATCCTAGTATATCAGGGAGAGGACCTGGGTCAAATCCTGCTTGGTAGTTTCGTTCCGGACAGTGGAAGCATTATGCCGCCTGCTGTTCTTCCCTGGCACATATTCAGAAGTGATGACATGTCTTACAGCAGTTTCCACTATGCATCTCTTGTGAATGTCTAGATTTATCTTAACTATGTACATAATGGGTGAGGAAATAGGTTTCCTCTGGAAACCCCAGATGTTGGGAAATGTACCCTTTAATTGAGGCACTTGCTGAGTTTGCTGCTGGATGGAGCTGTTTGTCATTCCTCCTTACACTCTGCTTTACTGTGCTGATGTCAGATTTATTAGCGTTTCTTGGGAAAGGGAACAAAGGCCCGTTGTGGGAGCCTGTTTGCTGCTCTGAACCCTGGCAGTATTTGGCTTCTTGCTCTGCCCCCTGTTCCTCCACACTAGACGCATTGTGTACCCAGCGCCTGCTTCAGGGTTCTGAAAGAGCGTCTCCCCTTTGGTCACCTGTTGGTCTTGGCAGCTCTTTTGTTAGCAAAACTGCACCAGCGGGAGTGCCTTCCACATAACACGAACTGAGCATGTTGCAAAACTAACTTGAGTGGATGAGTCTTGACTTCCATCAGTGCCATGAAGCTGAAAGAGACCATTCATGGAACCTCCCTCCTCTTCATTCATCTACATAATTTTCGCTTTCCTCTTCCATATCCACTTAATCATCTCCAGACACCGCCTACTAGGGAAAAAAAACAACATTTAGTTTCTGCCTTGTTTAGCCAATGGTCCCTTAAACTCAGAAACGGCAAGCCCTAGTTCATGTAGGCGTTCATTGATTTGGCTTCCGTGTGGTAGGAGGCTTGTAGCAGCCAGCAAAGATGAGGAGCATGTGGCTCTCCAGATGTTGGACTCCAGGAATTATGGGAGCTGTAGTACACCAACATCTGGAGCACCATTTTCCCCATCCTCAAGCTACCGGCTCCCAACTGCAGCAGCTCTCCATAGAGAGCTTGTTGCTCCACAACTGTTGCAGCAACAGAGGGAAAAGGAGGTCAACTCTCCTGTTTGGTGTGCTCTTGGAGGTGAGCAGGGGGCACAAAGGTTGGAAGGAGCTTCTTCACAGGTGGCTGTAGCAACTGTTAAAATATTTCAGCTACTATAGCTTCTCGCCACTTGGAACATTTAGAGTGCTGGGTGAACCAGGACTGCATCAGAGACGGCATCTCGCCTTTTTCATGTGTGAAAAATTGCACCTGATTGTTCCCATGATTATTCTTTCTCTGTACAAAAGGGGAGGCGACTTCTTACATTCAGAGAAGAAAATTTATCACTGTTCAAGGATTTTGATTATAATAACTTCCTTGGGAGTGACTGAAACGATTTGATTCTTTCAAAGAGAAGCCAAAAAATGTTCCCTAGTCTCAAAGAAGGCTAGTAGATGTGTTTGATTTTATATATAAAAAACACAAATCAATCAGGGTGTGGGTGTGTGTTTCTATTTGAAATAATCAATTGGATTGCCATCACCAAGGACTGGAAAATCTTCTCCACAGCTCTGAAGTTGCCTTTTCTATCATTAAGACCTTTCCAATGTGCCATCTTTGGTCACAGCTGGGAGACCAGCCATAAACATTTAGGAAGGGGCTAGTTGGATAGTGAGGGCTTGGTAATAGGTCTGAGCAATGGCCATGAAGTGGCCGTATCTTAAAATAACTGTACGTGACAAATAAACTACATCTTGCATAAAACAAGCATGCTGCCAGTGAATGGCTATGGGATGTATAGGTTAAGCAATTGCACACATTGATGCTGTGCAGATCATTCGGGCGATAAATGTGACCGGGGGGGGGGGCAGTCCCTTGCACTTTGTGCAGGAATGTGCACTAACAAAACAGAAAGACCGTACCCATCTGTCAGCTGCATTTGACTCTCCCTCTGGTGGATGTTTGCCGTTCTGTGTTGATCCAAGCAAATTGAGGAAACTGAATTGTTTGGGCGTGGGGAGAGAACATTCCGGAAGAACAAAACAAAAATACACAGAGCATAGTAGAGCTATGGCATTTGCTCCCACAGGAAGTAGAGACGGCCACCAACTCTGGATGGCTTCAGAGGGGGATTAGGCAAAATTATGCAGGATCAAGTTGTCAGTGGCTACAAGCCATGATGATTGTGTTCTGCCTCCGCTGTTGGAGGTAATGCGTCTCTGAGAACCTGTTGCTAGGAATTGCCAGTTGGAGTGCTTTTGTACTCTGGTCCTGTATGTGGGCTTCCCATGGGCATTGGTTGGCTACTGTGAGCCCAGGATACCAGCAGGGTCTTCTTATGGTCTAATGTTATGCTCTTAATAGAGAGAGTCCTGGGCTTGGATACAAAGGGCTGCTCCATGCATGCGTCAGGCTGCCCAGTGGATTTTCACTTTCATACAGTAGGCTTCTCCTCCCCGCTCAATTACGCCATGTAACTATTACGGGAAATCAGGTTTTCTTTTCTTAAAAAGTGTGCCCGTGCAGAATGCATTGCTGCTGTTCAAGGCACGGACTACTTGGCTGTGAAAGTCTAGTTTGGCCCACGTTTGTCAACCTCATCCCTTGCAAGCCACTTCTGTCCTTCAGGCCCTACTTTCCCCCTGTACCAGAGAAAGTGTAAGACCACAGCAGTTAACAGTGAACAAGTGTTTGTATGGTATTTTTCATGGTTAATGTTAATACAGATATGTATGTTTCTCAAGAGAACAGAAGGATATACAGCCAGACACATGCGGCCCTCTTTCTGCTGCTTATGCAGCTTTTGGCACCTAATGCTGCACATTGGCCATCCATGGAATGTAAATAAATGTTAAGTGAGGCCTGGTTGTCATAGGTTGTTTTGAAAGCTAACTTCAGGTCTAGCTTCTGCTGTTTTCAGAAACACACTCTGTTGTGCCTAGTTGGGACTGGTAACTATTGGAGACCATTGCCATCCCCTCTGGATAAAGTGCTGGTGATTTCTGCCAGTCACATGCCAGAAATTCACCTTTGCCTATAGGTAACCTTCTAATGTCTGCATCTGTCATACCATTGGGGCAGATTTCAACTTAGCATGCAATCAGACCTTTTCTTTTTAACCAGCCCACTTCAGTCCTAACTACCTTTCTTAAGCCCCTCCTCTCCATCACTACATTTTCTGCCTTCATATTTCTGTCATTGAGGCCTTCTTTTTCTCTTTCCTTCTCTGACATCTTCTTTCCCAGCTGTCTGCAGCATCCAGCCCATCCACTCAGAGTCCACACAGAGCTTCAGGGAAGGATCCTTTTGCAGAGCTCTCCCTCCAGGATTTCTTATAGGACAATTTAGGTATTGCATGTTAACTCTGGGGGCACTGCAAGCTCGGATAATGCCTCGGTTTGCTAACGTCCCTAGCAATATTCATCCTCACATTAAAATGACACAGTCTGGGGCTTTGTAAATTTGCATGTTGTTATTCTGTGACCTGCTATAAACCACGGCTGCTAATGTGGGATGCAAGAGAAGAAAATTATTATTATTATTATTATTATTATTATTATTATACCACCCTTCATCCAAAGATCCCAGGGCGGTTCACAACAGAGAAATACAAAATGAGAATGCATAATTAAAACAAAAACTCATAGCCCCCCTCCCACAATCACCTTTAAAAAGGCCGGGTTGACAAGAAACATTTTCACCTGGTGCTTAAAGATACGTAATGAAGATGTCCGGTGAGCCTCCCTGGGGAGAGCATTTCAGAAACAGGGAGCCACTGCAGAAAAGGCCAGTTCTCATGTTGCCGCCCTCCAGACCTCTCGTGGATAAGGCACATGAAGAAGGGCCTCAGATGATGGTTGCAGGGTCCAGGTTGGTTCATATGGGGAGAGGCAGCACTTTGAATTGGGCCCGGAAACTCATTGACAGCCAGTGCAGTCGGACCAAGATTGGTGTAAATAATGCTCAAACCGTCTTGCCTGGGGAGTAAGCTGGCCACCTGCACCTGCTAAAGGTTCCAAACCGTCTTCAGAGGCAGCCCTACATATAATGTGTTGCAGTAATCCAGCCTAGAGGTGGTCCACCAGCATCTGGAGGGCGGTACAGGTTCTCTGCCCTTAATGCTAGACTTCTCATGCACCCCAACCCTCTTTCCCCATGTGAAATAACTGAACCTCACATTCTCCAGAACAGAATCTTCACTAGCCCTGCAACTGAGCACATTGTGGGAAGAAGGCAAGTGGATTGACAGGCTGTCATTGCATAATTCGTTCCCATTTATTGGAATGTTCATGCTCCAGAAAATGTACATTCCCTTTTCCCCCCCACCTCTTGTCAACACCTTTGTTTTGTTTTGTTTTTTGCATAGCCTCCTAGGTCTAAAGCCCTAGTCTCTTTCAAGAGAGATGTGCTTTGACGTACCATATAGAAATCCATAATCCCTCCTATAACTGCCATAATGCTGTTTTCTGTTCATTTTATTGTCACCTGAAGAAATGACCTGCGATTCCTTCGCCAGCTTTATGACCGCAGTTTCCCATCCTCTCGGCTGCAGCTCAAGGGTTGCAGCCCACAGTTTAATTGCTTATCGCCCCAGAGGGCGATACAAGTGCAGTCGTTGCCAATGTGCCCTCTGGCTCTCTGGACATGGGAATAGACCTGCACATTCTACATGCAATAGGGAAATGCTGATCTTCATTATACTGAAGCGCTATATATCTCTGTATTCCTGGTCTGCCACCTTGGAACCTCCTTAGCCTATGGCCAGTGAATGGACGTTTGGAGGGGGAGGGCAGGTTAGTTGTGCAAACCCGTAAAATGGACGCCTTTCTTGTCTCCTCAGATACAATTCATGTAACTGCACCAGAAGGGGTGGGACAGGAACAGTTCCAGAAAGACCCGTGCTCGACGACAGACCCTTCTTTCCAGCCAAATCAGAAGTGATGCCTCAGCTCTCCTCTTCACTAGAACGGCCTGGTAAAACCACACAAGGCCCCCACGACAGCAGTAGGAGCACCAACAACATAGGGAAGCCTTGAACCCCCCCGCAGCACTCTCGGTATAAAACCAAGAATTGCCACAATTTTGGTGTGGGATCTGTTTTTCTTTTTCTTTCTCCCCCTTCCTGGTGACTTCTAATCATGTCAGTAACTCGCCACCTGTTTTAACACTCTCCGTCAATAACACACACACACACACACACACACAAAAGGAAGCCTCTTATTTTGCCACGAAGGGTACAACAAGCACCTGGAACTGCCGCTTGGAACGAAGAGCTGGGCATCCTCTTACCGTTAACTCCAACGACTTTCTCTAGGGGATCAAATCCGAAAACACCCTTTTAATTCTGCCATTTCCTCTCTGCAGTCATCGCAAATGTTAGACTCAATAATGGAAAGTTTTAACTTTTTAAAAAAAGAATTATATATTCCGTTTGCATAGACATTCCTTTATGTATTATTGTTTGTATTTATTTATGATTATCAGTTTTAAGTAACAATGTATCACAAAGCCTCCTTTGCGGGGAAATGAGCGTGGATGTATACAGTATGTCTCCCTTTTGGAGTTTCTTTTTTCCCCCTTCCCTCCCTCCCTCTCTTCCCATTTTTATTCACGAGAACTATTCTGATTCAGAGTGCATCTTCACTCCAGTAACGCACCCAAACTACACAGAGCACTGAGTACGTTCAATGGTCTGAAAACACCAATTGTCCAAACTCCATGGGAATTAGTTCTGTTAAGGATTTTGGCAAGGGGTGGGGGGGAGAAAAACAGCTGACTGGTTGGGAGGAGCACAGAATTTCTCGACCAGATGTTGGTGCTTCTGGGATGAACTTTTTTCCTTGCTTTGTGCTTGGCATGTCATTTATCTTACACTTGACGTACGGCCTTTCCAAAATGAATGTGAGGAATTGCTTTCATTTTTAAAGACTTTCCTTCTTCTCTGTACAAAAACCAAGCGAACCCCGATACAAACTTCTGAGGTATTACGTGAAAAAAAGCCTTCGATCTTTTCTTCTTCTTTATTTGCTAGTGCCAGCTCCATGATCATGTATCGTGAAATAGAATAAAAACTCAGAAGAGAAGTTGTGTCTTTACTAAAGGGCACAACCCCAACCACCAAGTTCCTCAGCAGAAGCTCCATTCAGTCCGGTCTGGTGAGGGGCTTGTGCAGGAGAACTTCCTGGTGGGGTTGGCCTTTCAATGTTGTAGGAACCCTTTTAGTTTTTCTGCAGAATTTGAAGCAGCACTGTTGATCGGTGCTTTGTGTAAATACAATCATACCAGTTTGGGTGGCATCTGGGGCCTTAAGAAGGATAGTCAAAAGGCATGAAAGCAATTCTGTACATGAATTAAGCATACTTGCTGCATTGTCTCCGCAGATTCTATTTTTGTTTAAAATGTTTAAAAGTACGTTAGCAAAAAAAAAAAGGTGGATTTTCAAATAAAATGCAGCTTCCACAGAACTTCTGTTTATAGTATGAAGGTCTACAATGTGGGGGGGGGGTCTGTTTGGTTTTTTTGTTGCCATTTTGCAAGGTAAAATGTGCTTTGATACACTGTGAGTGGAGATTGACATTTTGGCTGCTTTTGCAACTTGGTCCATTGCATTAGTGGAGATGTATGTGGACAACTTTTAAACACAGCTGAACATGGTTTGCATTTAGGGCTCAGCTATCCTTCTAAATCCAATTTCATCAAGTCCTGTGCTCAGGTTAAAAACCCTTTGGGGGTGGCTGAATTTGCCATTAAAGGGGGAATGCCTGAATTGTGCCAACTTTACACTTGTGCCATTTTTTTACAGTGGTGCCCCGCAAGACGAATGCCTCGCAAGACGGAAAACCCGCAAGACGAAAGGGTTTTCCGTCTGCAGAGGCGCTTCGCAGGACGAATTTCCCTATGGGCTTGCTTCGCAAGACGAAAAATGACGAAAAAAATCGAATTTTTTTTTTGCTCCAAAACCCCTTATTCTGAGTCGCTAAGCTGCTAAAAGCATTTTAGCAGCAAAACCGCTAATCCCCCCCCTAAAAAAAGCCGTTTTTAGCCCTTTTTTAGCCAATAGCGCTAATAGCGCTACTCCGTCAATGGGCTTGCTTCGCAAGACGAAAAAACCGCAAGACGAAAAGACTCCCGGAACGGATTCTTTTCGTCTTGCGAGGCACCACTGTATTTTTATTTTTGGTTCAGCTAAGCCCAATGACCTGTCAAGATTGAGGTAATAAAATTTGACTGGGCCATACTGTTGAGGCTGTGTATTAGGGAGAAGACCAGACTGGAATTCTCCAAATGGTGCTTTTCTATGTTAGAGGGAGCACTCCTCCCTTCACTTCTATAGGGATGCCTGAACTATTGAAAATAGGTTGCATGTCCAAGCCTTGATAGTAACTTCCACAAAAGAAGCAGTATTTGTGCTTAAGACTGTGCTTACAAGTTTGGGACCTAAGCCCTGCCAGCTCAAAAAATCAGGTGGTCAGCCCTACACTGTTTCTCTACACACTCAACCATGCCCAAAGTTGTTTGTGGATGTTGAGAAGTCCTCTCTCTCCCCTTGTCTTCATATGGAACAGGACCTATCTCTCATGAGGTACCTAACTACAGCAAAGAGCAGCCAAGCTTAGCCGAGCAGCCTTTTGTAGAAGGAGCTTTGTTTAAGCCACAAATCCCATTGTCCAGCAGAAAGGAAAAAGCCCGCTCAAAGGTTGTGTGCTAGCGAGCAGTTTTTCTTTTAACCAGAATGGTGGAAGCTAAGCAACTTAGAAGCCCAGATGAGCAGAAACCAATCTGAAGTTGGCTAGTAGTGGAGTCAGGGCCAACAAAAAGAACATTTTCACACAGCACATAGTTAAGCTGTCAAATTAACTCCCACAAGAGGTAGTGAGAGTTACAAACATGGATGTCTTTAAAAGAAGATTGAGCAAACTGAGGGATAAGGCTGTGTTCTCCCTCCACTCTTGGGGGCACTGTTTCATTTAATCTTCACGCCCCAAGGTGATGTACAAAATGCTGAAGATGTTGCAAAGCAACATAAAGAACTTGAGTTTTAAAATACAGTGATGCCCCGCAAGACGAATGCCTCGCAAGACGGAAAACCCGCTAGACGAAAGGGTTTTCCGTTTTGGAGGTGCTTTGCAAAACGAATTTGCTATGGGCTTGCTTCGCAAGACGAAAATGCCTTGCGATTCCTGGGGTCCCCCCCCCCTTTTTCCCAAGCCCCTAAGCCGCTTAACAGCTGTTCGCTAAGCTGCTTAACAGCTGATCTAAGCCGCTTATCAGCTGATCTAATCCGCTAATAGCCTTTTAGCAGCTAATCCGCTAATCCCTTAAGCCTTTAATAGCCGCTAATAGCCTTTTAGCAGCTAATCCGCTAATCCCTTAAGCCTTTAATAGCCGCTAATAGCTGCTAAACCGCTAATAGCGCTAATCCGCTAATGGGCTTGCTTCGCAAGACGAAAAAAACCTCAAGACGAAGAGACTCGCGGAACAGATTCTTTTCGTCTTGCGAGGCACCACTGTACAGTAATGCAAATTGGGTACATATGACAGAGAAGCACACATCCCACTGGAAAAACTTGTCAGAACAAAAAAAATAAATGTACGTTTGATGTGATCTCGCCCCTTTCTACAAACTCCCAAGGCGGTTTTAAACAAGCCACTATCCTGCAGGTTGGTTGTAAGAACTGAGAACACGTGGGAAGGTCTTCGATGGCCCTGGTAACACTGGTAAATGTAAGTTGGTGCCATATCTTGTGAGACTCATGGGTCCAGGAGCACTGAGGATTTTTCTCCAGTCAAACGGTATAAAGATTTCACGAAATGACTACATTAAACCTTCACGGACGGCAAAAATCAAACCAGAGCCACTTGCAATAGTAATTCAGATCCTGTATTTGGTGCATAGGAGGAATGGGAATACAATATACGCAATCTACATACCCTTGTAAATGTACCCAATATTAACATCTTTGCTATGCAAGTCAACATTTAAGTGTCATACGAAGGGTGGGGGGGTTCCAACAACCGGAAGCCTATTTTTGAAAAGAAAAGCAGTAGCCTCTACCTTCCTCGCTCTCAATGAAATACGGATTTGATCATCTGGTAGGTGATGCGCTGCTGAGGCCGGCTGGCGTCATATTTTTCTTCAAGCTTTGTTCTGCTTGGCATTTCCTTGGCATCTTCGTGAACTGGCATAGTCTGGCCCACCGTAGTCATCAATTTCACTGCCAGGGGCCCCAGATCCTTGTACTCCTGGAGTTCAGATGGACACAGATTAGCATGTTACCCAGTAGAAAACATCCCGCCCTCCCCTGCATCTTAAAATGACCACGGCATAAACGAATAAGCAAATCTCTGATAGAAATAACAATCCACAATTGCCACGCTGGTAGTGGCTGCTGCTGGAGGAGTACTAAACAGCTCCTGTTCAAATCCTTGCTCACTTGGGTAAGCTTGGGCCACTTGACCCAACCCCTCATGGTGGCTTGAGAATAAAATGTTGGGGAGAGCTATACAGTGGTGCCTCGCAAGACGAAAAGAATCCGTTCCGCGAGTCTCTTCGTCTTGCGGTTTTTTCGTCTTGCGAAGCAAGCCCATTAGCGGATTAGCGCTATTAGCGGTTTAGCGGCTATTAAAGGCTTAAGGGATTAGCGGGTTAGCTGCTAAAAGGCTATTAGCGGCTATTAAAGGCTTGAGGGATTAGCTGCTAAAAGGCTATTAGCGGCTTAGATCAGCTGATAAGCGGCTTAGATCAGCTGTTCAGCGGCTTAGCGATCAGCTGTTAAGCGGCTTAGGGGCTTGGGGAAAAGGCTGGGGGGGGGGAAACCCCAGGAATCGCAAGACATTTTCGTCTTGCGAAGCAAGCCCATAGCAAATTCGTTTTGCGAAGCACCTCCAAAACGGAAAACCCTTTCGTCTAGTGGGTTTTCAAGAGTGGCTGCTTCAACCCTGCAAAATGTCTTAAGTGAGAGTGCAGGGTGAGATCTCTGCGTTCCGGGTAGACTTTGTTGATCATGCACAAGGGGAGGAAATAATATCCTGGTCAACTCCTGGCCGTTTTTAGGAGCTATGTTGCTGAGGGCATGATCAGGCTCAAACGGACTGTGTGTGTGTGTGTGTGTGTGTGTAAAAACAAACAAACCAGTTTTAATTGCCCAGGTCAGCACAAACCTTTTGGGCACATTATTACCTCACCCTTTCTACCTAAAATCCTAACGCAGAGAAGAGGAAAGTAGATACTTGCCTTGAAATCATTTGAGTCTTCGTACAGGATAGGGGGGAGAATTTGACCAAGAGAATCTGTTTGCATTTGAATCACTTCAAAACTGTCATCTAGCAGATTTTCTGCTGTCTCCTGTCTGTCTTTGTGATCCACGTTGAGAACCATTTCCGATACTAATGATGTACTTTCAGCTTCCACTTCTGCAGAGGCGAGGGGAGGGAAAACACTTTCTTGCAATACTCCTGTTAATAAAACTTTGCTGCAACAATGGTGGTGGCGGAGGAGAGGGAATTCTATCTATTACTGCTTGCTGGGCTTTGAAATTTATTCTGCTATGCAATGGTGGGTGGGGTAAGGTCTTTCAGTCCGAGGGCCACATTGTTTCCTGGGGAAACTTCTGAGGGCCATATGCCAGGGCTGGCAGGGCTGGATACAAAGCTGGACACCTTTGTACAGTAGTCTAATTTCTCCCCCTATGTTCTCCATCCGGACCGATGAGGCATTTTTAAAAAACCCCAGATATTGCCAATCCACAACTAGCAACACTGTTCATGGCCTGGTATTCATTAGGATGGAATAATAGGACTGTCATGTTGCAAGGACCCCGAGGAACATATAGGCCAACCCCCTGTAGTACAGGATCTGTCCCACACAGGGACTGAACCTTGGCATTATCAGCAACATGCTCTAACCTACCGAGCTGATGTATTTACCTGTGTTCTTTCTGACAGCCAAATGAGAATAGTACAGCCTGCCTGGCCCAGTCTACTGCGCTTGGCCTAACCGTGCAGCGACCAGCTGTTTTATCAGGGATGGGGGTGAAAACTGAACATAACACCCATTTCACTCCCAACCCATGAGAAGCTTGCTGGCAAGATGATTGCATTTTTAGGACAGCTTCAGTCCTACAGCAAGTGGAATGAAGAAAGGGAATACACACACAGAGGACATAACTTTGTGTGTTTTTGTGTGTTTGTTTCCCTCATCCAGGTAGGGATTTGCACACTCTGAAGTTGTATTCCACACTTGTTTGACCCTTGCTTGGGGCAAAAGCACTTAACCATACAGTAATGCTTGAGTTCCCTTAACAAGTGAGGCAGAGCATGGCAGAGTTGGTTCTTAAGTCCCAGCTTTCCAGTTACACCAGCTTCCAGGATGTCTACAGTGGGATATTTCTCACCGATAAACTATCACGGGGCTGTGAGGGCCATTTCTTAGGGAGGCAAGGCTGTAAGGCCTGCATCACTATTACAATCAACTCAATAGAAAGGGGATTACCAGAAAGGCCAAGATATTCCTGGTCTCCAAGCATCAGCAGGCCAGCTCCCTGGGTAAGAAATAACTTTCTGGAAAATGAAAAGGAGAAGAAGCAACATCAAAAGGTTTGAAATTCTGTCTTGTAACATAGAACGGTAGCACATCTTTAAAGTGCATACTCACGTTGTTGCCATTGGAATTATTCTCTTGCATGCCCTGAGCTCTTGTTAACGTTCATATTTTTCTTTAAATACTTATAAACCGAGCTTTCAGAGAAATACACGAAGGCAGTGTACAAAACTACAATAAGGCCACACCCAGGGTTGAACATGGGACCTTTTGCACGGAAGCATATGTTCTGCTACTGAACAGCCGCCTTTCCCCTCCGAAGGCAAGGATCGGGTGCCTTTTGGGCTCCCCGGCTCAAATCTTCATCAGGATTGGCCATGTGGACCAAATTTGGCAGGTGGGTGGAGTCACCGACCTGATGTCACGATGACACCACACGATTTGGCCACTTTGAAGTCCCTAAGTCGGGACTTCAAAGCACCTTCTCTGAAGCAGAAGGGGGGGAAAGCTGAGTTTTAGCAGCGAGGTTCAGTGCAAAACCCTTTGCGATCGTTAAGGGGCTTGCACAAATGAAGTGTTTTCTCCTGCGTTTTAGGATGAGCTTCACTACAAAACTCTTCCTGATTGATCAGCTGATGAGTGGGAAGGTTAAAAGGCTTGCTCAGTGTGGCCCATGCACCATTTAAATCATATTGCGTTGGCCGAGCATGCCAGTTCCCCATAAGGAAGTGACTTGCATAGCCCAACTAAGCAGGATTGGGTGGGTGAGTGGGAATCCTGCCCCCTTGCCTACATTGATTTACCATTTAAAATGCCTTTTGTTTCACAATTGGGATGGTTAGCCAGCAATGAAAGCGGGCAGGGCTTTTATTCCCTTGCCAAGAGCAATTTGCAGAGACTCCAGTCAGCGTGGCAATGATAGCTACTCGTCCAAATTACTGATTAGGGGAGACGACTCGTTTATTCAAAATTAATGCGAAAGAGCAGAGCTGCAGCTTGTTAATTCTGTCCTTTCCATGCCAATGCTGCTCCTCTGAAGGATATTTTCCTTTGTAATTATCAAGTGGCTTACAGCTTTATATTTAGCTGTTTGCTTGCACATTTGTTTATTTATTCGATTTGCCAATTGCTTCCTATTAAATGTCTCGATGCGATTTTGCAGCAAAAGAGCAATAATAACGCCAATTGAAAAACAATTTCAAATCCAGTACAGGTATGTATAGGCTAGGAAATCGGCTTGAATGTCTCCAACAGGTGCCGAAAAGGCAATAGAGACGGTGCCTGTCAGATAAGCACTGGTAGCTTACATTGGTAAGTGGTACCTTGGTTCTCAAACGCCTTGGTTCTCAAATGCCGAAAACCTGGACTGAGTGTTCCAGTTTTCGAACGTCTTTCAGAAGCCGATCGTCCAATGCGGCTGTCGGCTATTGTTTCCGAGGCACCTGCACCAATCAGAAGCTGCTCCTTGGTTTTCGAACATTTCAGAAATCAAATGGACTCCTGGAATGGATTAAGTTTGGCGCGATGTTTTTGCTATTTATTTTGCGTTATTGAGGCTTTTTCAGTTAATTTGTTTTTGTGAGGGTGTGGAATCCAGTTCAGCTACTGATTGATTGATTGATTGATTGTGTGACTGCGGAAATGGATAAAAGCCCCCCATCCAAACAATGACCATCTTCAGTGCAGGTAAGAAAAAGAATGGATTTTAATTTTTATCATCTACAATACTGTCTTATTTATTTTACAGTACATTGATTATTGCTTTCATTTTATGGATCAATGGTCTCATTAGATAGTAAAATTCATGTTAAATTGCTGTTTTAGGGGTTGTTTTTAAAAGTCTGGAACAGATTAATCCATTTTGCATTACTTTCTATGGGAAAGCGTGTCTTGGTTTGGGGACGCTTTGGTTTTCGAACAGACTTCCAGAATGGATTAAGTCTGAGAACCAAGGTACCACTGTATGTGTTTTAGTAAATGATAAAACATCAGGTTATTTATTTATTTATTTATTTATTTTACTGTTTGGCATATTTTAGTTTGCTCAAGGGCCAAAGAGTCAAGTCAACTCTTTAGCTCCTGTGCTTCATCAGTGTTTGTGCAATGCTAGGAGAACACCTTTACCTGGGAACTTTAAGGAACTGCATCCTACGCTCAAAGAGTTTGTTGATGAGGTAGATGTTCTCCTTCTCCAGTTCGTGGACAGAGGCTTCCAATTCGCTCACTTCCTTTTTGTACCCTGCCACCTGCCACGAGATATGAAACCCTGAGTTGAAGTCCTTTGCCTTCTGCCAAACCAGACCGTTGGCCCACCGAGATAGCCCTATGCTAGGCATTCAAACTGGAAGCAGCTCATTTCTGCAGGTGGCCCAGCTGTGTCCCTACCTGGACAGGGACAGCCTAACTTCTGTTGTCTATGATCTGGTAACCTCTAGATTACCAGATCTAGTATAGCATCTAGATCAAGGTAAGTAATAGTGCCACTGTATTCTGCTCTGGTCAGACCTCACCTGGAGTACTGTGTCCAGTTCTGGGCACCACAGTTCAAGAAGGAAACTGACAAACTGGAGCGTGTCCAGAGGAGGGCAACCAAAATGGTCAAAGGCCTGGAAACGATGCCTTATGAGGAACGGCTAAGGGAGCTGGGCATGTTTAGCCTGGAGAAGAGGAGGTTAAGGGGTGATATGATAGCCATGTTCAAATATATAAAAGGATGTCACATAGAGGAGGGAGAAAGGTTGTTTTCTGCTGCTCCAGAGAAGCGGACACGGAGCAATGGATCCAAACTACAAGAAAGAAGATTCCACCTAAACATTAGGAAGAACTTCCTGACAGTAAGAGCTGTTCGACAGTGGAATTTGCTGCCAAGGAGTGTGGTGGAGTCTCCTTCTTTGGAGGTCTTTAAGCAGAGGCTTGACAACCATATGTCAGGAGTGCTCTGATGGTGTTTCCTGCTTGGCAGGGGGTTGGACTCGATGACCCTTGTGGTCTCTTCCAACTCTATGATTCTATGATTCTATGGATTACTGCAATGCGTTATATGTGGGGCTGCCTCTGAAGACGGTTCAGAAGCTTTAGCTGGTGCAGAATTTGGTGGTCAGGGGCAAAAGAGTTTGAGCATATTACAATGGTACCTCGGGTTAAGAACTTAATTCGTTCTGGAGTCCGTTCTTAACCTGAAACTGTTCTTTACCTGAAGCACCACTTTAGCTAATGGGGCCTCCTGCTGCCGCCGGAGCACAATTTCTGTTCTCATCTTGAAGCAAAGTTCTTAACCAGAGGTACTATTTCTGGGATAGCAGAGTCTGTAACCTGAAACGTCTGTAACCCAATGTACCACTGTACACCGATCCTGGCCCGACTGCATTGGCTGCCAACAGTGGCGTAGCGTGGGTTGTCAGCACCTGGGGCAAGGCAAGTAATTTGCGCCCCCCCCCCCCGCTGCACTGTGCCTCCCCCAGATAGTCCCTCGCTCTCTCTCCGCACTGCACCGCACGCCTGGCACCCTCCCCTCCACAGTGGGCGACGACCCGGCAGCTCGGATCGGATTCGCACAGCCAGCACCGCAGTGAGAGAGAGTGAGTGAGCCAGGTAGGGGCAGAGAGCTGCGAGTGCAAGCGCCCCCCCCCGATGATGCGCCTGGTGCGGCCGGCCCCCCCTGCACCCCCCACGCTACGCCACTGGCTGCCAATGAGTTTCCGGGTCCAATTCAAAGTGCTGGCTTTGACCTATAAAGCCCTAAAACAGCTCTGCATTCATCATCTGAGGCCCTTCTTCGTGTGCCTCCTTCACATGAGGTCCAGAGGGTGGCAACATAAGAACAGGGCCTTTTCTGCAGTGGCTCCCCATTTGTAGAATTCTCTCCCCAGGGAAGTTTGGCTGACGCCTTCATTGTAGACCTTTGGGCACTAGGCAAAAATGTTCCTCTTCAACCCGGCCTTTGGCTGACTGACATCCGATGCCATTTTAAATGTGACGTGTGGGCATTATGGTTTTTTTGTTACTCTCTTTTTTCACTATGTATTTTGTGGTTTTAGTATTATAATTCTATGCTGTGAACTGCCCTGAGCTCTATGGATGAATGTCAGTATACAATTTTAATTTATATTATTATTATTATTATTATTATTATTATTATTATTATTATCCACCCAATATCCTTTGAACTGTGGATGTCGGGGAGTTAAACTGTATGTTCCACCTCTGACCATCCACCACCATTCCCTGTCTACGAAGCAGTGGGAGACAATCGGTCCATCTAGTTCAATACTGTCTGCACTGATTGGCAGTGCCTCTCCTTGGAAATCCAGATTACAATTCCAGATATACTTACCTCCTCCTTTAACCACTCGTATTCTTTAATCTCCCGGCAGCTGGTCTTGTCAATATGCTTGACAGCATTCTGAGGAAAGAAAGCATGAAATCGCAGCTGAAGCTGGAACCTTTGCATTGAAGGAAGTGATCGTCTAGACAGGATACCCACAGAGGAACATCCAAAACTTTGAACAATAAAAACACAAAACTTCCTTCTATATATCTAATTTTACATTTCTTTTTCGCTTTCCCATTTTTCAAAAGAGCTTCGCAGCTGCCTATTGAGTGACCCGTCACGTAAAACATTAATGGTAATAAATCATAAAGACACACGCATCCCAGAATAAAATATGGATGCGATCTGCGCTATTCTGAATGCCAGGCTAATGAAAACAATTTTACGCTGCCTGTGGAACAGCAAACGAATGAGCTAACTCTCAGTTTGGTAACAGATTCTCGTAGCGTTGAGGAAAGAGATAAGAGAAGGTTCAGTCACAAGATACAACAGGCTTTTATTTGACAGGAAGGCTTAAGGGGGATCTTGGTGGTTGATGGATTCCAGAAGGTGGAAGCCACCACAAAGGAGGCCCTGCCCCAATGGCCAACCAATCGCATCTTAACAAGAGGCTGAGAAAGGCCTCTAGAGAGCATGCAGACTAATCTGAGGAGAAGACAAGAATGTGAAGGCCTCTATTTACCTTCAGAAAGCAGGAAAAAGCTTTTATTTTGCCAAGTACAGTACAGGTTTCGAAGGCACAGTATACGTCTTCTTCTTTCACTCCCAATCTAACCTGGGTTACCTTTCTTGCTCACATTTTAACTCTTATTTCAATCGCTGCTGTTCTAATGTGTGTGTTTTTAATAAGTTGAGGAGCAGCTGGAAGGCAGGATACAGAAGCAAGTTCATGTAAAAGGAATAAATGAGAGAGGCATTTCTGCTTTACTCTCTAAGGAATGTCACAAATAAGCTTGTGAGGTTGCCATATGTCCTCTTTTTCCAGGACACGTCCTCTTTTTCAGGGGTAAAATTTCTGTCCGGGTGTATTTTTAAAAATTTGCCACAATGTCTCTGGCTATTATTTCTGGAGGAGACATAACAGGTGGTTGAAGACTTGCTTTCCTCTTCTCTTCTCCCGCCCCCCCCCCATAGCAATATATCACAGTTTCTATAGCCTACATATAGCAGGGGCAGCCGTCATAGCGTCCTCTTTTTTGCTCTTCAAAATATGGCAACCCTACTTTATGAGTATAAAACCCAGCCAGAACCTCTTGGACCTCATTGACTTAAATTGGAAGTTAAGTACGTGCTTAGTGCTGCAGTCCTGTTCCCCCATACCTGGGAATAAGCCCCACAGCATACAGCGAGACTCAATGGGTGGGGTATAAATAATAAAATTATTATTATTATAAGCAAGAACAGGATTGGGCTGTAAATCCCTCCTGCAGACGTCAAATGAACTTAAAAGTGCTCAGATCATGTGGAAGGTAAATTTGAAATTTACAGATTGTTCTCTTTTGAAAGAAAATTGTATGAAAATGATGTATAGATTGTATATTACACCAGTACAGATAGCAATAATGTATAAAACCAGGTCAAACATATGTTGGAAATGTAAAGAAAAAGAAGGGACTTTTTACCATATGTGGTGGGAATGTAGAGAAGTTTAAAAAATTGGGAAATGATATACAATGAATTGAAAAAAAATGTTTAAAATGACATTTGTAAAAAAACCAGAAGCATTTTTGTTAGGGATTGTAGGACAAGACCTGCCAAGAAAAGCAACTGCTACAACAGCAGGAATCTTGATAGCACAAGGATGGAAGAATGAAGAAATCCCAATGAAAGAACAGTGGCAAGAAAAACTGATGAGTTATGCAGAGTTGGCTAAACTGCGGGACAAGGACAACTGTGACTTTAAGGAAGAATGGGAGCCTTTTACAAATTATCTAAAAAGTCAGCAAAATGAATTGGACTCCCTGGCAGGTTTTGAATAAACATACACAAATTTATTGGTTGGTAACATGATAGGTAGATAAGATGAGGATATGTATAACTTTATAACATGCAGAGAATAATATGTGTAGAGAAATCAGAGAGAGGAGCTGAGGGAAAGTCCTTGGAGGGAGGGAGGGATTAGGGGGGGGGGTAGGAAAAAAGGTGAGAGCTGGACCATAAAGAAGGCTGATCACCAAAGAATTGATGCTTTTGAATTATGGTGCTGGAGGAGACTCTTGAGAGTCCCATGGACTGCAAGAAGATCAAACCTATCCATTCTGAAGGAAATCAGCCCTGAGTGCTCACTGGAAGGACAGATCCTGAAGCTGAGGCTCCAATGCTTTGGCCACCTCATGAGAAGAGAAGACTCCCTAGAAAAGACCCTGATGTTGGGAAAGATGGAGGGCACAAGGAGAAGGGGACGACAGAGGACGAGATGGTTGGACAGTGTTCTCGAAGCTACCAGCATGAGTCTGACCAAACTGCGGGAGGCAGTGGAAGACAGGAGTGCCTGGCGTGCTCTGGTCCATGGGGTCACGAAGAGTCAGACACGACTAAACAACAACAGGAAAAGGGGGAATAATGTATGTGATTATATGGTTTGATAATTTGTTATGTTGAAATTGCTTAATAATTTTTTTTAAAAAAAAAGGAAGAAAAAAGAAAGTGCTCAGATCATGCCCATAATGATTAAAAGACTAGAATTGCAAAGCCGTATCAGTACCTCAAGCGCCCATTCTTTCTTCAGCTCCATTTGCTTCAGCATGTATCTGTCGGTTCTTTCCTTCGTCTCTTCCAGGGAAATCCTAAAAAACTCTTCAGGGGTGAAAACAAGAACAGAACCCCAGCCATCAGAAAAGAGAAAGGTAAAGCAGAAAACGGGGGAATACGTTTTAGAAGAGATTCCAGCACACGCTGGAAATGATAATTATTTCTAGTTCTTCGCGTCTGGGCCGACATCTCTGGTCTTCAGTCTCTGGTTTAAGTACAAGCCCAGGGCAACTCACCCGTCATTTCCTCAAGGTCTTCCTTCAGCTTCTGGATGTCCTGTTCCAGGCACTCAATCTGCTTGGCGTGTTCGGCGCTCCCGACGTTTTTGTACGCCAGCCAGTAATCCACTTCGGCTTGCTTTTGCACGAGTTTTTGTTCGAGGTAATGTATCTGGCACCGCATGTCTGGTTGGAAGAAAAAAATGCTGTGTTAGGAGTGATAGCCTTTGCTTTCCCAAACTGCTAATGAGAAATGATCATCTCCACCTGGGATTTATTTATTTTTTTCATTTTCCTGTATTCCCCATTTCAGATCATTAATATTTATCAGACAGCACCAGCTCTTGAGCTCCTTGCTTGCTTTCAGGCTAAGTTCTAACAATTTGATGTGTGTGGAGCGACGGAGTCTCAGCATGGCGTTTGATAAAAGGGGAGGGGGGAGGAAAGGAATAGACATACAGTGGTGCCCCGCAAGACGAATGCCTCGCAAGACGGAAAACCCGCAAGACGAAAGGGTTTTCCGTTTTCAGAGGTGCTTCGCAGGACGAATTTCTCTATGAGCTTGCTGCGCAAGACGAAAATGTCTTGCGATTTTTGAGTTTTTTTTTCTGCTCCCCAACCCCTTTTTCTAAAGCGCTAAGCTGCTAATAGCCTTTTAGCAGCTAATCCGCTAATCCCTTAAGCCTTTAATAGCCGTTAATAGCCCTTAAACTGCTAATAGCGCTAATCCGCTAATGGGCTTGCTTCGCAAGACGAAAAAACCACAAGACGAAGAGACTCGCGGAACAGATTCTTTTCGTCTTGCGAGGCACCACTGTAACTTGGTGCTTTGGCGCTCTACAAGCATTGCCAATGTTTGCTCCCCAAAGATACGACACTTAGACATGGCTGGGCAAAGACTGTTGCAGAATTGGATTCAAAATCCTATCTCTCCACCCCCCATGGTGCATTGTTCTTTGTCCCCCTTGGTGTTTTCAGATAGTGCTTGCTTAGAAGCACACAGAGAGATCAGAGCTGTCTGAAGATATTACAAACCTGAGGAAGTCCAAATGTTCTCCTCCTTTCTAATTAACAGGACTCGCATAAGAATCTGTCCATACCTTAAAAGCTGCATTAGAAGACTTTGGAGGTTAGGTGACTGGCAGCTGGGGATGGGGGGCACCACAGAGTAGGCCCTGTGGAATGCTCTTTTGAGAAAACACTCACTATAGCCTACATTGTATAAGGCACCAGAGATCTCAAATTGTGCTGGGCCCAGGCACCCCTCGGGCTACTCTTGGCCAAACTGTATCTATAGGTCCTTGTTTAACTGATCTGGGTCCCAGATCGCGTCCTCCACTCCACCTGGGATTTGAGCTAGCAACTGAGGGATTTCAGCGCCAGCTCACCTTTAATGAGTTTTTCCTGATCCCTAACATACTGCCACTTTTCCTTCATCGCTTTTTCTACATCGTCTCTGGTAACAATTTCAACTTTCGACAACGCCTCTTCCTGCTCCTTCAGGGCGGCTAGGAGTGCTCGGATGTGCGAAGTCTGCTCGTTCTTTAGCTGCTGATTCTGAGGGGGAAAGTTTTTTGACAAAATGATACTTCTTTCACTTTAATCGTGCCTTTTCTTTGGGATGGTCAAGTTGGCAAGCAAAGCAACATACAGTGCTACCTCAGTTTACGAGCTTAATCCGTTCCAGAAGTCCGTTCTTAAACCGAAACCATTTTTAAACTGAGGCGTGCTTTACCTAATGAGGCTTCCGGCCGCCGGTGCCCTTCCACCGTTCGGCTTCTGTTCTCAGACTGAGGTAAAGTTCTCAAACCGGGACACTATTTCCGGTTTTGCGGAGTTTGTAAACCAAAGCGTTCTTAAACCGGACTGTTCTTAAACCAAGGCAGCACTGTATATCGGAATACATTATGGGAAGGTGGGGTATAAATTGCAAACGGAAGCAAAAAATTGCAGAATCGAATATCCAAAAAAGCAATTCACAATAAACCAACATACCCCTCCCCCCCGTCCGCCCCCTGCAATGGTGACAATTGTCAGAATAATCCAGTGGAAATATATCGACGGATCTCTATCATTCTATTGCATACGACAGATCTACTTATATACATGCATTTTCCTGAGTCCATTGCTTGTCTAACATCATGTCTAAATGGCATTTAATACCATTCTACCACAACGTCTGATGTCTAAACTGGAAGATCTGGGGCTTCCGTTATCACTTTGTGGGTGGATATTGGACTTTTTGTCAGACCGCCCCCAGAGGGTTCGGTTGGGCCCTTATACCTCTAATATGCTTAAGACTAACATAGGAACACCACAGGGATGCGTACTCAGTCCGCTCCTTTATATTCTTTACACGTACGATTGTGTCGCTACTCACCCTAGTAATAGGGTTGTCAAATTTGCAGATGACACAACCGTGATTGGGCTCATCTCTGAAAGGGAGGGTGAAATGGATTATAGAGATGAGGTGGAGCGGCTGACAGAGTGGTGCAGAGCTAACAATTTGCTCATAAATACAAGGAAGACAAAGGAACTTGTGGTGGACTTTAGGAGACAGAAGAGCAATGTCCAGCCACTTTTGATTGATGGGGTCTGTGTGGAGAGGGTAACAACGTTCAGATTTTTGGGCATTGAGTTACAAGAGGATCTGTCCTGGAGTGTCAACACAAGGGGGCTTGTGAAGAAGGCGCAGCAGAGACTGTATTTTTTGAGAATACTAAGGAAAAACCATCTTCCGCAGAAACTGCTGCTTGCCTTCTATCACTGTGCCATTGAGAGCGTGCTTACTTATGGCTTATGTGTGTGGTACGGAAGCTGTACTACCCAGGACAGGATGGGGTTGCACAGGGTTGTGAAGGCAGCAGAGAGCATTGTTGGCTGCCCACTCTCCACCTTAGAGCGGATTTACGCCACAAGGTGCCATAGGAAGGCACTGGACATAGTAAAAGATCCATCGCATCCTGGTCACTGTCTCTTCGAGCTCTTGCCGTCGGGACGGAGATACAGGACGATGAAGACAAGAACAAGCCGTCTTAAGAACAGCTTCTTCTCCAGAGCGATCTCGGCCCTGAATGGGAAGCCCGGACTTTGAAAGTCATCAAATCTCCTTTGCTGTATTTTACTATATTTTTTTAATTGGTGTTTTATGTATTTTACTATATTTCTTTTAATTAGTGTTTTTATGGAGCAGCCAAGTAATTTCGTTGTCCCCGAAGGGGGCAATGACAATAAAGATATTATTATATTATTATTATTATTATTATTATTATTATTACCAAATAAATTAGAGTAGGAATTTTTATCCCCTATTTTGGTTCACAAGTAGCTTCCAAACTTGCTAGTAACTACACCAGGCATAGGGAACCTATTTCTCTCCATATGTTGCTGAACTGCGTCTCCCATCAGCCGCAGCAAGCATGGCTAATGGCCAGCGATGATGGGAATTGTAGTTCTGCAACATCAGGGGGACCAAAGTTTCCCCACACCTGAGCTACATAATAATAATAATAATATACAGCACCTACTTAGACCTCTCCAGCCCCCTTCCCTTTAGACAGTATTGAGCTAGATCAGGCACCCCCAAACTCAGCCCTCCAGATGTTTTTGGACTACAACTCCCATCATCCCTAGCTAACAGGACCAGTGATCAGGGATGATGGGAATTGTAGTCCCAAAACATCTGGAGGGCTGAGTTTGGTGGTGCCTGATAGCTAGATGGACCAATGATGTGATTTGGTATAGGGCAGCTTCATATCTTCCAAAGAGAGAGAGCAAGTGAACAGCCAACAGCGAGAAGAAGCCCCCCAAACCGTATGGGCAGAGCCCCTCTTCCTCCTAATCCTGGAACTAGCACTGTTTCCCATCTCCTAATCTACCTGATCCTTTGAACTGCAGATGCTGTTTTGCCTATGATTCCTGGAAGACCAGCTCCCTGCTTTGCAGGCCTTCTTCCAACTGGCCTGGACTGACTCCAGCTACAAATGCAGAGGCTACTGAGCAGACACTCTGGCTGGGGTGTTGTTGGGGGAGTTGCTGATGTTGGTTTTTTGAATCTTTATTTTAGACCTTGCTGTATGCGCTGTCAGCATCACCCTTGAGCCAGTGCTACCAACTGGACTCATACACTTCAGCCCCGACTGGGCCAGGTGAGCTGGGTAGCACTTCCAGAGACCACCTTCTGCACAGGAACAGGTCAAAGTGTTGTGGACTCACAGCTTAGAGTTGTGAGCACCGGATTCACTCCAACAAGAAGACAGTCGTCACACAGCAGACTCTAGCAGAGTATAGCAGAGCATAAACAACTCGGAGAGCAGCTCTGTAGAATATCTTCTTTTATTCTATCTACAACTATAATATACAACTATATACAGAGCTAAATGAGGTCTAAACGAAAATTGCTGAACTGCACTGAGTGTTTGCAGCTGCTCTTAGCAGCAACACACGATCTCTCTCTAACACTCAGTCTCTCTCTCTCTCTTTGATGTGAGGCTGGGGTGGAATAAGTAGAGAGCAGAAAAACGCCCCTCCTCTCTGGAGAATCAGCAGAGAACATCAGCGGATTCTTGGATATGGGAGGGGTGAAATCTCATGCGGAAGTTGTTCAGTTCAGTTATGTGTTTTTTAAATCTTTTGAAATTTTATTACTACTTTTGCTGCAGTTGTGTATTTTTTTCATGTTGTAAGCCGTCTTGGGCATGGTTTGAATTGTGGAGAGGCAGCATACAAATAAAATTCTCTACGCATGTGAATAAACCAACTGGGGTTGAACCTAGAATCTTCCGCTTGCAAAACAGAGCTGAGCTGTGCTCACTCCCCCAAATCAAAACAGAAGCATATGTTTACATACCCTTTCTTTGTTTCGGTCATTTTGCGCTTCCAAGTTTTTTATTTCAAAAAGAAGCTCATCGATGATCTCTTCCTTTATTTGAATTCTGAAGATAATTAAAATGCAGAGGATAAGTGACGGTGCTACCAAGAAAATACTCTACCTGAACCTCTTTGAGGAAAAGCAGGATACAAATAAATTAAACATTCAAATATTTGTGCACTATATTTTCTTTTCTTTTTAAATACCCTTCAGTTTAAAAGAAGTGTTAAGGCACAAATTCATGTATCCAAAAGCATGGAATATGTAAGTTTCTAGACACCGCAGCAAGCCAGACTGCTCTTGCACTTACATTCATCATAGGTTTTTGTTCCTGAAATGTGATGACATTATACCTTTCACACTGAGGTCCAGCACCAAGGGCCTTCTGGAGGTTCCCTCCCTGCGAGAAGTAAGGGACCTAGGCAGAGGGCCTTCTCGGTAGTGGCGCCTGCCCTGTGGAATGCCCTCCCACCAGTTGTCAAGGAAATAAACAACTATCTGACTTTTAGAAGACATCTGAAGGCAGCCTTGTTTAGGGAAGCTTTTAATGTTTGATGTTTTATTGTGTTTTTAATATTCTGTTGGGAGCCGCCCAGAGTGGCTGGGGAAAACCAGCCAGATGGGTGGGGTATAAATATATTATTATTAATAATAATAATTCAGATTCCCCATGCCAAATTTACTGTGGCAGCTGTGTTCTACTTCCAGTGTGAGAGGCATCGTGCCAGAGGCAGATTTAGGGCAGTGCGGCGCTAGGCAGGGCACCGGGCGCCAAGCCTAGGGTGTCACAACTAGGACATAGCGAATTGAGCAGAATGGAAGGCAAAGGGTGGGTTGGGGAGACGACACACAGAATTCTGGCCTCGCACAGGGCACTGCTGAAACGTGAGAGACCAAAGTCTGCCCCTGAGCATTCCTCTGAATATCAGTTGCTGAGAATCGCAGGAGCACAGACATCTGGTTGGCCCCAGGGAGAAAAGGATGTTGGACTAGATAGGCCAATGATTGATCCAGCAGACTCTTCTTATGATGGGGTGGGAGGGAAAGTCCTACTACCCACAAATGTACAATAAGGCAGAAGAGCCAGTAGCTGTTACGATATTGAAGCAATGATGCTGCAAGCTGATTGCTTGGAAAAGCCATGTGATGTTGGGAGTGTCTGTGGGAAACAGACAGCACCGGAATTAGCTCAGAGTGTAATATGAGCTGCACAGGAAGTGCTTGTTCAGTCGTCTGCTGGAGTTTGAGGAGAGCAGACATATTTTCTGTAACACTGCAAAGACAGGAATAAAGCCATGTAAATACGTTTCTGTCTTATCTCTTTCCCCTGCCGGGGGGGAAGGAAAGAGGGGTGTGTTCTTCTCACGCTGAGAAGGATCGCCTATCGCGACCTCTGCCTGGTCCCTGCCGGGAGAGCAGACCGGGAGGTCAACAGGAGACCAAGCCGGGTGCCTGGGAGAGTTGCCAGTTTCTGCTGATAAAGGCTTGGAATCCAACAGTAGCCCCCCAGATGTTCCTAAAGTGAGGTTCTTAATTTACTATACATACTGATCGCATGCAGGGAGGAGACTAATAGTGGGTTGGTTCAACGGTCAAGAAAGTGGTTTCGGTACATGCTGTAGAGCAGGGGTCAGCAACCTTTTTCAGCAGGGGGCCGGTCCACTGTCCCTCAGATCTTGTGGGGGGCCGGACTATATTTTGAAAAAATAAATAATAAACGAATTTCTATGTCCCACAAATAACCCAGAGATGCATTTTAAATAAAAGGACACATTCTACTCGTGTAAAAACACGCTGATTCCCGGACCGCCCGCAGGCCAGATTTAGAAGGCGATTGGGCCGGATCCGGCCCCCCGGCCTTAGTTTCCCTACCCATGGGTAAGAGTGTCAATAGGAGCAAAAGAAGGTGAGTGAGTGTAAGAGATAACAACAACAACAACAACAACAACAACAACAACAACAACAACAACATCAACAACACTTGGTGTGCTCAAACTTCTAGCACCTTTTATGCTGTTCTTCCATCTCAGGGTTCTACTCCAGTGTCTTTGTTTTCATGTTTTTCTTTTAATTTGTTTTCTTGTGATTTTAGTGACGTGCAAGCCAGCCTTGAACCTCTCGAAGGACAGGTTATGAATAAATAGCGTAAGTAGGTGAACAGCTTCTACTTCCCTAGAAGGGTCGAGATGATGGTCAAAGAGATGCCTATGTGTGTGTGTGTGTAATATATAACATATAATTTTTTTATTTAAATTGGGTTTTTTTAATTTAAATTGGATTTTTAAAATAAAATGCTTTCAGGGAGGAAATCTTTCTAAAGGTAGTTTTCTATTTAAGTTACATTATGGTCCAAAGGCTATTCATCAGGAAAGAAGGATTTGTTTTAAGTTTTTCATGTGGGCTAAAACTCAAAGGGTTTTTAAAAATTGTTTAACCACATCAGTTAACAAACATGGATACACATCCTATAATGTTATTATTTTAGTTAAATAAATTGTTCTTAAGGACATGCTTGTTTTTCTCCTTCCAGTAAAGTACAGCAGAAAAGTTGTCCAAATATCAACAGTTAACTTATTAAACCTCACCATAATTTCATAATTATCTGTCACATAGACAGTATAACAGTATAACCAAATCAGCAATTTTCGATATAACTGTAAAAACCACTCTGAAAATTTATTATTCCAGAAATGAAACCTTCATCTGGATGTAAATATTAAGATTAGACCAGCAAGAATGAGTCTTTCTATTAATTTTTTTTTTATTTAAATCAAGTGTTACCGACTAGTGATTTAAATCGTGATTTAAATCGATTTTATTTAAATCAAACCCACCCTACTAAGGAGGAAACCCTACACAAATCAAAAAGTGGAATCCCTAAGACAGTTGGATGGCACCTTGCATGCTTCCTTCCAGCAACTCCTGCAGCCCGGCTGGTGCCAAATGTCTTGCTCTGCTTTCCTTTTGGACCACATCAAGAGGGTGCTTGTTATCTGGCCAGCCCACAATCTCCATACACACCACCCAGGCTTGTGCCCAGGGCCGGATTTAGGTTTGGTGAGGCCCTTAATTACTGAAGGTAATGGGGCCCTTAATATGTCCAGCTGTCCTTTGTCAACAACAAATTGTCACTGTTTTTGGTGTTGAACATATGCTCTATGGTAATTTATGGACCTAATAGGTATCTCAAGCCATTTGCACATGTTGTCATGCAACCGGTCCATGCAGAATGCAGGCCCCCATATATAGAAATGAGCAAACCAGTGATATTTTAGGGAGCAGGCTAGCAGGCGGGGCCCATTGCTTACATCATAGGAGCCTACACAACACAAAACACTGTTGCTGGATGTCAGGGTACTGCCATCGGAACAGGGTAGGGAAACAGAGGAGCAGTCGTGTTACAGGGAACCTCCGAAAATCTTGTGAAACAGTTCCTCTTCCTGTGGTGAGGAAAGCCACACCTCCAGTGGGGAAGAGAGGAAGGGACCAGAGGATGCTGCTAGGAGCCTCAGCACCACTCCTGGCCAAGCCGGCCAGGAGGGAAGCACGCCTCTGCCGTCGCCCACCCTGCGCAGAGGTGTAAAACACAAAGAAGGAAGGAAAAGGCTGGGGGCGACGAAGCTCTTATGTAGGGGGAGGACCTGGAAACAACCACTCCTGGATTCTGCTAACGATTGAGGCAGACACGAACTTGTGGCTCTGCACTGTAAATAGTTTTGCACCAAAATAAAAACTGTAAAAGACAGGTCTGAATCCTGACTGGTTACTCACGAGCAACCACCACTGCCATCTGATCTGACACTGTATGTAGTTTTTATTTTATTGGTTTTATATCTTATATTTTGAAAAAGTATGTCCTGGTGTTTTTTTTCCTTTAAATCTTTTGGGGCCCCAAGAGAGTGGGGCCCTAAGCTATAGCTTGTTTAGCTTATACGTAAATCCGGCACTGCTTGCGCCCCAGGGAGGTCACTTTGGTGCTGCGAACAACAGTGGTTCAACTTCACCCCAAGAGGCATACTCCTTTGCTTCTCAAGACAGTTGGGTGCCAACAAGCAGAAACAATACGTACTGATACTCTAGCAGAGCTTCTGGAAAATAAACTCGAGGCTCTTTGGACATGTGTCCTAAGGGCTGTTTCCTCTTCCCCTTCTTCTCCTTCTTCTCCTTCTTTTTCTTGTCTTTCGCCATGGTTTAAGTCTTCAGAGACTGAACGAGACCTTGGGGAAGCAAAGAAAACAGATCAGGGCAGCATAGAAAGGTTTTCCCATTTCCCCTGTTCTTATTTTGTTCTGAAACCGTTGCATGCATTCTGCAGTCATGGCACCACTGCTTTTTTTTGGGGGGGGGGACGACGCAGGGGTACACATTTTGTGAATCTAAGTTTGGCCTCATTGAGGGGCAGTTTTTCAATATGAGTAGGAAAATGAGAGCCCAGTGGTACCTTGGTTCGCAAACTTAATCCATTCCGGAAGTTCATTCCAAAACCAAAGCGTTCCAAAACCAAGGCACGCTTTCCCATAGAATGTAATGCAAAACAGATTAATCCGTTCCAGACTTTTAGAAACAACCAACCCCTGAAACAGCAATTTAACATGCATTTTACTATCTAACGAGACCACTGATCCATAAAATGAAAGCAGTAAACATTGTACTGTAGTCATACAATCAATCAATCAATCAATCAATCAGTAGCTGAACTGGGTTCCACACAGTCACAAAAAAAAAAGAAAAAGAGCCACAAAAACGCAAAATAGCAAAAACAGACAGGCCTCAGAGTAACACTCAAAACGGAAGTGTGGCACTCAAATCAGAAGCATAACACTCAAAATGGAGCATGTTTGGATTCCGAAAAAAGTTCGCAAACTTACTTCCGGGTTTGCAGTGTTTGGGTTCTAAGTTGTTTGAGTACCAAGGCGTTTGAGAACCAAGGTACCACTGTACCCCTCAACATTTTTTTTAGAAAAAAAGCACTGCATGGCACCGTGTGTGAAGTGCTGAAGACAGATAACTTTAGACCCTGGACATAATTAATGTTTTCATGCATCATGACGTATCTGAATACACAATTTAAAGTATTTGGTCAAAATTACCATACACAACAGAGCAACTGCAGGTCCTGCAACCTGCTAACATTTATGCAACATGAGCTCAGAGACCCCAAAAGTAATACAAGACTACTGTACTTTTAATAATTGTGAGGCAGTAACAGCAAAAAGCAACCCCCCCAACTAGTTTTAAAAACACAACTCTTGCAAGGAATTCTGCCTGTCTGTTTAAAAAATGGGTTGTCTCTTCAAATAATCTCCCTGGATTTAATTAGGCTTTGCTGTCCGTTGCCTATGCAAGTTTAAATACAGAGGCAAAAATTGGGGTGATTATCCCTCATCGTCCTTTGGATTGATGTTTATTACATTTACATATTGGCCCAGAGATAAAGTCCCAACCAGAGAAGAATGGCAGATTAAGTTGATGGATTATGCCAAAATGGCAAAAATGACTGGAAGACTCAGAAATAAGGAAAACCAAAATTTTAATAAAGAATGGGAGGAACACACACACACACACACACCATTGTAAACAGTTAAAATTGTTAGCAGGATTGGAATAACACTTGTAGTTTAATGGTGAATTTTGGATATAATGGAGATGCAAAAGGTTTGGATTATTATAAAAGATGCCGGAGGAAATGATTAACTATAGGACCCAAAAAGGGGAGGAGAGAAGAATCCAGGAGATTCTTTATGTTCTTTATATTGTATGTAGGGTATGTGACTGTAAAGCTGCAATTTGAAAAACCCCCCCAAAATTATTATTATTATCATTTCAAAAAAGATATTTATTACATTAATTCGCCGCTTTCCACAAAACAAAAAGAAGTTTTACAAGTATGGAAAACACAAAACGTCTTGTCGGTAATTTAAAACGCTGGTTATTATCTATTGCTATTGTTTGTTATTTTTATCCATTGCTTTCCCAAAGCAAGCCTCAAAGCAAATGTCACAGAATGCTCCGAACCCTCCAATCTCTCACCTATGAGACACTGACACAAAAACCCTGCACAAACACTATGCAATAGAATGAAAAGACCACTATTCCAGCCCCCAACCTTCTCCCTCCCCCCCCCCAATGTCTATGGCAACAGAGTCTCACACCAAATGTAAACTGTGAAAAAGACTCTCTGAATTGGAAGTGTTGACTCTATATGTCCTTTCCCTTCTTTGTTTGTTTGTTTTAGATCACAAAAAATAATTATATATATATATATATATATATATATATATATATATATATATATATGAAACTGCCACTCCTCCAATACATTTTTTAAAAGTATTGAAGATTTTCTTGTGTTACAAAACAAACAGACAAGGGAAAGTACATAGAATCTCCACTTTCGATTCTGCAAGTCTTTTTCACAGTTCCTTAATGTCCTCCAAGACTTGAGGAAAGGCTTGAGTAAAAGAAAAGTGTGGTGTTTTTTTTTTTTTGGGGGGGGGGGGCAACCATGAAGCCAGGGGTTTAAAAGCAACCCAAAGGGCTCATTGATAAGGTGCGTAAGAAAGCCGATCCCAACTCAGCCTAGGATTTGAAACCAGAAGTGTAAGAGAACAAAAGCTTTGCACAGGTGAGAGCAAGACTATCAATTGGTACCTATAGCTCGGTTGCAGGGGATGCCCCAATGCACAGGTGTCTCAACATCAGGATTGGGTCATTCCCTTCAGGGGTGTCCCTAGGGGAGCTTCCCAGCCCCCCACCCCGCCCAGGGCAGAATCCTTACCCTATTTTTCTCCTGGGGGCTGGTAGGCAGAGTCTATTACCGGCTGCTGCCTCCTGGTTGGTTCCAGACATAAACTCTCCCGGTCACCACGGTAACCGCATCAGTATGGCCGCCCACAGACCTCCCCATTGATTAATTGTTTCCTCCTTTTTTTCCATTCAGAGAAAAGTCCTTGGCAGTTTTTCTTTTTGTAAAAAATAAATAAATGGGGAAACATCTCCCTCTTGTGCTTCATTGAGGAACCTCCATGTGGAAAAGGCAAACATTCAAGGCAGAGCAAAGGACAGGGGGAAAGCCTTAAAAATCAGATTTTAAGAAATAATAAACAGCATTTTGTAGGGCTGAGTTTGCCTGTTACAGGACGCCAGCCTCTTAGTCATCTGCCTGTTATTCCTGGCCTTATTCTGACTTGTTCTGCTGTGAAGCACTTACGAAATGACTGGCAGGCATTAAAAGACCTAAGAACTGAACTGGTTTAAATTGAATGGTTTTTATCTGTTTGTCATTTGTTTGTTTGCTTAATGTGCATGCCACACTTCGTCTGTAGATCTCAGGGCTATGCACAATATAAAAATTCATATAAATGCATATTACTTGCTGTGTTTATGTCATACTCTTTCTCCAAGATCTCTCCCCCCCACCTCCATTTTATCAACACAACAAACCAGCAAGTTGGGAGATGTTGGGAGATGGTAGCTGCTCCAAGTAACTCTCCAAGTTCATAGCTGTGGGAAGGTTTGAACCCAGGTCTCTCTGGTCATGGTTCAACACTAAAAACCATAACAGAGGCTTGTTACCACTTTTTCTTCTTCTTGCCGCTATACTCATGAGAATAGCCTGACCCTCAGACATGTAGCAAACCCTCATGCTTGCCTTCATAAATTTAATTTTTAATTTTTGTGTCTCACCGCCTCAAATCCACAAGCATTACGAATGCGAAATGAAACGATCGCCAATTAAAGCCATCAAAACGAAAGGAAATTTAAACTAATCAACTCCTGGGAGGCTTGTCAAATGTGGTCTGTTTTGTTATTTTTGTCCTTATCTCATTGCTTTAGAATAGTGGTGGCAGAGTCTACATCCTGTTCTTTTCCAGTCAAGTCATTTTTAATTTTCATTTTCTTGCAAGCTGCTACTCTGCAGCCGGAACTTCTCCCGCTGTTTGATTAAAGGTTTTGATAGTTTCTGGTTTGTGGGTGGCAAAGTGACGGGTGGCAAGTTCAAGCTTCCTTTCTGCAGGAGTTGGGTGCACAGTGGAGTTCTCTATAGGAAACTAGGTCACTCGGTGGATCCGGTGGGCTTGAACTCCCCACCCATCGACTTCTGGGTGGTGAGTTCATACCTGTCTCCTCCAGGGTTCAGTAGCACAAAGTGGTTTTCATCAATGCTTCAGCTAACCTGGCACATTTCCCTTCTATTGTAGCAGCAGTTTCAATGCAAACATCTTTGTCTGATGCCCCCATTCATCAGCTGATGGAGTTAATAATAATAATAATAATAATAATATTTATAGCCCGCCCATCTGACTGGGTTTCCCCAGCCACTCTGGCGGCTCCCAGCAGAATATTAAAAACAGAATAAAACTTCACACATTAAAAACTTCCCTCAACATAGCTGCCTTCAGATGTCTTCTAAAAGTCAGATACAGTGGTACCTCAGGTTACATACTGTCAGAGCTGGCTCCGGGTCCCAGCTCACCAAGGACCAACGCTAGCCGATAGTATAGTATCAAAGTCTTTATTGAAGAATAGTTTGCATTTCAAAGCCTCAGCGTCCCAGCTCTACGTCTGAACTCTAGACCGGCGAAGCTCCATCTGAGTCTTCCCCCCCTGCGCACCAGCTTAACACTCTAATCTTACTCCACCTCTTCCTTCTCTCTCTCTTCCTCTGGGTCCTACTACCCCCCGGTGTCTCCTCCCTCCTGGACTCTTCTGATGCAGACGTTGACCCCTCTGACTCTTCCCCCTCTCTTCGGCGGGCTTTAGGACCTGGCTCCCTACCCGGGCTGCCCACCTTGCCGCCTTCCTGTACATTTGAACTTGGCGCGCGCGCGCGTTTAACTTTCCTGATGACCGTTTCCTCGCTCCCTGACGAGGGTTTGGTCCCTCCTGCCTCACATTCTCCCGCTGCCCGCGCGCCACCTGATCCCGATGCTTGGGACTCCTCCCCCCTACTGCCCTCTGGGGGGGACGCTGGTCCGGATTTCCAGCTGCTACTCTCTGAGTCCCCTCTGGCCCCTTCTTCCTGAGGTGCCCCCCTGGGCACTCCCCTTGCCCTGACTATGGGGGCCCCTTTCTGTGAATCTTCCGAGTCACTGGAGAGACTCAGAGACCTTGGACTGCTGTCTTCGCTTACATTTCCTTCAGACTCTTCCCCCTCGCTCTCCATTTCCTCCCTCTCCTGTGACTCTGCTCCTGAACCCCTGACATCCATCCCCCCCTCGAAGCCCCCCGTTCCCCCCTCCCCCTCCTCCGGCGGGGGTGCTGGGTGCTCCGTCGTTGTGGGGGTGAATGGCGGATACAGTTCGTCCCCCGTGGCGTGCATCCATCCGGATAAGTCCGGCTCGTCCTCCTTGTCTTTGTCGACCTCGATCTCCTCTGCTTCCATCTCCGTGCCGCCATGCTCGAACCCAACGTCCTCCCCCAGCCCGTCCATGTCCATCTTACCCTCGGTGTCCTCTGGGTCCGTTGCCCGCCAAGGACCCCTCAGCCACCTCCTGCTCCACCGCTCCTCTCCTCGATCGTCCCACCAAAACGAGCGGTCTGAGGCAAACCCCGAGGGCGAGCCCTCCGGGGAACGTGTTTCCGTTGCTGGTTCCTCGTCCGAGGTGAACCCCTGGAAGGTGCTGGTTGAAAGCGTGGGTGTGAAAAGCCAGTCGTCGAAATACTCGGCTGGCATGGGCCTGTGTGGGAACAAGGCATGAAACTCCTCCTTGAGAAGAGGCTCGTTCAGGGCATAGTCCGGCACCCAACGGTTGGCGCTGGCCGGGGTACCTTCACTGGCGAGAAAGTATTCTACTCCCTCTTCCCCCCATCTCGAGTCTAAAATCTCTGTGACCTGGTTGATGGGCTCCCTTCCTGGCGACTCCCTCCTTGGGGGGGTCTCCCCATTTGGGTCTGGTGCCGTGTCCTGCGCCTGAAATCGGTGAGGTGCTTTGTAGGGCGTGAGCACCGACCTATGGAATACTGGGTGCATTCTGGATCCCTCCGGAAGTGTCAACCGGAAAGCCACCGGATTGATCCGTGCTTCAACTTGGTAAGGTCCTAGCTGCTTATGTCCGAGTTTCTTCTTAGCTAGTGATCTGGCCGGCACCGCGTGTGCCGCTAACCACACCCAGTCTCCCACCTTTATGTCCTCCCCAACCCTTCTGTGCTTGTCAGCCTGCAGTTTGTATGCGTGCTTTGCAAGCTCTAACTGCCTCCTAAGCTGTTCGTGAACCTCCTGCAATTCTGCCGCCAAGACTTCCGCTGCTTGTGGCTCTCCCTCCCCCAGTCTCCCTAATCCCGGGAAGGTTCTGGGATGCCTCCCGTTGTTGGCGAAGAACGGTGTCACCCCCGTGGACACGTGCTTCGTGTTGTTGTAGGCGAACTCAGCGAGCGGCAGGTAGTCCACCCATGTTGCCGGCTGCTGATTTGCATAGCATCTCAGGTACTGCTGCATGATGGCGTTGACGCGCTCCGCTTGGCCGTTGGTCTGCGGGTGTCTCGCCGACGCTAGGTTGATCTTGACGTTCAGGAAACCCATCAGCTTCTGCCAGAAGTTCGAAATGAACTGGCGCCCCCTGTCGGACAAGATAGACCGTGGCAGACCGTGCACCCTGAAGACGTGGTCTATGAACAGTTTGGCGGTCTGTTCTGCCGTGGCCACCTTCGCGCATGGAATGAAGTGGGCCATTTTAGTGAACATGTCCACCACCACTAGCACTGCCGTTTTACCCCTTGAGCTGGGTAAATCCGTGACAAAGTCCAGGGCCACCCTCTCCCACGGTTCGCTCGGGGTCTGCAGCGGTTCGAGCAGTCCCGCCGGAGGTTTGTGCACTGACTTGGCCCTTTGGCAGGTGTCGCACCTCGAGACGTACTCCGACGCTTCCCCCCGCATCTTGGGCCACCAAAAATCTCTGGCAACTAGTTCTGCCGTCTTCTCCTTGCCAAAGTGCCCGGCGGTGGGTGCGTCGTGCAACTGCTGCAGTACTTTCGCCCGGAGGTCGTCTCCCGGTACATAGAGTGCTCCTCTGCGGATGAGCAATCCGTCTCGTACTTGGAACTCGTCGTCCTTCACCGTGCCCTTGTGCACCTCCTCCATCTTGGCTTGTGCGAAGGGGTCCTCCTGCAGTGCTCGACGGACCGCCTCCAGGTCCACTGTTGCTGAAGCGCACGCCCACGCTTTCGGAGCGAAAATGTGCTTGGCCGCTGCTGGTGCCGCCTCTTCGAGGTATTGCGGCTTTCTGGACAGTGCATCCGCCATGATGTTGTTGTCGCCTGGGATGTATTCTATCCTGAAGTCGAAATCCGCAAAAAATTCCGCCCATCTGATGTGCCGCTGGTTCAGGAACCTTGCCGTGCGCCAGTACTCCAGGTTCTTATGATCCGTGCGAACCTGCACTGTGTGTTTGGCCCCGACGAGGAAGTGCCGCCACGCCTTGAATGCTGCATGAATGGCTAGCAACTCCCTGTCCCAGATGGTGTAGTTCTGCTCCGACTTGCTGAGCTTCCTAGAGTAGAAGGCACACGGTCTCCAGTCCCCATGCGGGTCCTTCTGCAACAGTACGGCGCCCACGGCTCTGTCTGAGGCGTCTGTTTCAACCCTCATCGGTTTGCTGGGATTCACATGCAGTAGCTGCCCTTCGGACGAGAAGAGACGCTTAAGGTTCTGAAAGGACTGTTCCGCTTGCTCCGTCCAGATGAACTTCTTCTTCTTGGAGCTGAGCGTGTCGGTAATGGCCGCCGTCTGCATCGCAAACCCCTTGATGAACTTGCGGTAAAAGTTGGCGAACCCCACAAACCGCTGGACCTCCTTCCGATTGCGCGGGCTCTTCCAGTCCAACACTGCGCGCACCTTGGCGCTGTCCATGGCAAGCCCCTTGTCCGACAGCTTGTAGCCCAGGAAATCCACCTCCTTCCTGTCGAACTGGCACTTCTCCAGCTTGGCATACAGCCGATGCTCCTGCAGTCTCTGCAGAACTTCCTTGACGTCACCTTCGTGGGTCTCCTCAGATTCTGAGAATATCAGGATGTCGTCCAAGAAGCAGACGCATGTCTTGTAGAGGAGACCCGCCAGGACGTGATGCATGAAGGCTTGAAAACAGTGGGCGCCATTTTGTAAACCGAAGGGCATAACTCTGTATTCATATGTGCCCAGGGGCGTGAACATGGCAGTCTTCCACTCGTCTCCTTCCCGTATGCGAATCAGGTTGTACGCCCCTCGCAGATCCAATTTTGTAAAAACGCGTCCTTTCCTCACCGTTGCCAGCAGGTCATCTATTTTGGGCATGGGAAAGGCCGTGGGCTTGGTCTTGGCATTTAAGAGCCTGAAATCAACTACAAGCCTCTTTTGGGGCGTGTCCCTTTTCTTCACAAAGAATACAGGACTGCCCCCCGCTGCCTTCGACTCCCGGATGAAACCGCGCTTCAAGTTGAGGTCTATGAACTCCTTGAGCTCCTGCAGCTCGTCTTCAGACATGGAATACAGTTTCCCGGCTGGCAGCGTCGCTCCTGGCAGGAGGTCAATCTTGCAGTCATAGGGCCTGTGGGGAGGCAGCTTGTCCGCTTCCTTCTCGCAGAAAACCTCCAAAAACGCTGCGTACTTGCGCGGCACTGCTTGCAGCGTGCCTAATTGTAGCTGCGGGTCGTCCCCTCCTTCTTCCGGGCTAGGAAGGATGCAATGTTCCGCGCAATAGGAGGAGCCGAAGGTCAGTTGGCGCTGGTACCACGCCAATGCTGGGCTGTGCCTGTGCAGCCAACTCATGCCCAAGACTACAGGCGTGTCCGACAGGTGTGTGACATTGAAGCTGATGACTTCTTGGTGATTTCCAATCCGCATCACCATTGGTTGCGTTTGTTGCACCACCTGCCCCCCTAACAAGTCTCTGCCATCCACCGTGACAACGTTCAGTGGCAGCGTGGCTGGCAGCAGTGGTATATTGTGCTGCTGAATGAATTCCAGTCCTATAAAGTCAGCGTTACTGCCGGAGTCAATGGTGATCGGCACCTCCAGAGTGCGTCCATCGGGCAGTTGGAGAGACGCTGTAAGCTGCACCACTGGTTTGGGTGGGAGGGGGTCTGTGGGTTGCAAAAGTGCTGGGGATTGCTTCATTGACTTGTCTGGCTGGACCCCAGTGCTTCTTCCTCCAGCCAGACTCTGCCGTTTCCCTGCAGTGGTTCTCCCTGGTAAGCTGTGTTTGATACTGTTGCAGAGGCTGCAGTGTGCTTGTGGAGCCTCTGGGGACACTCTTTCGCCATGTGTTGAGCACTGTCGCAGATGTAGCACTTCCTGTTCCCTCTAGGAGGCTTCGTTTTGGCTGCTCCCGGTGTTAGGGCTCTGGTAGCTGACTGAGCCCTGGCACCTCCGAGCTCCATCGGCTCTTCTCCCCCTCCCTGCGAGGGTGTGGAGTGCGCACGCGCTGCTTCTCTGGGAAAGAAGGGAGGTGCTCTGGCTGGTGCCCTTCCCCAACGCCCTTCTTCCCTGTTCCAAGGACGTTCCTCCAGATGCACCCCGATTTCCAGAGCCCTCTGGACTACTTGCTGGGTGCTCCTTGGTCTCTCCCCCCTTCCAATCTCCGCTTTTACATCTGCATTCAACCCCTCCCAAAAGAGGTCTCTGACTGGCGCAGAATCTTTTTCCCACCCCAGGGCATGAACTAGTCCGAAAAAGCGTGCATGGTACTGCCTCACGCTGGCTTTACCTTGTTTAAGTCCATGTATGTCCCTCCTGGCAATATCGACGTCTACCTTTGATAAAAAACATGAGTCCATTGCTTTAATAAAAGCCTTCGCATCTTGGAGCGCTGGATCATTGTCCCTCCATAGATTCCTCAGCCACGTTTTGGCTTCCCCATGCAAATGGGACAAGATAAACCCCACTTTCTCTCTCTCATCTCTAAAGTCTTTGTCAAGTAGATCCAGCGCAAACAGCAGGTCTGCTCTGAAGTTGGGATACTGCTGCAAACTCCCGTCGAAATGCGATACGAGGCTGCCTCCCCTTCTCCCCAAGCCAATGCCTTCTGCCTTGGATCCCGTTTGCCCCTGTTTAGAAAGCACGTCCAACCTGACCTGGAGATCCCGGCAGGCGTTAACCATTTCCTCCTCTCTCTTCCTGGATGCAAGTGCCTCTGTGCTGAGTTGTGTCACCGCGTCTTGCAGGGCTTTTATTTGCTCTTCCGTAGTCATCTTGCCTGAGTGTTGTGAGCTCTGGAAGCACCCCTCTTCTTCCCTCGCTGCGTCGACTCACGTGGCGAGGTTCCTGGTGCCAAAACTTTTCAGTGTGAGATGGAGCTTACTGTCAGAGCTGGCTCCGGGTCCCAGCTCACCAAGGACCAACGCTAGCCGATAGTATAGTATCAAAGTCTTTATTGAAGAATAGTTTGCATTTCAAAGCCTCAGCGTCCCAGCTCTACGTCTGAACTCTAGACCGGCGAAGCTCCATCTGAGTCTTCCCCCCCTGCGCACCAGCTTAACACTCTAATCTTACTCCACCTCTTCCTTCTCTCTCTCTTCCTCTGGGTCCTACTACCCCCCGGTGTCTCCTCCCTCCTGGACTCTTCTGATGCAGACGTTGACCCCTCTGACTCTTCCCCCTCTCTTCGGCGGGCTTTAGGACCTGGCTCCCTACCCGGGCTGCCCACCTTGCCGCCTTCCTGTACATTTGAACTTGGCGCGCGCGCGCGTTTAACTTTCCTGATGACCGTTTCCTCGCTCCCTGACGAGGGTTTGGTCCCTCCTGCCTCACGTTCTCCCGCTGCCCGCGCGCCACCTGATCCCGATGCTTGGGACTCCTCCCCCCTACTGCCCTCTGGGGGGGACGCTGGTCCGGATTTCCAGCTGCTACTCTCTGAGTCCCCTCTGGCCCCTTCTTCCTGAGGTGCCCCCCTGGGCACTCCCCTTGCCCTGACTATGGGGGCCCCTTTCTGTGAATCTTCCGAGTCACTGGAGAGACTCAGAGACCTTGGACTGCTGTCTTCGCTTACATTTCCTTCAGACTCTTCCCCCTCGCTCTCCATTTCCTCCCTCTCCTGTGACTCTGCTCCTGAACCCCTGACACATACGCTTCAGGTTACATACGCTTCAGGATACAGACTCCACTAACCCAGAAATAGTACCTCGGGTAAAAAACTTTGCTTCAGGATGAGAACAGAAATCGTGCTCTGGCAGCACGGCAGCAGCAGGAGGCCCCATTAGCTAAAGTGGTGCTTCAGGTTAAGAACGGACCTCTGGAACAAATTAAGTACCTAACCCGAAGAACCACTGTAGTTATTTATTTCCTTGACATCTGGAGGGAGGGCATTCCACAGGGCAGGCATGACAACCAAGAAGGTCCTCTGCCTGTTTCCCTGTAATCTTATTTCTCACAGTGAGGGAACCATCAGAAGGCCCTCGGAGCTGGACTTCAGTGTCCAGGCTGAATAATGGGGGTGGAGATGCTCCTTCAGGTATACAGGACCGAGGCCGTTTAGGGCTTTCAAGGTCAGCACCAACACTTTGAATTGTGCTCGGAAACGTACTGGGAGCCAATGAAGATCTTTCAGGACTGGTGTTATATGGTCTCGGCGGCCGCTCCCAGTCACCAGGAGTGTGCCTTGCTCCAACAAAGGAATAACTGGGAGCTTACTTTAAGCTCCCGGTTGTTCCTTTGTAGCTACTTGTACCTGCTCCACACCCGATGATGTCACGTATAATGTCACATGTCGGAGTGGATGAGTGTGGTTTGGGGAAAACAGCCTCACGGGCCAAAATGGGACCCCTCTGGGCCAGAGGTTCCCCACACCTGCTTTATATCTTCAACACACACACACCAGGCAATTGTGAGGCACACCCAATATCATATGGACAACAATAGGAGCAGTGGAAAGGCACCCCGATGAATGGAATGACTCCTAAGGAGTACATAAGACTGAACTGGAGGATATGTCTGTGTGCCCCAAAGTGGTCAGGAAATATTTCAAATAGTATATTCAGGTATATTCAAGTGGTATATGCAGACATGCTCTTCCGCTTGGTTAAAAAGCACCAGTGAATCTAGGTGGCGCTGCCTGAGTCATTTATTAAACCGTCTGCAAGATCTGTTTTGCAGGTTGACCGGTGCTACCACATTCTCTGTCGAAAGATCCACTCCTACAACATAAATATTTGCCAAAGGTGACTTTCCCTTTGCTGGAGAAGGAGGGCATTTGTTTACACTGCCTTCCTGTCTATTAGGAACTGTTCGCTTTCAAACAGCTGCTGGATTCTGTGGAGGTGTCAAGACTGTGCCTTTAAATCAGTCGCCATTGTCATTTGCTACGAGACAGGGCGGCCCCTATGAGCTTTCTGCCTGGCCTCCAGCATTAGTCCTCAGCCCAAGAAAACCAATACCTTATTCCCTGTAGCAACTTACTCCCAGTGAGTCAGGGGCTACCAACCATTTTAGTCACACTGGCACTAGTGATGGAAAGATATGCCAATTTTGATTCTCTCCATCGCTCATTTATCCAATCATAAATTCAGCTGTCAACATTCCTGAGGCAATTTGTGAATTTTACTCATCCAGTGTGAATTTATCCTAATAAGTGTGTTTGTATGTAGTTTGGACTACAGAGATTTGCCAGCAATTTTCTCTAATATAATGCATTTTGTATGTTATTTTCATTAATATATTAATTTTATGCACATTCCCCCTAATAGTTTTTATTGTGTAATTAAATTTAAATACAACAAATCCTAAGTGGTTTTAAAAAGTAAAGAAAGAAAACAAGAAGATCGATATAGATATAGATATAGATATAGATATAGATATAGATATAGATATAGATATAGATATAGATATAGATGATATATAGATATAGATATAGATATAGATATAGATATAGATATAGATATAGATGATATAGAGATATAGATATAGATATAGATATAGATGATATAGATATATAGATATAGATATAGATAGGTAAAGGGACCCCTGACCATTAGGTCCAGTCGTGACCAACTCTGGGGTTGCGGCGTTCATCTCGCTTTATTGGCCAAGGGAGCCGGTGTACAGCTTCCGGGTCATGTGGCCAGCATGACTAAGCCGCTTCTGGCGAACCAGAGCAGCGCACGGAAACGCCGTTTACCTTCCCGCCGGAGTGTTACCTATTTCTCTACTTGCACTTTGACGTGCTTTCGAACTGCTAAGATGGCAGGATCAGGGACAAGCAATGGGAACTCACCGCGTCGTGGGGATTTGAATCGCTGACCTTCTGATCGGCAAGTCCTAGGCTCTGTAGTTTAATCCACAGCACCACCCGCGTCCCAATGTATATATAGATATAGATATATAGATAGCATTTTTGCAAGCACCATTACATCAGAGAACTGCATTGCAAAATTCACTTAAGTGTGACTTTTGAAGGATTGCTGTGTTTTGGTTATTGCTTTGGAAAGTGTGAATTAGATAGGTTTACCTTTATATGCAAAAGGGGTCAAATTTCTTTCCAACTCATAAGTGGGCACATTTGGAATTGTGAGTGAATACCATGAGTGTCACCCTCTTTTGGTTCTCTCCAAATCAGTCCCTGCCTCCCAACACAGAAAGAATAAGTGTGTGTGCACACACACTTCACTTTTTCACTTGACCTGGACAAAAGTCAGATCCAGTACAATTACTCTGAATCTTGGGAAAAAAAACTGAAAGAAGAAGTGGGAGAAAGGAATTTCCCCAACTTCCTCCCTTCAGCTCTGTGTCCTTTTAAGAAGGTAACCAATCTCACTCCCTCATGATCAAAGCAGATAGTGAGCAGGGGGATCCCAAGGTCTTGTGGGCACCAGGGGAAGACCTCAAGAGCATCACTGCACCCAAGGGTGCCACCTTGGCAACAGGAGCGGAAGAAGGTGGGTGTGGGAGAGACGCGGTGGCTTGGGTGCGCGCAGACTTCCTCCGCCGCTGCTTGGCAACCCTGGCTAGATGTAGTCATAGAGGACTGAGTCAAAAAAACCTCTGTCCCTGTTCACACTGGAGCCAGTGAGTGGGAGAGGAGAGCCACATTTGAAAATACTGGGTTTCAAGAGGTTCTGTGGCTGCAGTTCAGCTATCAGCCGCCATTTTGTTTGCCCGCCAATGCATTGGCCCAACACAATGCCCAGTGCATTGTAGGAAAAACAAAATGGCAGCCATCAAGAGGCTGCCTCTGAAGTGATTTGTGGCTCCTTCTAATTAGAAAAGAATATAGTCCGCAGCTCTGCTCAGCAGACAAGACCAATGTGGGAAAAGATTTCTTGTCACATCTTAAATGAGAGTCTTGGGGCGAGGGGATGAAAGTCAATGGCCAGTGTGTCACCCGTTAGCCAAATGACATATGCTGGGCTAGGCCTGCAAACAGATGACTCAAGCTGACTCAAGACGCTCGATTTAAGCATTTATTGACTAAAGGATGATAAATCAAACATGACAGGCAAACCATTAAGAATCATGAGAACTAGAAACAGGAGAGAGGCAGGCTATAGGACTTGTAGCATTCGTATTGGGAGCTTTGCCTGTTCCAGGCCTCGGGAGCAGACCCATTTTAACTAAATGGAGAAAAATTATTTCAGGCCTAATTTCTTTCTTTCCCACCATGAATGTGAGTACCTCAACTTCACTTCCTCCACCCCCATCCAGCTCACATTATTAAGATGTCCCGAACATGATGACTGACCATTAAGGCAAGCCACCCAACAGCACTGTTATCAAAGCAAACCATTTGCGTCTTGCAGAAACCCTGAACATATAGCTAAAATAGGAGTTCCTTCGAACGCCCCAGTTTCCTTGAAAACTGAATTTTGCTAAATCTGAACTGCTAGGAGACTTCGGTCTTACAGGACCTTAGTTGCAGTAGAAAGTCATTTGTGTAACATTGCTAAACCTGAGTTGCTAAACAGCTCAGAGAAAATCTTTAACCCTCCCTGAGTTGGGTCCAACTCTCTACAAATCCCCCCTCCCCATACTACCTATGTCAACCTCTGGATTTAGAAAAGCATTTATATGCCACTTAAAATATAAAATATCTCTAAGCGCTGTACAGAAAATGTAAAAACACAAATATTATAAAGATATACAGACACACACCCCACTTATGTGGGGGTTGGGGAGATTTCACCCCTCCCATACCCAAGAATCTCCTGAGCAGTCTGCTGATTCTGCAGAGAGGAGGAGGCGTGTTCTGATATCTACATATTCTGCTCCAGCACCAGAGTCTGTGTGAGTCGGTCAGTGAAAGAGAGAGTCGGTCAGTGAGAGAGTCAGTCAGGGAGAGAAAAAGACTGAGTGTTATCTCTGTGTAGATAAGGTCGCTGCAGAAAGCAGCTGAAACACTCAGTGCACTCCAGCATCTCCATTTGTATATAGTTTGTATAGTACAGTAGCTGTTAGTAAATAAAAGAAGATATTCTTCAGCGCTGTCGTCCGAGTGATTTATGCTCTGCTGTACTCTGCTGTACAACGACTGTCTTCTTGTTCGAGTGATTTGCGGTGCTCACAGCTCTGAGTTGTGAGTCCACAGCACTTAGACCTGTTCCTGTGAGAAAGGTGGTCTTCTGGAAGTGCTACCCAGCTCGCCTAGCCCAGTTGGGGCTGAAGTAGATGAGTCCAGTTGGTGACACTGGCTCAAGGGCGATGCTGACAGGGGTTGCATTCCAGGCCCCTCCATGCATAAGCGAAAATCTCGTAAGTGGGGAGCACCCTCTAAATGCCTCTTTTTGCTGTCCTCCAGCTCTCTTTCCAATCCAGACAAAAATATCTAGAGTTGGATCTCTGGAGCCAGCTGGAGGCTGCAGGATGTGCAGGAAAGCAGCTGCTTCTGCTGCGCTGCCCCAAGTGTCAGCCGTTAGGCAGGGAGGCCGAGCAGCCCCTCTACATCTATGGCCTCTTCTGGGCTTTCTGTGCCCTTACTGATGAGCTCTGGGGCCTCCTCACAAGCCACAAGGACTCTTCAGCTGTTTCCCACCATTTTCTGGTATGATTCAATTAATTTGTTTCCCAGCACCATGCGTATATGCGGTTGTGTGTGAGTCGATCGCACATAAGTGCCTGTACAGTTGTACCTTGGTTGTCGAACTTAATCTGTTCCGGGAGTCCATTCGACTCCTGAAATGGTTCGAAAACCAAGGTTTCTGATTGGCTGCAGGAGCTTCCTGCACTCAATTGGAAGCCGTGTAAGCAGCGTCGGACATTCAGCTTCCAAAAAAACGTTGGCAAACCGGAACACTCACTTCTGGGTTTACGGCGTTTGGGAGCCAAAACATCTGAGTACCAAGGCGTTTGACAACCAAGGTACGACTGTACAATAAAAGCATCATTGCAGACTACTAAGAATAGCAATCAGAAGCGCAATAAAGCATTCTAACATAGAAAAGGTATGTCTCAACTGCAATAATCAAGGAAAGGTGTGTCTTCAAAAAATGACCGAAGCAGTTAAACCAATGGTAATAACAGAGGTGGCATCATACTAAGCGGTGTTTTAGCAAATTTGCTCACTCCTCACTTTGATTTTGGGGAACTGTCCCTAAATAAGTAAGGACAGCTAAACGTTAATGGCTTGACATGAGGGGATATAGCAGGAGATGCTGATCCTGTTTCAGAGATAAGAAGTGAGGAAACGGTTTTGCTTATCTGTGCTGCTAAAGCCAGAGGTGGGTGGGAGATGGCAGCCCTAGCTTCATACAGAGTTCCATGGAGTGTTACAAATTTTATTACTGCAGCCTTCCAACGGTGCTTGGTTCCCAGGCAGAATGACCATCTTAAATTGTGTGATCAGACTTTTAAAAAGTCAGTTTTGGTTTCGTTCAAATGCTCTGGGGCAGGAGAGGTAGGGGAGGGCGTGGCAAGTTTTGTTGCAGCTCACCGAGCAATCGTGCATGCTTTTCACACTCATCGAGCAACCATGCATGCTCTTCACATTGAGCACAAAAATTGTAGGAATACCTTTGCTTATACATTATAGCATATGTATCCATGTTTGTTAACTGATGTGGTTAAACTTAAAAAACCCCAAATCCTTAGACTGAGTTTTAGCACACGTGAAAAACTTAAAACAAATCCTTCTTTCCTGATGAATAGGACTATAATGTAACCTAAATAGAATATATCTTTAGAAAGATTTTTCCTCCAAAAGCATTTTATTTTAAAAATCTGATTTAAATGAAAAAAAATCAATTTTTAAAAAAATCATTGATTTTTATCCACCCTGATGTAGGATGAATGCTGAGTGTCATACAGCTACCTCCTTTAAAAATCGGGGGGGGGGGGGCGAGGAGCTCAATGAAGGCCAGATATAATCTAACCTCCGCATAAACAGGTTGTCTGGAGGGGCCTACAGCCCACATTCCCTGCTGTGCTTGCTTTCTGAATGCAAGGTTGTTGTTTTTTAATGTAGGGGAGTGCTGAAAAATTCCATGCCCATCTGCAGCCTGAAAACATAACAGCTGATTGTACCATGTGTTTTTTTAAGACTGGAACCTCAGGACCACAATCCTTTTACACACATACAACAGGTCTCCATCTGCTGGGGGAAGCATCTGAAACTTTCCCTAACAATGCTGGGAGAGGAGAAAGCTTCTTCCCGCTGCTGCCCAACCAGCGTTTATCTCCTAGCTGAAAATATTCCCGCTTGGTCAAAAACAACCACATATTCTTCCTATCTGCTGCATGCTGCCCTTTCTGCTCAGAATACTGACACGACCACATTCCATCGTCCCAAGTCAGGCCAGAGAAAGAAATGCAATTAGCCTCTTCTAAAACAAACAGAAATCAGCTTAACTTCCTTGTTCCAGTTTATGCAAACCCTCAAATATATCAACACCCTGGTTTCTACTTTAGCACAAGAATTATGCATCTTCACTGGGATGGACACCCCCAGATTTGGAGCTGATATTGGTTCAGCTGCTCTGAGGACCCTAATTCCTAACGTCTAGTTTGTAAAAAAAATCGAAGTGTCAGTACGGTGGTACCTCTGGTTGCAAACGGGATCCGTTCCGGAGGCCCGTTCGCAACATGAAAAGAGCGCAACCCGCAGCGGCGTGTCTGCGCATGCACGGGTTGCGATTCGCCGTTTCTGCACATGTGTGTGACATCATTTTACACTTCTGCGCATGCGCAAGCAGCGAAACCTGGAAGTAACCCTTTCCGGTACTTCTGGGTCACCGCAGGATGTAACCAGAAAGAACGTAACATGAAGCGGATGTAACATGAGGTATGACTGCACTCAGGAAAGATGCCCTGGTGTGATTAGGGTTGCAACCAGTGTGATTTTTCTAGAAAAAGAGGCGCTGGAACTCACCATGAACACCTCCCTTGTTCTCTTATAATGGCAACGGCACCCATCTGAGAGGTGCCACAACTGAGTTCTGACAAGTTGTGGCTGAAAAATAAAACCCATGTTGAAACTTTTTTTTTTTAAAGGATGCGTGTATTTTTTCACATGGTAGAAAGCTGAATTTTGGTTATTGGTACACATGTAATCCCAGATTTCAGCACTTTAGCACAGAGGAAGCCAAATCACACATGAGATTGAAGGCTGAACAGAGAGAGCTTACACCCCCCCTTGGCACACTTGAATAACTGAACTAATAAAAGGGGAGGTCCTCTTGTGGAACAGGAATTGGTTAAGTAGCAGCAAACAGAGAGCAGGAATAAGTGGACAGTTCTACAAAGAGATGTTGGACGTGCAGAAAGGTGAAAGAATATTGGGAAATGATTTATAATGAGCTGAAAAAAATGTTTAAATCTACCTTTCCCCCCAAACCCTTTTTGTTGGGAATAACCCAGACAGAAATTCCCAGGTGCCAGAAAAGTTTTTTTATGTGTGCAACAACAGCAGTTGAGTGTTTTGTTGCCCCCCCCAAAGGAAAGTGAGTGAGGTCCCTTATAAAAGAGAATTGACAACTTAAGATGTTAATATGCAGGTTCAACTTACAGAATAAGGGACAAAGAAGATATATTTAAAGAAGAGTGGAAGATGTTTATTGAATGTATGGAAAATAATTGTACACAGCTGAAAACGTTGGCAGCGTTAAAATAAATTCAAGAGAGGGGAAATGATATTTGAGTGATGCAAAAGTGGAAAATTGATTTGAATGGCTATAGTAAAATATTGGTTGTTGGGAAGTCATTGGATGTTTAATTTGATATGTAGAAAAATGAAAACTCAATAGAAACTATACATGTATGTATGTATATGTATATATGTGTGTGTCCAGTGGTACCTCTGGTTACGAACTTAATTCGATCCGGAGGGCCGTTCTTAACCTGAAACTTTTCTTAACCTGAGGTACCACTTTAGCTAATGGGGCCTCCTGCTGCCGCCGGCGCACAATTTCTGTTCTCATCCTGAGGTAAAGTTCTTAACCTGAGGTACTACTTCCAGGTTAGCGGAGTCTGTAACCTGAAGTTACACACACACTGTGTGTGTGTGTGTATAGTATAAACACCAACAACTGGGAAACACAGGCCTGCGAGCGCTCCAGTTGGAGAACAACCTTTACCAAAGGTGTCATGGACTTTGAAGACACTCGAACTCAGAAAGCAAGGGAGAAACGTGCTAAGAGGAAGCAATGGAAACCAATGTCTGCACTGTGGAAGGACCTGTGAATCCAGAATTGGCCTCCACAGTCATGGTCTTATTGTTAAAACCATGTTTATGGAAGACAATCTTACTCGGCTACTAGTGATCGCCAAAGAGAGAGAAAAATAAAAAATAAACACAAATGGAGAGATGTGGAAAGTGAAGTCTCCCAAGGTAGACCTGTGCTTTTTAACCTGTTGATCAATGCGGGAGAGTTAAGAGGAAACAGTGAGGTGGGGGCAAGCTTGCTTGAGGGCGTTCCCGCTCTGCCTCCGAGGGCCCTCCTAGTCCCCGCTGGCCTCTCATTGGTCCAGAGGGCCCAGAAGGGTGGAGGGGGGCGTTGCGCCTGCCGCGCAGGCAAGGGCGGGCGGCGCACCTTTCGCCTTCTTTCCCCGCGAGGCGCCCGGCTGCCCTTGGAGCTTAGCGCGCGCGCCCCGCGCGGCTGAAGCATCGGAGGGCGGCTGCAGTTCGGGGCACATAAACAGAGGCAGGAAAGAGGAGGTAACGCTTTTACCCTGCTGCTGCTCCTCCTCCTCCTTCTGGGCAGCCCGAGCCTCGGAAGTTTCTGCCGCTTCTCGCTCGCTTTCGGGAGTCGCTGCTAGCCGCCTCGGAAACGGGAAGGGAAAGCGCTCGCCAGCGCCCGGGGGGCTCCTGAGGCGAGGCGGCGGAGACGGCGCAGGTGCGCTTCGCAGGTGGGGGGCGTTGCTGAGGTAACGAGGAGGGGAGGGGGGCTGGACCAGCCGGGCGGCGAGATAAGACCGGGTTGGGGGGGCGGGAAGCCCCCTCCCCAGCTGGAGGGGCGGGAGAGGGATGCGCGTGCGCGCAATAGAAGTTGGAAGATAAAAGTTCTGGATGCCCCATTGGAACAATAACGCCGAGTTTCTCTCTATCTCGCTCTAGGATGCTGTCAGTCTTTTTAAAAATTGTGCTCCCCCCCCAATAGGAACCAACTCCCCCCCCCCAATAAAATATTTGTGACCCCCCCCCCAAAAAAAAGTTAACAGGCATTGCCATTCAAATGGTGTGCATGTCCCGCATCTTGTGATCCATCATGTGGACCAGGTCTTACCTGGCCTCCCCCTGCCCCAAAATATTTTATTTAAGTTGGTTCCCCTCCCCCCCCAATGCTTTTAGCTGTATATCTGTAAGCCACCTTGAGTCCTTGTCGGGAAAAAGGAGGGTGTGTCAGTAAATATATAGGAATAACCATAGGATGATTTACTCTGCCCTTAAGGCATTGCTGCCAAATAGATGGGAATATTCTCTCTCTCTCTCTTGTAGGAATGGCATTTGGAATGCACTCGGCTTTCGGAACGGCTGTTGATACGTGCTAAGGTGGATTGGAGTGCCGATTAACATTATTTTTATTTATTAAATTTTATGGTATATCCTTCCCTTCCTTCTACAGGAGCCCAGCTTGGGCAGCAATAATCTATCTATCTATCTGTCACCAGACTATGGGTGATATTCACTGCTAGCCTTACTCAGAGAAAGCCCATTGAAGTAAACGGATGTCTAACTTAGGTTCATTAATGTCAGCGGGTCTACGCTCTTAGCTGAATGCACAGCTCTCTGTTTTTTTCTTGTGGCACTTTTGTTTTGTTGAAGTAACTCACAGAGCGAAGAACAATAGTAGCCCAGTGGGTAGAACATGAAACTCTGAATCTCAGGCTTGTGCGTTCAAGCCCCACATTGGGCAAAATATCCCCACATTGCAGGGGGTTGGACTAGATGACCCTTGGGCCCCTTCCAAGATTCTATTATTGTGTGGAAAGCTTCCAGCCAAGAGTGCTTAGGACTGTAGCAAGTTCTCCAGCAAAGGACAGAGAGAAGAGGGCACTGGCGTTGCCAGTGGATCAATATCTTGCATCTAAACCTCCAAGCTGGGTTTGTCAAAGTTTCCGCCTGAGGGAGTAAGGAAACAGGAAAGCAGTAATAAACATTTTAAGCTAAGCTAGTGGCTCTGGAATACATGCCAGCTCTTGGTTTATTTACTTCCCGCAAAACGAGTGTCGGGTGTATTAAAGCAAACTTTTCAAAGCCTCAAAGCAAAATCATGCCCATTGCTTTTTCCTGGGGCTGATCCGGGTGTTTTTGTCACATGAAATTCATTGTTGTTTTCAGCCTGCTGTGGAGCAGCTAGACATATTTAGCCTAAGGTAGCATTTCTGCTGGTGGATCTCAGAATTTTCATGGCACTTGTAAAACAGGAATATTTTGTCCTACTGGTGCATGAGAAGGGCAGTGTGTACACCAGGTGAGCACAAGCCCATCTCCTCCCTCTACAGGAATGTCCTGACATACAGTGAATCTTAAAAATCGACTTAATTCAGATCTTTGGAGCGTGTGCGCTCCTGTTCACCGATGCTGGGAGTAGGAACATAGGAAGCTCCTCCACTGAATCAGACCGTTCTTCCATCTAGCTTTGTTTAGTTGCTACTCTGGCTCTGGTTGGCCTGTGGCCAACCCAAAGCGTTTTGCTGCCTTAGGCAGCAAAAATCAATTGGACTGGGCACATGAACCTTACCTTATGCATTGGGATAGCGCCATCCACTGCATCTAAGGGCAGCCTAGGAGAGTACAGGACAGATTGTGTGGCATACTCTGTACACCCAGGCAGCTGTCTCCTTCTACCAAATGATAGGGCTGGCCTTGTCTTCAGGGTTTCAAACCAAAGTTTTTCCCCAGATCTTCTAGGAGAAACTGGGGATTGAATCCTGAGACTTTCTGCGTGCAAACCTTTGCGTTCCTATATCTTTTGAGAATGAGGTGGAGGGGGACTTGGATGAGAAAACGCAGGTGAGCAGATTACCGTATTTTTTGCACCATAACACTCACTTTTTTCCTCCTAAAAAGTAAGGGGAAATGTCTGTGCGTGTTATGGAGGGAATGCCTACGGGTGGCATGCCTACGAATTTTCCTCCTCTAAAAACGACGTGCGTGATATGGTCGGGTGCGTGTTATAGAGCGAAAAATACGGTATCTTTTCTACAGCAACTAGTACAGTGGTACCTCGGTTTACGAACTTAATCCATTCCGGAAGTCCGTTCTTAAACTGAAGCTGTTCTTAAACTGAGGCACGCTTTCCCTAATGTGGCTTCCCGCTGCCGGTTCCCTTCCATTTTTCAGCTTTCGTTCATAGACAGAGGTAAAGTTCATTAACCGGAACACTACTTCCGGTTTTGCATAGTTCGTATACTGAATTGTTCATAAATAGGACTGTTTTTAAACCGAGGTACCACTGTAGTAGATACTTTTCTAGCAGTATTTCTCAAACTTTATTCTCCAGCTGTTGTTAAACTATTACTCCCATCACTGGTCCTGCTAGCTAAGGATGATGGGAACTGTAATCCAATAACAGCTGAGGACCCAAGTATGAGAAACACTGCTAGGGTAAGGGTCTCCAGGTGCTATGCAGTGTTAGAAACTCAAATATATATAATCTAATCTCCAAATGGTGCCTTAAACCTGGGTTACGGTCACCACAATGGAATGTCTAGGCACCTTTTTTGTTTTTTGCAGTGGACTTTATTATTAGGGACGTGGGTGGCACTGTGGGTTAAGCCACAGATCCTAGGACTTGCCGATCAGAAGGTCGGTGGTTCGAATCCCCGCAACGGGGTGAGCTCCTGTCGCTCAGTCCCTGCTCTTGCCAACCTAGCAGTTCAAAAGCACGTCAAGGGCAAGTAGATAAATAGGTAGTGCTCCAGCGGGAAGGTAAATGGCATTTCCGTGTGCTGCTCTGGTTTGCCAGAAGCGGCTTAGTCATGCAGGCCACATGACCCGGAAGCTGTACGCCGGCTCCCTTGGCCAATAAAGTGAGATGAGTGCCGCAACCCCAGAGTCGGCCACGACTGGACCTAATCGTCAGCGGTCCCTTTACCTTATTATTATTCATTTAATTTCTACACTGCTTTATATTATAAAGATCAAATCTCTTATAACACATAAAAACATAAAAATGAAACAACCCAGAATAAAACAAATTCAAGCTTCAAATGACAAGTTTGGAGATCCTTCTCTAAGTGACATTTCGCTCTCCTCAGTTGCTAACCAGGCATCCTGAGATCTCCACATGGTTGCAATTGGACCTGGGCCAGTCGCAAAACGCGCCTGATGCCTGGCCAGTTTTGAACAGTGTGCTCGAGTACATCTGCCATTTACCCGGGCTGTGTGGTTGGAGTTGATGGGAGTTGTAGTTCTGCAGGATATGGAGGGCCACAGGTTTGCCACCCATTGCCAAGTTTATATTGCTGATTAATACAGAATAGTTGGAACCTTTGAGTTCTGTCTTAGTTCCTAACTTAGACTTTGGGTTTTTTTACTAAAAAAAAAAGGTGGGTTGGCAGTTGTCTTTCTCTCCACCCACCCCCGGAATAAACATGAATGTGGCAGTTCTGAGTTACTGCCCTGCTAGGGTGTCTGGCTTAATTTGCAGATCAAAAGTAAATTTAGGAACAGATGCCCTATACTGAGTCTGGTCCATCTATCTACCCTGACTGTTAGCATTTCTCAATCGTTTGACTTCCCCAGCCTGCTGTGTGTCTTTAGTTCATGCTTTTGTGTGGAAGCATCTGCGGAAAACTTGGGCTGCTGTGTGAAGCAAGCCTGAGGAAGCTACCTCCCCACCCTAGCTGTTGCTGGGCTACAGCTTCCATCATCCTTGACCTATGGCTGCGCTAGTTGGGAGCTAATGGGTTCTAAAGGCAGGTCTTCAGGTGCTTATCGCAGAGGCCGAAAGCATTAATGGCCATGCATTCCGCCCTTGCAGTCTGCATGCACTTGAGGCTTCATCTTGCATTGGTTTCTCCATTGTCACACGGCTTATGTCGATGCTGGCAGCACTGGTCACACCTGTGTATTCTGCACACCACCTCCCTTGTGCTTGTAAGGGTGTATCCTTGGGCAAAGATACCTGCCCCTTCCAGGTAAAATATTTGCACAACTGACCCGCATGTCCAACTAGGGAGGGTGTTGGCAGTTTCTGTGCATGTGTCATGAGTTTGCATGTTCTGAGCACTGTGCCCTTTTTTGAGGTTTTTTTTTTACCTTCTTGAGAGTCTCTGTAAAAATTCGAATTGCACAACTTGCCCTGTTCTCATGCCCCAGTTAAAGGAAAACTACAAATGTTAAAAACAACCTTATGAAGAATTCTTCTGAGTTCATAACCTACTTGCAGCATCAGGAATTATTTTAGCCCTCCGGCAAGGAGATGAATGATGGATCTGAACGCTGCTCTGCTTGTCACAGTCTTATCTCTCTCTTTTCTCCCTACCCGACTTGTAAATGTACTGTTCCAGGTTAGTACTTAAAAAAATATATATAGAGGGCAGGGCAAGAGACTTTTATGACTTCTGCCTTCTATGGAAGCACATTTATAGAATGAAGTGGAGATTAACCAAGAACCCGAATGGAGAGATGGAAGTCAAGGGAACCTGCTGTGCTCCACCCTCCCCTGAAGTTCCAGGAGCACATGACAAAAATGTATCCGACTTTCCTCTTGGCAGAACTGCCATGTCTGAAGTTATTTCTGCTGTGCAGTATCAGCTATGGAACTGAAGTTCTCTGTTGTACTCCCAGAGATGAAATGATGTACACTGCTTTGTTCTATGTGTGTGGCTCAGGGTTAGCATGCATCTGTGGAGGGGACATTAGAAGCCCCGTCCAGCGTTATATCCTGCTGAAGGTGACATATATGCAGGGCCGGATCATTAGAGGCAGATCACACCAGTTGCTTCTCCTCAGTTTGGTGGATGGAGCCACCTCTCTGTGGTCAGCGCTGCTGGAGAGAGCCTTGCGTTTCAGATTGTGCCTTGGGGTGTGTGTGTTCCCTGGTGCATATTGTTATTGTTGTTTAGTCGTGTCCGACTCTTCGTGACCCCATGGACCAGAGCACGGCAGGCACTCCTGTCTTCCACTGCCTCCCACAGTTTGGTCAAACTCATGTTAGTAACTTCGAGAACACTGCCCAACCATCTCGTCCTCTGTCGTCTCCTTCTCCTTGTGCCCTCCATCTTTCCCAACATCAGGCTCTTTTCCAGGGAGTCTTCTCTTCTCATGAGGTGGCCAAAGTAATGGAGCCTCAGCTTCAGGATCTGTCCTTCCAGTGAACATTCAGGGCTGATTTCCTGAAGAATGGATAGATGAGCATTGAGGGCTAGGTTTGATCTTCTTGCGGTCCATGGGACTCTCAAGAGTCTCCTCCAGCACCATAATTCAAAAGCATCCATTCTTCGGCGATTAGCCTTCTTTATGGTCCAGCTCTCACTTCCATACATCACTACTGGGAAAACCATAGGTTTAACTATACGGACCTTTGTTGGCAAGGTGATGTCTCTGCTTTTTAAGATGCTGTCTAGGTGTATATTAAGGTAAAGGTACCCCTGCCATCCTTACCAACAAAGGTCCGTATAGTAAAAGCCATGGTTTTCCCAGTAGTGATGTATGGAAGTGAGAGCTGGACCATAAAGAAGGCTGATCGCCGAAAACGGAAACGCCGTTTACCTTCCCGCTATAAAGTGATACCTATTTATCTACTTGCACTTAGAGGTGCTTTCGAACTGCTAGGTGGGCAGGAGCTGGGACTGAACGACGGGAGCTCACCCCGCCGCAGGGATTCAAACTGCCGACCTTGCGATCAGCAAGTCCTAGGTACTGAGGTTTTACCCACAGCGCCACCCGTGTCCCCAGGTGCATATTAATGTGGTGCAAAACCGTGAGCTTTTGCTGCCCGCCTTTGCCCCCCCGTGCTGCATAAGTCTAATGAATTAGAGCTGGTTAAAGAAGTGCAGTCTTCTTGGTCATCTGTAAGTCACACACTCAACCAAACAACCAAAACAAAATCAGTGATAAAAATACAATTAAAAATGTGAATACTTAATGAAATGGATGTGCCAGCTCCTGTCTTCAACTGCAAATCCACAGCCACGCCTGGATCAAGCTCATGGCCCACAGATCACAGTTTTGGAACTGCTTCTGTAGCCTGATGAAGTGTTTTGCAGACCCTGAAATTCTTGCACACGTTTTGGTTGGCCTAATAAAGGTGTCGCTCTGATACGGAGTCTGGATTTCCCCCCTATATACTGTATGCTGTTTGCATGATTCCCTGCCCTGCCCTGCCCTTCATCCCAGTGAACTGGCTGTTTCCAGTTCTCTTGTTTTTGAGAGTGTCTCGTGGAATTGGCTGTTGCTGCAGTTTAGTGGCTAATTCAGTCCGTTCTTCATTCCTGTAGCAGGGAGTCACCCACCTTTGCCCAGGCATGGTAACTTGCTATGTGGGATTCTGGTCTCTCTTGAAAATATGCTGTGTACCTTTTCTCAGGTGTTTTGTTTTTTTAAATTTTCATTCTAAGCTGTAACTTGATCTGAACTGAAGGTGGCAAGAGGAAGAAGTAAGCTGAGAGAACAAGAACGTGACCCCTTTTGTTGTTCTGCTTTCACAGTCTTAATGCAGAACTCAGTGATGAAGCTCATTATGTTATCCTCTGGTAACCTGAATGGTGGAAACACGTGGTTTTTGTCAGTCTTGCCACAGTAAGCTATTAATGGTACCACTCTATTCTACTTTGGTCAGACCACCCATGGAATACTGTGTCCAGTTCTGGGCACCACAATTTAAGAAGGATATTGAGAAGCTGGAATGTATGTAAAGGAGGGTGATCAAGAGGATTAAGGGTCTGGAAACCAAGCCTTGTGAGGAACGGTTGAAGGAACTTGGTTTCCCATCTTCTTTCTCCAATCCCTGGAAAGTCTTCCTCTGGGGAGTCATAGAGCCCCTCCTAAATTGTGGGGGGCAGCTGGCTGTATCATACATGGCTGTAGGAGGAGGACTTGTGGATAGACTTGCTGTATTATTACACACATAATATTACCTCTCAGCAGCAAAGGTGCATTTGAGAAATCTGTTAAAGGTGGAACTTTGGTCATGTTAACAGAGGCATAGGCCATAATTGTAGGCTGACTGAGGAAAGCAAGAATTGACTGACAACTGCTTTTGGTTTCCTTTAGCCTTCTTTAAAAAAAAAAACAAGTGTCAGCATGTATGAGGACAGATTGGTCTATAATATAGTTATGTCCTCAGCTGGTATGCAGAGACTGCAGGTTGTCGCAAGACTGCAGGTTGTTGCAAGCGAAAGAATGCTCCCAGGTGGAATTATTGAGTGCTTGAATGTTAACTGATTCCTGCTTAGCACCTTCAGCTAAGGTGGATTATTTCCGTTTGTATACCTGCCAGGAAGTCACTTACTAGTACATGCAAAAGGCAAGACTTGGGGCTTTTCCACACTTACCTTTCTCCAGCTCTTTCCAGGCACAGGTCCACACTTTAAACCTTCATTTCTAAGCATTCCCCCCCCCCCCAATTTGGATTAGATTTTCTGTGGATTGATGTTTGTTCCGATTGAGCACTAAAGAGCGGGTTTTTGTGCTGAAAGCTCTGGGACAAACTGCTGCCCCCCCCCCAACATCAACCCACACTTGGACATGGAGCTTTAAAGTGCAGACCTCATCATAGAGTTGGAGGGGACCCTGAGGATCATCTAGTCTAACCCCCTGCAATGCAGGAATATTCTGCTGTCCCATACGGGGAATCAAACCTGCAACCTTGAGGTTATCAGCACCACACTCTAACTAACTGAGCCTAGAAAGAGCAGAGGAAAGGTAAGTTAAGTGTGGATAAGCCCTTAGTTCTGTCCCTTTCACAGCTGGCACCGTCCTGAAATATTGAAAGCTTTTGCATCCCTTAAATGTTTTGCTGTTGGCTGTTTCTAATGGCTTTTGTAGTAAATCATAATTATAAATAGGTGTATCCTTGGCCTCGAGTCTGAGGGTTTTAGAAAGCCTCCCATTCACAAATCTGGATCCTTCAAGGCAGATGGGATCACCCCCTGTCACAATGAGAACATATAAAGGGAAGTCATACCTGCCAGCTACATAAAATCTTGGGAATAAAATGGGCTGGTAATTTGTTCCAGGCCTAAAACTTGGCAATCACTGTTGGACCATGACAAACCATACTTCTGTTTTAAAAGCATGAGAAATACAGGGTCGGTTGGCTTTAGATAAGTCTGGAAGAGGTTGGCCTGGGGTGCATGCTTGAAATTTCTGCAGAAGGGAAAGCAGTCGCCTGCTTGTTTTAGACTCATCTTTGTCACCTTGCCAACAAAGGTCCGCATAGTAAAAGCTATGGTTTTCCCAGTAGTGATGTATGGAAGTGAGAGCTGGACCATAAAGAAGGCTGATTGCCAGAGAATTGATGCTTTTGAATTATGGTGCTGGAGGAGACTCTTGAGAGTCCCATGGACTGCAAGAAGATCAAACCTATCCATTCTTCAGGAAATCAGCCCTGAGTGCTCACTGGAAGGACAGATCATGAAGCTGAGGCTCCAATACTTTGGCCACCTCATGAGAAGAGAAGACTCCCTGGAAAAGACCCTGATGCTGGGAAAGATGGAGGGCACAAGGAGAAGGGGACGACAGAGGACGAGAAGGTTGGACAGTGTTCTTGAAGCTACCAGCATGAGTTTGACCAAACTGCGGGAGGCAGTGGAAGACAGGAGTGCCTGGCGTGCTCTGGTCCATGGGGTCATGAAGAGTCGGACACGACTAAAGACTAAACAACAACAACAGTAATTGTCCTGGGGAGAAAACGCAGTGTGAGAAAATGAAACTAATAAAAGGAGTCAGGAGGGAAGGGGCAAGGAGAGGAAGAGAGAGATCTTGTTTTGAATTCTGCACGTCGTAACAGGGATGTAAATGGACAGTTTCGCCAGGTGTTACCCTGAGGTTACTCTTAGAATCATATAATTTGTAGAGTTGGAAGGAACCACTAGGGTCATCTGTTCCAACCCCCTGCAGTACAGGAATATTTTGCCCAACGTAGCCAACCCATGGCCCTGAGATTAAGAGTCTCATGTTCTACCAACTGAGCTCTCCCAGCTGTCGTAGTCCCACCTGTAACTCTTCACTGAAAATTCAGAAGTGAGAGATAAGAACCTGAGAAGAGCCTGCTAGCCCATCTAGTACAGCTTCCTGTTCTCACAATAGCCAAGCAGATGCCTATGGGAAGCCCCCAGCAGGATCTGATCACAACAGCTCTCTCCCCCTCCTGCAGTTTACAGCAACTGAGATTTAACAGCACAAGCCTATATACATATGCATGTGGAACAAAGTGCCATTGAGTTTCAGTGGAGCTTACTCCCAGGGTATAGGATTGCAATCCTAAGTGGATATAGGATTGCAACCTGGGCAAATGTGTGTGCTGTTGCATGCAATGTAGCTTCAATAAATTTTACTAAGAGCTTGTTTGGTGAATGAGCTGGGCTAATCTCCCTTAAAAATCTGATCAAGGTGCAGAAAATAAAGAGGAGACTGCTGAAATTGTAAGAATAGTTGCTGGACAGTCAGACACACTGGCAGGATTGAACCTTAAGAACCGTACAGTTTGGCAGAAGATCATATCATTTAATCTGTTGCTACTAGTATATTTTCTTTGAATGATAAACTCATGGAGGCTGGAATCCGGAAAGGTAAACAAAGGCAATTCTTCCAAAGGAGATCCCAGTCATCGTCCTTGTTGCTGGGCTCAGGTCTCGCAACACATCCCTTGCCAAAGGCTTGAGGAAGGCAGAGTTGTGCCATGGCATTAAAAAACAACAACCCATGTCTTTGAAGTTGACGGCCAGTTCCGGCTCATGTTCAAAACAGAGCTTCTGAGTTACACTGATAAAGAAACAGGAAATTTAGAGTCGTGATGATAGGTCTTTCACTTTCTGGAAGATAAGTATCACGATCAACGAATCTATAAAGGTACATTGGCATTTTGTAATTCCCACACTGTGTTTCTCACATGACAACGTCAACCAAATTTCATATAAGCGCAAGCAACTTGCTTGCTCCCCAGAGTCTTACAACCAACAATATAGACTGTCTCACCCTTTACATATCTAATAGATCACTTAGCTCTGCAGGAGCGGGTGCCCTGAAGATACCATCTTATCAGGAAGTGTGTTTTGTTCTGTTGGGCGTTTTGTGTGGGGGCATATACCCTTTGAAACTCCCTCCCAGACTCTTACAGCTCAATTCTGCCAGTGGGTCTTGCTGTCTAGTAATTGTTCTTACAATTTCAATAGTCTTCTCTTTATTTCCTATTATTATTCACTAAGAATAAAGAAAATGCTTGCATCATCCCTTCCAGTGCCTCTAGACCACTTAACCATGCGCAAAATAGGAAAAATAGTTTCTTACAAAAACACAGGCGGATAGTGTTGGTCCATGTTGTGCTATCTATCATTCTACAAATGGTAGAAATGTATTATTATTATTATTATTATTTTAAATGAAAACTGGGAATCTGTCAAATTGAGGAGAACAATGCCTTGGAGAAGAGGTAGGATATAGCTGTAGTAGTAATAATAGAGATTAGCAATTGTGTTGCATGGGTCATCTAAATAATGCTAGTAAATACCGTATTTTTCGCTCCATAACACGCACCCGACCATAACACACACATAGCTTTTGGAGGAGGAAAACAAGAAAAAAAATATTCTAAACGAAAAAGTGGATGTATGATTTTTGTGGTTCATGCTGTGGCCACAGACATGTGATCTGACGGTGAGTTTGGGGTAGCCCAATGCAAAAATCCTGAGGATCCATGTGGATCCATGCTTTGTAACCACGTTTTAAGTGGGGAGGGAAGGAAAAGCACTCAAGGGACAAGGAACACGCGTGGGGTGGGTGGAGAAGGATGCTGTTAATAATGCAGAAGAGGGGTATAAGAGGAGAAGGCTCTTATAAGAGGAGTGGGGAGGAGAGAGGGACAGAGAGCCTGCTTACTTTAAAGGAGCCTCCTCTCCCGCTTTGCTCCTTTAAAGCAAGCAGGCTCTCTGTCCCTCTCTCCTCCCCACGCAGCGGCTCTTCTCCCACTTTGCTGTTTCAGAGTGAGCCACGGAGGAGGGAAGGAAGGGGAACCATGGATCCTCTGCTCACGACTGCAGCAGATCCCCCCGCCATCCGTAGGCATTCGCTCCGTAACATGCACCGACATTTCCCCTTACTTGCTAGGAGGAAAAAAGTGAGTGTTATGGTGCGAAAAATACGGTAATAACAGGCGCCAACAGTTGTATCTGCCTAGTGTTGACTGAGGACTTGGGAAGACGTTTCGGATCATGCCTTTATTTTTAGTTGTTGTTGTTTAATTGCATTTAACAGCAGCCTTTGCAGGAGGTTGCAAAGAATGATCTTATGTCTAGATGCGTAGTCAGCCTTCACATTTATTACAATGCTGAAAGGGTGGGGTGATATTCAGTCTTGTGAACTAAATGCAGTAGCCTCCAAAGTATTTTAGTGCAGGCTGACTGTTGCACATATTGACTTTCATTTAAAATAAAAGCATTCTGGGCTTCATGAATGTCTGTGCTCATGTGTGTGTGTAATTTTGAATAATGTAATGTCAACATGGTAAAAGTTGGAAACGTGTGTGTGTGTTAAGACTGAATTATTATTATTTTCCAACTCCATAATTTTAAAGGCTGTTTTTCAAGGTCTGGGGCAGTTCTTAATGCCTAACAATTTCTGAGGAAAAAATACTGCAGAGCAAGCTGAACATGCTCACCAGCTATAATTTGACATCCTCTGTGTTCGTGAAACTTGCATTTAAGGCCTTAATTATGTGCAGCTAAATGATGCCGATTAGTTGGTTCCAGCCCGCAATTGTGTGTTCTGGCTTGGCCCATAAGAGGCTGAAAAAGGTCCCGCCCTGGCTTAGTTAACAGTCTAGCTTTCAAAAAAGACTTCAAAATCCAATTTTAATCAAGGTGTGGTAAAAGGTTTGCAAACTTTTAGTTGTAAAGAAAAGAAAAAAAAAGTGTTCCATTCGGAAGGAGCAGAGCTTTAATGTGCACAGTAATGTTACATCTCTCTTTTGGGTTTTGCATATTGAATCTTGGTTCTGCATAAACCAGGTTTCTTCCCTGTGTATATAGTTAGTTCCCAGGTCAACAGGAAGTACTTAAGGAGGTAACTTCCTGTAGAGGTGAGAGGAAGGAGGAAGTGATTGTGGGCTTGGAGGCCCATATTGGTGACATTTCAGTCCACTGTCTTGATTCAAAATGGTGGCTAGCATCCAAAGTCTGCCACCCCCATGTCAGAAACATGCATGTCAAGTTTGGTGACAATCTTTCAAGAGGCAACCAAACCTATGCCCCCCCAAAACCAGGCAAAGTCACGCCGAAATGATATTTCAAATTGCCATCTTGAATCATAATGGTGTTCAGCATCTGGACGTTGACAGAGATCACTGCTTCCCACCTCAGGAACCCTTGTGCTAAGTTTGGCAATGATCTATTGAGAGACAAACTATTTTCCAAAATATGAAGTTGGTGACCTGGTGTGAAGGGAGGATAAGAAATACAGTTAAAAAGGATAGATTAATAATGTGTTATCTTGTTTCTCTATTTCACCTGTAAAGATTGCAAAGTGGTTTACAAATGAAATCGTCTAGATTTTGAATGGCTAGTTGAAAAGTAGCTTATTGTAGTTACAGGGAATGCTTCATAAATACAGTGGTACCTCTGGTTACGTACTTAATTCGTTCCGGAGGTCCGTTCTCAACCTGAAACTGTTCTTAACTTGAGGTACCACTTTAGCTAATGGGGCCTCCCGCTGCCGCCGCATGATTTCTGTTCTCATCCTGAAGCAAAGTTCTTAACCCGAGGTACTATTTCTGGGTTAGCGGAGTCTAATCTGAAGCGTATGTAACCCGAGGTACCACTGTAGTCAGGTTGGAAGCCCAGGGCTTTCCCCTCAAAAGTGTGAAGATGTCTCTGTGTTCCTCAGGTTTCATCTGCATAGTTTCCATGTTCTACCTGAGATCCTGTTAACTGAAGATGCCAACGAGTGAACATGGAACCTTTTGAGTTCAACAAAACATGTTCTCTGTCGCTCTGTGATCCTCTCTAGAGTAATGTTTAGGCTTACCCAGACATCTTCAGGAGAAGAAGAGGCTAAAGACTAAACCCTACACAAATCCAGAGTGGAGTCCCTAAGATGGTTGGATGGCATCTTGTACACCTCCTTCCAGCAACTCCTGTAGCTGAGGTGGTGCCAAATGTATTGCTCTGCTTTCCTTTGGACATTAGTAAGGGTCTTGTTTCTTGGGCAGCCCGGAACCTCCATACACACTGCCCAGGCTTGCGCCCCAGAGAGGTCCCTTCAGCGCTGCTAACGCAGCAAAAACACCGCAGGAGGCAGCAGTTACGAGTTACTGGTCTACAGCCACAGCAGGCGCTGTGATTCTCCAGTAGTTTGAGTTCCCCCACAGAGGCACACTCCATTACCTTTTGAGATAGCTGGATGCCAACAAGTGGTATTTCAACATCCCGATTTTGCAGCCACTTGCTTGCTCTAAGCGAGACCCTTCAGTCTCTTAGGCTGCCCAACATTTTGTGGCAGAGGAGAGCACACAAAGAACTTTTCCTTGCAGTGAGAAATTCTTAAGAAGATTAGGCCTAAGTCCTTTAATGTGAGGTGCAGCTGAAAGCCAGGAATGAACTGGTGCTCTGCTTCTGCGTAAAAGTTAAAACGGTAATTAACTGGAATGACTTCTGTTTAGCACCTTGCATGTGATAGAACGTTACCTACTCAGAAGCTTAAGTAGATAATTTGGCAGGTAAAAACAACAGTGGGAGTTGTGATAGCGAAAGATCAGTGATGGGATTTAGTGGAGATAAGAGAGGGAGGGTTGATTGGTAGTCTTTATAACCTTTCTAGCAAAGTACGAGAGATTCAATATAAAGAAACATTATGTGTATATTCTGGAGAAAATTCAAAGGGAGCAGAGGGAGAGGTTGTGGCCACTGGGGGAAAATCCCTATAATTGTTTGTGGGAAAGCTGTTTTTGACACTCCCCTTGTCTTTTGCTTTCCATCATTCCTTCTTGCTAGCTCACACATAATTGCACAAACCCAGACATCTGATTAAACCCCTTGCAACGTGGATTTTAAAATGTGGTTTCTAGCGTGGATTACTTGTGCTCTAGGACACCCGTGGAATGCTAATGTCAAGTTTCGTTACCAACCCTGGAAGTTAAATGTGAAATGCTTATGAATGCCTCTGGACCCGGGACTGGCCTTCTGACTTGCTCACAAGTCATAGTCATAATCCCTTGGAGTTAGCTGAGGTTGTGGCTGTACTTTGGTTGAAAGTTTTAACCCATTGCTGTGTGATAGCATTTCCAGAAGAGCAGAAAATGCTAATAGGACTGTAACGAAAAGTGCTTTTTTGATCCAGAAGTCTTCAATCAATGATTTAAGGCTTAGTATTCCCCCTTTCCTTTTAAGTGAGTATCTGTTAAGGATGGGAAAACGTCATGTTGCTAGTTGTTGCTTGTGGCTCTCTTGTCTGGTCTCAATCTCCCTTCCAAGTCTGGCTGCCCCAGAGGCAAACTCAGCAGGAAAAGTTGAGCCAGACTGTTCCAGGCTACTGGTGGTGATGAGCTTCTCTGCTTGTTGCTTTTGGAGCCTTTCCAGCTCGTTTGAACAATCGGTGAGGGAGGAAAGAATCAATCTGGCTACTGGCTACCTGCTTCTACTTGCTGCGATATTAGCTTGAACTCAAGCCACAAGAGTGGAAATGTGATAAATTGGTTCATTCTTCAGTGGGAAAAATGAGGCCCATGACAAGTTTGTGCCAGCAAAAGTGGGCTTGATTATGCTTGTGCTGCTGCTCTGCGAATAGAAGCAGATTTGATTGCAGGCACGAGCCAGGGATATCTACCCAAAAGCCTCAGCAAAAGCCTCCATGACAGATGGCCATCCGACCTCTGCTTAAAAACCTCCAACAAAGGAGAGCCCACAACCTCCCGAGGGAGACCGTTACACTGTCCAACAGCTCTTAACTCTCAGAAAGTCCCCCCCCCCCGTATGTATAGTCAGAATCTCCATTTTTGTCACTTGAAAGCATTGGTTCAAGTCCTGTTCTCCAGAGCAGGAGAAAACAAATGTGTTCCCTCTTCCATGTGACAGCCTCTGAGATAATTGAAGATGGCTAATATATCTCCTCTCAGTCTCCTCTTTTCCAGGCTAAACATACCCAGCTCCTCCTAAAGCTTGGTTTCCAGACCCTTGATCATCTTTGGTCGCTGGAATGAAGTTATATGGCTTTAGTAGAAATGTTATAAGGATTTAAGTATAAATAGATTAATGGAATTTTAAAAGTAAAATACAGTTAGAATGTGTTAAGATAATTATACGACAGATAACAGAGGAAGATGGAAAGGAATTGCTGAAACATTCAACAGAAGTGGAATACAAAAAGGTGTGAGGAGGTCGGTGAAATAAGTGAATGAAATATATGATATTGAAATTGTTTGAGTGTTTTAAATTGTTTTGTTTTGTTTTGTTTTGTTTAATGTGTTTAGTGTTATGTAGTGTCTTTATATTGTATTGTATTGGTTTTTATTTTTCTGTTTATGTTTGGTTTTGTAATGTTTAAATTGTTCAAAAAGCAATAAATATTATTTTAAAAAAAAGATCATCTTTGGTCGCCCTCCTCAGCACACGTTCCAGCTTGTCAACAGCCTTCTTAAATTGTTTTGCCCAGAACTGGACACAGTATTCCAGGTTTGGTTTGATGAAGGCAGAATAGAGTGGTACTATGACTTCCCTTGGGGCAGCGGGTGGCGCTGTGGGTTAAAGCCTCAGCGCCTAGGGCTTGCCGATCGTAAGGTCGGCGGTTCGAATCCCCGTGGCGGGGTGCGCTCCCATTGCTCGGTCCCAGCGCCTGCCAACCTAGCAGTTCGAAAGCACTCTCGGGTGCAAGTAGATAAATAGGGACCGCTTACTAGCGGGAAGGTAAACGGCGTTCCGTGTGCGGCTCTGGCTTGCCAGAGCAGCGATGTCACGCTGGCCACGTGACCCGGAAGTGTCTTCGGACAGCGCTGGCCCCCGGCCTCTTTGAGTGAGATGGGCGCACAACCCTAGAGTCGGACACGACTGGCCCGTACGGGCAGGGGTACCTTTACCTTTACCTTATGACTTCCCTTGATCTGTTGATGAAGCCTAGAATAGCCTTAGCTTCCCATCTCTGATCCAGACTTTTCAGTATCACCTTCCTGCTGTTGTTTAATAAGCAAGTCTGTTTAGAAAGCCTTCAGTACCGTTTGCACCATTCCCAGAGGAAACCCCCGTAGACAAACAGCGAAGCAGAAGTACTATCTTATTAACTCTTACTTGGCATGCTTACCATGGTGTGCATTTGGATATGTTGAGAGTGTGAGCTGGCAAGCCCCTGGCAAAAATCTCAGGCTTTCCATGAACTTGTGGCTGAACCTTGGTAAGCCATTGTCTCTCTCAAACATCTGTGAAATGGGCGTAATAGTCATGGTCTACCTTTTCAGGGTTGTTGTGAGGATTGCTAGAATAGCGTTCAGCGCTTTTTCGGTGTTCAGACCCCTTTGTGATAAAATAATTATTACATGGGAGGCAGTTCTGTGTTGAGATGAGCATGTTCAGCATGCATCTGCATTAGAGCCCATCTCACCAGAGATGGAGAACCCATGGTTCACAGATGTTGAACTCCCATCTTCACCAAGCCAGCAAAAACCAGTGGCCAGGGATGATGGAAGACGTAGCCCAATAATATCTGGAAACATATTTATACGATTTAAACTTACTTAATGGTGCTTTGTTTTTATATATCTTGTACACTAACCTGGCATTCTTTGCAATGAAAGGTGTTCTGAAAGAACAGCAAATCATTTAAATAGTGATCTCTATATTGGCAAACTCTATTTCAAAGCATTCCTAAGCTACTTACTAGTTAAAAATATCTCTATGCATTAGGCAAAAATGCAGCATAAAAACATTAACACGTTGTTATAAAACAAGTACAGGCAGAGAAACAAAAATTGGGGGGAAATTCCAGAGTTTTAAGAAGTAAAACAAAAAATTATTTGGAGAAGGGGGAAAAATGTATCAGGCCCAAACAGCCCCATGACAACTGAGAAGGCTGACTTGGGAAGGGATGGAGAGTGAGGTGGGATGGGTTGGAATATCTGGAACCCTGAACAGAAGCAGTTTCATACTGCAACATTTTGTTACAGCCCCCACTTGTTCATGTATAGTACAGTGGTACCTCGGGTTAAGAACTTAATTCGTTCTGGAGGTCCGTTCTTAACCTGAAACTATTCTTAACCTGAGGTACCACTTTAGCTAATGGGGCTTCCCGCTGCCGTCTCGTCACCACCACACGATTTCTGTTCTCATTCTGCTGAAGCAAAGTTCTTATCCCAAGGTACCATTTCTGGGTTAGCGGAGTCTGTAACCTGAAGCATCTGTAACCTGAAGCGTCTGTAACCCGAGGTACCACTGTAACTGCTATTCAGGAAATGGTACCCTGTGTGAACTTTCATCAAGTGAAGTTTTTTAAAAGCAGCTTATCAATCTAGCCTGCAGGATGGTGTGTTAATGTTCTTGTTTTCCTCTTAGCTAGAGTTGGTTGTCTTGTGAGACTTGTGTCTTGGGCAGCCTGGAAGGACAGGGTTGGCTGCCAGCCTGTTTATGTTGCTTCAGAGTCAGTCATTAGCTGCTGGAATTTCCCCCCTTGAGGGTGTTGGCTGTAGCAGCTTCTTAGAAGCATTTTTTATGGAGGCTGCATCAATCTGTAGTGCTTACCCTGTACTGTTTTTTTCTCCTTGGAAACAACTGATTGGCTGGAGGATACTGGTCGTATTCAATTATGGTTAGTTACCGCTTTTCATGCATTGCATAGTATCTAAAGATCTCCTCACTCCCCATGAAGGTCGAATTAATCAGTTTGCAAATCGGCTTTGGCATCATAGAACTTCAAATTATTATTGGCATGCTATAGACACTTGTGACTAAGTGCTAAGGGCTTATCTATACAGTGGTTGTTGTTGTTTAGTCATTTAGTCGTATCCGACTCTTCGTGACCCCATGGACCAGAGCACGCCAGGCACTCCTGTCTTCCACTGCCTCCCGCACTTTGGTCAATGCTGGTAGCTTCGAGAACACTGTCTAACCTTCTCGTTCTCTGTCATCCCCTTCTCCTTGTACCCTCCATCTTTACCAACATCAGGGTCTTTTCCAGGGAGTCTTCTCTTCTCGTGAGGTGGCCAAAGTATTGGAGCCTCAGCTTCACGATCTGTCCTTCCAGTGAGGGCTCAGGGCTGATTTCCTTAAGAATGGATAGGTTTGATCTTCTTGCAGTCCATGGGACTCTAAAGAGTCTCTTCCAGCACCATAATTCAAAACATCTATTCTTTGGCAATCAGCCTTTTTTATCGTCCAGCTCTCACTTCCATACATCACTACTGGGAAAACCATACCTTTAACTATAAGGGCCTTTGTTGGCAAGGTGATATCTCTGCTTTTTAAGGTGCTCTATACAGTGGTACCTCAGGTTAAGTACTTAATTTGTTCCGGAGGTCCGTTCTTAACCTGAAACTGTTCTTAACCTGAAGCACCACTTTAGCTAATGGGGCCTCCCACTGCTGCTGCGCCGCCGGAGCACAATTTCTGTTCTCATCCTGAAGCAAAGTTCTTAACCCGTGGTACTATTTCTGGGTTAGCGGAGTCTGTAACCTGAAGCGTATGTAACCCGAGGTACCACTGTACTTACCTTTTGTCCCGTTGTTTTGTCCCTGCTCTGTTTCTGAGTGTTGTTGGGGGGTTTTTTTTGCCCTGAGCTTTCCTCTCGAAAACCTGCTGAATTGGAGCAAACATCACTTTAGGTTTCCCACAAATTGACGTTTGTTCCAATTGAACTTTAAAGAGTGGGTTTTCGAGGGGAAAGCTCTGGAACCCCCCATAAAGGGTGTGTGTGTGTGTGTGCTTGTACACCGACCTTTAAATCACAGGCTGTGCCTCAAAAGAGCGCAGGAAAAGTACAGTAAGCGTGGACAAGCCCTTAGTTAATAAATAATTCTCTATCCCTGCTGCCCCAAAGCTTTGCTTCCTTGGCCAAGAGGGCTGGAACTTAATACTTCTTTCTTGCTTCTTCTCCCTAGGTGATGCTCACATTGGACTCCGGAGCATGCAGTTAATCCCATGAGCTGCTGAAGCATGAAGCAAGGCTCCCCTGTAACGTACATGTGATGTGAGCAATCCAGGAATGCAGCGCCTTATCCACAGTGTCTCGGCGGCAGAAGCGCATCTCCTAGTTCTAACAAGAAAACGGAATTCGGGAACTTTTTAAAAACCGCTGCTTGCTTCGGTGCACGACGGCACACGCTCTTGGTGAAGGCTGCTAGGTTTCATCTCTCTGTGTTGTAACCAAAACGATTTCTATACAAAAATAGCAAGATGATCGACTTGAGCTTCCTTACGGATGAAGAGCAGGAGGCGATCCTCAAGGTGCTTCAGCGGGATTCAGACCTGAAGAGAGCTGAAGAGGAGAGGGTCAGGTAAGAGCCAGCAATTCCTTCATACTCGGACAAGTAGTTCAGTGAGAGTGAATGAGTGTGTAAGAGAGCAACCTGCTAAGTCTTCACCCCCTTCTGGATTTGCTCTGGCTTATTGCCACTAGTGAAGAGTTTTTCTTTCTTTCTTTCCTTTTTAAAATAGTCTTTATTTGGTTTTCAAGTATAAAATTATAACAACAACAACAATAATAATAATTTATTATTTGTACCCTGCCCATCTGGCTGGGTTTCCCCAGCCACTCTGGGCGGCTTCCAACAAAGATGAAAAATACACTAAAATGTCACATATTAAAAACTTCCCTGAACAGGGCTGCCTTCAGATGTCTTCTGAATGTCAGGTAGTTGTTTATTGCTTTGACATCTGATGGGAGGGCGTTCCACAGGGCGGGCGCCACTACCGAGAAGGCCCTCTGCCTGGTTCCCTGTAACTTGGCCTCTCGCAGTGAGGGAACCGCCAGAAGGCCCTCGGAGCTGGACCTCAGTGTCCGGGCAGAACGATGGGGGTGGAGATGCAAAATACATACCCATATTTGGAGATTCCTCCGAATCTCAGGACTTCCCGCCTTCCCCTCCATGGTTCCTACTGTCAACCTTTTCAACTGCATATTATTCAGTAAGCCATATTTTATGTATTTTAATGTATTTTTAATCTTTGTTGGAAGCCACCCAGAGTGGCTGGGGAAACCCAGCCAGATGGGCGGGGTACAAATAATAAATTATTATTATTATTATTATTATTATTATTATTATTATTATTACACTCCATTTTATCCCTAATATTTGCTGCGCTACAAGTGCTATTGCAATCCTGCCAATGTTTTCATGTGCTTACGTTGGTCTCCCAGGTAAGTTATACATTTCCCCCATTTTTATTAAAGTTTTGGTCTTCTTGGTTCCTGAGTTTTGCCATTTCGTCAAAAGTCCAGCAGCTTAGTTTGCCATTCTCCTCTGGTAGGGACTTTGTCCTCTTTCCATCTCTGGGCTAGTTACATCCATGCGGCTGTCGTCACATACATAAAAAGCCTTCTCTGCTCCTTTGGAATATTAGGAATACCTACAATTCCTAATAGAAAAACTTCTGGTGTTGTTTTTTTTAAAGTTATTTTAAACATTTTTTCCAATTCATTATGTATCATTTCCCAGAATGCTTTTATTACCTTTCACGTCCACCACATATAATAAAAAGTGCCTTATTTTTCTTTACATTTCCATCAGTAATTTGTACTTGTCTTACACATTTTTGCTAACTTACTAGGAGTCAAATACCACCGATACATCATTCTCATATAATTTTCTTTCAGTGTGCAACATGCCGAGAATTTCAAATCAGTTTTCCATAACCTTTCCCAATCTGAGAGTTGGGTAAAGGTAAAGGTACCCCTGACCGTTAGGTCCAGTCACGGACGACTCTGGGGTTGCGGCGCTCATCTCGCTTTATTGGCCGAGGGAGCCGGCGTACAGCTTCCGGGTCATGTGGCCAGCATGACCAAGCCACTTCTGGCGAACCAGAGCAGCACACGGAAACGCTGTTTACCTTCCCGCCGCAGTGGTACCTATTTATCTACTTGCACTTTGATGTGCTTTCAAACTGCTAGGTGGGTGGGAGCTGGGACCGAACAACGGGGATTCGAAGTGCAAATGCCGACTTTCTGATTGGCAAGCCCTAGGTTCTGTGGTTTATTATGCCTCAAATCCCTCACCCAGTATATCATTACAGATTTAACCTAGTGAAGAATTTTTCTAATGACGGGGTGCTTCAAGGTGTTTTGCAGTACAACGTCCATCAACCCCAGCCTGGGTAGCTACTAGGCATGGTGGCTATGTTCTACCTCTACTGTTTGCGACCATGTGCCTCTAAACACCAGTTTTCAGGAATCACAAGCAGTGTGAGTGCTGTTGTGCTCCTGTTCTGCTTATAGGCTTTCCATAGGTGGGTCGTTGTGAGGACAGAGTGCTGGGCTAGATGAGCCAGGCAGATTTTGCACCTGGCCTTTGACCACTTGTGACAAAGTGAAGATGCCTGGGCGACAGGATGGTTCCTTGACATTTCCACCATCTGGAAATTATTGGATCTGGACTGTTTTCTCACCCCATCCTGTAGAATTCTATCAGTTATATTTTATCCGCACCATCGGAATAAATTCATGGGACCAAATTGCCTTTTCTGTGAAGCCTGAGCAGGAGGAGTCAGCATTCAGAAAAAGATGTTGGAATAGGCCAATCTATATGTGGACTGTCCCTGGATCAAGTGACTTTTCTTCTTTTATGTTCTCAAAGCTCTTAACCCAGCTCAAGGTTGTCGTCTGAACTGGCCAGATGTTTAACTGAGAATCAATCACTGTTAGTCCATCATTTGAGAAAACCAAGACTTTAGAGCTGTGTTGCCCCCAAAATGGCAACTAGGCATTCCGTTTTGGTGACTGCAACCTTGGTTTAAGGAGCTGTTTGGTGCCTAGCTTATATATCTGAATTTCTAACACTAGTTATGGCAGGCATGGCCAAACTTGGCCCACCAGCTGTTTTGGGACTACAATTCCCATCATCCCTAACCACTAGTCCTGTTAGCTAGGGATGATGGGAGCTGCAGTCCCAAAACAGCTGGAGGGCCAAGTTTGGCCACGCTTGGCTTATGGCCAACATTAAGGGATGATGGGAATTGTACTCCAGAACATCACGGAGAACAACCGTGTTGGCTACCCTGTCCAACAGTTATCGCGTGGGGCCAATGCTAGCATATTCATCACAAGAGCGTGCCGGCAATCGTATCCTTGCATTCTGCAGAGTCAGAATCGCCCTACATAGAGCAAGCATCTCTGGAGACAGTATCATTTCTCCAACTACACACGCATTTGTCTTGTCCCATTGTTGCATCTGGAGAAAGGCTATAAAGCCTATGAACATGGGTGAGTGCAGATTCCATTTGCAGCCATCCTGGTTCCATGATGCCTTTAGGTCTGTTGGAAGACTATTGTCTGTCTCCCACCATAAGCAAATCTCCCAACAGCTTGCATACAGCAGGTGCCAGTATTTCAGTTTATGGGGCAGGGACCCTTTCTGTGTTATCTGTCACAGCATCACGCATCTAACAGCACTTTAGCTTCTGCAAAATATTATCGTAAGCCTTTCTCAGTTAAGTTAGAGGAAGGTTCCTGCTGTGCATCGGTCAGGGTTTTTTTGGATGATAAAACATGGAAAGATGTGTGGATAATGCTTCCAGGCCTTGGAACCCTCACCGTCTTGTGGTTGTCAGACAAGTAATTGCAGCGTAGTAACCCTTAACACAGAGAAGCAAACGATAAAAATAATCTGGCGCCTTGCTACTTTGACCGTCGTGGCCGCTGGCACCATGTAGTCTACAAGGAAGAAATGTTGTGGTTGCATTCTGGTCTTCCAGCTTTCCTCTCTGACATATAAGCTCTTGGAAAAAGATAGTCCTGCTTTTCACTTTGTTTGTTTGATCCTGGAAGGAGAATTCCCAGGTGGCTGGTGCTTCACCTCCGAATGTGTCCCTGCATTGTGGTACAGGCCTCCTCCCGTGTCCATGCTTCCATGCAGTTGTGTCTAGGGCAGGAATAGGAAGTTGCCCCCTGCTGCAAAACACAAAGTGAACCAACACACACTCTCTATGGAAGGACAGGATGTCTCGTACCCCTATTTCGTTCTCCCATCCTATGACTCATGCTGACTCTGGAGCTCAAATGAAAGCTATAATCAGTGGGGAAAGGAAGGAATGGGAAATTTATTGGACATCAGTTCTGCTTTGCAAAAATTCAGAAGGTCCTCTGCATTGCGAACTGAAAGCCCTTTTGTGTTCGGTTTTATGGTGTGTTTGCAAATTGCCTCGTGACTCCCGTGAAAGGTGATTCATAAATTAATATTACTACTTATAATCTAGGTTTAGCAAGACCTCTTGAAATTTTGCAAGACTGCTTCAGACTGATTTCGAAATCTGGCACTCAACTCACCCTCTTTCCCCTTCCCTCTGAAAAGCAAAACGAAACCTTAATGTCAATATATTCTGTCCACAAGAGCATCTCTCCGCTCCTGTGGTTCCCAGCAGCTGGTATTCAGAAGAATTGCTGCCTCCAACTGTGGAGGGCAGAGCGTAGCCATTGTGGGTAGTAGCTGTGAATAGCTGTATCTGCCATGAATTTGCCCAGTCCTCTTTCAAAGTCAGTGCCGCCTCCTGCAGAAGTGAGTTCCATATGTCCAACTTGGTGGCCGTCTGTGGCAGTGAGTTCCATGGTTTAACTACGCTCTCCACAAAGGAGTAGCAGGCCAGCAAGCCAGCAAGTTCTCCTGAACTCACAGAGAACAAGGCTATGTTCCGAACCACTGCTGTCGGAACCGGTGCCCCTCTGAATCCCAATTGCTGGGAATCACAAATGGGGAGAGTGCTGTTGCACTCAGGCCCTGCTTGTGAGCGTCCCATAATGGGCACCTGGTTTCCCACTGGGATGCTGGACTAGTTGAGCCCTTGACCTGAGTCCATCAGGGCTCTCCAGGTGGAGGTCTTCCGAGATAGCAGAACCTCCATTCCCAGGGGACCAGCCTGCCTCTGAATACCAGATGATGGGGGAAAACAGTTGGAGAGTTGATATTGCCTGTGAGTTTCCCATAATGGGCATCTGGTTTTCCACTGTGAGAACAGGGTGACGGACTAGTTGAGCCCTTTGGACTGACCCAGCAGGCCTGTTGGATTCTTAAAACAGATTTTGATTTTTAAAACAGCAACTTTATCCTTCGTGGTTCCTCTGGCATTTTGTTGCCTTGGGGTTGTGTCCTGAAAACGCAGTGTGCAATTAAATCACCTCTCTCGCTAAGGCAGCCTAGCCACTGTTGGGTCCATCGCCCTGGGAGAAGTGTGCTATATCCTTAATACTTTTGCAAAGCTAAGCAGCATATGCTGTGAATCATAGAATCATAGAGTTGGAAGAGACCACAAGGGCCATCGAGTCCAACCCCCTGCCAAGCAGGAAACACCATCAGAGCACTCCTGACATATGGTTGTCAAGCCTCTGCTTAAAGACCTCCAAAGAAGGAGACTCCACCACACTCCTTGGCAGCAAATTCCACTGTCGAACAGCTCTTACTGTCAGGAAGTTCTTCCTCATGTTTAGGTGGAATCTTCTTTCTTGTAGTTTGGATCCATTGCTCCGTGTCCGCTTCTCTGGAGCAGCAGAAAACAACCTTTCTCCCTCCTCTATGTGACATCCTTTTATATATTTGAACATGGCTATCATATCACCCCTTAACCTCCTCTTCTCCAGGCTAAACATGCCCAGCTCCCTTAGCCGTTCCTCATAAGGCATCGTTTCCAGGCCTTTGACCATTTTGTTGCCCTCCTCTGGACACGTTCCAGTTTGTCAGTGTCCTTCTTGAACTGTGGTGCCCAGAACTGGACACAGTACTCAAGGTGAGGTCTGACCAGAGCAGAATACAGTGGCACTATTACTTCCCTTGATCTAGATGCTATACTCCTATTGATGCAGCCCAGAATTGCATTGGCTTTTTTAGCTGCCGCGTCACACTGTTGGCTCAACAGTGGTGGTTTCACACTGGATGGGGGATGGAGTGTTGAGATTCCTGCATTGCAGCAGGGTAGATGGGCTGGACGACCCGTGGAGTCCCTTCCAACTCTACGATTCTGTTCTATTTAATTTCTTGTGTTACTTAGCCAGAGTAGTCTTCCATTATATAATGGAAGGCAGAACTACAAGTAAGCTCTGTGTTATGATACGCGAGGAACTGAGGGGCTGTGTCAGGTGGTTTGCAGATAAGAGCTGCCAGATTGAAAGTTTGTTTTCCTAGGCACAATAATTAGCGATGGAGAATTCCTGTGGTCTGGCGGTGATGCAGCATGCGAGTCAGGAGATCTCAGTTCTGTGGCTCATTGGATCTGCCTCTGACACGCACCAGGGCTTTGAATCCCTTGCTAACTGCCACCCATTCTGCCCTTGTGATGGGCACTGAATTGCAAAACAATATGGAGTCGTAAAAGCATGCTTATTTTGATTTCATGTATTTATTTGGAGCTTTTGTACCCTGCGCTTTAGCCAGAAAGGTTCCCAGGGTAGCTTTCATACAATAAGTTAAAACGTGATAGTCGCTGCTATTAGGGTTACTATCTTAAAAAACGACACACAAGGAAAAAGGGATGGGGAGGGAAGAGGAAAGAATCAAACCCAAGCGCCAGTTCTTAAACAGTCTTTAACAACTGTGCATGTTTAGAACCCTTCTCTTGCTCCAAACAGTCTAGGGAGAGATAGCTGAGTCAGTACAGCATGAGACTAAACTAAACTCACACTAAACTCTTAATATCAATTGGAAAGTATGATTTTGTACAGTGGTACCTCGGGTTTGTACAGTGGTACCTCCGGAGGTCCGTTCTTAACCTGAAACTGTTCTTAACCTGAAGCACCACTTTAGCTAATGGAGCCTCCCTCTTCTGCCGCGCCACCGGTGCACGATTTCTGTTCTCATTCTGAAGCAAAGTTCTTAACCCGAGGTACTATTTCTGTGTTAGCGGAGTCTGTAACCTGAAGTGTATGTTACCTGAAGCGTATGTAACCCGAGGTACCACTGTATTAAATTTCTAACCTTTTGAAACTTACAATTTCTTTCTTTTTAAAAAATAATCTCTTAATTGAGTCATGGGTTCGAGTTTGAGTCATGGATTCGAGCACCACATTGGCCAAAAATATTCCTGCATTGCAGGGGGTTGGACTGAATGATCCTTACGGTTCCTTCCAGCTCTACTTGGTTTTATTGACATCAGATGGTGGAGCAGCCATCACAGATCAAATAAAGCAGGAAGAGACCTGTTCTGCAGTGTCTCCCACAATCATCATCAGAGCATTTCCCACTGAAGGCAAGTTGAGACCTACTTCAGTTGAGTGCTGAAATGTGATGCACTGGAAGAAAGTAGGAAGCTGTGTTTATACTGGGCCCAGGCCATTAATCCAGCTAGCTTTGTATTGTCTATGCCAGTGTTTCTCAGACAATGGGCTGGACCCAGCAGTGGGCTGTGGACCAGTTTCAGGTGCTGCTGGCTGCCCATTGCCTCCTTGTTTATCTGCCGTAGCCCTTAGAGGTGTGACGAAAGCCTTTTGTCTGGACCAATTCCAACACCAGCAACATATTGTATGCTGAGTGAAGGTGGCAGGGAGGCTGGGAAGTTCTGGAAGAAGGGAATGGAAGTTTTCCTTTTCTGAGGGGTGATGGCTGTGCAATCAAAAAGTCAGGTGAAAGGTTGATAATAAGCAATGACAAACCTAGACAGCATCTTAAAAAGCAGAGACATCACCTTGCCAACAAAGCTCCGTATAGTTAAAGCTATGGTTTTCCCAGTAGTGATGTATGGAAGTGAGAGCTGGACCATAAAGAAGGCTGATCGCCGAAGAATGGATGCTTTTGAATTCTGGTGCTAGAGGAGACTTTTGAGTGTCCCAAGATCAAACCTATCCATTCTTAAGGAAATCAGCCCTGAGTGCTCACTGGAAGGACAGATCCTGAAGCTGAGGCTCTAATACTTTGGCCACCTCATGAGAAGAGAAGACTCCCTGGAAAAGTCCCTGATGTGGGGAAAGATGGAGGGCACAAGGAGAAGGGGACGACAGAGGACGAGAAGGTTGGACAGTGTTCTCGAAGCTACCAGCATGAGTTTGACCAAACTGTGGGAGGCAGTGGAAGACAGGAGTGCCTGGCGTGCTCTGGTGCATGGGGTCACGAAGAGTCGGACACAACTAAACAACAACTAGAAGAAGAATGCAATGGCCCATCTAGTCCCACTTCCTGTTCTTACAGTGGCCAACCAGATGTCTCTGGGAAACCAGCAAGCAGGACACAACACCTCTCTCCCCCTCCTGTGTTTTCCAGAAACTGGTATTCAAGAGCATTGACTGGAGGCAGAGCCTAGCCATGCTGGCTAATAGCCATTGATATCCATGGATTTGACTAATCCTCTTCTAAAGCCATCCAAGTTGATGGCCATCACTGTGTGAAGTACTTTATCTTTCCTGAGCCTTCCAGCAGTCAACATCATTTGATGTCCCAGAGTTATAAGAGAGGGAGTAAAACTTCTCTCTATCCAATTCCTCCATGCTGTGCATTCTTTTGTAAACATCTATCAGGTTGCCTCTTACTCTCCTTTTTCTCTAAACCAAAAGGCCCCCAAAGCTGCAACTGAGAATAGAAAGGAAGGAGATAAGAGAAGAATGTGGCTAAAAGGAGGAAGAAGTGAGTGTTAAAGGACCAGGAAGGATGGATAGAGGAAGCTGGCAGTTTGGGCGGGGAGGAGATAAAAAGCACAGGTTGTGTGTGAAAGGAGAAGAAATCACTGGAGATTTAGAAAAAATGCTTTGAGAGGCACATGGGTGCGGAAAGGGGCGGATACAAAAGAAAATGTATTCTCTGCTTTGAGTCTCAGGATCATAAAATCCTTCCTAATCAATTCTGCTGAGTCACAATATCTCCAAAGCAGGTGTCTATACTTAGCATGTAGAAAAATAAGTCGCAACAGTGATCTGCTTAGAGCAGCCTTTCTCAGTCTTGAGGTGTTGTTGGACTACAACTCCCATCATCCCTAGTTAGCAGGTCAGGGATGGTGGGATTTGTAGTCTAACAACATCTGGGGACCCAACGTTGAAAAAGGCTGGCACACTGACCCACAACCACCGGAAGTTAGGCATATTGTTCTCAGCTGCCTTGAGGACAACATTACTGTATGAGGGAAAATGTATAACATCCCTTCATGTGACCTACAGGGGCTTGAAAAATACAGGGCTTTATGTTTCTTTAGTTGCATCCTTGCTGGTGGGGAGGTACTTGTAAAATTATGTCAGTGGCTTTTGTGCTGATAAGGCAGGGTGTGGTGTGCATTTAGAATCAAATATTTACTTTTAGATTGTTACTTTGGCAATGGGTTTGCTTAAAGGGCTGCTATCGCTGGCTTAAATGATTGTGTCAACAAGTCCTGATAATTTACTGAATCTGCACCTCCCAAGTATACGGCCTCTGAGAGTTTAGTCTCTACACAAATAGCAAATGAGTTGGTGAAACATTTCCTGGGTTTGACAGTTTCAGATCTTGCAGAAAGGGTGTGTGTCAGATGTTTGAATACTTTCCCTTAGTCCTTTAGGTAGCTCCCCAGATATTTAAGGATCTCAGAGGGTCAACGCCAGCACTGTTAATTGAATTTGGAAAATAATGGGCACCCAGTGAAGCTGAAAACTTTGTGGAGCGAGGGCCAGCTTTCTTCTTTGCTGTATTCTGTACCAGCTGCAAGCTCTGAACTTTCTTTAAAGACAGCTCCATGGTCCAGGATCATTGCAATAGCCCCACCACCCAGATATTTTTGAGACTACAATTCCCATCATCCCTGACCACTGGTCCTGTTAGCTAGGGATGATGGGAATTGTAGCCCCAAAACATCTGGAGGGCCGAGTTTGCCTATGCCTGCCGTAGCCTGTTTCTTTGATAAACAGGGTTAACACAGGACGAGTAGCCTAATGGCTACTTCTTGTGTTTCCAATTAAGCTGTCTAAAATGAGATTTAAACCCTGCGCTTTTAAACACAAGCGGTAAGCTTCCGTCTGCTAACCCACATATGTGGGTCTGTAGGAAGATAAAATACAGTTCATTATGTTCCCTCACCTACCTAATAAAGCCCTTCAAGCACTAACCTCAGTGCTTTTACTAGCTTTTACACAGGATTAAAATCACTCTTCATTATTGCTCTGATCCCATAATTAACCAGCCCTTCCTCAATGATGCTATTTGCATTTTTTAAAATAAAAAAACCAGCCCCTCCCCTTTGGTACTTAATGCCGCAAGCAGTTTGGCTCTGAGTGACTCGTCCTTGAGTTGACTACCTGCACTGCACCCTCTTGTTAGTCAGCAAGGGAACCTGACTGAAGTGAATCAGGCATTTTCAGATTCATTATTACCCAAATCAGTGCCTTTCTGTTGAAAGCAATTCAGACTGTCCTAGTGGCATTCTCAAACCAAGAAAATACCGTATTATTCCGTCTATAAGACGCCCCCAATGTATTTGGGGGGACTCAGATTTAAGAAAATGGGGGGGGGGATGTATCCGCGTATAAGACGCCCCCTAATTTTTGGCATTATTTTTTAGGGGGGAAACCTTGTCTTATACACGGGAAAATACGGTAATCCGCTTGGATAGGTCAGTTGGTTAGAGCCTGGTGCTGATAATGCCAGGGTTGCAGGTTTGATTCCCAGCTGCATATTCCTGCATTGCAGGGGGGTTGGTTTATATGATCCTCAGGCTCTCTTCCAACTCTGCAGTTCTATGACTCTATGAAAAATCAGGATTTTGAACTTCTTCTGTTCCCCATCCCCCTCACCACACACACATTGGCTGTTAAGTTGTGGGTGAACATATCGGATGACACAGTGATTCTTTAAACAGCTCTTGTTTTTTCACAGGCCAGAACAGAACTGAACTGAAGGGTTCAGCCAGCCTGCTTATATAGAGCTCAACTGCAAAACAACAGTAACCATTTTCTGTCACTATGCAATCACTGAACGTCACCTTATTTGCTTATGTGGACCTGAGTGAAAACTATCTACAGTATCCCCCTGCTGGCCCAGGGTGAAAACTTCAGTACATAACATTCCCCCCCCCCCCCCGCAGTTCATAACCCTTGCAGGGGGGGAAAAGGTTGAAATTGCAGGAATAGGGTGGGCCCTGAATACAGCGCATCTCAGGGGTCAAAGGCCAGGGTAAAGAGGTTTTATATGCTCTGTGCCGTTGTAAAAAAGAATATAGATCTACTGGTGTTTTTATGATGTGGTGTCCTCGCGCTCCATAAAAGCAACCATTGATTAAAAAAAAAACAGTGACGCAGGAGAAAGCTAAACGGTTAGGAATCCCTTTCTGTGTTGGATACTTAAAGCCCCTAGACTAGAATAACAAAGGAAGACAAGTCATGTGTTACAGAAGCTGGAATTCTAACTCCCTTATGACCAGTCACGTTGATTCAAAGTGGTGCTTCATAACCGCAAGTGAGGAGGGCTGGGCAGGCTTGAGAGAGTACATACATTTGAAAGGTCACTCCCAAGTATTGCTATGAGTTTGTGGGTGCCTAGAAACCTCCTCAATTCCTGGGTTCCAGATCCTCCCCCTAAATTTCTGGGTCTCGGAGTTTAATCAATGCTTGGAGCATTGAGATGGGCTGCCATACGCTGAATTTAGCAGTGTCGAAACACAGGCCAAACCCGTTTTTTCCATGCTCATGAAATTTCATGGGAGAAGAGCCATTGCGGAGAACGAAAGGAAGGTAATGAGCGATTAACAAAGCGGATGCTCTGTGGTGGGTGGCAGGTGGGTATCAGCCCCTTCTTCCACTGTGAGACAGCAGAGAAAAAGTCTTAAACACAGCAAGCTGAGCCTCTGCATTATTATTATTATTATTATTATTAATGTATACCCCGCCCATCTGGCTGGGATTCCCCAGTCACTCTGGGCAGCTTCCAACAAAATATTAAAACACAGTAATGCATCAAACATTAAAAGCTTCCCTAAACAGGGCTAACTTCAGATGTCTTCTAAAAGTCTGGTAGTTCTCTTTGACATCTGGTGGGAGTGCGTTCCACAGGGTGGGTGCCACTACCAAGAAGGCCCTCTTCCTGGTTCCCTGTAACTTGGCTTCTCGCAGTGAGGGATCCGCCAGAAGGCCCTCGGCGCTAGGCCTCAGTGTCCAGGCTGAACGATGGGGATGGAGACGCTTCTTCAGATATGCTTCATTTCTTTTTGGATCCAAGGTGGTAGCAGTCGGAGGAGCAGGACCATCTTGGGGTGCAATGCTTTGAGCAGAGAGGCTCAGGTTGTATACATGTGTAAATAAACTGTACATCATAAAGACACCATACAGGAATGTGTACCAAAAATGCATATATTGCGGCACAGTGTGCATAGCAATGCATGTATTCATGGAAAGAAAATACAAAGATGCGTCATACTGTTGCTTTGCAAAAAAATGTGTTGTGTTAAGCAAAATTGCCTCTTGAGATCCTTTAATGGGGAACATCTGTTAGTTCCATACATCCCTGAATTTCACTTGTCCTTCTCTTGGGGACTGTTTTCCCTGCCCTGTGGAGATCCCTGCCAGTAGAGGTTGGGCAAGAACTATCCCTCTCTTCTTCTAGATGTCTTTTGAAAACTATATTGTCTATGCAGGCCTTCACAATATAAGTTTCCTCTTTTTACTCATTCAGTATGTGTTCAGTTTTATTAATGTTTTCATGGATGCTTTCTGCTGATTTTATTCTGGTTATGTTGATTTTATTCTGGTTATGCTGTATGCTGCCTATGTACATTGGTGTGTGTGTGTTTTTTTAAAAAATGAAAGTGTACAGTCATATCTCGGGTTGAAGTAGCTTCAAGTAAAATATTTTAGGGTTGCGCTCCGCGGCGACCTGGATGTAATGATGGAGTGCGTTACTTCCGGGTTTCGCTGCTCGTGCATGCCCAGATGCTCAAAATGATGTCACGTGTATGCGCGGAAGCAGCGAAATGCGACCCGCAGACACACAGTCGTGTCTTACGTTTACTTCAGGATGCGAACGGGGCTCCGGAACGGATCTCGTTCGTATCCAGAGGTACCACTGTATATTATAAAGACATAAATACAGTGGTGCCCCGCAAGACAAAATTAATTTGTTCTGCGAGTTTTTTCGTTCTGCGAGTTTTTTCGTCTTGCGAAGCACCAATGTGTATTGACGGTTTCCCATAGGAAGGCATTGGCGGTTTAAAAAAAAAAAGGCGCAAGACGTTTTTGTCTTGCAAAGCAAGCCCATAGGGAAATTCTTTCGTCTAGCGAGTTTTTTGTCTTGCGAGGCATTCGTCTTGTGGGATACCACTGTAAATAAAAGATGTATATTGGTACTAAAATGTTGATGAATTTTCATATGGGCTCTAAAAACCACCACCACAATCTGATGAGAAGAAAATTACCTAAGATAAAGAATTGTGTGTGTTCCTTGTCTGGTCAGATAGCTTCCAAGACAGTATGGTCAAGCTTCCTTCGCTGCAAAGCATGTGTAATAATCTTTCCACCCCTTCCTCCTCACCCCCCCCCCCAGGCATTTAAGTGAAAAAGTTAAAGATGAGATCCAAGTTAAGAACATGAGCGGGCAGTGGTTTTACGAAGCCAAGTCCAAGAGGCATAGAGAGAAAATTCACGGAGCAGACATCATTCGGGCGTCCATGAGGAGGAAGCCGTTTCCAACAGGTATGCAGTGTTGGCTTTAAAAATAATAAAAATAGTAGAGCTGTTTTGAAGTGAAGAAAGGTGCTTGGGTCTCTGTGTAGAGCTTCAAAATATAGACTCACAGAATTGCACAGGATGTTGGACGCCATTTTGTCTAATCATCTTAACTGCCTTATGATTTCTTTAAAATGTGAAGCTTATATTAGGGTGGGTTAAAAAAAAATATTAATATATAGTTGACTGAGATCCTAACTGAGAATTACTTTCCAGTCAGAAAGAAGCAGAAGTCCCGGCAAGCAAGGTTGGGATAGCTCGGATAGCAGGCTTCTTGGTTTTGAATGTCTTACATAGATTCCCCCCCCCCCCCCATTTCGTTGTTCTGTATGGGACAATGACAATAAAGATTATTGTATTGTTGGGTCTGCTAACCAATCAGTACCCAACAGGGGGAATGGATACTAAATCTTATGGAATATGCAGAAATGGTAAAACCAACTCGAAGAATAAGAAATCAAGATAACAAACTATTTATAAAAGAATGGAAATGGTTTATTGAATATTTACAGATAAATTGCACACATTGGCAGGATTATTGTTTCATAAACCTGCTGTTTCATAAGAGTATATATTTAAAGTAGATAATTCAATGAGCAAATTAAATGAATTTGGATATGCAGAAGGTATTAAAAAATAAATTTAAGGAACCGCACAAAGAGGGGGAAGGAAATCAAATGTTGAAATGTTAAAATGATTGTAAAGTTAATGAAATGTATAAATTTGAAATGTATAAATAAAAACTTTTTTTTTTTAAAAAAAAGAGAGTTTCTTCCCAGAGTTGTCAACATGGTACCTGTGAGGCCTTCTCTGGTGGCCACAGCCTTTAAGCCTCCCTGCTGTAATCAGGCTTGAAGGAAACATTATCTAATATCCAGTAAAATAGGTTGCTGCATGTGTCTGGTGACAGGCTGTATTTGTGGGCCCAAAAACATTGTTTATCCTCTATTGAATCTGTACCCCACCCTTCCTCCCAAAGGAAACCAGGGAAGCAAACATCAAAATGTCAGATCGCCACAATTTAAAATAAAAAAAGATATTTAAAATGTTGAAAAACGATTTGAAGTGTTCTAAAAACAAATAAAAAAAATCATATACCTGCACAGTTATTGGCAACCTTTGTTTTACTTGAAACTCTAGGATCTTTTAATTTTAGTAAGAAGATTTATATCCCCTTGCCTTTCATTATTACTTTTAATCAAATGACCATCAAGGTAGCTTATGGCAGACAACAAGAGTACAGTGGTACCTCGGGTTACAGACGCTTCAGGTTACAGACTCCACTAACCCAGAAATAGTACCTCGGGTTAAGAACTTTGCTTCAGGATGACAACAGAAATTGTGTGGCGGAAGCGCAGCAGTGGGAGGCCCCATTAGCTAAAGTGGTACCTCAGGTTAAGAACAGTTCCAGGTTATGAACGGATGAACGGCAGTTAACTGAGCACCATACAAAATCCACACACACTCACTCCAAGCCCACACAAACCAATAATAACAGTTTTATTATATATACCCCACCCATCTGGCTGGGTTTCCCCAGCTGCTCTGGGCGGCTTACAGCATACCTAAAAAAATAATAAAAACATCAGCATTAAAAGCCTCCCGGTACAGCGCTGCCTTCAGATGTCTTCTAAAAGTTATGGAATCCTTTATCTCCTTGACATCTGAAGGGAGGGCGTTCCACAGTGAGGGTGCCACTACCGAGAAGTCCCTCTGCGGACTGTTGCCCCGTGGCTGATGGATCAGGTCAAGGGGCGCTTCCCTGCAGCACGCCCGACAAACCCGGTGCAAAATGGCAGTTGGGGTCGAGTGTTCTTTCTGGAAGGGAGGGAGGAAGGAAGCACTTTGTAGCTCCTTTCTCTGGCCGACGGATGGATGGAGTCCGGATGATCTCTCCACCTGCCTTGCTGCAATGTTCTTCCTGAGAGGCCAGGGGAGCAGCCGCTCTGTGGCTCTTGATCCCCCAGCCGACGGCAGAGGTTCCAAGTATCTCAAAATGCTTATTTGCAGCACCATGTAGACTTATTTAGGGAAGTCATTGCTTCAGGCTGTGATGGCAGCCATTTTTAAGAATACACTAGGCCAGTTCATGGAGATGAGCCCTTGCGAAAGACATGTTTAGCCATGGCTCCTCCTGCCTCAATGCTCCAATACAGTACGCCGTTTTGCTTGGCTGCTGTAGAAAGTGGAATTAAATTATCCTTCAGCAAGGCTCTTCTTGTTTTTAGATGTCTGGAAATTCAAAGGTGCTGTTGTACTTGTGGGAATGACTTGCGTTGAGGGTCTAAGGTCTACTTAATGTGGATTTCTATGACATTTGTAACTCTTTCATGAAGCCCATTTAGCATAATAGGGTTTGTTCCAATGGCTTGTGCTTGTAAAGCATATTTCGCATGTTAAAAAATAGACCAGTTGTTTAAAAACCCCGGGAGTTACAAAACTATGGAAATGCCTTTTAAGACTTAGAATCTTGCATAGGCTGGAAGGTGGGTACTTAATTGGGTGCCAATTTAAAAGCTCCTAGGTATCTGTAGTTTTGAGCATTTACAGAGAAAATGCAAGATAACCTTTCCCCTGTTTGTTTCAGCAGAACTGAGTCAAAGTAAGTCAGACAAGATAAAGAGCAGCTGGGTGAACAATGTCAATAAAGAAGTTTTCACGCCTCCAGAATTGCTGGGTGCCATAAAAGAGGCTGAGGTGGAATCGAAATCTGATGAAAGGTTAGACACTCAGAGAAACGTGTTGATAACTTTGTTGTTATTGTTGTTGTATAAACCAGTTGGTCAGCTGAACTGATTCAGAAAATGCAGCCTTCAGCATTGTGACTTAATTAACTGTATGTTTTAACCTTACCTACAGAATAATTTTCGGTGTGTCTCAGGGAACCTAGCTGGGTGACGTAAATAGTTGTTGTCGTGATATATCAGTATTGTTCAGCGAATAGAATTGTGTTGTGGGGGCTATTATAGTTGCCTCTGATGGCTTGCTTCTAAAAGACGGAATCTATTTGGGAGAATATCAGAAAGCAAAATACTGTAGTCAGAAACCGTGTTGTCTTAATAATAGCGAGTATCAGCATCATTTGGTAAACCTACAACGGCCCCTTTATATTCCTATTGTAGGTATTAATTTTTTAGTGGCCTGTTAGAATTATTTGTTATATGTGGCATGATGGGTAATGCCTCGTCGGTTCACACACTGAACAGTTCCCCCCTCCCCTTTTTATTAGAGCAAATGTTAGCCCCATCCACACCTATAGACATTCTGGGTTAGAAAGGAATGTGCCTCAGATGTGAACTGCAATAAATGAAAATCGCCCTTGTTTAAAGTGAGGGAAGGGCTGTCAATTTCATGAACTGTTCCTTTTCTCCAGAGTAGTATTTACCTACCTTTTTGTGGGCGGGAAGAGAGACGTGTACTTTAAGTGAGAAGTCCTCTAGGTGTGTCGCACAAAGCTGACGATGGAAATTCATGTTGCTGAAAGTGTTGCTGTTATTATTTTGAAGGGTGTGAGTGACCTGAGGCCCCCTTGTCTTCCAGACTTTCATAGTACATAGCAACCCAATCTGGTCAGATGGAAGCAATCAGAGCAGTTGTTTCTTGTATGATTTTCCTCCTGGTTGGTTCCCTATCTACAACCAGGCCTGCTTCCCATCTCCTACATCATCCTAAATGAAACTTCAAGGACTGTCCCCTTATGGTAGTCAAGCTTGGAGATGGCAGAGGCGTGGAAGAAAGGTGTTTGGCTCCATCTGTCAACTGTGGCAGAGGTTTCCTGGGTGCAGCTGTCAAATTGTACTATAAGCCAAAGTAAATACCACTTGCCAGGATAAATGTAGGAAAAGATCAGAAGTGTTAGGGTGGAAGTTAATTAAAGTAACTATAATGGATATTCAGAAAAAGAGTTGTCTGCTCATAGACTCAGAGAGTTGGAAAGGACTCCGAGGTTCCAACCCCCTGCAATGTGGTAATCTCAACATGTGGTCCCCCATCCAATTTGCAACCACACCAGACCCTGCTTAGCTTTGCAAATGCGTTAGCAATTTTATCACTGCACCACTAGGGCAGCCCAAAACAAGTTGATACAGCTGGTTTCCATAAATTTGACTTCTGCACCTTTTGGATTTACTTTTCTTCCCGTTCTGTGGTGCTTCCTTTTGTGGGTGTTTGTGCTAAGATGATTCAGAAACCGCACCTAGACTGCAGGCATGTTCCCTCCTTTGCAAACACAGTCACTTCTCAAGTGGATACTTATATCTGGTTAGGAGGGTTTGACAGCCATCTTTGGCTTTAGGAACACAGGGTGGGGGGCTGCCTTTCACGTAGCCATGACTCCATCTAGCTCAGTATTATCAGTGGAGTAGTGGAGCTGCTCTCCAGGGTTCTGGGTGGTCCCTGGGGCCTTCTGTGTATAAGGTATGTGAGCTATCGCTGAGGCAAGGCCCTGTGTATTGTTCTACAACCATGCTCTGTTCACCGAATCTTAGAATTGTAGAGTTGGAAGGGACTGCAAAAGTCATCTATTCCACCCTCCTACAATGCAGGAATTACAGCTAAAGAATCCCTTTAGCCAACCGTTGCTTTAAAACCTCCAGGAAAGGTCCACAAGACCTTCCATTCCACTGTCAAACTGCTCTTACCATCAGAAAGTTCTTCCCAATGTTTAGCCGGAATCTCCTTCCTTGCATTTGAATCCACTGGTTCGGGTCCTACCCTCTGGAGCAACAGAAAGCAAGCTTGCTCCATCTTCCATGTAACAGCCCTTCACACATTGTGTTTCTGTCTCTTTTGTTTAGAGCTCTGGGTAAAGGTAAAGGTACCCCTGCCCGTATGGGCCAGTCTTGCCAGACTCTAGGGTTGTGCGCCCATCTCACTCAAGAGGCCGGGGGCCAGCGCTGTCTGGAGACACTTCCGGGTCACGTGGCCAGTGTGACAAGCTGCATCTGGCGAGCCAGTGCAGCACACGGAAACGCCGTTTACCTTCCCGCTAGTAAGCGGTCCCTATTTATCTACTTGCACCCGGGGGTGCTTTCGAACTGCTAGGCTGGCAGGCGCTGGAACCGAACAACGGGAGCGCACCCCGCCGCGGGGATTCGAACCGCTGACCTTTCGATCGGCAAGCCCTAGGCGCTGAGGCTTTTACCCACAGCGCCACCCACGTCCCAGAGCTCTGGGTACTTACATGGAAAATGGGGGCAGGAGCCAGTGCTTCTTTGTCTTGCAAAGTTTTGTGTGTGAATGTTCAGAATCGCTGCTTCACGTAGACATAACACAACCCTGCACTGCCTCAGCACAGGAGCTCTGCCTTGCTCAGTAATGTGCAGAAAAAGTGAGATCTTTTAAATATAGAGGTAGTAGACTTTCATATGGAGATGGTTGGAATTTCTCTGCAATTCTTGACTCACAACCTCGCAAACCCTTTTTGCAAATGATGAATCAGATTGCCTTCAGTTAAAGCCTTTCTGATTCCTCATTTATGCATGAAGTGAGAGAGGGTGGAGATTTGATTAAATACATTGCGGGTGGGATAACTTGAGGGTCTGTGCACCCAGCTCCAAGGTCATAATGGCTGAAACTAAAATAGTTACAGATGCCTAGAGTTCTTTGCATGGGAGCCTTGATATTTAAACTAATTTCAGTGTGTGGCATAGCAGCCTCCAAGTAATGGGCTGGTTCTTCTTTTACTTTACAGCCCCAAAGTGTTCAGTGCAGCCTCTGACGCATTAGAGACGCCTCAAGAAAAAACAAGGAAGTTAGCTGCCTCACCGTCTAAGGTGAGTTCATTGTCAGCGTCCTGGATGGAAGACAACAAGAAAACAATACGGGCGCCATGATCTCTGTGTTATTGCCAAAGGAATTAAGTACAGTGGTGCCCCGCAAGACGAATGCCTCGCAAGACGGAAAACCCGCTAGACGAAAGGGTTTTCCGTTTTGGAGGTGCTTCGCAAAACAAATTTGCTATGGGCTTGCTTCGCAAGACGAAAAGGTCTTGCGAGTTCCTGCGGGGGTTTTTCCGCCCCCCCCCTTTTTCCCAAGCCGCTAAGCCGCTTATCAGCTGATCCGCTAATCCCTTAAGCCTTTAATAGCCGCTAAACCGCTAATAGCGCTAATCCGCTAATAGGGTTGCTTCGCAAGACGAAAAAAAACGCAAGACGAAGAGACTTGCGGAACGGATTCTTTTCGTCTTGCGAGGCACCACTGTACATCAGGGGTAGGGAACCTCCCCTCACACTGCCCAGTGACCCGCCAGATCTTAAATTGCCAGGCCAAATTTGACAGGTGGGTGGGCTACCTGCCTGCCAGCTGACATCACAGTGGTGTCAGGTGATGAGCCTCTTTTGAAAGCCTGGCTTCAAAGAGGCTTGCTCCAGGATTATGAAGGGGTTCTCAATGAAACCCTTGCCAAAGCACATTTCCCACCCAATTTTAACACAGGTTTCAATGCAACACCTTTCCTGATCCTGGAGCAATACATGATCCTACTACTCATCAGGTGATGGGATCAGGCGGGGAGTGTACCTTCCTCCAACAAATGAGCAATTGGGAGTTCATTTTAAGCATCCTTTGAAACTATATCGGTATTCCCTCCCCCCCATAAAATTACTTTGACATGAATTGCATAGAGAGTAGTGGAGCAACCAACCTTTGGAGCTGAAATGTGGACTGCAGCTATGGTCAAACCTGAGCAACAGCCACAGGTTGTAGCCTGGAAGTTCTGGTTAGACTGGAGATATTGGACATGTTCCCACACCCTTTGGTATTTATTGAAGTGGGAGGGCCTCACTAGCATGCAAGCAATGCAATGATCTGTAAATGGTCAAATATATCTCACTATAAGGGTCCGTATTTGTGTGTTCAATATTTGCTGTGCTTTGTTTTTTTAGCTGCCCGTTTGCAAATTATGGATCTGGTCCCATCGCTTGGTAGTGTGTGTGTGTGTTTAGGGATTCCCTCGTCTTTTAAAAAGCAGCAAGCTTTTTTTGTCCTCATTTTGGAACTTGGGTTGTACTTCTAGAACCCTGGGATGATAACCATTTCCTCCCTCCTTTAAAAAAAAAATTAAATGGGTTTCCATGGTTTCCACTTACAGGGAAAATGCTCCCCTCAAGCCCCCTTTTAATAATAATAATAATAATAATAATAATAATAATAATAATAATAATAATAATTTATTATTTATACCCCGCCCATCTGGCTGGGTTTCCCCAGCCACTCTGGGCGGCTTCAAACAAAACACTAAAATACAGTAATCTATTAAACATTAAAAGCTTCCCTAAACAGGGCTGCAAGTTCAGATTTTTGTGTTGTTTTAGATTTTTCATATCCCAGGGTCCATGGAAGTCCCACTCACAGTAACTCAAGGTTCCTCAACATGACCGTTTCCTGCTGCCACCCATTTTCTTAGCATCCTTTTAAAACCACAGGAAGAAAAAGACAGGTTTATTCTTGGCTAAATGGTAAGCAGGGAGAGTGCTAAACCACGTCTGGTTTTAGCCAATGTGTGAAGCCAAAACTTGGGTTAACTCAGCACAGCATTGGAGTAAAAAAAACCCTTCTCTGGAAGCCTGCACATTCACCTGGTCCTGGTAAGCCATAGTTTGTCTTACTGTGACCTGCAAAACATGCTGTTACGTTTTCCGTTTTCCTTCCTTCCCATGCTCTCTCTCCCCGCCACCCCCAGTAATACTGTAGTGTTAAGCGGAACATTCTTATTTTGTTCTAGCAAAGGAAAAACCCATTCAATGAATCAACTCTACTAGAAGATCATGCAAAAAATGAGCAGCCTGAACATGGAATGGCGGTGGAGAAAGGTGAAGGTTTCTAAATACATAATCTGTGTTGTTTCCGTGGAGACACTGAAAACATGACCAAGTGTGACAAAATACGTTTACATTTTGGGTGTCGTGTTAATGACTCCATGTTCCCAAGGAATTGTTAGGTTTCCCTTTTTTTGCAGTATGCAGAAACCTGCAGTGTTATGTACTGAAGTTCTCACCCTGGGCCAGCAGGGGGATACGATAGATAGTTATGCAAATAAGGGATCGAAAGTGACGTTCAGTGATTGGATAGTTTTAGAAAGTTGTTACAGTAGCGTTGTAATGCAAGCAGGCTGACTGAACCCTTCAGTTTTGTTCTGGCCTGTGAATAAACAAGAGCTGTTTGAAGAATCGCTGTGTCGTCTGATATGTTCACCCACAACTTAACATGCAGCATGAAGTGGAACAGTTCTCAGTCTGCTACATACGTAAATCAGGCCCAAGTTAAAGCTTAAACTGGCCCTGCCTTGTTATGTTGCATTTTTTTTTTTACTTTAACAAGCACGTTGATGCAATTCCTTCCCCAAGACACGCAATAATGCTTTTACTTAGTTGCATGTCCCCCCTTTTTTGCAACTAACGTGTGTCCCTTTACATGTAGTGTGTTTTACCCTTTGCTTTGTGTGCGCTTTGCATCTTGTTTTGCAGACCCGCGTTCGGTAGAAAACCAGCCCAAGGTAGACGTAACAAACCACAGCAGGGTAGAGGAGCCTCAGCAGGCTCCTGCAGAACCGAACGACTTGCAGAGGCAGGCAGGGAAACCACCTGTGCCCAAAGCCAGGAGAAACATCCACAAGACATCAGACGTCAGCTTGAAGAGCGAAGAGCCCTTTCCCCAGACTCCGAAAAGGATCAAGCAGGTTAACGGCCAGGGGTCTCTGCCCAGGGGCATCTTGAAGCGCAGCTCCAGCTCCAGCTCCACCGATTCCGAAGTGCTCCGCTTGAACCAAGCCTTGGAGCCCTCCGGCAAAAGCGGATTGCCAGCCCCGACCGTCCTTGAACGTGTTGCGGAGAAGAGCCCGCCTCCTCCAGGCGAATCTGAAGAGTTCTCCGAAAACTCGTTGGAGAGGCTGAAGCAGGTCCGGTTCTCGTCCAGCGTCAGTAGGAAAGAGCGCCCGCCGAGCCTTGAGTTGCACGAGGGCAAGGAATCCGGGGAGTTCGTTTTGTTGGACTCCGACTACGCCAAGGCCAATGGGAACGGAGCGGGCGGCCCAGGTGCGCTTCAGAGTCGGCAGACTCTCCCGTCTAAGCCTCCTCGCGCCCATTCTCCAGCCTTAAACGGTAACGGCGAGAGCCAAGCAGAGGGAACGGCACTAGGTTCTCACGGTGCCAAGAGCTCGGGTCTGCCACCCAACACGTTGCAGCCTGAGAAACATCTTGTTGTGGGACCTGCAATTCCAAGTGAATCGCCTAGCAAGACCTTCCCCTCAGTGAGGGAAGAACAAACCGATACCACCAAGCCTCAGATCAAAACTAAGCCGCCGAGCCTTGAACAGGACATCTCGAAAAGCACACCTGGTAAGAAATAATGGCATATCCCAGTGAGTTAACAATCTAGTGAGATTTTCAGGCCCCCGTCTAGCACTGTCTGCCATTTGGAGCGATCACTAATGCTTTTACTATCTTAACCCTGATCAGTTCAAGTCCTAACCATTTGCTTGTTTTCTCGCTTCCCATCGCCACGTCCCGACACACTCGCTGATCACTTTTCTTCAAGATGCACTCCTTTGGCTGCTGTGCTGCCACTGATTTGAAATCATATCAGAGTTGGGGCGTGCAGGTTTTTAAGTCTTGACAGGGGCAAAGCTTGCATTTTGTGTAATTGGTAAGTAACTCTGTTTAAGGAGGAGGCTGAGGTTTCATCTAGCTGTTTTTGTTGTTTAGAACATGGGTAGGCAAATTAAGACTTGGGGCCCAAACGCCTTTTAAATCCAGCCCATGGACGGTCTGGGAATCAGTGTGTTTTTATATGAGTAGAATGTGCCCTTTTATTTAAAATGCATCTCTGGGTTATTTGTGGGGCCTGCCTAGTGTTTTCACATGAGTAGAATGTATGCTTTTATTTAAAATGCATCTCTGGGTTATTTTTGGGGCACAGGAATTCATTCATCCCCCCCCCCCCGCAAAAAATATAGTCCGGCCCCCCACAAGGTCTGAGGGACAGTGGACCGGCCCCCGCCTGAAAAAGTTTGCTGACCCCTGGTTTAGAAAGTACAGCCAGAGTCCCCTCCCTTCACTTCCTGGTTAAGAACACAAGAGACCTGCTGGATCAGACCATTCCAGTCCAGCCTTTCCCAGTGACCAATGAGCTCCCTGCGGAAAACCCTCGAGCAGAACATGAATAGAATTGTAGAGTTGGAAGGGACTGTGAGGGTCACTGAGTCCAACCCCCGGCAATCTAGGAATCACGACTAAAAAGAGGGAGTTTTCCCTTGCTTGCATAGTTTGCAGTTGAGGCATCAGATTAAATCTCATACGTTGCACCTTATTCTCAATAATAACTAGTTCACATTTTTTTTAAACATATTACCATCATTGCTAACATTTCAAAGAAATTGATTGCTTTTTTGGGGGCAAAGCTTGTATTCCAGCTGGAACTGCAACCTTGAATTGATTAACCGATTGGCTGAAAATCTTTTCAATCAGGCAGTAGAATCCTTTTTAAACAAATGCCTTTTTAATTATAAATACATCACATGCCAGGCAACATCTTAGAAGAGGCATTTTATCCCCGCTCTCATCCAGAAGGGAGTTGCCTCGGTGAAACTAGCTGCCGTGTCGCAAATGCACTATCTTCTGCTTAGTCGCATGCTGATTTTATGCAGATCTGGCCCATTCATTACAATCAATTTGATTGACTGAGGCTTCTTTAATTAGGCTGTTTCGCTACAACAACAACAATAATTGGTTGTCTCTTGCAGACCAGCAGCTGCCTAAAACAGAAGACCCTCAGGTGCCAAAAGTTGGCTCTGCAGACCTTGAACAAGGTAAGCAAGCTCTGGTTGAGGCTCCGAGTGCTAAAACTGTTTCCAAATCTGACAAATACACTGCTGAGATCTTGAAGGCAGCCGATGAGTCCATATCTAAGGTGCTGGACTGGTTTAAAAGAAGTTCCAGTGATGATGAAAAAGAGACGCTTCCACAAGACGCAGGACTTGCAGAGGAAATGGATATACCCAAGGCAAGAGAATCTGCTGCAACTGCAAAAGATAAAGGCTGCAGTTCAGATATGTCAAAACTGCATTCTTCTGTACGTGAAAGAGAAGAGCCAACCAGCAAGGACTATCGATTCCACGAAATGGTCAACGTTCCGGGTGGGTCGCCATTTACAAAGGATGGAAGTCCAGGCAGCCTGTTACTAGAAGATCAAAGCAAAACAGGGGAGGTTGCTTCCTCTCGCTCCCAAGGGCAGGACATTCATTTAAATGAGAGAACACGTTTTCAGATCACTGGCCAGCCTGCAGACGAGAGAGATGAAAGGGCTGCGGGAGGCAAGGTTGAAACGGAGGACAAAAGTGCTTTGGGCAAAGAACGGAAGATGTTGGAAGATGCAAAGGGAAAACCGGGTTTGAAAAGTGTTGGCTCTTCTTTTGGAAAAGTAACAGAAAGGGGAGATGTTACGCCCGTTGGGGAGGGAGGTGTTAAAGCTTTTCCGGAAGGAGCAAACTCTGAGTATCAATCTGAAGAGCTGTTTAATGAACCTAAAGGGAAAATATCTGGGCATCTAGGGGACAAAACCATGCAGCACCCCAGTAGAGGGAATCTTCTTCCCCTACCTCAAGATGAATCCAAAGAATCAGAGGTTCCAAGAAAAGTCAAGAATATCAGGGCTTTCTGGGAAAGAGAGGCGATGAACCCAAAGCCTGCAAATAAGGAAGGCCTATTAAGTGAAAGCAGTCCTGGGAGTAACCGGATACCAATCTATAAAGAGGAACGCAGCAGAATAAAACCAGTGGGTGGATCCTCAGGATATGTTACTGGAGAATCTGATAACGAACAAGGCACATATAATTTAGTAACCTTCAGAAAAGTTGAAATTGGTGCGGATGACTCGGGACCTGATGGTAATGGCATTAAGTTGCCTTCAGGGAAAGTTCGACCAAATGTAATGGATAAATTCGAAGGGGGCCGTATTGTTGATGAACCTGGCAAAATACCCCCAAGTGACCAGAGGAGTAATGCATTTACAGAGTTGCTGGATGCAAATAATTCGCGCCCAGGACCCAACATGGTTCTCTCTAAAGAGGATGGAGGTTTACAAGCTGACGGTTTGGAAACAGAGAGAGCTTCATCTGCTCTACACCAGAAACCACACTTTAAGATTCACGCTTTAAAGGAAAAAGCAGATGAAGAGGCAAAGGCTCAGATGCTCAATCCTTCGCAGTTCAAAAGCCTGAGAAACTTTTGGGACGGGGGTACTAAGCCGCAGAGCGAAATGGATGAAACCAAGGTGAAGGCGACTGTTCCAAGGGGCAGGCAAAGTAGTACAGGAAGGTATCTGAAAGAGTTGGAAGAAGTCAGGGAAGGAACTAGCCAGGCGGTGTTGGAAGGTGAACAGCAAAAACCCACCCTCCAAGGATTTGACGTGAAGGAACAAAATGTATTGGAAGCAAACCGTGTTGTCCCAAAGCAAGCAGGAGGGACAGCTCTCTCCCCATCAGTGAATGCTGTGCCATTAGGAAATGTAGAATTTGCCCCTGCAGAGGGAAAGACTGTGCGTCCGGTGGAAGAGTATATAGAAAAAACAAATGTTTCATCCAAAGTGCAGCACAGTCTGTTTAACAGTGGCGTGCAGAAACTGTTGAAAGAAGCATTTCAGGAGTCCTTGCTGGCTTATCCTCTGGCTGACAAGAAAGGAGCTCCACAGGTGGAGTTAGCAACAGAGGTGCAAGCATCTTACAGTGACCAGAATCAACAGCAGGGGCCTGTTTTTGCAAGTGCAGATGGGAAAGTCTCTGAGGTTGCAGAGACTATAAGCAGAACTTTGGTTCCACCAAATGCTGACACCACTGCTTTTGTCACTAACTTAGAGAGCCTGCTAAAGGACACCTCAGATGAGAGCTCCTCACCCAGTCGTCATATAGCGGCGGATGTTTCTGAACAAGCACGTTCTCCATTGGAAAAGAGGCGGTTTTTTAATAAGGTGATGGAACGCAGCCGTGACACGGATGAAAAAAATAGCAGAGTGGAGTCCTGGGAAACAGATGGAACAATACAAAAAAATGTCCCACCCAAGGATAGACCCGTTGCATTTAAAAAGTACTTGGGAGATTCATCTGGATTAACAGAAGATTCAGATTTGGTGTCTGGAAAATCTCCCAGCAGGGAAGAAGGCCAAAGGGATCTAAATGCTACTTCTCAGGAAGAATTCTTCCAGATTCCTTCGCCAAAACTGATACTGCCTGACGCTCGTCTCGCCAGTCAGAACAGAGCAAACACTCCCACGAAAGAGGTTTTCGAGACAGCGGCAGAAGCTAATGTTCCATCGAAATGGCAAGGCAACGATTTGAATGCCAAACTAGCCTTTCTTTTGAAGGAATTGCCAAAAACACCCACAAATGAGAGTATTTTGAAAGCACAAATTGACAGTGTCCCTGGGGGACTGCAGCAGAGGTCTTCTGAGCAGGTGACCAGAATGGCCAATCCTCCTAAAGAGACTGATGGTGGGACACTTGACCAAAGTTTAGATATGGACGAAGACAGTGGCAAGTTATTGACTACAATGCAGGGTGGGCCAGCAGGAGAGGCCGCTGTGCTGTTGTCATTTTCAAACCAGGAAAACATAAGAGCTCAAGGGAATGTTGGTGAGCATCCTACGGAAGTGGCAGAGACGGTCGTGAAAACTGTTAAACCAAATTCGGCTGAGCATGTGGCATTTAGAGACAGTTTAAGCAAACTGCTTAAGGAGAGCTCCGAAATTTTGTTCAAAGACATTGCAGTTCCTAAGCCAGCCCATGGCTCATTACAGCCCCATCAGAACACAAGTTCAATTTATGATAAAGAGATCATTGAGATGATAGAAAAAGCTACTGCTCCCTCCAATTTCAGGCAAGATGAACTCAGAGCCAACTTCCAAAATCTGCTCAAGGAAGGTGCTGAAGTTCTTCCAGAAAGCCAGAAAGACTCAAGCAGTGGTCATGGGGCACAAACAGAGAGTGAGTCTAATCGGACTGTAGATTTAGTTTGCCCGCAAGGAATTGGCTATGGTCAAGAGATTAATGAAACTGTAAACAAGGAAGTTGCCCCATCCAAGTTGAAGCAAAGAGAATTTAATTCAGGCTTCCGGAAACTCCTTGAAGAAGCTGCCCAGATGCAACCTTCTGAAATGGGATGGTTGGATATCAGAATGAAGGAGAACTTCCATGGTGCCCGTGGCTCAGATAGCGCGACGGGCCTTCTTCCCCAAGAAGCAAATGAAACTGTAACAAAATCTGTTGCCCTAGAAAAAGACGGTTCTGTATTCAAATCCAGCTTAGAAAAGCTTTTCGGAGAAATCTCTGGTGCTGCTTTGCATCTGTCCAGTGAAGAAGAGAAGAAAGTGACTGATGAGTCAGGATTTCAGGTAGCAAAGGGAGGTTTAGCCGTAAAAACGCAAACGTCTGTTGAGAGCGTGCCGAGCGACTTTCGAACCGAGGTTAAAATACCGCTCAAGGGCAAGACTTTCAAGCAAGATAACCAAACTGCAGACCGAGAAAAGTTTTCTGGCACCCCTGAAAGGAATGCTGTTTTCCAAAAAACTATTCAGCTTAACCTAGCATCACCTGAAGCCCCACTCCTGGGAAGAAGGGAAGATTCTTTCACTCTTGCCAAGGCAGGTAAGAGGGAGGAGGAATATGAAAAAGGGAGAGAAGATTCTGCTACTGCCAGTGCCTATCTTGATGGTGGAAGTGAAAAAGAGGGTACAGAAGAGGGGAGCCCCCCTAAAACAAGACAGGTTGAGCTGCTGCTTGCCACCCGTCACACTGATGACAACGAAGAGGATGAAGATGCCAGGAGCGTTGAATCCAACCTTTCAGATGAAAGCCGCAATTCTTTTGTGGGTTTCCAAAGAAGTTCAACTCGTGAGCAGTTTTTGAATTATTTGATCTTATCTCTGGGTGGTGTGTATGCTTTATGAAGATTAACCGAAGGGAAAATATTTTTAGTACATTAATAAATCAATAGTAGACAATTAGCCCCCCCAGTGTCAAATATTGGGTACCTTGTTCAATCGGGGGGTATTGCTAGGTACCTAGAAGATGCTGAGGCACATGACACAAATATGCCTCTGGCAAATTGAGGTGGCAGGTGCCTGGTATCCTGCTGGCACAGTGCTTTTCTGTGCACTCGGCCACCCTGTAAACAGAGTCCTATGGTTTAAAAAGTGTGTTTTGGGCACCAGATCCCTTTGCAGGTCTGGAGAACCTTTGACCTTCCAGATGTGGCTGAGCTACAGCTCTCATCAGCTCCACCTCCAGAAACCATGACCAATGGGCAGGGAGGATGAGAGCTGCAGTTAAGTCACACCTAGAGAGCCAAAGGTTCTTCCACACCTGGTCTAGTGCAATAAACCCAAGGGCACATCCTAACAATTTGCCTTTGCATCATTTGTCTAAGGTAGTTATTCCCCCCCTTCTTGGGACTCAGAGTCTTTTCCAACCCTTCACCTTGGATTAAAAGCAGGACATACATAATGCTTTGCACATTTGTGTATTTTCCCATTATCTCCCAGAACAATGGATAGATGTCCTCCTTGCAGCTGCACAATAGGCTTGCGAACATTTGCCTCTTAGAATCCTGCCCTTCCCTTTGCCAGTCAGTTGGGGCTCAGAAAGGGGGCTGTGCTCTCTAGTCAATGGCAAACATGGTACCCTCTAAATCAGCGTTTCCCGAACTTGGGTCTCCAGCTGTTTTTGGACTACAACTCCCATCATCTCTAGCTAGCAAGACCCAGTGGTCAGGGATGACGGGGATTGTAGTCCAAAAGCAGCTGGGGACCCAAGTTTGGGAAACACTGCTCTAGATGTTATATTCCAGCTTCCAGCAGCCCCAGTCAGCATGGCCCAGGGGTCAGGGATAATGGGAGTTGTAGTCCAGCAACATCTGTCAGGCAGCATGATGGCTGCATTTATTTATTTGACTTATTCGTTGCTTCACACAGAAGCAACTTAAAAAAATAAAATGATGCGTGCTACATAACGGCTTAATCTTTCCAGTTCACACTTTAGCTCAGCCTTCTTGATTCCCTGGATATTGTTGGACTATAACCCCCATCATTGCCTCCCATCATGGCTGTCTATCAGGAATTATAGTTGTTGTAGTCCACCTGTATCTGAGGACCCACGGTTGCCTTAGCCTCTTAGCTGAAACCCCTGTGGGTTCCTACCCACCAAAGCTATTTATTTATTTTCTTAAAAGGGCTATGCTTGTTTAAGGTACATGCCTGTGCGTTGTGCAGTGTTCATGTGTTTTTGTCTTGAAACAGGTTCGGAAGAAGAACTAAACCCTGTAAAGGAGGCTTTGAAAAGGAGTTCAAATAGGCAGATCCCTTCCAAAAGTCTAGAGGACATACCATCAGCCACATCAAGTGAGCAAAAAAACTTGTCTGACATCTTCCATACTCCCTGAAGGCTTTCTTAGAATCCTTTTCCCCACCTGCCTCGTCGTCGTTAAGAATTGCCTTTGGAAGGTCTATGCATCCCAAGCTACTTTTTTCCCCCTTAAGCATTGTATCCAATGTAGCACCAAGTTAAAGTCACTTAATGGTATTACTCTGGGGAAATGTGCCGCACCAGCATAACGTAGATTTTGCAAGCACTGGCACTAACTATAAGGGACCCTGGGCTTCCAGGCACCCACAAGAGCCTGCTCGACACCCACACAAAAGGGCCTGTGACGTGACTTCCGGTGCTTCACGAGGCCTTGGAAGTCATGCTGAAGACCTTTCAGGGCCTCGGAAGTGGCATCCGAGGCCTCACGGGGCCTCCAGCACAACTTCTGGGAGAAACCCTGCAAGGCCTCAGACGCAACTTTTGGGGCTCCTAGGTGCCCACAAAGTAACTGCCGTGTAGTTTGTGCTAGAAAGGATGGCATGGCTGCCTCATTTTTTAAGGTGCATTTCTTTACCCTATAATATTTCATAAGAAAAAGGCTTCTTCTGTGCGTTTGCTCCCGAGTTAGCATCTTTCTTTTCCACCTCTAGAGGCCTATGTTGAGAGCCCACAGCGACCTCCCTAAACAGCAGGAATGTCTAACTATGTCAACGTTTCCCCCCCTCTTGTGCAGATAAAGGAAACCTCCCAAAGGAAGATTTAATGCTTAGTGCGGAAGATGGTAACTATTTTATTTGTGCCTGCATGAACGTAACCTGCTTCAGTAGTGTTTCTTCGTTCTTAGCGGCAAAAGACTTTTCTGCCTGCCAGGTTTTTAGATAAGAGTATTGCATGATTTAGACTCCTGCGTAATGTTCATCTGTGTGTCTATAGTGCTGTTGGGGTGTATGGGAGGGGTTGTGCCTCTGTTGGGGGACATGCTGTTCTCCTTCTGGGGCAGTTTGCCCACCTTGGGTCCCCAGCCTGCACTCGGCTCTCACCTGTGGCTCCTAGATGCTGTCAGCATGCGACAGCGGCCACACCCCAGGAAATGGCTTTGACTGGCCAGCTGAAACAGGTGAGGCCAGCCAATGGGTCTCAAACCCATGGTGAGTTAGGGACTTCCCCTGCTTGCGAAGACAGGCTCTGGCGGATTTGAGTGGACAAGACCGATCGTGGCTCCAACAGTCAAGAAGGCAGTTTCTGCATTCTGCAATGCAGTAGGCATAGAATTCTGAAGCAATGATGGGGGGGGGAAATAGCTGAGACGCCGCATGCAAAGTGTCCAGTTCACCTGTGATTATAGCACAGCCAATAGCGGCATCGGAGTGTGACAGTATTTAACGTTGCAATTTTGACCAGATCAAAAAGCAGATCAGCCTGATGAGAACGCTCCAGGAAGTGAGTAATAATGTCCCTTCCTGCGCACAGTAGCTAAAACCTTTTGTGGCTTCACACTCTTTTGTTGCTGCTAATATTGGCTGACTAATAATACATTTGGAGTTTGTTCTTGTTCTTGTTGTTTTACTAATGGCTTGTATCTTGTAAAGCTACTTCTGCAGCAGGACGTGCATATTTAGCGTGGGGTGTGTGTTCCATTTGCTGTTTGTAACCAAGCTGTAATTCACGGACTTGCTGTGGAATGGGAAGATCCCTGAACATTGAGCCTTTTAGAACCACCTCCTGGGATTCTGGCAGCATCAAAGCGTGGTAGTGATACTGGATGGGAAAGGGAAGGCCCAGTAAAGAAGAACTGGCAGCATCACGAAAAAGGCTCTTTATATTCCTGAATAGCACAGTGCTCCATCCATAGCTATAGGACCAGGGGGCAGAAGGACAGTCCCATACATCTTGCTAGGTGCAGGCAAAATTTGTGCATTTAATTCAGCCCTCTATCAAGAATGGTTGGATGGCCCTTTGTATGCCACCTTCCATCAACTCCTGCAGCCAAGCTGTTGCCAAACATCTTGCTTTCCTTTCCTTTGGACCATATCAGTAAGGGTCTTGTCATCTGGGCAGTCTAGGACCTCCATACACACTGCCCAGGATTGCGCCCAAGGGAGGTCACTTTGGTGCTGCTAACACAGCTGTTTAGCTTCACCCCCAGAGGCACATTCCATTTCCTCTTCAGACAGACAGATGCCAACAACGATACTGAGAACCCACGACTGTGGATTTCCAAGTACTGACATTTGAAATACTATCTGAAGTCAAATATCTGGGGAGCCAGTGCCACGTAGTGGACGACATGCAAGAGGAATCTTGGGTTCAACTCAATAATTAGGTTGTGGTGGGGAGTTAATGTGTTAAGCAGGGGAAACCCTGTTCTGCCATAGAGTCATATCAGTTCCTGGCTAGAGAAAGAGTCACTTCAGACATAATGAAGTAACAGGAGATACTTGCACCTTATTTTAGTGTCTTCGGGTATCATGTGTGGGAGGCTTGGTAAAATATACCCACATCAGAAAAAAAACAATGTGTAAAAGCCAATATGGCGCCCTGCAGATGTTGCAGACTGCATATACCATTCAATCCCAGCCAGCATGGCCAATGGGAGTTGTAGTCAATCAACATCTGGAGGCCATTGTGCCCTGTATAGGATGGCTGGAAGTGTTGGAAGGGCATGCACAGCTCGCGTCCGTGTCCTTCGTTGCAGCTTCCTTGTGATATGTGTTGCAGCTCCTAGTAAGTGCATCCTGCATGTTGAAGTTTCTCATGCATGTCTTCTTCATTTCCAAAAGCAATCTATGACTCGTCCCCCCGGTATTAGAATCTAATTATCTCTCTAAACAAGAACTGCTGCTTTTTCCCCAGTTTCCACAGCACCTTCTTTCCTTGATAGCCAGTTCTCACATCCAGAAAAAATCAAAAGGATGAGCAAATCAGTCCCAACATTTACGCAGGAGGAGGTAAGGGTTTTTGTTTGCTTGCTTGTCTTTTGCTCGTTTGAGAAATGCAGAATCTTGACTGCCTACTTTCAGGGAGTGCTGACTGGCTCAGGAGAAATACTGCAGCCTTGAGTCTTCTGACACTGTTACTTAGCTTGTTCCTGAGAGGTCAGGGTGGAGGAGTGAGTCTTGGGGATTTCTGCCAGTGTATCAAGCAATGTCCTGAATCAAGCAACACAGCACCCCTCCAGATGTTGTCAGCTGGAACTCCCATCATGCCTGACAAATTGTCACAATGGCTGGGAAGCTAGGAAGGTGCCTTATACTGAATCAGTCTGTTGATCCATCTAGCTCTGGAATAGCCAATGCATCACCTTCCAGATCTTCTTGGACTACAGTTCCCATCAGCCCCAGCCAACATGACCAATGGCCAGGGATGATGGGAGTTGTAGTCCAGCAAATATCTGGAGGACACCACATTGGCTACCCCCTGGCCCACACTGGCTGGCAGTGGCTCTCCAGGGTTTCAGGTGAGTCTTTTCCAGCCGCACCTGGATTGAACCCAGGGACCTTCGGCAATGAAAGCAGAGGCTATGGCTCTTTCTGCTGATGGGAAATGGAGTCCAAGAATGGCACTTGCTGCTTGCCCTGATCTGAATCATAAAGGCTAAACTGTAAAGCTAAGCAGGGCATCCACACTGAGTAGTGTATTGTCTTTGAGGTAGGAGTTTGGACTTGGTGTCTTACTGGTCCAGGAACAGTGATGGCAGCCGATATACTGAACACACATTTGCCTCTTTCCTAATTTCTCCATGATTTATATATTTGAGACAGCGAAGTTCTTGCATGCTATTCATTAATGGTTGTCCCCTACAGTTTTGCATCGCAGAATGGCAAGCCTACTTTGGCAGACCTACTTTGTTGAAATTGTGTGCCGCATGGCAATATATTTCACCACTTTTTGAACACCTGCACAGACTTCTTTTTTTCTCTTTGTGTAATATCTTGTAGAGCGATGACAGAGAAACAGATACAGCTTCAGACAGCAGTTACCCACTTGGCAGAATCAAGAAGAGCCCCAGTTCGCTAACCAATCTTAGTGGCTCTTCTGGCTTGGCTTCCTTGTCTTCTGTATGTAGACGAAAGCTTTAGTTAATAACACTGCTTTTGCTAATACTTCGTTTTCTTTAACTCTGCAGTAGCAGCAGAGCCTCTGTTTAATATTGTGATGTGTGATGCTTGATGCTATTGCAGTTGACTGTTAAGTAGTTGTAACATCCAGATTCTTTTCGCTATCTGAATTAACTTCTCATTTCCCATTTTCTGTTCAGCCTAACCTTTTGGGAGCCCGTCAGAGCATTTGTAGTTACTGCTCCTAAGCATTCATTTCAGTGAAATGATAAGCCTGAGTTTGCCATTGAAGATATTCTTGGCAGGGAGCTGTAGCCAACCCTGGTGCCTTAATAGTTATGCAGCCAAACCATGGCTAAGGAATCCATGGTTTGGTGTTAGGTTGGAACTGGGAGATCATGTTTTGTGATTAACCACCAAACCAGAATTGGAAACAATGGTTTTTGGCTGGCAGGATGTCTGAATAGACAAACCATAGGTAGGCACATTCCTATTCTTCCTGGAGAAAACAGGAGTCATTATATGAACCTTGTGAAATTCTATATGCTGAGACAGAATTCTGATCCCGTTCTGGCTTCCTATAGTCCATGAGAGTTCAAAGTAGACCAAAGTCCTAGCTCAGCCCTGAATTTGCTGGGCGGACTCAAGTGAGCTCCTCTTGCGATTCTTAGTTTTTTAATAAATAAATCTGTAAAATGGGAATAACAGTGACCTCTAGCATAACATCATTTGCGAAAAAGCAATATGAGGGTTGTAAAGCAATTGATATGCCGAAAGTGCTATAACATAATAGTGGATAACCAAGCTGCCAACCACTTTATAATTTATCAGGTCTGAGCACAAATTTCTAAGTGGTTTGTGAGTACAGGCGGGGAGGCAGATGGAGGAAAACTGCTAGCATATCTGAGAGCAGAGAGCGATATGTATATTTTTTTTCTGGGTTCCATCCAACAAAATCACTCTTTGCATGTGTAGTGTTTGATGATTTCCCATCTGGTTTGAAAATGAGCGTGCATTATTTGAATATAAGCTGTTCTCTCTCCCTGGGATGACATCTGCAGAGGGACTCTGGATTGTTCTTTGCTGCCTTCAGCTATGCGCAGATGAAGTTCAGCCATGAACTTAAGATTTATTTCCCACCTTAAAAGAGCCTGCAGGAAGGGATAAGGATTTCTTTTTTTAAGGGCTTGTTCTCTGCTCGGTGACTTCTACAGGTCAGCACCAGCGTGATGAGCATCTACAGCGGAGACTTTGGGAACGTGGATGTGAAAGGAAACCTTCAGTTTGCCATTGATTACGTGGAGCAGCTGAAGGAACTTCATATTTTCGTCGCCCAGGGCAAGGACTTGGCAATTGCAGATGTTAAGAAGCAGCGTTCAGATCCGTAAGTGTAGGTGGAGGGTGCTCTGTGTGTGTGTGTGTGTATTCAAACCTAGCAGTTTGAAAGCATGTCAAAGTGCAAGTAAATAAATAGGTACCACTCTGGTGGGAAGGTAAACGGCGTTTCTGTGTGCTGCTCTGGTTCGCCAGAAGCGGCTTAGTCATGCTGGTCACATGACCCGGAAGCTGTATGCTGGCTCCCTCGGCCAATAAAGCGAGATGAGCGCCACAACCCCAGAGTCGGTCACGACTGGACCTAATGGTCAGGGGTCCCTTTACCTTTATCAAAGCACAATTATGCAAAACTTAACGTATATAATACAAAATTGCCAAGATGCATCTTTGAAACAGATTACTTTAAACCAGCAAAAGTTACAAATGTGGTCTAAACAAAATTTTAAAATTCCTTCCAGTAGCACCTTAGAGACCAACTAAGTTTGTTATTGGTATGAATTTTCGTGTGCATGCACACTTCTTCAGAGATCGCCTCCAAATTTTTCATTCCAAAGGGCAGAAGAATTGGCCCATTTTGCCAGTAATTTTCAGATCTTTTGTTTCCTCTTACTTGATTGTAGCATTCAGTAGCATATTTACAGGGTATTGTACTCTATAAAACCAATCAGACAGGCGTGGGGGAGAATCTCACTCTCCAGCATTTGAAAGCTGACAAATTTAGTGGAAGCCAGCAGTGTTGAAATCATTTGACCATCTTCTTCCTAAGGAGAAGTGTGTTTGCCACCTTGAGCTGCTTGAAAGTAAAGCATGATATAAATAAATAGGTGAAACCAAGCAAGACTGAAATGATCTTGCACAGATCAGTTTTTAATAATAATTTAAAAATTCTTTCCTGCCCAAGCGGATATCCCGTTTCTGACGTTTCAGACCTGGGAACAAACTTAAGTGCTTCGTAATTATAGATACCCTTTTGAAATTCCCAGTGTAAGATTGGCCTGTTCAGTTTTAAGGCTTGGAGAGCTACAGGCAAAAGATGCTCGTTTTGCTCTTGGGTTTCCCTGAAAGCCTTCTTCCAGATTCAAATGTTACGTTAACCAGACTGGTGGTTAAATCTCCTTAGGTATGTGAAGAGTTACTTGCTACCAGAGAAGTACAAACTGGGCAAAAGAAAAACGTCGGTGAAGAAGAAAACATTGAACCCTGTCTTCAATGAGATATTAAGGGTAACTTGTATAATTTATAGTACCAGAATGAATGCAGCACATAGTCATGGTTTGTTTAGCCTAAGCTTGGTTTGTTTGAATGTGTGAGCCTAGTTTTAGTAAACTACAGTGGTACCCCGCAAGACGAATGCCTCGCAAGACGGAAAACCCGCTAGACGAAAGGGTTTTCCGTTTTGGAGGTGCTTCGCAGGACGAATTTGCTATGGGCTTGCTTCGCAAGACGAAAATGTCTTGCGATTCCTGGGTTTTTTTCCCCTCCCCCCCCCCTTTCCCCAAGCCCCTAAGCCGCTTAACAGCTGTTCGCTAAGCCGCTTAACAGCTGATCTAAGCCGCTAATAGCCTTTTAGCAGCTAATCCGCTAATCCCTTAAGCCTTTAATAGCCGCTAATAGCCTTTTAGCAGCTAATCCACTAATCCCTTAAGCCTTTAATAGCCGCTAATAGCCGCTAAACCGCTAATAGCGCTAATCCGCTAATGGGCTTGCTTCGCAAGACGAAAAAAACCGCAAGACGAAGAGACTCCCGGAACGGATTCTTTTCGTCTTGCGAGGCACTACTGTAATTCATTTTCTGAATGCTAGCTTGGTTTAACCAGTAGAGGACAGCACAGTGGGGCAGTGGGGTTTTTCTGACCTCCTTACAGCCGAGTCACTCAGGATAATGGGGAGGTGGGCATGGTGCAAACACACTGGCAGGAGTGGGTGCCAGGTTGGCCCTGCTGGCGCTCTCTTGTTCCAGTAAAGGTAGATGTTGGCAAAATACCGTATTTTTTGCTCTATAGGACACACTTTTCCCCCTCCAAAAACTAAGGGGAAATGTGTGTCCGTCCTATGGAGCAAATGCAGGCTCCTTGGCTCCAGCAATAGCAACGCGAAGCCTCCGAAGCGCAGAGGGAGTGCTCCCTCCACACTCCGGAGGCTTCGCGTTGCTTTCGCTGAAGCATGGAGAGCGAGAGGGGTTGGTGCGCACCGACCCCTCTCGCTCTCCAGGCTTCAGGGATAGCCGCCTGAAGCCTTCGGAGCGCAGCGCGAGTTCCTGCTGCACTCCGGAGGCTTCGGGTTCCTTGCGCTAAAGCCGGGAGAGCAGGACTTTCCTGGCTTCAGCAGAGAGGGAGAGCTGCTCAGCGTCACTTCAGCCAAGCGGGAGGAGAAATAGAAGGGGCTCCGTTTCTCCTGCCGCTTCGCTGAAGGGGCGCTGAGCAGAGAGGGGGAGAATTTTTTTTCCTTGTTCTCCCCCTCTAAAACAAGGTGCGTCCTATAGAGCAAAAAATACGGTAATTCCAATCTACCCCCACCTCTCCGTTGGAATAGCATGCTTCATCTGCAGCTCACAGTTCTAACGCACAATTCTAATTCTGTAGATAAATGCATACTTAAAGCGTCTGTTTTGTCTCCTTTGCAGTATAAAGTTGACAGGGCTCTCCTGGCGTCCCAGAGGTTGAATGTCTCCGTGTGGCACAACGACACGTTTGGACGTAACAGTTTCCTGGGCGAAGTGGAGCTGGACTTGGGAGAATGGGACTGGGATGACAGGCAGAACAAGCAGATGATTTGGTACCCGCTTAAGCCAAGAGTGAGTTAATGGTTTTTGGTCCTTAATGAGCGTCTTCTACCCCTCAATGATTTAATAAATGAGTAAATAGCAATAGCCAAAATTCTGAATCATACGGCTATCAGTTTATAATTCCTGTACTATCATTTATATTCATAGGAAGTATTGTTTTCATACTAACAATTATCACTGAAATTAATAACCTTGCCCAGTGTGATGAATTTCTACTTTGGCATCTTTATAATTTTCACCAGTGCTGCAACATGTAATCCACAGGTAGGCAACGTGGTGCCCTTCAGATGCAGTAGGACTCTGGCTCCCATCAGCCCCAACCAAACCACCATGGCCAGCAATAAGGGATGATGGGGTTTGTAGTCCCAACAACATCTGCAGGGCACCACGTTGGCTACCCCCAGTGTAGCTGATTAAAAATATTTTATTTCTGAGATTTAACCTGGAAGCAGATGTACCGTATTTTTCGCTCTATAAGACGCACCAGACCACAAGAGGCACCTAGTTTTTGGAGGAGGAAAACAAGAAAATAAATATTCTGAATCTCAGAAGCCAGAACAACAAGAGGGATCACTGCGCAGTGAAAGCAGCGATCCCTCTTGCTGTTCTGGCTTCTGGGATAGCTGCGCAGCCTGCATTCGCTCCATAAGACGCACACACATTTCCCCTTACTTTTTAGGAGAGAAAAAGTGAGTCTTATAGAGCAAAAAATACGGTAAATCTTTCCCAATACATATTTTGGGAATGTTGCAGTTTGCATGGCCCCCAGTAGGTGGCTAATTAAATGTTTCTTTTATCAGCTGATAAGCTCAGTTTGCACCCATTTCGCACACAGTATTTGTGAAAACACACAAATAAGAGATGCTACAATATTAGGTTTCGTAGACAATGGGTTGATTTTTTTAAAGATAGTTTATTAGGAAATATATGTCAATACAGAGGGAGTGTGTGGCGCTGTGGTCTAAACCACTGAGCCTCTTGGGCTTGCAGATCAGAAGGTTGGTGGTTCGAATCCCCACGACAGGGTGAGCTCCTGTTGTTCTGTCCCAGCTTCTGCCAATCTAGCAGTTCGAAAGCAGGTAGATAAATAGTGCAAGTAGATAAATAGGTACTGCTGCGGTGGGAAAATAAACAGCCTTTCCATGTGCTCTGGCACTCGTCACAGTGTCCCGTTGTGCCAGAATTGGTTTACTCATGCTGGCCAAATGACCCAGAAAGCTGTCTGTGGACAAACGCCAGCTCCCTCAGCTTGAAGCGAGATGAGCGCCACACCCCATGGTCGCCTTTGACTGGACTTAACCATCCAGGGGTCCTTTACCTTTTACCTTTGTATATCAATACAGTATTCAAAATGCGTAATAGCAATGTGGACAGCAACTGAGTATCAATAATGGCAATTAAAAAAACCAAAAACTGGGCAATTAACATTAGCACCATCATGTTCTTAGAACGAGTTAGAAATTAAATAGCAGTAATTAATAATTTAACCAAAAAGAAGAAAAAGAAATGAACTGACATAGTCTAAGGGTTTTATTCAATGCTAGTCATACTGAAGAATATATCCACTGAGGTTAGTGGATCTAAGTTAGTCATGTTCAGTAATTTCAGTGTGTCTACTCTAAGTAAAACTTACTTGAATGCCACCCATTGAAATTAATGAGTTATTCATTAACTTCAGTGGGGCTACTCTCGAGTATGACTAGCATTGAATACCACCCATAGTTAATAGGAGCTGTGTTTTTAATGTCCCATTTATTTATTCAGTTTGAGAAGACTCATATTCATATCTTCTCACAAAATTTACAAAAACGAATCCCTCTCTGTCTTACTGTTCCAGAGTTCCGTAAACATTGCCCTTTCTTGTGTAATTTTCTTTTTCCCTTTGAAGACCCCAAAGCATCTTGAGTAGGAGGTTGCCTGTTCCCGTAATTAAATAAGCCATTCCTTTAAATGGGGGCATTCCCTACTCCACTCTCACCCCAGTATTTTCAAATCCTTGCAGCTAAATCATGACATAATGATTTCTTTCTGTCTTCTGGAACTGTGTCTTTGAGATACGTTAGTAAATCTATTTTGGGGTCTAAATAGGCGTACCTACGGGACCGCCTCTCCTGGTATGCCCTACGGAGAGCCTCAAGGTCCATAGTTAGCAACACCCTAGTTGTCCCGGGCCCTAAGGAAGTTAGATTGGCTTCAACCAGAGCCAGGGCCTTTTCAACTCTGGCTCCGGCCTGGTGGAACGCTCTGCCTCATGAGACCAGGGCCCTGCAGGATCTGATTTCTTTCCGCAGGGCCTGTAAGACAGAGTTGTTCCGCCTGGCCTTTGGCTTGGAGCCAATTTGATTCCCTCCCTCCCTCCCTCTCTTTCTTTTTTCTTTTCCTTCTCCTCCTGCGATGAGGCTACATTTTAATATTTTAATGTTCCATTATTTTAATGTTGTATTTTACTTTTGTTTTTAAGTTGTAATCATTCATCTTGTTTTTATTATTGCTTGTAAGCCGCTCTGAGCCCGGCCTTGGCTGGGGAGGGCGGGGTATAAATAAAAAATTATTATTATTATTATTATTATTATTATTATTAGACCACATCTTTCAAGATGTTGCTTATATTACATAGTCATTGGTTTCTTGTTTTTGTTTGGTCAGACTCCACCAGCTGGTCTTGATCTGGAGAACAGAGGGGACATGAAAATAGCTCTCCAATATGTTCCACAGCCTGTTGTGGGTAAGAATCTTTCTGTTACCCACTTTCCAAGTTTGCTTCATGGGGTGTTTTGCCTCCCTAATTTAATGGCATGTCATTCAAACCTGGCAAACTATGGTTCGCTCAAACTATGCCTTGATTGCAAAGCAACCAGGATGAAACCATGGCTTCTGGTTGTGTTACGGGGTCCTCGCCGCGGGATCACATTCACCCGATGCTATACCAGCTGCACTGGCTCCCGGTGGGATACAGGATCAGGTTTAAGGTGCTAGTTTTAACCTTAAAGCCCTATACGGCCTAGGATCCTCGTACCTATGGGACCGCCTCTCCTAGTATGTCCCATGGAGGACCTCACGGTCTTCAAATAAAAACATCTTGGAGATTCCGGGCCACAGAGAGGTTAGGCTGGCCTCAACCAGAGCCAGGGCTTTTTCAGCCTTGGCCCCGATCTGGTGGAACGCTCTGTCACAAGAGACTAGGGCCCTGCGGGACTTGACATCTTTCTGCAGGGCCTGCAAGACAGAGCTGTTCCACCAGGCCTTTGGCCAAGGCTCAGTCTGATCCCCTCCTTCTGTAATCCTCATAGAACTCTAGCCCAATGGTTGCCGTTAATTTGACTCTGAATTGATTTTAGACTGAATTGATTTTAGAATGTATTTCAATTAATTGATTGTGTTTTTATGTAAACTGTGTTATTTTTACTGTTGTTAGCCACTCTGAGCCTGGCTTCAGCTGGGGAGGGCAGGATATAAATAATCTTATTATTATTATTAAACGGTTGTTTGGGCAAACCATTGGTTTCCATATTCAAATGAAATCGCATAAACCACGGCTTGTTGCAAACCAGGGATGGAGGCCTCACTCCCATGAGGGAAGTGTTTGAGACAGCCTGAGGCCCCTCACTCTTTTAACAGTAAACTAAGGTTGGCGCTGTGGGTTAAACCACAGAGCCTAGGACTTGCCAATCAGAAGGTTGGTGGTTCGAATCCCCGCGACAGGGTGAGCTCCCATTGCTTGGTCCCTGCTCCTGCCAACCTAGCAGTTCGAAAGCACGTCAAAGTGCAAGTAGATAAATAGGTACCACTCCAGCGGGAAGGTAAACGGTGTTTCTGTGCGCTGCTCTGGTTTGCCAGAAGCAGCTTAGTCATGCTGGCCACATGACCCGGAAGCTGTACGCTGGCTCCCTCGGCCAATAAAGCAAGATGAACGCCGCAACCCCAGAGTCGGTCACGACTGGACCTAATGGTCAGGGGTCCCTTTACCTTAAGGTTGTATTTGACCTTCCTCTAGATGTTGCTGGAATTCTGTGTTGCTTGCTAAGTTCTCCCTCTGTGTAGCTGGTGCAGTAACCTTCTGTTCGGTGACTGAATGGTTAGCTTACAATGGGTCAACCTCAGGCTGGAGGCAGCTAATCCTGCACACCATCATCTGAACCTTTACTGTATCATGCGAGTGTGACCTTTGAAGGTGGCACCTGAGGCCCTACACATAGACGGTGCAGAGAATCAAATCATCGTTTGCCTGTGATTAGTGGAGCACTCATATGCATGAAGATGTGCCATTGTTCCAATCAGTCAGACAGATTGTACATAGTCAGTGGCCATTGCAAAATGGATCACAGAGATGGTTGGGGTGAGGGTGAGCTTGGGAAGAGGTGTGGTCTGGAGCGGGGTGTGTGTGTGTTGTCTTGTAGGACAGAGAGGCCTGAGATGCCTGGCCCATGCTGCATTCAATATCTTCGCAAGACTTTATAGTTTTGCTGCGTATCTTATTTGTTGTTAACAAGAGGAAACACAAAGAGGGATGCTTTGAACAGATCAACCAATCATCTTGTGCCCTGTTTTCTTTCTTTCTCTCTCTCTCTCTTTGTCTATTTCAAAGGTAAAAAACCTCCAGTCACCGGAGAAGTCCACATTTGGGTGAAGGAATGCAGTGACCTCCCTGTCCTCAGGGGCAATAGACTCAACTCTTTTGTTAAGTGGTAAGAACAGGGATTCAACCAAATGAAGGTGTAATTTGGTAAGGTTGGGTGACTGACACTTGGAGCAGGTCCTGGGCACTACCAGAATGCCAGGAGTGAGACAGCAGTGAATCACACCATCCAAGTTGGAGTTCACTCTTTATTAGCAAAACCAAAATTTACACAGGAGTGTCAGGCCTAATGAGCCCAGCAACTCATCTCTGGTAGGTCTTGCCCCCATGAAACAGATGCTGAGACTGTAGGTTCTTGCCTCCCCGCAGCTGCCTAATTCCCTTCCTCTCTAGAGTTTTCCCCAAGCAATCTGAGACAGTGTCTGAATGAAATGAACTTCTCCTCTGCCCTTTTCATGCCTCTCTTGGTTCTGGGAAACCAGGCGGAGGGGAGCTTGTCACAGCAAGAGGGGGAGAAACCCACTTCAGCAGCCTGACTCATATCTGCCTCTTGGCCTCCCTCCTCCCACCCTCTTGCGTCAGCTTCCGCCTCTGATTCTATACTTCCCTCTGCCACAGATTCTCCAACCAGACCATGACCCAGAAGCTCTTTATTACCCAAAGCAGGTCCCAACATGTTTGTGGAAATTTCTGTCACAACATCATAGCCCCTGATGGGCTGCAGCTGTGAAATCGGTGAAGATGCGTATCAACAAGATATTGGAGAAATGAGTTCAGGCATGAGCCTGCATGCCTCTCTCTGTTTAATGCACATGTGGCATTAGCACACCTGCAAACTGAACATCAATGTACCACCTCTTGTTGCCTGAGATGCAAGGGGAGGAGGTTTCCGGTTTATTTTTTGCAGATTTATAAACTGCTTCATGACAAAAGTAGCCAAAGCACACACAAAAAAGTTAAGATAAAATATATAATGCAAAAGATTACAAACCCACTAAACGATGCCTTATGAGGAACGGCTAAGGGGGCTGGGCATGTTTAGCCTGGAGAAGAGGAGGTTAAGGGGTGATATGATAGCCATGTTCAAATATATAAAAGGATGTCACATAGAGGAGGGAGAAAGGTTGTTTTCTGCTGCTCCAGAGAAGCAGACATGGAGCAATGGATCCAAACTACAAGAAAGAAGATTCCACCTAAACATTCGGAAGAACTTCCTGACAGTAAGAGCTGTTCGACAGTGGAATTTGCTGCCAAGGAGTGTGGTGGAGTCTCCTTCTTTGGAGGTCTTTAAGCAGAGGCTTGACAACCATATGTCAGGAGGGCTCTGATGGTGTTTCCTGCTTGGCAGGGGGTTGGACTCGATGGCCCTTGTGGTCTCTTCCAACTCTATGATTCTATGATTCTTAAAAATAATATAAAGCGTTATACAGTTATATACCATATTGGCCCGAATATATGCCACACCCACAAATAAGCCGCACCTTTAAAATTCAAGGGGGGAAAAGGAAAAAAGACAATACCCGAAAAGTTACAATCGCTAAAATCACAAATCACTATTTAATTGCTACAATTCCACAGGCACTCACACCCATAAATGGCAAATGTAGAAGAAAATCCTACGGGTAACAGAGAAGCTCGCAAATAGGCAAAAAAACATTTTTTTGTTCCGTTTAACCATTTGTCTGATTCAGCAGCAATATTGTAAAACCCAATTTTTGTAAAGTTGTGAATTTAAGCCACACTTTAACTTTTCAGTCAGAATTTGGGGGGAAAGTGTGGCTTATATTCGGGTCAATACAGTAGTTGTTCCACAAGATGGCTAGGTCACCTCTATCAGTGTTCCCTCTCTGTTTTATCGAATTCCTTCTTTCTTGGTTGCAGAACTAGTTTCTCTCTTTACTTCCACCAAAAGTCACCCGCGTACCCCAGATTACTGGGACAACAACAGTTTCTTGTGCGGTACGAACCAAGTCTCAAGTGTCTTAAGGTTATTCTCATGGTCATTTTTCTCCCTCTTCCCGCTTTTATCCAAAGTACCATCCTTCCAGACACAAGCAGGAAAAGCCGTCAGAAAACAAGAGCTGTGGCGAAGACAACAAACCCGGTGTTCAATCATACAATGGTCTACGATGGCTTCAGACCTCAAGATTTGAAAGAAGCCTGCGTGGAGCTCACTGTCTGGGATCACAACAAACTAGCCAATCACTTCCTTGGAGGCCTCAGGATAGGACTTGGAACAGGTAATCTCAGATAAGTGGAAGTTCTCCCCACTACCCTAGTGCTAGTAAGTGGGTGAAATTTCAAAATTATTTTTTTTGGGGGGGGGACTACAGAGATACAATAGTCATCTTCAGATATTTCAAGGGCTGTCACATGGGAAGAGGGAACAAGCTTGTTTTCTCCTGCTCTGGAGGGTAGGGCTTCAAGTTACAAGAAAGGAGATTCTGGCTAAACACCACGAACAGCTCTGATAGCAAGAGCTCTTCGACAGTAGAACGGTCTCACTTGAGAGGTTGTGGACTCTCCTTCCTTGGAGGTTTTTAAGCAGAGGTTGGATGGCTACCTGCCATAGATGCTTTAGCTGAGACTCCTGCATTGCAAGGGATTGGACTAGATAGCCCTTAGGGTCCCTTCCAACCCTATAATTCTCTGATTCCATGACCCAATGGCTTTGAAACAAAGTGCTCTTGAAATATTGGGCAGGATTCACCTCACAAGCCCCATGTAAGGATTTCTGCTTGTGCAACAAGTGCTGGATCTGCACTGATCTTAAAAAAACTACAACAAAAGCTAAGAAAAAACATTATGTAGCTCTCAGTGCAATTTTCCATTGACCTCTGTACATCGCCCCTTTGGTGTCACATTTGAGAAAACATTTATAACATTATAAGGGACGTGGGTGGCGCTGTGGGTTAAACCACAGAGCCCAGGACTTGCCGATCAGAGGGTGGGTGGTTCGAATCCCTGCGACGGGGTGAGCTCCGGTTGCTCGGTCCCTGCTCCTGCCAACCTAGCAGTTTGAAAGCACGTCAAAGTGCAAGTAGATAAATAGGTATCGCTCTGGCGGGAAGGTAAACGGCGTTTCCGTGCGCTGCTCTGGTTCACCAGAAGCGGCTTGGTCATGCTGGCCACATGACCCGGAAGCTGTACGCCGGCTCCCTCAGCCAATAAAGCGAGATGAGCGCCGCAACCCCAGAGTCGGCCACGACTGGACCTAATGGTCAAGGGTCCCTTTACCTTTATAACATAACTCACCAGTATAGATTAGTCCAAGGTTTCTCCTGGTTGTAACCCAGTGCGTACTGCTTAAGGGAAATAGTTTATAGCACTCTGCAGTTACTGTTGTGTAAATGACAGATAAAAGGCAATTCTAATTCAATGTTTTTTTAAAAAAACCCACTTCTTTAGGTAAAAGCTATGGTACTCCAGTAGACTGGATGGACTCTACAACAGATGAAAGCAACTTATGGGAACGAATGATTGATTCTCCAAACACCTGGGTTGAAGATACGCTGCCACTCAGGATGCTGATGATGGCAAAAACGCCGAAATAGGATGATGCACCTTTTGGACGCTTCCTGTACGGCTTGCTGGCGTTTGGGTGGAAAGAAGAGCCAGGCAAAAACAGAGAGGAACTTGGGGTGGGGGGGTGCACATTGGCTGATATATTCATTTGTAATTTCATCAGAGGGCATATGTGTCTGCAATACAATTTTAAACTATTTTACTAAATGCTGCTTTGATAATGCATGTCAACTCCTTCCTGCCCTCAGGTACTGTTATTAAAAATTAAACTTTATTAAAGATGAATTAAAACTGTAAAATATATATATTTCAAATATTGTGTACTGTTGCCTTCTGTGGCTGCCTTGAATAGCATATGGGGGGAGGGGGGAAGTTGGCGATTTCACTAAATGAGCTAAATTTCAGCATGCATTTACTGTCTTCCACTGGCCCACAGTCCCCAAAGTGAACATGTGAATGCGCCTGCCAACGTGGTGCTATTGTGCGTAAAGCTGAATCTAATTGTTGCATGTATCCCACCTTCCTTTCAAAAACGGCCTTTTATTGTTCGAATTGGGAAAATCTGTACTTAGTGGTTGCAAACGTGGATGTTAATGGTAAGCATTGGTGTGGGATTCAATCTCTTGTGTATTAGGCTGGAACTAGACATTGCACCTGTGTTTCACTGAAGAACAGCCACCCCTGTGTCTTACTTCCCTCCCTCCTCTTAAGGCCTAATGACATGACAACATCTGGCAGAAAGAAGCATCTACACCAGTGGTGGCCAAACGTGGCCCTCCAGCTGTTTTGGGACTACAATTCCCACCATCCCTGATCACTGTTCCTGCTAGCTAGGGATGATGGGAGTTGTAGTCCCAAAACAGGTGAAGGGCCAAGTTTGGCCATGCCTGATCTAAACTATTGGCCTCTGCTGGTGAGGGTTGGGGCAACTTCACGGCTGAATGTCTTCAAGAATTGAGCATTCCTAAACATGACAGGGGGAAAAGGAGAAGGAAGCTTGGGACTGAGTGGTGGGGTAGGGCAGCCCTACCTCTGCTATAAAAGTGTAGTTACAGCTTCTGTTGTTTCCACATTGTAATGGTTCTAGGGGTTGCTCGTGCGTAAGCCGGTGCAAACACCTGGCTGGGTTGCCTGAGTGAACCTTTTCTGTCCGGACAGCCACTCACCCGTGGCTGTCTCAATCGCTGGCAGAATCCGTCAGTGGGAGTTTCTTAAACTTCTTCCAGCAAAGAAGCTCTTTGACGCCTAGTCTCTTCCTACTCTCTCTGCACGAAAGCCTTCTGCGCAAGGAGGGCGTAGGCAGCGGAGGACCCCTACTCTCCCCGCTGGTCCCCGGCAAGGAGTCATGGGACCGCCTCGCCGCTTCCCCCATCTGCCCCCCTTCTCCACTGGTGCTACGCTGATTCTCTTCGCCAGAAGATGGGCTGCCTCTCCCAATCCTGGGACGCTCTCCGGAATCCCTCTGGATTTTGCTCTCTCCCTCCGGCACTGATGGCAGTTCCCTGACACACGTTGCGCAAGTCATTAGAACTGGAGCGCTCTAAATACAGTACCTGAAAAGATGGAAGACTTTTACAGACTGTTCAACTTACTAACAACCTTGAAATTGCAGATTCTCTTCTTCCCCCTCGCCCTTTTCTGTAAGCAAGACCCTGTTCACATCGTTCAAACATGGCTCATCACCACTCTCATCGTTTTACTAGCTTTTACTATTGGTGAAGCTAAAGTGAGACTTCAAACAAACAAACACACACTCGATTGCAAAATGTGCTGCTGGCTTTTTCAGTGCGTCAGGGCGTTTAAAACGTTCTCTAGTGCCACCATTTGGGCAAAGCAGGAAGCGATACCTAAAATAGGAGAAAACACTTTTATACATTGTAATTGAATGTTGCAAGATTTGGAACTTGATTTGTTCACGGTTTCTAAACTCAAAAAGTCTGTTAGAAGCTATGTATATGCTCAGATAAGCAAGTGTTGAAATTGTGAGAGAGACAAAGTGTGCTGCATTTGCTCTTTTTGCCTTTTTTTTTGGTGGTGCATTCACTTTGCAGTTATGTTCTGTTCTTGCACTTTCAGTTATGCTTTGATATATCTGGTTCAGCCTGATAGAGGTTCATTAAACACCTGAGCGTACCTGAACTTACTTTCTGGTTCACCACAGAACACAGAGCCAGCGTGGTGTAGTGGTTAAGAGCGGTAGACTCGTAATCTGGTGAACCGGGTTCGATTCCCCGCTCCTCCACATGCAGCTGCTGGGTGACCTTGGGCCAGTCACACTTCTCTGAAGTCTCTCAGCCCCACTCACCTCACAGAGTGTTTGTTGTGGGGGAGGAAGGGGAAGGAGAATGTTAGCCGCTTTGAGACTCCTTCGGGTAGTGATAAAGCGGGATATCAAATCCAAACTCCTCTTCTTCTTCTAAGCATGAGTGTGTACTACCTTTCCATGGCTACTGGTCTGTTGTGCAGCTGCTGGTGGGAAGAGTTATCTGGCCTAATAATGTGGAATGGAAGAGAAAGCTGAATAACTTGATGTCAGAAACTGCAAGAGAACTTGGAGTAAACATAGCTAGGAAAGTACTGATAGCCCCATTATACAAGCTCGTCTTGCCCATATTCTGATTCTTTTCCTCACTGGCAAGTTACTGCTTTTTAAAAACAAAAAACAAAAAAGCAAGCAAACAAACAAACCACAGCCTGGTTTTTAAGAACATAGGTACCTTTTATTTCTTCCTCATTTGATTCTCAGGGACATGATATTATTTCAGAGTTGGCAGTAATAGTGGTAAGCTGCTGGTCATTTTCAGGCTTCCTTTGGGAGGGAAAGGAAGGAGACACCTATCGCAGAGGGTCACAGCCAAGGAACGTGCTTTCCAGAGCTTGTTAAGCTTCCAGGATGCATTCTTTCTTGTTTGGCCTCGCTCTACACTTGGCAAGGAGTCCTGCTTCAATCCTATTGCCATGGAGATGCAAACTCAACAAGGCTGTCAGACCAAGATAGTAAAAGAATAAAGGCCTGGTAAGGAAACATTTTATGGCTCTTTGATTAACTTCTTTTAAAAAAATAAATATTTATAAACGCTATTTTAAAATGGCAAAACCAGTTATGTATGAGTATAAAAGAAACAGGATGACGCCAAGATCTGTTGAAATTAAATTGGATGACCTTTTCTGAATGTTGTAACAACAACTGGAAGTATTCTGATGTACAAATTTGTTTTTATTATAAGAGCACTGAACTTATTGCAACTTATTTTATAGGTTGTAATCTTGTGCACTCCTGTTTACCTAGGAGTAAGCTCCATTGAACTCAATGGGGCTTACTTCTGAGTAGATATGTACAGAATTGTGCAGTTAAGAGAGTAAGAAAACCTTCATAGTCAGATCTTTATTTTCTCTCAGGCTAGATCCTTCTTTAATCCCTCAATTCAACCCATTCCAGCTTCAGGGATCTGATACCACTCTGGTGTTGTGGGAGTATGTTCCCAAAACAGAGTCCCTTTGACCATTTTTAGGAAAGAGTAGTATGTTCATTAGTCATGCTTTGCCTTTTAACCATTACATTGTTTAGCCTTGAAACATTATTCAATACTTACTCAGAGGCTCTGCTGATTAACAAACAAGCATAGACAGAGCTGTGATAAGAACAACACACTCCCCCATCCAATATAATATTTATGAATTGTGCTAATTGGACAGCATACATATCTGCTCCCAGAATGCATGTGATTACAAATTGGAATTCTAGCAAGCTTTGGGATTTGTCATGAGACTACAGTGTAGGTTAAATAATTGTTATTGGGAGAGAAAAAGAGCCACATAATTCAATTTTTATGTAGTACCTCCCTTCTCTCTCTATTCTTTTAATTCCCAGTTCAAACCATATCCCTTCCATAAAGTGTTTTTGGTCTTAACGCTTTAACCATCAACATAGCTAAAATTAAAAACAAGTACATTCAATTGTGCTAGATCCCAGTACCCATCCTAAAGCTGTCCAAGTATAAAGAGTCACATATATGAATGCCTTTATAATAAATGATAATCTGAGGCATTCCCCACTTGCCCAAGCAGTGAGAACTAGTAGGAACAGCATTATCAGGGCTTATCTTCCTTTGGGGAAGAGATAACTGGAAGCCAATGCCACATTGTAGTATTTGGTTTACTTGCAGATATACACAAGTAGAGCATAAGTGGAAGAGTGTAGACCAGGGGTAGTCAACCTTTTTATGCCTACCACCCACTAATGCATCTTTCTTGATGGTAAAATTTTCTTCCCACCCACCAGTACTCGATGGAAGGAGGATTCAGCTTGTGCTGTAGAACCCCCTACTGCCCAGCTAGAATCCTGAAACTGGGCCGTAGGGACCAGGTTGACAACGCCTGGTGTAGACAATACTGAGCTAGGGGGACCAATGGTATGACTTGGAATAAGGCAGCTTCCTATGTTCTTGTGATGAAGGCAAACAGTATACACCTTAAAAAAATTCCTTCCAGTAGCACCTTAGAGACCAACTAAGTTTGTTCTGGGTATAAGCTTTCGTGTGCATGCACACTTCTTCAGATACAAATTCTGAATTGAAGAATCTGAAAAAGTGTGCATGCACACGAAAGCTTATACCCAGAACAAACTTAGTTGGTATCTAAGGTGCTACTGGACATTTTATTTATTTTGACTGCGTCAAACCAACATGGTTACCTACCTGAATCTTGTACAGTGGTACCTCGGGTTAAGTACTTAATTCGTTCCAGAGGTCCATTCTTAACCTGACACTGTTCTTAACCTGAAGCACCACTTTAGCTAATGGGGCCTCCTGCTGCCACTGTGCCGCCGGAGCACGATTTCTGTTCTCATCCTGAAGCAAAGTTCTTAACCCAAGGTACTATTTCTGGGTTAACAGAGTCTGTAACCTGAAGCGTATGTAACCCGAGGTACCACTGTACACACATTGCTACCAGGGAGCTTTCCGAAAAGAGGCACACTGCTCCACAAGATACAGCCTGCTAGATTGAGCCAAAGGCCCATATATCCAGCATCCTATTTTCACAAAGGTCAAGTAGGACTTGAGCACAACAGCACTCTCACATAACTCGATCATTTATGAACAGGTCTTAATACCAATCCTTGGGAGGACTCCACTTTCAACATCCCTCCCATTGGGGGAACCATTTATTCCCACTCTATGCTTCTTGTTTTTTTAAAAACCTTCTGCCTCACATCAATTTTTTTTTATTTTGTTATGGCCTCTCTCTCACAGGCACCTCTCCAAATTCTGGGTGGTGGTTATTTTTTCTTTCCAAAGAGATCTGCATCAACAAACCCATCTTTTAACAATGAACTCCTGTAAAAAGAAGTCCACTACACCATTAAGGGCTGTTAACATTCTTTTGTCAAACCCCACCCAAATGGAAATCAGGCTTTGCTTTTAAAAGAACCACCTATACAGTAATCAGGTGGCAATCTAGCAACAATATTATTGTGGATTGCTGAACTAGGCTTCCCCCCCTTTTCTTAGGTAGCTAGTGTTCATTATCCTTAAATAAAATATTCAGCTTAAAATAGTGGGTCATGTGTTGTTGTAGCTGGGGCTCTATGAGTGAATCACTAGGCTGCTGCTGAAATACTTCTATAGTAACTTTAGTACAGGGTTATATGAAACAATGTATAGAACTGTAGTATAGTTTTATCAGTGTATATGGCAAAGTATGAGCGTAATGCATTTATAGCCCAATCATATGCATATTTTTTAAAAAATAATTATCTCATCTTTCAACAACAAGGGTTTAGGGCATCTTACAACAACTCTAAAATACATTTTCCAATAAAATCTCAGCAGCAACACACGTAACAGAGAGCCGAAAGAAACAGGTGCCATCAGCACCAGAAACTGTTAGGGTAGAAGAATAATCAAGGCAGTGTACACACACCATACATGGCTCCCCCCAAAGAAACCTGGGAATTTTTGTTTACTTTTCACAGAGTTACAGTTCCCAGCACCATTTATAAAAACTACAGTTCCCAACATTATTTGGAGTAAACCACATTCTTTAAATATATGGTGTGCATGCAGCCAGTGATGAGCACTGAATGGTGGAACAGGAATGCCTTCAGTGCTCATCTTAATGCCCAGACATAAGGATCCAGTTGGGCTTCCAAAGGGAAGGAGAATTGCGTAGCTGTGTTGCTGCTACCAGGAAGACCATTGACTTCAATGGCCCTATCTAAGCCTAACTCAGGAAAAGGGGAGAATTAAGCTAAGAGCCACTTTAGATTTAACAGGGAATACATCTTTTTTTGGCGCGCGGGGGCAGTGGCGTAGCGTGGGGGGTGCAGGGGGGGCCGGCCGCTCCGGGCGCAACATCTGGGGGGGGGGCGCTCGCACTCGCAGCTCTCTAAAATCCACGGGTTAGGGGGCGCAAATTACTTGCCTTGCCCCGGGTGCTGACAACCCACGCTACGCCACTGCGCAGGGGGTGGGGTGGAATTAAATAAGAGGTGAAGCTCTCATACTGTTTATCTTTGATTAGGAAACTAAGCACCGATTTAGTGTGGCGGCTTTCGTTCCCGGCCAGGCTGGTGTGTTGCATCAATTCCCTGCTCCCTTGCAGATCTGCGTTCCCCACCTGCAGTGCAGAAGGAATGCAACAAGGTCAGGAGACCCCTGCAAAGCGCGCTGGTTCTGGAAAGCCCAGCAGTTCTTGGCTTATGACCTCACGGGATTCTTGGAATGTTTGGACCAACTGCCTTTTGGGCCAGCAGCAGAAGTTTTGAATGCTAACTGAGGGGGGAGCGCTGCACAACTCTGCAGCATTGAGAAGAGGCAGCAGTTCCTCAACATGCCTCAGGATGGGAAGAGTCCAGCAATGGCCTTTCCCAAGGTACCAAAGGAGGTAGAAGAAGATGATGATGATGTAGACTGGAGCATGGGCGACCCCTTTGAGACCTTGGAGAAACTCCAGGGTCTCTCCGACGGGGAGAAGGGGGAGAAGGCCATGCTCCGCTCACGGCTCCAGGAGCAGTCCCAGCTGATCTGCATCCTCAAGAAGCGAGCGGACGAGCAGCTCTTGCGCTGCAAGGCCCTGGAGGAGATCAACATGGACCTGGAGGAACAGAGGATGGCGGATGCTATGCGGCTGGAGAACCAGACGCGGCGCGTGCAGCAGCTGGAAGAGCGCTTCATGGATCTGGCTGCTAACCACGAGGACATGATCCACTTCAAGGACGAGCACAAGAGGCAGAACCTGCAGCTGAGGGAAGAGAACCACCGATTGCGCGTGGAGAACCAGAACCTCTTCTGCCAGGCTTTAGAAGAGAAGGAGGCTGAGGTGGCCCAGCTCACTTCTGAGCTTAAGAAACTCTTGGATGAAACGAAGTCCTTAAAGGAACGTTACGAACAGGGCAGCCGCCAAGCCCAAGAGCGAGAGAAGGAACTTTTGGAAGCCCACCAGCAGGAAGCCAAATCTAAGGCCGAGGAAATCAAGACGCTGAGAAGCCGGCTGGGTATCCTGGAGGAGAAACACAGCCACGTCACGGAGGAACTGCAGCAAGCGGAGAAGAAGCTAAGAGAGGTGGACTGCACCTTGCAAGCCAAGGTGGAGAAGCTGACCAAGGAGAAGGAGGAGCTGCTAAGCCTGGCGATGGACAGAGGCAAGGTGCTGCAGGACAAGCAAAGGGAGATTGCGGAGTTGGAGAAGAAGGCGGAAGAGATGGAGAAAGCCAAGCAGGCGGCGGAGCTGCGCTTTGAGACGGAGGCTGTAGCAGTGGACTGCAACCTCCGGGTGCGAGACCTGCGGAGGCGGCTGGATGGCACCCAGCAAGCCTACACTGAGCTCCGGATGCATTTTGAAGCGTACAAGAAGCACAGCACAGAGTTGCTTACGAAAGAGAAAGAATTAAATACCAAACTCCGGCATTTCATAGCGTAAGCCTTTGCTGTCAGCTTTGCTCCTAACAGACCTACAGCCTTTGAGAAAATAAAATAATCTTTTACCAGATCATTTCCCCCCTATTGTAGATACCAGTTTTAAGATAATTTTGTTTAGAGTAGGAAGGCGACCATTCTTACGTTGCTGAGATTGAGATATGTATTTTTTGGATGTATTTTTTTCCAGTCGCCATGGCAAAAAGAAGCGACTAATAAATATAAGAATTAATAAAAACAATAATTGCAGTGGTATCAATTGGGCATACTACTGGATGGAACTGGTAAGGACCAAGAAGCAAATGATTACAAGCAACAGGTATATAAATATAAATTGGTAATTGAGCTTTTTTGTTTTGTTGAGTTGTGTTTTTTTTTGTCAAAGTTGTAGTTGAGGTTATTCTTTTTTTTTTTGCAAAAAAAATAATAAATGAAGTTTTTAAGTTATTTTTAAGGAAATTTGCCAAAATCTAGACTTCGGATATGGGCTGCCATACATCTGGATTGTACCTGACATTCAGCGGTTATTATCCTGCCCCCCCAATCTGGACACTGTTTTCCGGCAATGCCTGGAAAATTCTGGACGTTTGGCAGCCCTATAAATAGTAGTAGTAGCAATAACAGTAATACTAGAAGAATAGGATGTCTCTTTTTTTCATGGGAGAAATGCCACCTAGAGCTCCTTGAAAGGAAATGTTGCATGTAGAAATGCAATAAATAAATGAACAAACTGAGTCCCGCTGGGGGTGGGGAAGGAGGGGTACAAATATATATATATATATATATATATATATATATATATATATATGTTGTTGTTTTTGTTGTTGTTATTATTATTAGACTTTATATGCCGCCCTATACAGCGAGGTATAGGATAATAATAATAATAATAATAACAACAACAACAACAACAATGGCTAAATACAAGCGAGCATAAACAAGGCCCGTCATTTCCAAGACCCAGCCCTGTGCAGATTCCCTTCGCCTTTAAAGCTGCCATTCTGAGGTAAACGGGGGGGGGGGGCGAGGAGGAAGGCACCGCCTCCGACATTTTCTGTCCCTCGAGGGAGCGCCTTCGAGCCAGTGCGCAGGCGCCAGCTGCCCGGGCCCGCCTTCTCCGCCATTAACGGCCCGGCGGAGTCGCGAGGCGGGGTCGCTTCCTTATCTTCCCTCAGAGGCGCGGAAGGCGAGCGGGGGAAGAAGTAGCCGCGCTTTCCCGCTGAGGCGAAAACGCAGCAGCCCAGGCGGGCCCAGCCGGAGCTGATTCAGGGAGGGCTGGGACCGAGGCGGCGGCGGCGGTTGCGGCGGTAGCTCGGGCCTGCCCGCCCGCCGCCGCCATTATGCGCCACAGCCTGGCCCAGCTGCTGGCCAGTTCGTCGGCCTGCCCATCCCCGAGCAAAGGGCCTCCTCCCGCCAGGAGCGGCAGCCGGGCAGAGGCGGGCGACGAAGCCGCGCCGCCGCGCCGCGAGGACAGCGACGATTCCTCTTCCCTCGAGGAGGCGGGTGGCGCCGAGCTGCTCTTCCCGGCGGGCCTGGAGCTGGAGCTGGACGACTGGCTGGAGGCGGCGGTGGTGGCGACCGAGAACCGGCCGAGCTGGTTGGCGAGCCCGGAGCGGGCCTGCGCGGAGACTGAGGAGGAGGAGGAGCAGCAACCGAAGCAGCAGCAGCAGCAGAGGCCGCAGCAGCAGCAGGGCCGTCGCCCCGCGCGGCCAGCGGGGAGCAGCCGCCTGAAGGCCGCGGCCGCGGCTCGCCTGAACCGCCAGCGGAAGAAGCAGTACGTGATGGGCCTGGAGAGCCGCCTGCAAGGCCTGGCGGCCGAGAACCGCGGCCTCCGCGACCGCAACCGCGGCCTGTGCCGCCGCCTGCGCGACCTGGAGAGGGAGACCAGCTACCTGCGCGCCGTGCTGGCCAACCAGAGCGCCCTGGGGAGGCTCCTTAGCCGCTTGGCCGGCGACGGCAGAGTGGGGCTCCGCATCAGCAGCAGCGGCCTGGTCGAGGACGGGGCGGCAGCGGCGGCCGTGCTGGAGGCCAGGCCGGCCTACGAGGCCAGCGGCGACCACGACTACGCCCTGCCGGTGGTGCCCGAGGGAGGCGAGCGCAAGAGGGCGGCTTCCCCCAGCGCCGGCGGCATCTGCCTGCACGTGGATCGCGACCAGGTTTCGGTGGAGTTCTGCTCGGCTTGCGCCCGGCGGGCGGCGGTGGGCTCTGCTTTGGGGGCGGCGGCCGCCTCGCCTCCCTCCACCGCCGACTCCTACTCCTACTCTGCCCTCGCCTCCAAAATGTAGGGTCAAGTATTCCGCTTCTTCTTCGCTCCTAACTACGCAGAACATAACATTTTTTTTGTCTCGGGGTGCCTGCCCGCGATCGCCCAGGGGGTGTGTGCTTTATAGTGGAGGAGGCAGTCAGAGGACAGAGCGGAAGAGAGAGGGAGGAAAGCAAGCCGCAGCAAGCAGACATAAACGCGCAGCGCACAAACGGGGGGTATAGTCAGAAAACTGGCATGTTCCTTCCTTCCCTTCCGTAGTTAAAAAAAAAAAAAAGCGCAGACCTTCGCGTGCGTGTGAACAGGACGGATCGATGCCGGGGTGCCTGTTTGGCCGTGTTGTAAACAGAGGACCCGTTTTTAAGGCACACAATGGTCAGGACATCTCTCACAATGGCACGCAGATGGCACAGTTCGAGACTGCCAGGTGGTTTTGTTAAAAAAAAAAAAAAAGACAAAAAATGATTGCCTGAAATGGCGGCACCTGGTGTTGGTTGCCAGTAAAAATAATGATCTGTCTGGCAGATAAAAATCTAGCCTGCATTTCTGGGAATTGTAAACGTTGACCTCCTCACTGGACAGACTTAAGAGCAGAATAGTAATACCGTGCAGCAGGTAGTTTAAAACATGCATGTGAAATAATATCGCATCTGTTATACATTACTATTAAACTTCTCTGACAGTTTCTCTTTTAGGTGGTTGCCCTGCCAGGCTCCGTTGTGTAGGGGTTAAAAGAACAGTCGCTTTCCACCTCGCAACCTGGTAAGGATCCCTATATTCCCATAATGTGGTATCAGACAACTTTGCATTGATGCTTACTCTGGGGTTTCTTATTACTTGGTCTGGACCAGTCTTTAGAAGAGTTCAGAAGCCCTGGAGACATTTTGTAGAATCAGTTGATCCTGATCGAGCAACTTGCAATTTAATGGTTAGTCAAGCTGCATTGCCTTTTCCAGTCATTCATTCATTATTTTTGGAAAGGCTTTATCAGGACAGATGTTATTTTATGCAGAGTTTTTACAGAGTAGGTGAAGTTTTCAAAAACAGGTGCTGCTTAAATGTATGTTTGGCCATACATTTGAATGTGGAGAAAGGGGGATGAAAACCAGTCTACTAATTAAGATGGTGAAGATGAACCTTTTAAGGTACAAATAAGCCCCATATATTCATCTTTGATGTTGCATTTCACCAGTGAAATAAGGCTCTAACTCAGCCTTTCCCAACCTTGGGTTCCCACTTGTTGTTGGACTGCAACTCCCATCTTCCATAGCCAGCAGGGGCAGCAGATAGGGATGATGGGAGTGGTAGTCCAACATCTGGGAACTCAAGGTTGAGAAAGGCTGCTTCTTACTATTGCATCTATGCTTAAACTCCCAAACTCCTCACTATTATCTTCCCATGTTGGCTAGGGGTAGGACATGTCCAAATAAAAGTACCAAGATCCTGACATAGTTGGGTACTTTATAGCTTACTAATTAAGAATGTAAATGAGAACAGTAATTTTGCAAGCAGGAGTGCTCAACCATACTGACCCTTTGCACTGTTACGTACAGTTTGAAGACTGCACTGCATGAATATTACTAAACACTTATTTATTCCAAAAAATTAAGTCTTCTATCACAGCCCAGTGGAATTAGTTTTCATGATTAAGGCACGTACAGGTCTCTTAAATTGTTGTAGCAAAATGAAATTGGCATATCAATCTGATGTGTTCCTAAGGAGAGAAAAAATAGGTGAACAAATGTTCATCTTCATAGTGTTCCTGCAACTGTCCATGTCTAGGGTTGAGGAAAAGTTTTTGTTGTCAAACACCTTCAACTTTTTCTGTTGTATTAAAATGGTTAATACTTTAATTTCTGTAAATTGGGGAAATAAGGGGTGTGAAAATGTAAAGTGGGGTTCCACAAAGAATGTTAAATTTGGAAAAGGTATGCCTCCTAAAGGAGGCTTCTCCATATTATTTTTGTTCTCTTGGTATTTGTGTGGAATACTTCCTGTTAAACACATAATCGGTTATCAGAATCAGGAGTTAATTTGAGTACAAGGAGATACGATTCTTTGTGAAACCTCACTGTTTAATGAAGTATATGTGTATTTAGCATCCTTGTTTTTCTTTATGCTGAAGTGGATACAGCTGTCATGGGGCAGAAGAGACGGGACCAGCTGCTGGCACACTTCCTGCTTTATTTTAAAAGGTAGTATGATTAAAAAGGGGGAAAGGTAACAGGGCTTTTGCAGCATTTTACTTTAAAACAACACTGCAAAATTATGTGAATGTTTTGAATAATACAGTCTATCAAGAAAATGAGTATAATACTAATGTGAAAAGTAACGGTGTGAAAAAGCACTTGTTCTCCTACATCAATTTCCTCCTTATTCTCAGTCAGTTGTCTAAATTATTTGAAGTACATCCTTTCGGCATAGCAGAGACCATGAGCCTCGCCTGAACTATAAATTCATTTATATGGCTGTTCATGTTTTGGGTTATATTTGTAGTGCAGGTGTATTTCTTATCTGCCTATCTCTGAACTATACAAAGTGGCTGGCATCCCTTTTCTGGGGGAAATTGCAGCCCAACACGGGACAAATCTATATACTGGTACATATCTTGGGTTACTTCCCATATACCAGTTGCTGTAAATGAGTGCAATCTTGGAAAGTCCTCTAGCTATTCATAACCCATGCTTGATGGCATGGGAGCATAACACCTGAAATTGTATACTAATCAATTTTAAATTATACTCTTATTCAGCGTTCTGTGTTTATAATGGAAGCAGTACATTATATACAGTCCCATTAATGCTCCTTATGACCTAGTGCTGTTGTTTTTCAAAAGCTAGGGTCAACATCCCCTCCTTTTTGTTGCTAGTACCTTTCCAGTTGACAGGCCACAATTGGCTGTCACTGTGCTGCATAGTTTCTGAAGTTGATGCATTTTTACAATTGCTTTTCACAATAGACATTTTTGTTAATGTGGTATTTCTGTGAAAGCAGACATTCTCTCTTTTAATTTTGTATTATTGAAATACTTTGTTAGATAAAAAACATTCTGGGTAGTTGATCCACCTTGTGTGTCATTGCCCCTTGAAGAATAAGCTGTTGCATCTGTATACAAAGGGAGTGGCTGCTTGTTTTTCAACAAGGCAAATGACACACTTGCTTAGCAAAAATCTCAAAAATATGACTGCAGGGATTTTAGTGCCTATTGAAGCATGTTGAAGCCAAATAAAATTGCAAACCTTTTTTTCTTGCTAATCGGTTGAGTATTGTTGAATATTTTTTTGAAATTGAAGCCTTGAATAATAGTACTTGAAATATGTGTGAATGTTTCTGTGTAACTAGTTGTGTCATACCTATGAGAACACAGTGTCCTAATAAAAAAAATGTGTTGATCTTCCAGTTACAGGCTCAAAGGATTTTTTTTAATCTTATGTTATAAAATTTTAATTTCATTGAATGCCTTTTTAAATGTTGACTGGTGTGACATAGTTGGAAAATATTTGGTGTGATATCAAAGCAGCATTGTGGTTTATGCAGCTCATTTCTTGCTGTAGTTGGGGTTGGATTAATGCTGCTGTTCAGAGCATTTTCTATATATGACCAGTGATACACTGGCTATGTTAAGAGTTGCTGATTTAGGGTTATTAACCAGAGTTTGCAGTAATGTAGAAAATCACTTACCATGTATTTTATTCACATCCTCTTGCTCAGGTCATTAAGAGCTCATATTACATTTAGCTCCGCACATATAAGATAATTGTGTCCAAAAAGCATCCTCACTTTGTGCTTTCCAAGAGTCTTTTAAATACTTATGTCAGCAAACCTACGCAGTTCTTTAAAATATCCCTTGAGTAGCCAGACACTTTCATGATTGCTTTAAAATATTTTAATGTTGTGACGACCCTGATGTTTCGCAGTAGGGTGTTATGTACTTTCATAAACAAATAAGTATAATAATGTATAGTAAAATACAGTCAAAACCACCTGTTTTACCATTATGTGTGTGCGAACAATAATAGATTAGGAAAGCATTAGTAACATTTGAACAGGAAAAAGTAAGCTGCTTTAGATTGCTTACTGTTTGCTATTCAGCACTTAAGGCTATTTTTACGTTAATGTTGGCTGTTAAAAAATTATGCATTGCTGTGCTGGGAACATGTTACGATTGCACTGGGAGCTGGTTAACCAGCTTTTGCTGGCTGTCCTCTTTTTCCAAGAATAAATTATTGAGAGCAAGTCGGTGATAAAATAATTTTGTTTGCAACAAGACTAGTGTAAGGCCCAATTGGTGCTCTGCCATAAAGTTCAATAGGCTCATCTACTCATCCACCTTTTCTCCAAGGAGCTATTGGTGGCATAAGCACAACATCCTCAAGTTTTCTGTTTAGAGTATGTTCTTTAATGTGGACTGGTGAGGGCCTGAACAGACTTTGCTCCAGCCATCTCCCTCCTAGATATCAGTGGCTCCTATCTACGAATTAACTTTCCAGACAGCAATAGAGCATCCTCCTATTCATTACCATTATAGAATGTATTTATATATCTATATCTACATATGTGATATATATATATATATATCACACTCTGGAAACATAGTTGCCATTCTACGTCCAGCTTAAAGCAAAACAGCAGTGATTGGGTCTGTAAACACCTTGAGTTTAAGACTGTTTTTAAATATATTCTTGGATACTGTATAACTAAATTTTTAAGACTGCTGAAGGAAAGTACTGAAATCTTAATAATTCCCCTTGTCATGAGGGGAAGTGTTAAAATGATTATCTGGCATGACCCTTATTATAAAAAGTAATAATTTCACCATTAGTGGTACCTTCAGTTAGAGCCTTCTGGCCAGATAGTTGTGACCTAGTGAGTTGCACAGATGTTACATGCACCTGAGTCAGAAAATGTTGTCACCTTGTTTGGAATGTTGAATGAATAAAGCACTTAAACAACTAGGTATTGCTTAAATGATAAATTACAATTCAGCCTAATGTTGTGCTGAATCAGTTTATGGGACACAGGAAAGTGACTTACACTGACTGAGGCCTTTGGTCCATCTCGCTAAGGATTGTCAACATTGCCAGACAGGGTTTCAGACCTGGATTGTTCACATTCCTTCATTGAGATGCTGAAAAGTGAAGCTAGGAATTCTTGCATGCAAAGCTGATTTTCCAAGAAGGAAATACAGTGGACCCTCGGGTTATGTTACCTTTGGGTAACGTAAACTTCGGGTTGCAAACGCATCAGACCTGGAAGTGGGTTTGCTGCTTGCACGTGCACAGATGCGGTCCTCGGTTATGAAATTTTTGGGATACAGCCGGGCCTCTGGAACCGATCCCGTTCATAACCGGAGGTACCATTGTACAGTGGTACCTCTGGATATGCACACCTCTGGTTGGGTACCCTTTGGGTTACGCACGCGGCAAACCTGTATTTTTCTGGTTTTTGTGTGCAATCAGAGGTACCAGTGTAGCTTAAACTTTATCTAGTAAAGTGGTACCTATGGTTACGAGCTCTGCTAACCCGGAAGTAGCTGCTCCTGGTTGCGAACTTTGCCCCAGGATGTGAACGGAGCAGGAGGCCCCATTAGCGAATGCGCGCCTCAGGATAAGAACGGTTTCAGCTTAAGAATGGACCTCCGGAATGAATTAAGTTCGTAACCAGAGGTACCACTGTATTACCAGTGGTTGACTTGTCTTAGTATCAGGTAGAAGCTGATAGGAAATAAGACTTCAAATACACCAGCTTTTGAACACTGTCATTCTTTTGTGGCCTGCACTATACCACCGTTGGGAAAATAAGGCCTTTTTTTAGTATCTCCCTTAAAAAATGTGATGTAAATGTGTGTGCATCTTAATACCGCAAATTAACCTTTCTTGTTTATTTTTTCTTTTAAACAGCTTAGTAGTATCGTGGGGGGAAATCATTATTCTGCACCCTGTAACTTCCTGGACAGATGGCATCAAAGTAATTGTGGAGAGCCATGTCTCACATTGGCATCCAACAAAATGAATACTGTTTCCATCTGCTACCATTTAACCCAAAATAGAAATCTTTTGTTTGACATTTTTGGACTGCATCAAAACATTTACTTGCAAAATGTTAGGTAAGGTTTAACTGGTTTTTAGTATCCAATTTGAAAAACAGTAGATAGGATGTATCTGTCTTGTTTCCAAAATTGCTAAAAGGTTTGTTGGGGACATACTCCATGTCAGTTAAAAAACAAAAGCAAACACCTTTACACTACTGAACATTTGTCCATTTAGACATAAATTATGAGAAGGAATGTTCAGGTTTGCTTCTTCAACCCGAGGTGGTTTACGCAAGGGTGTAAAGTTCAAATTCTTATATCTGATGATGCAAGGTTTAATTCCCACTTGTTTGGGGGGCTGGATTCTTGGATTACTTGAGCAGGGAAAAATCCCTGCCCAGCCAAGAGTTACCAGCATATTAAGATGAGTTTGCAACTCATCTGGAACCAGGGTGAGGACTGACACGTCATTTTATAGCTTAGATGCTGCTGCCATACATATACACATTCTCTGTCTCTCTGGGGCACATTCTCAAAGTTGATTATAAACCGTTTGAATATAATATATAACAATTTTGTAGTAGCATGGTCTACTCTATAAGAATGGAAAATGTGTTTAGTTTAAACAGAGGGGTGGTCCTTCTGCCTTGAGTAATGTGTTCAGATTGGTGTGTTCTGTGTTCTAGAAAATGATATTTAATTCCCATAACCCATGCTGTGATGAGAATCGAGAAAAATGTAGAAATCGAAATCTTTACCTTACACATTTTATTATGTTGAGAACTGTCTTGAATAAAAAATATTTTAGCAACACAGATTAAAACATTTAACTGGCAGCAGGAACAAACATGGGCCACTGCAAGTAGGAGGTCATAAATCCGACTTGCCGCAGGCCAAGCAGTTTTCCTTTTATTCTGGTGGCATCCATCATGGAAATTTTCCATATCTGCTATTCCTTAAGACAGCACAACAAGGAGGTGAGCAGGAGCTTGTTGTACACTAGGTGTTAAATGATGCACAATCAAGATCTCTTCCTTCCCTTCCAGAGGAATATGGCCAGGTAAGCAACCTGCAGGGCATTGAAGAGCTCTAGGGAATGTTGTTCTTCTTTATTTACTTAAGCGCCACCCAAGCTGGTTACAACAGTAAAACACGATACAGTATTTAAAACAACTTACAATCTCAAAAATGAAACCCCAGAGCTTTTCAATGCTCTGCAGGCTGCTGCTTTGTCAGCCACTCCTTGGAAAACCTTCCTGGAAGGTAGCCTTGATGCAATGTTCTCCTACCCGTTAATGGAAGCTACTCTTTCTTAAAAAAGCAAGACACACCAGCTGCTCACATCCATGGTATTACGTACGGTAGGATTCCCTGCATTGCAGGAGATTGGACTAGATGGTCCTCATGGTCCCTTCCAACTCCACAATTCTGTGAGCAAGAGGGAAGCCTCTGTCCAGCGTCACCACAAAGGTTTCTTCTAAGTATACTGGTCTCCATCACTTTCCACCTATCCCCCATACCAAAAAGAAAGAAAGAGGGAGGGAAAAAAGCACAGGCAAAAGTACTGGCCCTTCACCATTAGGTCCCGAGGCTTGCTCAATATGCTAAGAGCTACTTTAAAAAACAAAAACACTAGCAGGATGATTTACATAAAGAAAAACCAAATAAGTAATGATTGCATAAATTCAAATTTTATCTTTTATTTCTTCAGGGTCTTCTCCAGGCTGGGGCAACTGCAGCATTTTAATGTATATTTCATGACTTTTTGAGGTCAGGTATGCTCCAAATGCAATTTGAAGGATTGCAGCAAATTTCATCTTTTTGTAAACGGGTTTGCAAACCATCATCCAGTAGTGCAGCATGTTTTCTTTGCCTGGCATGGGAGTTGTTAAATACCTGGGGTGGGGTGGAAATAAGAATTAGCTTGACAATTGCAAACACTAGGCTACGGTTAAATTCAGCCTTTATTAAGAAAGTTATCTGGTGGAGCAGCAGTTTACAAGCTCTCTTTAGTCTCTTTGTCAGTTGTCTCAAGATTAGGCTTTCAAAATAGGTGCTAGCCCACTCTTACCAAATTGTATACTAGACACTGCATCTCTTTCTGTGTACTACCTCATAATTATACTAAAAGTGAAGCAAAAACTGAGCAAATTCTATATATGGACAAAGCATGTGTTAATTAAATGCAGCCACAACATGTGAAAGGGGACCAATTTACATGATGCCAGAAAAGGTACAAAAAGGTGTTCTACAGACTAATGGCTCTATATTGTTTCCAGAAAACACTTCATTAGGCACAAGCTAACCTTTTAGCAGTTTGAAAGCACTCCCGGGTGCAAGTAGATAAATGGGGACCGCTTACTAGCGGGAAGGTAAACGGCGTTTCCGTGTGTGGCTCTGGCTCGCCAGAGCAGCGATATCACGCTGGCCACATGACCCAGAAGTGTCTCCGGACAGTGCTGGCCCCCGGCCTCTTGAGTGAGATGGGCGCACAAGTCTGTCAAGACTGGCCCGTATGGGCAGGGATACCTTTACCTAATGATGCAGACTTTGTTACACCTATTTATTTTACAACCAGTTGTTGGTCCATTATTCAGATTTCCCTTTCGGGTGGTGTTCAGGAATGAAAGAGCAATAGCAAGTGCTTGTGCTTCAAGCAGATTAACCCAGACAATGGATGTCTGAAAAGAGTAATGGAGTGGAAGCTATACTTGGAAATCAGTTTAGGTAATCCTAGAAAACTGAACTTAGGTGTGGAAAAACAATGGGTGCATTTTAAACTGAAATTCCATTTTCGGGATTTCCCATGTAAGGGTGAACAGCTCATGGTCCCAACACTGGTAGCACCCCCCCTCCATCCCTTGCCATCAGTGCAATGGATTTTCCAAAACTGCACATGTAAAAGCTGAGTTTACATAGAAGATTAAAATCATACCTTGTTGCAAGAGCGGCATTCAAAGGCAGAGCTAGGAAAACGGGGTAGCACCAACCTATTACTCCTCCAATTAAACCACCTCTGATCCAGGCGCAAGTTGCACAATTTAGATCACCTGGAAAACGAAATAGACAGATAAGCGGGAAAACACTAAGTCTGACTTAAATTTGCAGACAAATAACATGAGAATTAAGTGATGTAGTGACAGCATCCCTATTGCAGGCTTACATCACTGCATCTTAAAATCTGCTTTCCTAATTTTGATTAGACTTTGTTAGGCTGATAAGCTGCTCAGATTTCAATAGCACCTGTCATAAAAGTATTGCTGCAAAATATTCCTGAGATTCCCTAAATATATGCCACAAGAGGGACCAAGGTGTGCCTTGAAAAGAGAAGCCAATGCATTGGGCGTTCTAGCACTATAGACTACTCTCCACCAAAATATGTACAGTGACATGATCCAGAATCATCACTTGCTAACTGGGCAAGATGGAAGGTTGAGTATTTGGAAGTAATTTTAACAGCATTATCCTGCAGTTTACACTCAAAGGGGACTAATAATCTTTTTGAATGCAAGAAGGCTTTCCATGTTGGATGCCAAAAACAATTATCTACATCTATATACTGAGTTTCTTTTGGGATGCTTCGGAAAAGTATAGAAACAACAGTAACACCAAATTGCAGGTAAGGCGCTGAAACACCACACTGTATTATTACTGTTTTAAAGAACTGGTACTCTTCCAGCTGTGAGGTCTTTCATACCATCAGTGGGTGGGGCACCCCCCACCTCACCTGCACCTTAAGCTCATTTTATTTTCTCAAGAAGAGAGTAATACAGTGAGCTAAAGGAACAAGTTTCCATAGCCCTACATATCTGGGGAGTATTGCAAATAGCCTCTTGTCTTGTGAGTAGGTAACCTTGTCCCAGTGTGGCTAATACATCCTTCCCAGCACAGACATTTCAAAGGTTACAGTTCGCTTTGAATGCAGATAACGTACCTTCCATTAAAGGCCGATTAATGAAACACTCATAAGTGACCACAGTTGTAATGAACGGTAAAACAGCCATGGGCAGAGCAGATACAATACGAGCTTGGGTTATATTCAGGACACGTCTAAACAAGCTATTTGCTACTAAGCCGCAGAGACTTCCATTGAAGGCAAGGAACATGGATCCACTTTGAAAAAAACTCCTGTGGAAGAAAAGAAAAAAACATCTCAACAATTGCTAATAGCTGTGCATGTACAAACATGGTGCATTAGGAGAGTTGTATCCTTGTGTGCTGTGCAAAGAAGCACATTTGTGAAACCAGACAAATACTGTATTCTTTGGGTATATCCCCCAGTGCTACCAGTATGCTGCTGTGTCCTATTAGAGCTGACAGATACAACCACTTGCAGTATTAAAAAGGGGCAGTGATTTTCACAGCTGCAACAAAATACTTAGGATTGCAATTCTACCTATTGAGCTATAAGCCCTCTTATTAATTGGAGAACTATTCCAAGTGTCCATTGGATTGCCAGATCTACGCTTAGAGTGAACAGTTGTCCAATACTCTGAGGCTCCGATAGAGGATGCAAGCATATGAGCAGCTATAGAAGGAGCAGCAGGAGGGACCATAGTAAATACATCACTTCAGCTTCTAAGGACAACCATAGTCACTGGCAAGAACCCTAGCAGATCCTTAAAACTGGTTTGAAGATTTTGCTGTTCTCTTGAAGAAATGTTTTACAAATGTTTTTACATTTCTAAATAGCAGAGGGTTTTATGTTTTATACATGATGGGGTCATATATAAAAAGCAACGTGTGGTCTTCAGTTATTTCAACTGACAATACTAAATACATTTTCTGAAGTCCTGGGACCTGTCTTTTAAGTTGAAGGATGCAATTAAAAGTTAAACTAAATAAAACACTGAAAGTGTCATTTCAGGTCACATTGGTTTCAACATCCAACATTGTCTTTAATGTTTATCTTGCTAATCCTGCTAGTCAGGTAAAATAGCATTCCCTATTTTTGTGAATAGAGGAAACCAGAGACTTGGCATAGGCTTCCATGTGGTATTTTGTATGTTATCACGTGGGCTCCATTCTTCACAAACTACTTGCACCATGTACAACAAGGTAAATTCTTCAATGCTTTGAAAATGGGAACAGAAAAAAACAACCCGAGTTTAAAATATTTTTTAAATTTGCGAAGACCACTCACTGATCTGCCGCTGAAAGCCTCCCAAACCTTTCTTTCAGGATTTCAGATATGTCTCTACTTGCACTATGAACTTTTTTTTCTGAAGTAGGTTCGATCAATTCTCCTGCCATCTTAGTTCCTGGAGCACTGGGAAAGAAAACGAAATGGTGCTGATTACAAAAATGAGCATGTATGTATGTACATCAGACACACCAGCAATATGATTGAAAGAAAAACATATTTAATGACCCAGGCATAATAGTTTGTGAAATTTACAGCCGAGAAGACAGCAGATGCCCACATTATGTCAACTCTTGGATTTTACTGCACAGTATAGTCCAAGAAACAGAATACCGTAATTTTCCGTGTATAAGACGAGCCCCCCCCCCCCAATTTTTTAAAGTGTAAAACCATGGGTCGTCTTATAAATGGAATGTAGCAATTAAATATAGAAAAAAATACTGTAACCATAGGGGTGGGGTCCACCGCTGGGCGTCTAGCCTGTCTGCCTCCTCCCATTCAGCCCGCCTTACAGCTGGTGGGGAGGAAGTGGATGGTCCATTTATTGCGCATGGAGCAAGCTGCCGCAGCTGCTTAACACACACAAAAACTCCCCAAAGACACCAAGCATAAATTCCCTTAGTCTGTGTATCCATGCATGTCCCCACTCCTTATATCAAATTAAAAATGGGAGAAGTCCATTGATCTAACATATTTGACATTGGCTTGGTTAGTAAGGTTGTTCCAGTTTAGTTTGATGGGATACAGTAAGTAATCTGGCACACAGTTCAGGGTTAGATCTGACCCACACAATAGAGTTGCTAGAGGGCATGTATGAAGTCCTCAATTGTATCCTGTTGCTTCCAGCTATACAGACAATCTCTGATTCGCACTGGGGTTATGTTCCAAGTCACTGAGCATGACAGTGTAGTGCACATAACCCCACTACACCTTCCACCTCCTTCCGGGTCACTACAATCTTTGCATATCACCTGCATGCACATAAATATGTTGTTGCCTGGACAAGCGAGTAACTCCAAAATTTTCCATCCCAGTTTCTAACACTATTTACACCCTGAGAGCCACATTTTCCAGGCAATGGGAACTGTTAAGAATTGAGCCAGTCTTCATACTTCTTTATTCCCTCCCTTTACATGCTCATGCATTGTGTCATTGTGCTGCTAAGAAAAATTCCTAAATTCACATTTCTTCTAAGAGACGTAATCAACCCTCCTGCCCTCAATTACATTTGGATATTTTCTTCGTATTTCATTAACAGTCACTGCTGTTAACTGCTATACATATTTGTTGCTGTCATCCATCTGTCTCGGGGATGAGCCTTTGGGGGTGTAGTCAAGCTGTTGGAAGGTTGCAGCACCTGCTGTGGCTGTAGAGACCGATATGGGAGAGACATGTTTTGTTGCCCCTGGGGCAGATTAAGGTGTCCAGTTGTGCTGCTGCAGTAATGCATCATGTCTCCCCCTTATCAGTCTCTTCAGCCACAACAGGCGCTGTAACGCCAACCTTTTGACTTCACCCCTGAAGGCGCACTCCTCCATTGTCTTCCAAGCCTGACAGATGCCAACAACACTACTTTAAAAATAATAAAAAATAACATACTATGCTCACTATATACTAATTTTCACTTACCACAAAGCAGCGGGAAAGCCGCACCCATAAATGATTGCAATTCTATACACGCCTGCAGGGACATAAGCTCCACGGGAATAAGACTCTAATTTTAAATAAAGGGAAACAGTCTCACCAGGGAGGCCCCACCGAGAGCCGCAGCTACCGGGGGCGGGTGACGTTGCCCCGGGGAAAGCCTCCAGTGGGGCGCCACTGAGGCTCCCAGCCTGTGCGTGTTTGTACGCAAATGCATGGGGTGTGTGTGTGCCAAGCTGGGTTATTGACTCGGGTGAAACAGAGCCTAGTTTCGCCCCTGCCCCTGCCCCAACCCCCAAACCTCAAACCCACCATACTCCATAGTCTCCCCACATTTGACGTCCATCGTGACCTTGAGCGCCGCTTCCCCCATGCAAACATACCCGCCGGGAAAAACTCACCTCGAGCCCTAGAGCTCTGCAAGCCGTTTAAAAACTTATTCCGCTGCCGCGGCGTCCGCCTCTGGTTTAAAAAAAAAAAGGCGACTCGGCTACAGCACTGGCCAGGCGCACGCCCTTCCCCTGGGGGCCGCCATCTTGGACGATCACGTGACGTCCCCCCAACGACCCTCGGCTGGGTTCCGATTGGCCCCTAGCCTGCTCGTGGAGCCGGGGGAGGGGTCTGCCTCCGGATTGGCCGAGCGGCCCGTCGTTCTTCACGCTGGTCAGGGAGGGGCTCCCCGCCCGCGTTGCTAAGGGACGGAGGGAGGGCGGGAGATGGAGGAGGAGCGGCGGCGGCGGGCGCGGTAACGGCCGCTCCATGGAAACGCGGCTGAGGCGGCGGCCGCGGCGGAAGAGGAGCAGCGAGCAGGCCGCCTCCCTCACAGAGGAGCCCTCGATGGGGGCGCAGCAGCCCGCGCGGCCATAAGGCGACCCAGGCGAAGGCGGCGGCGGCGAGGAGGGGCAGCAGGTGGGGCGAAGGCGGCCTCGGCGGGGTCCGGGTGGGAACCTGTGGCCGCCCGGCCAGGTAGCTCGCGCCAGTTACCTGAGGGGGTTGGCCGCCCGCCGCGAGGGCTGATGGGAGGCGGGAGCCGCGACGACGACGAGGGTGGGGGAGGGCACACAGGTTCCTCACTGGCTCTTATGAGGGGTGTGTGGGGAGGGTCACAGACAGGAGTGTGCGTGTGTGCGTGTGTGTGTTCCTGCATGTGTTGACCCCCCCCCCCAATCATCACAAGCCATCCCACGAGGCCCTGGAGTCCAGCAACATGTAGGGTTTTTTTTTTTTACTCAGGATCCCCATTGTGGCTCTTATGGGGTCACTCAGAGCACCCCATGCCAGACAGGAGTGTGTGTCTGAATATGTATAGAAGATTACCCCCATCACAACCCTTCACATGAGTCTCTGGAGTCCGAATACACACACACACCCCTACACACCTGAGTGTCTTCATCCCCCATATATATATATATATATATATACAGTATGGGGGACAATGACTCTCAGGTTGCCCAGTATGGCTCTCATTTGCAAAGCTAAGCAGGGCCTGAGATGGTTGGATGGAGGATGGTGTGTTGAGATCCCTGCGTGGCACGGGGTTGGACCGGATGACCCTTGGGGTCCCTTTCCAACTCTACAAATTCTATGATTGCAAGTGGGTGTCTTGGTCACACAGGGCAGCCCTTGCTGGACAGATTTGTGTGAATTGCGGTGTGTGGAGGAGGTGGGGCTTCCCACATTCCAGCAGCCCCATGTTTGCTCCTGTCAGGCAAGGGGGTGCGTCTTGCTCGTGGGACCACCCCAGCTCTCCCCACCACATCACAAGCCTCCCTCCCTTGCTGGCCCTTTACCCGTCACTCCTATCCCAAGCACCTGCGTTAAAAAAAGCAACCCAATATTTCCCACCATCACGTAACATCCTCTGGTTGCCCCCACCCCATTAGCCCACCTTACAACAAAATCATCTCCCTTTTTATTTATTTATTCCCTTCCCCACAAATTTTCTCTGTGTCATTGGGGTCTTTCCCGCTGGTGCTGTCAGGGGAGGACTTCAGGACAGATGTCCAGCCCCTTCCCCTTAGTGAATGAGGGGAGGGGAGCAAACATAGCAGGGCTGGCTTAACTAATGCATCTTGAAAGTTGTACATACCACTATGTAAATATGGTTGGTTGAGGCTATTCAGTCTAGAGTCAAAGGTTAACTAACTGCCCCTGTGGAATTGTCTTCTCTTCTCCTCAGTTTCTGGCCACTTCACATTGGTCTCTTCCCCCACCCCCAAAAAACTTGCATCAGGCCCTGCCTCTGTTTTCTGCTTGCTCCACTCTCTGCAACCATTAGTACGCTAACTAGTCTGCTTTGTAAAGTGATCACCAGCCCCAGCAGCAGTTACTGACCCTGCTCACATCATTTATCTCCTAGAACCACCCCACACATGGTGAATCTTGCCTAGCCACTGGTCCAGTGTTAGAAACAGAGATATGAAAGCTAAATGACATCTTAAACACCTTAAACCCAGGTTATGGGTGCCGCAACACTTTTTATATAAAAATATATATAGGCACACTTTTTATATAAAAATACAAAGCTGAAAATGAATGAACTGCACCTAAAATCTTATATTCATTTTTCACATCGTCTAGTCCTCATCTGATGACTGCAAAAAACAAACAGAGCCATACTTCCCCTGCCTGGTCCTCTAATATTCTTATGAGGGTCCCTTCTCCAGTCTTCAGAGAGTGGCTGGAAGTGGGGGAGGCAGAAAAAGGGCCTCCTTTTCTTCCAGCAGTGGCAGTTTTAATCTGAAATCTTAGGTGCAGTACTGCGCCCAGAGTTCAGAAACTGCTCGCAATAATGAAATTTCCTGTTGCAAAACGCGCTTAGAACAGTGGGAGTTTCGAACGTTGCACTGGTCCCATCCCATCTTCTTATGGGTTTTCTGCACTGTCAGTAGCTCTTTTCGCAGTCCACCTTGCTGGCTCATACCTTGCTGCTAACAGCAGCCACTCTCTCCCCACTCTGCTTTTGTAGCTGAAGGGAAGAGGCAGATGGCAACATTCAGGGGTCTGGCACTATATCAATTTAAATTGCTTTTCTGTGCATACAGTTAACTATCACTTCATGCAACACCTACCTCTGTCCCTCACCTGCGTTTCTGACCTTTAAAAATCCCCCCCCCCCAAAAAATCCACTTTGGCCACTTGTGTACATTTGATACTGTTTCATGTTGTCCTTCACAACCACTTAGCTTCTTCCCACAACGCTTGTAGCGGCCATATTTCCTACGTAACCTTTTTTTTTTTTTTTTTTTTTTTTGCAACCTCACACCATTGGGCACATCTTGCCTTTATACTCTGTTTATCCAATATCCCTTTAGATCCTTGTACATGACCCACTTATCTAATCCTTTCATGTCCCTTCGCTCCGTGGAAACACAGAGTACTGCTTCATGTAGCCCTCTGCTCCTGCATTCCGCCTCCTTGGCCACTGATCCCCTTTCCCACATTCTCAAACCTTCCATGTTTCTACAACGGTGACAGTCCCCCTCAAGCTTGCATATCTGATGATTCTACTCCTCACTTAAGGACCCAGGTCTCCATGTAGTCATCAAATCCAGCATAGCCCTCTCTGCCTGAATGCAGTGTACCCTTCTCATCCTATTTTTGTATTCCTTCACTACACAATTATCTGCACAGCTGTTCCACATCAAATACATAATGCATCTTTACTACACCCTTGTGCTTTTTCACACAATTATCTAACTACTTTCTTAATGCTGGTCCAGTTCCTCAACCCTGCTCCTATGCTGAAAACCCCAATGGTTTAGTATCTGCCTAGGTGTTCTCATAGATAAACACTGACCCACCTGCATGCACATTTGCTGCTATTTTACAGCCACATCTGCAACCCAACTTCATTGTGTGACTGTTCTGTTGCTACAGTTAACCTCCCATACTACCCTGTTTCACAAGTAGCACTCTGTTGAGCTTGCTTCCTGGTCTTTGGTCCTTCAGTGACTCAGCTCCTTGCACACTCTTCTTCACATGCATCTCTACCCTGTTCTCCACAACTCTGAATCCTAATTTTCTGAATGCCATTAACTAGTAACTTGTCCCAGTCACTCTCATTCACCCTCTTCTGCTAGCTCTGATTCTCCCTTCTGCTACCTTTATATTCCCCTCTTAACATTTTCTGCTTCCAAAACCCTGATTACTTCCCTGCTGTTTTAATGGACAGTGTTCTCAATTCCTATCTCCTTTATGTTTTCCTTCTCAAGTTAAGCTTTCATATGGACATTGACTCCACTCTTGTCACACCCCATCAGTCACCTCTTCCCCGCTTGCACAGAATTTCACTTGAAACCATGCTGTCCACCTCTTCTAAACAGCCTTCCTCAAACCTTAATTTATTTTACTTTGCTTCCTAAAGTCAGCCTTGTAAGCAAGCCCCCCAAATGTTACTGGCCTGAAAAATGTTTTACTAGCTTGTAGTACTGCCTGTGCCCCCTCCTTCACAGCCATCATGGAAATATGTTATGTGCTGTTAGTGTCTTAGGCAGGGGGTTGGGGTGGAAATGGGCTGGTGGTGGAGGGATGAAGCAGTCAGTCCCTCTTCTAGCAGCCAGCTAACTCACCTGCATGGAATTCCTGGTCACCTACCAGGCAAGTGTTTAAATACAAGGCTACTTTAAATGTCTGCACTTAGTTTATTACTCTAATCTTTCCATTGCTGCTCTGTACACTAGGATTTGCCCCTCTCCCACTAACTTTAAAGATCTTTCTTGAGCACTACTCCCTCAGAATCCATATTTGATGGATGCTTTTTACCACTACCCCATTTAGCAGATGCCTCTAAAACTTTATTCTAAATTCACACTTTTCTCCTCCTTTGTTCCTCTTAATGTTCACCCCAGTGTTCTTCCCACAAACATTTTTTGTGCCGTTTGAAGTTCTCTTCCTCTTCCTCTTAAGCCAACCTTTCATTTCAATTATAAAGAGCCAAACTATTAGAATATGAGAATAGGTCTTATTATTGGGAAACAAATATCTGTTAAGTGATAGGAGAATGATAGGAAGATGTGAGTCTGCTTGAAAGCAATTGAAAAGCAGTGGAAAATAACCCCATTGCGCCATTTTCACCCTTTGAAGATGCAGTGCAGGGTTACGTGTAAGATGTACCATTGTGCTTCACATGTATTAGAGACTAATTACCCCCTTAATCCTTTATTTTCAATGTTTTGGAAGGGAAAAACTGTCAATTGCATTTTTTTTCCATTTGCAGGGGAAAAAAGGAAAATTGGAGGTTATGGTGAGGCCAGCCAGCTGCACCAGCAAACGGGAGAACCTCCGACTGACTTCATGGCCTGCTCTGTTAATATTCCAACATCTCTGCATAACATTTGGAGAAGCTCTGCTACAACCTTGCTCCTCTCTCATTAGGCAGCTGCGGCTGAGCAAAGAGTGAAATGGCAAGCAGTCAATGACTCCTGTGCACAACAGTCTGCTCCACCAGCCTGCCCTGTGAATAGCACTGTCACTTTAATAATTCCATGCTGAGGGATTGCTTTCAATCCTCTTGGGCTTAATACAAGCAAAGATCAGAGGGACATTAAAGGCCAGAAGGCTGGGTGGAGAAAATAAAAATGAAAGTGACTGCTGTTTGGTAACCGAATGAAACCTGGGAGGTTTTTCCCTCTCCTAATACGCAGAAGACCATTGTGTGCATCCAGTGCTGTAGCTAACTGGCAAAAGTCACCTGTGATTGCAGCAAAAAAGGTCCCTTTCAAGCTCTTCTGTCTTCCTCGGACGTTTATTTGGATTATTTGAGAACTGGTTTTAAACTTGGGTGATGCTGGAATGTGTTGAAGTGGATCATTTGGACTGCCAAGACTTGGACTGTGCCTTAATTGTATTTCCTACATTCACTTAACTTCTTTAAAAAAAAAAAAAAAAGCCCCTATTCTGTCATAAGAGAGAATCTTATACAATTTTGTAGGCTGACGAGTGTTTTCTCTTGTATATTTTTATAGATTGGGAAATATTTTACAGATTTTGACAAGTGCTCTGGCAAAAATTCTCTTAAACTTTTTTCTTCCTTGCTGTTTCCATGGGTTGTGTTGGAAGTTTTTAACTGGACAAAAACTCTGAGTGCCATTGTGGGAGACGAAGATGTAGAGCTCTGTTCCAAAGCTGAAACTGTGTGTTTTGAATTGAATGGCAGACTTCTGACCTTACAAGTCAATCCCAGCGGGACTCTGTTGATACCGGTAAATAAGTGTTTGCGTCCAGTGCCAGAAATAACAGCGAGAATGCCAGTCAAGAAGAAAGGTGGGCTATGAAGCTTCCTATCTCATTTTTGTCTTATCTTTTTAACAAGCTGGATTTCTCATACATGCAGTTTTACATTAAAAGCATTTGAATGGGAGAATGAAATTGTTGTTTGTTTGTTTTTCTGTGGAGAGGTGAAAGAGAAGCATTTCATGCATTTTGTTTTTCATGCAAAAGGATTCTTTACTTCAACTGGAAATGTTTTAAAATCTGCTAGGACACATTTTGATCTCAAATGCTGGTTTCTCACAAACCTTTGTAGTTTATGTAGTACCAGGGTGGCTGTGGGTGGGGTATAGGAATGAGAAACCCTGTAATCTTGTACATACAAGAACTCCAACAGTAAACATTTTTTTTATAAAAACAAATAAATAGAATTTCTCTGAAGTAAATTTGTGGGCTTAGGGTTTATGGAATAGCTTTTAAGTGAGACTTGATTTTTTTTTAAAAAAATAGTAATTCAAATCAGTATTTAATGGTACACTAAAATGATAAAACCTTTCTGATTTGTCATTTTTCATTACTTTAGATATATTTCTAAAAAGTGCAACAGTATACCTGTCATAGCCATCATTTAGCCATTAAAGTATATGGAATATGTTTCAAGATTCTCCACTACTAGGTTTATACGTAAAATAAAACTGCTCATGAAAACAATATGATTTGAATAATCTTTTTTAAAAAAAGTTATCTAATAATGAAGTAGTGTTGGGAGTTGTGTGGCTGTAGCTAATCAGATTTTTTTTTTTATAGTAGCCCTACATTTCCCAACTCCGTTTTACAAAAATGTGTATATGATATATAACAACAGTGAGATGCTCATCGGAAAGATGAGGGGGGTCTGAAGAAGGGAGGGCTTGGCTGTTGTTGGGGGTGGAGTTCTTATAATGCATCTTTGTTCTAATGCACATAGAGACACCTCCTCCTCCCTTGCTTACTAGCATCCCCAATGCTTTTCCTTTTCCTTGTAGGAATGGCAACCATTTACTTCTTTGGGATATAGGAAGGCGGTGCCTGCAGCCCTAGGGACACAATTGGCTTGCTCCCTGTATCTTAACCCATTGGGGATCCTATTTGCATAGTTCTGGGTTGTGTTTCTGGGTTATGCTACAGTGGCAACCTGTTTCTCAGTTAGGGATAGGGTTGAAACCTTTCCTGAGACCCTGGAGAGTACCACCAGTCAAAACAGATAGCACTGAGCTACATGCATCAAGTGGTCTGATTTGAACACGTTACAGCTTCGCATGTTCAATGTTGCCATCAGTCCCTGCCTTGTGAAAAGCATGGATATTTCCCTTCAATAGCAGCCATGATCAACAGAGGTGCTACACATTTCTAGAAAATGGTGTGGTTTCTCTTACTGGTGGCGTTGTTGCTGTTGCTCATTTGCCACAATAATTAGAAATCTGGATGATTACTATGGTGCCTGTTCTGAGAAACGTGGCTTGGAAGGCCTGGAGCTGTGCTGACATATCAAGTGGTTGTTTACTTAGAATAAAAGCACAGGATAAGCATTCTTAGGACAAGGCTAACATTTCTGGTGCCTGTGCCAGAAACAGTGATTATGTTGAGAGTTCAGCCACTTTTGGTAATCTACGAGATCTCCCATCACACGCATGCTAGAACTTACTCATTCACGCCAAATCAAAGGAAGGCTCGGCACATACGGACACCGGGAACACTGGGCTGAGCTGCCACCTGTACTGAAATTAATGCTTGAGCAAAAACTCAGCATGCAGTTTCAGAGTGCAGATGGAGCCCTGGACTGAGGCAATCACATGCACTCTCTTTTTGCATCCATAAGCACCTTAAAAACCTTGTGATGTTAACTAGCTCCTTGATTTTGGGAACATTTCTCCAGAGTTTTCTCACACAGAATAACTTCCCCCCTGAAGTTATCTGCACATAATACCCAGAAAAAACTGGTTGCCCTCCCACATGGGGGCTTTGCTCTCTTGTTGTCTTAGTTCCAACATAGCAGTTGTTTTAACATGTAGATGGCAATTGTCTTTTCTATTTTAGTTCAAGCGTAACCTAATCTGGCCAAGAAAGCCAAGTGATTTGCAATATTAAAGAACAACCTTTCTACATTAAACAAACATGTTTCCCAGTAATGTATTATTTCATGTTACAGAAATATAGCTGAGATGTCTGAAGTCAGATTAATTTAAAATTGTCTTGCAGAATAGCATGGCAATCCTGTTTATAATGAATAATATTCATCGTAATCAGTTGAGGAAAGCCAAGAAGCATAAACAGAAGCACCCAACTGAGATGGTACAAGATTTTGGTGCCTGAGCAGAAAATCTAAGTGGTGATACAATTAAAGTATTGGATCCAAGGAGGTTTCTTCTCAGAGGAAGGGAGCTTGGATCCAATCCATAGAAAGCTAAATAATTGAACTGCTGCCCTTTAATATTGACTCACAATTTATCTCCGCTTGCCTAATGGTAGGGCTAGCTTATAGCATCCAGAGAAAACTTTTCACAAAAGTTGTTACCAGGAATGTCCAGAATCATCCTGCTTCATGGTGTATCTGAACAAGCAAGCAGCTGTAACGGTAATATTTTGCATGGATGTTAAGATGACCAGACAGTGTCTGAAACATTCAGGAGCTGACTGCTCTGTTAGCAGAACATGGCTTAGAAGTGGTGTATAAACTGGCAGCATTCACTGCAAGTCCTGTAACTCATATGTTAACTTAGTAGTGAGGTTATGTACATTTACAGTAGTAAAACATTGTTAGTAAACTACTAGTAAAGGTAATGGGACCCCTGACCATTAGGTCCAGTCGCAGACGACTTGGGTTGCGGAGCTCATCTCGCTTTACTGGCCAAGGGAACCAGCGTACAGCTTCCGGGTCATGTGGCCAGCATGACTAAGCCGCTTCTGGCGAACCAGAGTAGCACATGGAAATGCCATTTACCTTCCCGCCGGAGTGGTACCTATTTATCTACTTGCACTTTGACGTGCTTTCGAAATGCTAGGTTGTCAGGAGCAGGGACTGAGCAATGGGAGCTCACCCCGTTGCAGGGATTCGAACCGCTGACCTTCTGATCAGCAAGTCCTAGGCTCACAGTGCCACCCGCGTCCCTTAAACTACTAGTAGCAATAGTCAAATATCCTTTAATGTTCATGGCTTGTGTTAGGGACAAAATTTGCAGTGGCACACTGCTAAAAGTCACATTGAACTCAGTGAAACATGCTTCTGAGGATTTCCACTGAAAGTCTATTAAATTTAGCTCAAGAAGTATTGGCACAGATTTGCCCCTACCTTGCAAAAAAAGAAGTATTGTGCTAATAAGGAAACTCAGGAAGACAGGTTGGCATGGATTGCTCAAATGCGCATTATGGATAAGTGTGTTGTTTTGTTTGTTATTTTGACGGGGCATTCATTTGCTGATCAGATCTTTTCTGATATATACATGAGAGCTGTTCTTAAGTCTTTGTGCGCTGGAATGCACACTCTATGGGCTGTGGCAAGGGGGCAAGGTCTTGTCGCAGCACCTTTAATTCCAAGGTTGATGCTGGAGAAGAGTTCAGGGATCACTTAGAGTTGTGTTTCATGCCCAAGTGCAGGATGAAAGCAACAAGCCCCAGCCCCCCTATTGAGAGTGGGGGCTGTGGGGCTTCCAAGGAACACACATGCACAGTGCATTTCCAAGGCCACCTGCACCCCAGGCATTTCTAAGGCATCTCAAGCGTAGTTGAAGTGTGGGGATGAGACCCTGCACCTTCTCCAGTTCCAAGGGTGGGAGAAAGGAGTTTACCACACTCCCCATGGCAAATGTTCCCCTACCTCTCGTGAGCATGGCGTCGTGGACACTTGCTGTTGTGAAGCAATAAGTCAGCTTTTTAAAAATGCATTTTTGTAACTTTTAACAAGGCAGCAGTTGTTTAAAGAAGTAATTTTTTTAATAAAAAGAAGAAAAAGGTAGTTGTGCTAAGCAGGCAACAGGCCAGTTCTTCAAGCATCAATAGCATCACAGCTTCACGGGATATTGGACAACCATGGTTAAATATTAGGCAATCAGGGCAGGCACGCTGGGGAACTCTACTGGCAAGTGAGAGAAAAGATGATCCATGCAGTGTGTATGCAAATACGACAATAGGTCTTATGTGTAAAAAGGGAAATTTTGAAGCAATCCCCAGTGGGATTCCATGGGAGAGCAATACCTGTCGTTTTCCCTTTGAGAAAATCTGTTCCTGTCAGTGGCCTTTTATTTGCCAGTAAAATTTTCAGGTTTTTTTTTTTTTTTTAGTGAAGTGAATTTGGAATATTTCTCCACTGTTTTGTTTACTTCCTATAATTTTGTTAAAAGGTTGCAGAAGGAAAAAAGGCAGTTTACGGAGGCCAGATGTGAGGTTTTATTTTATGTAGGAGTGCTGGCAGCCAAGTTGCTGGCTGTCCCCACGATCAGTGGGGCTGGAGTACAAAAGTGGGTAGAGGCCAAAAAACAACAACCCTACTTTTTTTTTTAAAAAATGTACAGGTTGTGGATAGGGGGATTATAAAACCCCTTTGGCACCGAATCACAGCAAGGGAGCTGTAGGAATGGCCAGCATTTTCTTTTGTAAATAGACAGAATTTGCAGGGGATCAAACTTATTGGCATATCAGTCATTGAAAAATAAAATAAAAATTACATGACTATTACTTTAAATGGGAAAAAGTTGGTGGGGGGAGAATGCTGGTGAGCACATTGGTCATTGCACAGAAAGGCAAATTCAGATCTAGTTTTCAAGGTGGCTTCTATTTACTGGCCAAGATGGACCTGCGGTCTCACTTGGTATATAAGTAAGCTTATTGTGTTCAAACGTGGTTCTCCACCTGGAGTCTTTAAGTAGTAAATTCCCGGAAAGGCTTCACTGCTTGGCTGTATAGACAGGACCAGTTTACACAAACATATTGTGCTTATTGTGGGCAGTTGGATTAAACTGGATCTAGGAAACCCAGCCAGATGGGTGGCATATAAATAATAAATAATAAATTATTATTATTATTATTATTATTGGAACAAGTTCTGTAATTTGTCATCTACCCCCTACTAAACACAAGCAAAACAAGGATGGAGGGTTATGGATCATTAGGAAAGGGAGTGAAAATAAAACTGGCAGAATTGTAATGCTATAACCATAGAAATCTGTGATGTGATAGCACTTGAAATATTGTGCATGGTTCTGGTTGCTGTGCCTCAAACAGGATATTGAGATCAGGGATTTTGTTTTGGTTTCTTTTATGGAGAGATGGGGTTGGGGGCTAGAGCAGGTGTCAGGAACCTTTGCCCAGCCAACTATTGCTGAGCTACAGTTCCCATCAGCCCCAGGCAGCATAGCTAATGGTGATGCACGATGGGAGTTGTAGTTCAACAAAATCTGCAAAACCGAAACTTCCCCACATCTGGGCTAGAGCAATTCCCCCATGAGGAAAGGTGACAATATTTGGGTTTGTGGTTTTTTTTTTTAGTTTATAAAAGGCGAGTAAGGAAGAACATATAAGAGTGTGCATAGTGCAGAGCAAATAGATTGCATCTTCTCTCTCTCACACACATATAATATTAAAATTAGGGGTTAGCTGGGTGAAGATTCAGGACAGACAAAAGAAATTACTTCTTCATACAGTGTAAAGTTAAACTAAGGAATTCATTCCCACAAGGTCTACTGATGGCCACCAACTTGGATGGCTTTAAAAGAGCATTAGGGAAAAAATCAGAAGCCTTAAGTTTTTTCTTCCCTGGTTGGAGGCAGTATGTCTCTGAATGCCAACCAATGGCAAGTTGTTGGGAGATCACTATGGCATGCAGGTCCTCCTTGTGGGCTTAGTAAAGCACATCTAGTTTGTTGTTGTTGTTTAGTCGTTTAGTCGTGTCCGACTCTTTGTGACCCCATGGACCAGAGCACGCCAGGCACTCCTGTTTTCCACTGCCTCCAGCAGTTTGGTCAAACTCATGCTGGTAGCTTCAAGAACACTATCCAACCATCTCGTCCTCTGTCGTCCCCTTCTCCTTGTGCCCTCCATCTTTCCCAACATCAGGGTCTTTTCCAGGGAGTCTTCTCTTCTCATGAGGTGGCCAAAGTATTGGAGCCTCAGCTTCATGATCTGTCCTTCCAGTGAGCACTTAGGGCTGATTTCTTTCACAATGGATAGGTTTGATCTTCTTGCCGTCCATGGGACTCTCAAGGGTCTCCTCCAGCACCATAATTCAAAAGCATCAATTTTTCGGCGATCAGCCTTCTTTATGGTCCAGCTCTCACTCCCATACATCACTACTGGGAAAACTATAGATTTTACTATACGGACCTTTGTTGGCAAGGTGATATCTATGAAAACAAGGCACCGGATTTGATAGGCTTTTGGGGCTGATCCAGGAGGGTTCTCCTTTTGGAAATGTGTGATGGGGAGAATGTGTTTGCTTTATACTGCAATGCTCAAGAAAATTATTGTTTTAATGCCAGTAGAGTGGTAACGTTTATGTCTTACATTCATGGGGGGGGGGGGGATATTATTTAACATATATAGCTTGGTGCTTGTTGATAACTTTGCTTTATGGGTAAACAAATCTTGCCCTTACTTTTCAGTCCCCCATTCCCACTTAGCTCTTATGACGCAGATATTTACAAGGCTGCCAGATGGGAAACATCAGGTGGTCTAAAACTGTTTTGAAAGACAATACATTTTGGCTTCCTAATATGTTATTTCTCCCTTCTAATATACCCTTCCCCCCCACCCCCAATAATAATCCCTTCCCTGCTAATGGCTTTTAGGTGGCTTTTTGCAGACTTAACAAGGCAGTGGGGTCTGTGTCAGAAGTCCCATGTTATTGACAAGGCTTTAATTTTCTGCTGCATCACGTGGCAGTCCTAGCCTGTGGCATACCGTTGCTTTGCATACTGTTTGACATATAGCTCACGTTCAGATCATGGTTGTAAGCAATAGCACCAAAATCTAGGGCTTATTCGGTTTGCTCTACAGGATAATCGGATGACTGAAAAACACTTAACTACAGGGATGCTGTTTGTGATTGTTCCGACAAAGAGTGATCTCACTTAGACATGGTGAGCTAGTTCGAACAGGGAGCAGCACAGCTCATCTTGCTAAGAATTTGCAGACGCAGTAGGAGAAATAAGCCATTGGGGAAGGCTGTGCCACACATTTACAACTCCATCTATTGCAGGCCATCAATTTCAGTGGGACTTATTCCCAGAAATGCGTGAATAACACAGTAGCCTCAGAATTGGTTTAATATAGTCTCTCAATCACCACTGAGAACTATATAGTTCTGCGGGTGGGGCTGGGGAAAAATCAGAGAAACTGCAATAAAATGTTGCAGTGTGTCATGTTCCTATTCAGGCTTCTAGCGAGCCCATTCCTCTTCCAGAACACCCCATTCCACCTCACTCATTTCAATTCCTTTTCTTCTGATCGCCAGCATTTCATGGCCACTGAGCACGCTTAGTCCTCATTTGAATGTTTTTGAGTTCCTCTTGTAGGGTTTTTGTAAAAAAAATTTTGCAAACCTTCGGGTTTCCTTTTGGCTTCATGAGGACCATAACTCAGACAATGAGTTTACAATTAGTATATCAGATACTAAGGACTCTCCCCTTCTCACAACTGCAGCTCCCAGATTCATTGAGGGAACATCTAGCATTTCAACTCCCAGCTTAGAGAGAAGAGTTAGATTCTAGAGACCCAGGGTAGGAGCTGAACCATCTAAAATGGCAGATCTAGCAACTCTAGGCTTGCCATATTTTGAAGAGCAAAAAAGAGGACACTATGACAATTCTCATTTTAAATAATATACAGTGGTACCTTGCAAGACGAATGCCTCGCAAGATGAAAGAGTTTTTCGTTTTTTTAGTTGCTTCGCAAGACGAATTTCCCTATGGGCTTGCTTCGCAAGACGAAAACGTCTTGCGCCTTTTTCTTAAAACCGTCAATGCATTCCTATGGGAAACTGTCAATGCACAGTGGTGCTTCGCAAGACGAAAAAATTCACAAGACGAAAAAACTCGCAGAACGAATTAATTTCGTCTTGCGAGGCACCACTGTATGTGGGCTATAGAAGCTGTGATATATTGCTGAGAAGAGAAGAGGAAATCAAGTCCTCAACTACCAGTTATGTCTATGTCTCATCCAGAAAGTATAGCCAGACACATTTTGGCAAATTTAAAATATGCTAGTACAAAGTTGGTGTCAGTTTGCAATAGTTAATTATGCTCTCCAGGAGCTCACAAGTAGGGGTGGATTAATTTGTATACAGCCAAACCTCGGCTCCCAAATGCCTCCGTTTTGGAACATTTCGGCTCCCAAATGCTGAAAACCTGGAAGCAAATGCTCCGGTTTTGAACGTTTTTCGGAAGCCGAATGTCCGATGTGGCTTCTGTTTGAGATCAAGAAGCTCCTACAACTAATCGGAAGCTGTGCCTCGGTTGGGGAATATTTCAGAAGCCGAAGAGACTTCTGGAACGGATTATGTCTGACAACTGAGGTTTGACTGTATTTCTTATTTTCCCAATCAGTTTCTTATTTTCCCAATCTTAAGTACAGTCCTTCGCATTTCCACATCAGTTTGCTATTTTTTTTTAAAGTCCTCATGAAATTTCATTAGCATATTTCTCCTTACACATATTTCTGCATGCCTTTTTGCCTAGCGTATGCTAGCTTTATAAAGCAATTTCCAGCAATAAAGTAACACATTTTGCATGTTATTTTCACTAGCGTGTGCATTTTGATACCCATTTTACCCTCGTAAACACATTTTTGTACCCCTTAAATGGCCTGGAGAACTTGAATCACATTGCAAATTTTGAAGGATGACTTCTTCCAATTTGCATATAGTTTTGGAAACTGCAAATTAGGTAGGACACTCTTGAATGCCTGCCCATGAGTGTGCTGGCGTCGCACAGACCCCAAGGTCCACCCCTGACTGGAGAACATTGCTTGGGAAAAAGTCACAAAGAGGCTGGTCTGGTTCATAGCTAAAGATAAAGGGACCCCTGACCATTAGGGCCAGTCGTGGCCGACTCTGGGGTTGGGGCGCTCATCTCGCTTTACTGGCCAAGGGAGCCGTCGTACAGCTTCCGGGTCATGTGGCCAGCATGACTAAACCACTTCTGGCGAACCAGAGCAGCGCACGGAAACGCCGTTCACCTTCCCGCCAGAGCGGTACCTATTCATCTACTTGCACTTTGACGTGATTTCGAACTGCTAGGTAGGCAGGAGCAGGGACCGAGCAACGGCAGCTCACCCCAATGCGGGGATTCAAACCGCCAACCTTCTGATCGGCAAGTCCTAGGCTCTGTGGTTTAACCCACAGCGCCACCCGCGTCACGTGGTTCATAGCTACCTCTCCGCTATTTGCTTAGGGGAGTATATCCTGTCATGCAAAGTCTGTGGCTCAGTCACTGAACTTTGCATGCAAAAGCTCCAAGGTTCAATTCCCTGCATCTCCAGGCAGGACTGGGAGAAACCAGTGATCTGACCCTTATTATAATGCAGCTCCCAGTAGGTACTGGACAGGGGTCAAAAACCAGACCCTCCCATTGAACGCCTTCATAATCAACTACAGTATTCTACCGATTTACAAGCTGTGCACAATAGCGGGCTTTGGGCTCTCAACTTCCAGTGGCACTGTGTGTGCCTCTTTGTGCTCCATTCTACAGAATTTTCACACTACCCTAAGGCTACCCAAGCAATTGCATATTCATGTCATGGAACTGCAGAGGGGAAACCTGAAATTACGTAAACCGCGACACAATAATAAACTCATATTTATAATGCATTTGCATTTTTTTTCCTGCTTAAGCTGGATTGCTGCAGCTAAGCCACTCCAAAGCTAGACAGCATTTCTACCTTGTTAGCTAGAATTTAAAATAATCTGATTAAAACGATCCAATTGCTGGTGTGTGTTCTAGGGCTACAGTTTGCGCCACTTTAGCTGGTTAGTATTTTGCCTCTGTGTTGGCATAGGCTCGCCACTTTTCAGCACCCGAATCACAGAAATGTAGTAGATCATGGGTAGGCAAACTAAGGCCCAGGGGCTGGATCCGGCCCAATCGCCTTCTAAATCCGGCCTGCGGACGGTCTAAGAATCAGCGTGTTTTTACATGAGTAGAATGTGTCCTTTTATTTAAAATGCATCTCAGGGTTATTTGTGGGGCATAGGAATTCGTTCATATTCCCCCCCCCCCAAAAAAAATATAGTCCAGCCCCACACAAGGTCTGAGGGATAGCGGACTGGCCCCCTGCTGAAAAAGTTTGCTGACCCCTGTAGTAGATGAACAACTTTCTTACCAGGGAGATCAAGCGGAAGGCAAAGTTTTGCCTGTTTCAACACCTTCTCGCTATACTGTTATTAAAAGGCATAGGAGCCAGGAAAGTTTAAAAAGGAAAGTTGGCAACCCAAATTTGATTCCATGAAGTATGTGGGTTGGGGACCCTCTTTCCTACCCCTCAAGCTGCTGTTAGCCCCATGGTGTGGGTGTCCCCCTCTCCCACGCCAGGACTAATAAGATGTAGGGAAGATTCAGCAAACAGTGTGGAGGAAAAATAGTTATACCATATTGACCCATTCCCCCATATCCACAAAACTGGCTTGAATGCAACCTGAGTGGAGCCTATATTTGGGCGCAGTTTAAACTTGGTTGAATACAGTACGTCTTATATGGAGTCAGGCTGTTTGTCCATTTTAGCTAAGTATTATCTAGGCTGACAGGCAGTGGCTATCGGAGGTCTCTAGCATAATCTGTTGCTGGCTATTAACTGGAGATGGCCGGGATTGAACTTGGGATCTTGTCCGTGCAGAACGTGTGTTGCATCACTGATCTATAGCTAGGGCTGAGAGAATGTACCTATTTCGGTTCTCCCGGTTTCTCATTTTTCCAATCTTAAGTTCAGTTCCCCACATTTTCACACCAATATGCCATTATTATTATTATTATTATTATTATTATTATTATTATTATTATTCCTCATGAAAACTCGTCAGCATTTTAGTGCAACTTCCTCCTAATATACACATATCTCCATGCTTTTTTCCTAATACAGTGGTACCTCTGGTTACGAACTTAATTCGTTCCAGAGCTCCGTTCTTAACCTGAAACCGTTCTTAACCTGAGGTACCACTTTAGGTAATGGGGCCTCCCGCTGCCGCCGTGCGAGTTCTGTTCTCATCCTGAGGTAAAGTTCTTAACCTGAGGTACTACTTCCAGGTTAGCAGAGTCTGTAACCCGAGGTGTATGTAACCCGAGGTAATACTGTATACAGTTTTCAAAAGCAGTTTCATTTCCGCATGTCTCTCCACACACCCTGCCAATGTATACATTCCATGCTCACTGTACCCCATTCTATATTCAGTTTTGTGTTGTGGTTATGGTTTTTTTGAATTGTTAGTTGCTTGGTGTCCAAAAACAAGACAAACAGAATAAAAAGAGCCCCCACAGCAGCCACAGGGAACTTGGGCAGTACCAAACTCTGACAGCTACTCACAAGTTACTTGGTTAGAGAACGGCATTGCAAAATTTGGAGAAGTAGAAATTTCAAAGGATGGCTGCGATTTGGTTTGCATATTGGAGAATTAGGCAGGTTCTCCTTTAACTGAGAACTGAATGGAATTTCTTTCTCCTCCCACCCCACTAGTAGTGGCACTTCTTCAGAATAAACAACCCCCCCCCCCCTAAATATCCTCATGGTCCCCAAACACCATTCATCTGATTGAATTCAAAGCTCTCACCCCCACCCTCGAAAGTAAAAATTGAAATATCATGAGGTTTTCTCACAGATGTCTTGTAGTTTGGCCATGAGACACTGAAAACAATTGTGTCTTTGAAGGCTGGAGAGTTGTTTGCCTCGATTGCTTTAAAAACAACAACAACAACAACAACAACAACAACAACAACAACAAATTGTTGCTGTTTATTGTGTTGAATATATGCTATATGGTAATTTATGGACCTAATAGATATCTAAAGCCATTTGCACATGCAGAATGTAGGCACCCTGTATATAGAAATGAGCAAACCAGTGATATTTTAGGGAGCAGGCTAGCAGGTGGGGCCCATGGCTTACATCATAGGAGCCTACACAACATAAAACACTGTTGCTGTACGTAGGTTTTATTTTATTTGTTTTTATCTTATATTTTGGAAATGTACATCCAGGTTTTTTTTCCTTTAAATTTTTTTTGGGGGGCCCCAAGAGAGTGTGGCCCTGAGTTATAGCTTGTTTAGCTTATACGTAAATTCGGCACTGAGGATGACAACTGTTTTGCAAACAAACCAGGATGTATACTCAGTGAAGATAGAAGGTAATCCAACCTCCGTCTAAGATTTGTGCAAATTAATCAGGATGAATGCTCAATCTATAAATCATCTGGAGGGGGCCCAATAGAGCACAGATTTCTGCATGCACAATGGAAATTTCCCACCTCTCCTCTACCAGTGCACCCCCCTGAATCTGTTCTGGGGGTTCCTATAACAGATTTGGGAGGGCATGAAGTATGCAGAATGAGGAGGGGGGAAATTCCACTGTGCAAGTGGAAATCCTTGCATTTTTGCATCTTTTTAGTAGAATACTGCCCCTCACTCTGCGGCTCTCAGCACCTGCTGCCTGAGGCAGCTTCTTCTCTCTGTCTAATGATAGAGCCGGCCCTGGTTGCAATTAGACTCTGGTTACAAGGGAAGCATCTCTTGGGCGTCTTTAGGCTGTTTCCCTCCTGTTAGTCCAGGGAGTTTCTGGCTTAAGTATGAAATGATTGTGTGGTTTTCAAGGCTTGCAGCCAACTGATTGAGTTGCAGAGAGCTTTTAAGCAGGCAGAATGGGAACGATGCTCATTTGAACCAAGAGGCAGAGTGCAAAATCAATTACAAATGCAAATATGTTTGAGTCCTAAGAATAGCTGCCTTTGTAGCTAACTGTGCACTATAAATATCCAAGGTAGAGCTAATCATCTATTCTCACCCAGTGAAGGGAAAGAATCCTCAAAAGCTCCTACAATCAGATGTCGGTCTTACATAAGTAGGGTTGCCAACTGACCAGAAAAAAGCAGCTCAGCCTACTCCTGTGCTTATAACAAAGGAGTATGTTGGACTCGTTTGGAGACCCAACAATTACCTGTTAATTGCTGCTGATTAAACTACTATCAACTGGACACAAAAAGTTAGAAACCCTATACACAAAAACGACATTTACTTTAATTGGTAGCTTCTTTAATCCTACAGCATTTAGTCAACAAATTAACCTTGGTTATGCGTTGCAGAGATAGTTTTGTGAGATTTATTTGTGTGTGTTGTTCTTATCATTTGACAATATTTAATCTGTAAGTATATGTGGGAAAGGAGCTACTTTTTTTGTTTGTTTTCCATTTTGCATCAATAGTCAAGGTTTTGTGGAGTGACAACAGAGTTGCAAGAGCTTAGTCAACAAGCTGAAAGAGGCAATCAGGTCTTCAGTTCAAATATAAAAGCTAAATTGTTTGTCGGGAGCCGAATGTTGAATAAGATCATGGGTTTGGTTCTGGGTCCAATTTTAAGCGTCACCTCCAGATGGCAATCCCCCCCAACCCCCAACCCCCAACATTTCAAGGATGCAGAAGTAGGAGGAGGGATTGAGAACAGAAGAATATAGTCTTCAATTGTTTACAGAGGAAAACTGTTACTGAAATACGTGATGCTATTGGGGGTTGAGGTATTATGGTGTTGGCCTGGAGTTCCCAAGCAGTGTTGATTATAACACAACATTTTAGGACTGGTGACCTAAAGGACACCTAGAGTGGGGCAAAAAGCCATTATCTTGATTCAGACCACAGATGATAGAATTGAACTGCTTCATGAATTGTGAGCCATCAATTTCACAGTAGAGTCTCCTTTGAAGAGTTATCAAGCAGCCCATACTGATCAGTAAAGTAATGTATCAGGTAACCAGGATTGTTTGTTACCTGTTGTTGATAAATCTCCATTTTGCATCTATTTTTGCCCCTTTGGGGATGCTTTGTTAAAATGTTCTTGGTGTGAGTTGCTAGAGCTGCCATCCTCCAGGGTTCAGCATTCAGCCCTGCATGTTTAGAATTGCAGAATCATAGAATTGTAGAGTTGGAAGGGACAACAAGGGTCATCCAGTTCAACTCCCTGCAATTCAGGAATCCTTCGCCCAACATGGGGCTCGAACCCACAACCTTGAGATTAAGAGTCTCGTGCTCTACTGACTGAGCTATCTACATGCAGAGCCCAAAAAAACCCACCGTATTGGAATTTGTAAATATGAATGTAAAGGGAGAACTGCCCTTAGCTATACATTACAGGAGATGCACTGGTCCACATTTTTCCCAAACGGTCCCTCTGGTAATGTCTCGTAAAAGTGACATGTCATGTGATGTCATCATAGTCAGCATCCCTCCTCTCCAGTTCATTGATCACTGTATGTAGGAGGTGGGGAAACAAATGACTTCCTTTTACCAGGGACAGGAGCTGTGCATCCTGTGTAATAAATATCTAGGTAGGCCTTTAGATGGTTTGCAAACCAAAGAATTCTCCAAAGCATAGCTAATGCAAGTCATGCTTCTTAGCTGTGCCTTGAAATCTCCCAACGCCACTTCATTTCCTATTTATCCAAGGCCTGGGCTCTTAAAATAATCATATATTCATGGCAGACTTTGGAGCACTGATTCATTTTTGAAGTGGTTTTTGGCGCTGGACCAGTTGCTTGCCTCTCTAGTGTGTTATTTTGCGCTGAAATCCCAGCATAGGGAAGTCAATGGGAAATTCTGAGAACCAGCCGACACCAAATCATTAGGAAGAAACCTGAAAAGGAGATCTAAGGCGTTTTACACAGTGAATGTTTGTTCTCGCTGCATTTCAAGTCAAATTTGCCCATCACTGTACACGTACCCATGGGCTGATGTGTGTTGAAGTCACCTGCCGTGGGTGGAGTCTGGGGGGGTGATGTCCTCACCTGATGGAATTGCCTGATTGGTTTCCCACCCCGACCTCCGCCTTTGGAAGTTGTGATGGAAAGGAAGGCTTCACATACCTGGGATTCAGTGTGCTTCAAGTAAGAAAACTGTGCTCAAGCTGGCTTGAAGTTGACTTGAGGGAAGCCACGTCAGAATGCAGTAGTTTACTAGAAATTGCAGGATAGGTCTGGATCCTGTGTAATCTCATGTGTACATGGATGCCCTACTTAGGGCAAGGTCTTCAGAAGCCACTGCAGGGAAGAGATGGAGTATGACCACTTTGGGGACTGGGAGAGCGATGATTTCCAAAGCTGTTGCAGCAAACTTCATTGTGCTGTACTTTGATTCTGATTATGGTTTTCTTGTACGATTGCTTTATTTAATGTGTGGTGCTTCTATTTCCTCTCAATAATCTGTTCCTGCTTCTCCTCCTCCTCCTCCTCTGTTTTGTTACTCTCAGCGTTTTCAACCCAGTTAACTACTTTTATAACCTTGGTTATTTTTATTTGTTGTAGACACGGATCGAGCTTTAGCACTTCTGGAAGATTATTGCAAGAAGCTGAAAAAGCCAGAAGAGCAGCCACTGAAAAAGGCCATTAAAAAGGTGATGGGCATCTTTAAAAGCAGCTTATTCCAGGCATTGCTAGGTACGTAAATCTGGCTAATGCTTATTTTTTCTTCATGGTTGTTATGATTCATGCAATTAGGTGCTGAAGATGGATGGCTCTTGGATGATTCTCATAGATTGGCTTGGTTAATGGGGACATGTGAACAACTAGCCTGATGTGGGAATGTTCCATGTGGAGTCCGGTTTATTAACTATGGTTGCTATAGGTGGCAATCACCATAGAGTAAAGAATTTGAAAGACCACCTTGTCCCCTGTAGATCAGTTCAGGGCTTAAGACAACAGAGGTGGAGGTTCTGATGATTCTACTACTCTCAGACGTTTGGAAGTGAGCAATGGCAGCTTGTTAGAGAGCCTTCTGGGTGATGGTTCCAAAAATGTGGAGCTTCCTCTCTACAGAGGAGGGGACACCGTATCTTTCCAGCTTCTGTTGTTTGCTGAAGATAAACTTGCCCTCCTGAAAATTGAAAAACGTGTTTTGGGTGCCTCTCTTGGCAGGAAACCTGACCTACCTATTTTTGATTCTAGTGTTCCAGGTGTTTGCTTGTTTGTTTAACTGTCCTATCTGTTTTTATATGCTGTAATTTGCTTCTCATGAAGGGTGGGTTAGAAATACAATAAAAATGGTGATGTGGAACTTTTCTCGCTCTCTCATTTTCCTGATGTAAATGATCCTGCCACCCCGCTATGCTTCTGTCTGCTCTATTATGGGATCTACAGGGGACAAGGTGGTCTTTCAAATTCTTTATTATGCTCTATAAGCTGCCCTTATGGGGCAAATAGAAACTTTGGGGGAAATGTTTTACATTGGGAAAATGATTCAGTTTTGGCGTTGGGGGCACAGTTGCCACTTGACAAAATTTAGAGGTGTAGGATTCAATAGTGGATCTCCAATGTTGCCTTGTTATGTCTGGCCAAAAGAGGAGGTTGAAGATATGCTTTGCTGTGACTCTGGGAGGCAGAGAGATTGTTCTGTCGAATATGACCGCCCTTGGAGCTAGTAAGTGTCCAATAGGTTTGATAGGGACAGGCAATCGCCTTCCTGTTTGCTCTGAAAGTGTTCAGAGAGTTGAGTGCTGTGGTTTAAGAAGAAGAAGAAGAAGAAATTGTAGTGACCACCATCACCTCCTCCTCCTCTCTTTCCATAAGACCAAATAACTGACCATGGGAAAAGTGGAGATGGAAGTAGCAGGTGCTTGTTGACATCTTCTGGAGTGTCTGTTCCAACCAAAATCCCTGGTGGGAATCTGATGCTTTGGAGCTTTCACTTTGAAAGAAATGGGAGGTGGAGTGTTTGTGTGATTCTGGGTCTGTTCCCGGTCACCGATTGGTGCTTCCATAGACTTGGCAGAGTGCCTTTTCCCATCACCCTCTCCACTTCCTCCTTCTTCATGACATGTCTGTTGGCATCAGGGAAGGAGAATGAGTAGGAAGTGGTGAAAGGCCCTTGGAGAGGGTCTGACAGAGGTGGACATAGTCTTTTGGGATCCTCCTTGGAAGAATTCAAGCAGGTAACCTTGTGGTTGAAATTCAGCTCTAGTCTTGGAGACAGAAGGTGACAGCCATCTCTCTTGTTTGTCGGTATGTGCAGGGCATAAATTTCCATGTCAATCAGTGCATGTTTTGTCCTTGAGGGAATGCTGCTAATATATTTCCCCCCAAAAAGGCTCGCTTTCAAGACTGCTACAAAAGTGGTGGTGTTGTTTCCTGTGATTTCGGGTTTTTCTTGGGGTAGCTAAGATGTTTTGTAAGTGAGAAAAAGGAGAATTGCTTGAACCAAAGCTTTCCTTCCATTGTGTTGTTCATCACTCGTTGCGATAAACAGGAAAGAAGTTTCCCAGCCTGTTGATTTAATGTTTTTTTTTTATATATCTATAAAAACCCCCACAAATGCATTTATTCTCTCCATCCACCCACTTGAGATGACCTTTCTTCAGTCCCGTGGTGCTTTTAAAATTTTATTACGGGGATTTTGGAATGGCGAAACATGCATAATCTCTCATTACAAAATTGTTTTGCTCTTTGAATGCCTTGGATTGGCTGATACTCAATAAGTGACTGTGCAACCGTATTCCAAGGTTGTAAGAGGATGCCGTTACATAATAAAACCTGATTATTATATAATCGTTACATATAATAATCACACTTCTGACATCTGTTTGGGACCACGTTTGATAGGCTGCCTTGTAATGTGTTTCTGCATTAAAATTCACACTAATGTCATATGGTCCCTGTGCCTTGGTTTTCAGTCTTATTCCTTTTTTTTTATCTGTTTTGTATTTGTGGATTTTTGTCCTGAAAAGTTGCTTATAACTCTGAATATTCATAGTGCTTGTGGCAGGTTGCAAATGTTGAAATCTAACAAAACTGAACCAAAGAAGAAGCCAAAAGCTCACCAGTAAAACACACACCACAGAAACAGCAGTAGCAAACAAGGTAACTCAAAGTTTAAACTCGTAAAAGCCTCTCTACTCTCTAATATTTTTAAAGGTAAGCGTTTCACATAAGCAAAACCAAAGCAAACATTAAGAGAGTTGGGAATGAGGAAGATGCAGAATTGCCTTGAGGCGGCGGTTTGGAAGGTGATTAATAAATCCAAGTTAATAATAATGAATAATGCACCAACTAGCCTGAAGGTTTTAACTGGGATGGGTGTGATCAGAAGCTACAGCTTCCAAGATCCTTCCTGCTTTCTCTTCTTGGGCTCTTTATCTTTAAATCAGACTCTGAAGAGCAGAAAGCCATTCAAATGAAGGAGCCTTCAAAGAGAGGGCTGAGGACAAATGGTTTCTTAATTCCCATTGTGGCTTCCCAACAATTGATACAAAGAGGCAAACTGCCTCTGAACATATAAGAAGAGCACTGCTGGTTGAGGCCAATGACCCACGTAGTCCAGAATTCTGTCATCTTAGTGTCCGACCAGATGTCTATGGGAAGCTCATAAGCAGGACGTGAGCACAACAGTGCTCTCCTCACTTGCAATTCTCAAATATTGTTATAATAACAGTAACAACCCCCCACTCATCTGACTGGGTTTCCCTTTGGGCATACCACTTCTACTACCGTGGAGGTAGAACATAGCCATCGTGGTTAGTAGTGACCGGTAGCCTTATTCTCTCAATTTCTCATTTTACCCTTCTTAAATTCGGTTCTCCGCGTTTCTGCAGTGATTTGCAATTGCTTAAAAAATCCTCATGAAAAATTGCCATGACTTTAGTGCAATTTTCTCCTTATAGAGACATTTCATGCAAACAATGTTCCTTGAGATATTTTTTCGTATGTTATTTACACGAATGCGGTCATTTCTAACGCACCATTTTCCCCAATGCATGGATGTCTGTGCACATTGATAATAATAATAATAATAATAATAATAATACTAATAATAATAATAATTTTTATTTATACCCCGCCCTCCCCAGCCAAGGCCGGGCTCAGAGCGGCTTACAAGCAATAATAAAAACAAGATGAATGATTACAACTTAAAAACAAAAGTAAAATACAACATGAAAATAATGTAACATTAAAATATTAAAATGCAGCCTCATCGCAGGAGGAGAAGGAAAAGAAAAAAGAAAGAGAGGGAGGGAGGGAATCAAATTGGCTCCAAGCCAAAGGCCAGGCGGAACAACTCTGTCTTACAGGCCCTGCGGAAAGAAATCAGATCCTGCAGGGCCCTGGTCTCATGAGGCAGAGCGTTCCACCAGGCCGGAGCCAGAGCTGAAAAGGCCCTGGCTCTGGTTGAAGCCAATCTAACTTCCTTAGGGCCTGGGACCACTAGGGTGTTGTTATTTATGGACCTTGAGGCTCTCCGTGGGGCATACCAGGAGAGGCGGTCCCGTAGGTACGAGGGTCCTAGGCCGTGAAGGGCTTTAAAGGTCAAAAGCAGCACCTTAAATCTGACCCTGTACTCCACCGGGAGCCAGTGCAGCTTGAAAAGCACTGGGTGAATATGCTCCCATGGCAGAGACCCCGTGAGGAGCCTCGCTGCAGCATTCTGTACTCGCTGGAGTTTCTGGGACAGCTTCAAGGACAGCCCTGCGTAGAGCGAATTACAGTAGTCAAGCCTGGAGATGACCGTCGCATGGATCACTGTGGCCAGATCGGGGCGGGAAAGGTAAGGGACCAACTGCTTGATGCGGCGAAGGTGGAAAAATGTCGCCTTGGCTGTTGCTGTAACTTGCGCCTCCATGGAAAGGGAGGCGTCAAGGATTACACCCAAACTCTTAACGGAAGGCAATGGCACTAACTGGGCCCCTGCAAGAGAAGGGAGTTGGTCCCTCATCCCCATGCCATCCCGACCTAGCCATAGGACCTCTGTCTTCGAAGGATTTAGTTTCAATCGGCTCCCACGAAACCATCCAGCCACAGCTTCCAAACATCTGGTCAGTGTGTTTGGGGCCGAGTCGGTGTGGCCATCCATCAACAGATAGAGCTGAGTGTCATCAGCATATTGGTGACAGCCCAGCCCAAAGCTCCGGATAATCTGGGCAAGGGGGCGCATAAAGATGTTAAAAAGCATCGGGGAGAGAATTGCGCCCTGCAGCACTCCACACACCAAGGAGTGGCGCGACGACATTTCCCTCCCTAGTGTCACCCTCCCCGACCAGAGATAAAAGAGCACAACCAGTTACGGGCTATGCCCTGTATCCCCACGTCTGCGAGGCGGTGGTCCAGAAGATCATGATCGACCATGTCAAAGGCTGCTGACAAATCTAAAAGGATCAGCAGTCCTGACCCTCCTCGATCTAGTTGTCTACGGAGATCATTTGTTAGGGCAACCAGAGCCGTCTCCGTCCCAAAACCAGGACGAAAACTGGACTGGAATGGATCTAATGCCGATGTTTCCTCCAGAAACTTACCAAGCTGTTCAGCAACCGCTCTCTCAATTACCTTACCCAGATATGGAAGATTTGAAACTGGGCGGTAATTGGATAGGTCTAAGGGATCTAATGAAGTTTTCTTTAAGAGTGGACACACCACTGCTTCCTTCAGTTCCCCTGGGAATGTCCCCGTGTCAAGGGACAAATTGATAATTTCAGCCAGGGGGGTCCACACAACATCTGGACACTCCCTAATCAGCCAAGACGGGCACGGATCAAGGAGGCAGGTGGTGGGCCTACTAACTTGGAGGAATCTATCCACATCAGTAGGGAGTATCCGATCGAAATGGTCCAACACTGGACCCGAAGTCAGTCGAGGGGCCTTCAGTTCAGTCACTGTATCTAAATTGGCAGGGAGGTCACTGCGGAGCAACAGGACTTTCTCCGCAAAAAAGCTCGCAAATGCCTCACAGCTGTGGGTCGAGTTTGTGCTTAGATTTGGTTGTCCTCCTAAGGACGTTAATGACCTAATTATTCTAAAAAGTTGTGCCGGGCGAGAGCTAGCGGATGCAATGGAAGCTGCAAAGTAAGATTTTTTAGCAGCTTTCATAGCCATCTCATAGGCTTTCATAAGCGTCCTATAAGATGTTCTTGAGGCTCCGTCACGAGTCCGTCGCCATACTCGCTCTAGCCGTCTGAGATCCCGCTTCATTTTCCGGAGCTCCTCAGTAAACCAAGGTGCCCGGTTTCGACGGGGTCGCAGAGGGCGCTTAGGCGAGATCTCATCAATGGAGATCCACATCACAAAAAAATTGAGAAGTGTGAATTTAGTAGGGTGATTGGGTTTCATTTCGCTTATTGGTTTGAGAAGTGCGAATTAAGGAGTTTCTCATTAAAATGCAAATGAAATTGAATTTGTCTCCCATGCCTAATGTTGGGGCCGGCTGCAGTTCCAGAAAATGGTGACCCCAGAACTGCGACTAGGATTTTTGGAGGTGCAGCTTTTAATTATGGGTAGGGGAAACCCCACAAATACTTGGGCCTGGATTTCCTTTCCCTTTGCATTCAGCCCCTGAACCTTAGTAGAGATGCTTCTAAGCAGCATAATCTTTTAAGACGTATCATGTTTCCCTAGCAGAGGAATCAGGACTCATTACTAGGTTGCTGTAAGAGTAATAAATATGAATGAGGCCTTGATTATAGAAACAGATGAATAATTGAAATGGAGAACTGAGAGGCTGGCAGTGCCGTGGCTAGAGGGTAGTTTATCAGAGGATGCTCTGTTATATATAATAAGTGCCATCTTGGCAATCTCAATCCACTCAGCCATGCTGCACCAAAACAGGCATCCTACTCTGGCTGGCTGTGGTCTTCACAACCATCGAAGAAATGAAACATATATTCTAATTTTTTTATATCATACCCCTCCCATCTGGCTGGGTTTCCGCAGCCACTCTGGGCGGCTCCCAACAGAATATTAAAAACATGATAAAATAAAATTAAAAACTTTCCTAAACAGGGCTGCCTTCAGATGTCTTCTAAAGTTCTGGTGGTAGTTCTTCTCTTTGACATCTGGTGGGAGGGCGTTCCACAGGGCGGGCGCCACCACCGAGAAGGCCCTCTGCCTGGTTTTCTGTAACCTCACTTCTCAGAGGGAGGGAACCGCCAGGAGGCCCTCATCACTGGACCTCAGTGTCCGGGCAGAACAATGGGGGTGGAGACGCTCCTTCAGGTATACTGGGCCGAGGCCGTTTAGGGCTTTAAAGGTCAACACCAGCACTTTGAACCGTGCTCAGAAACGTACTGGGAGCCAATGTAGGTCTTTCAGGACCGGTGTTATATGGTCTCAGTGGCCACTCCAAGGCAAAAGTAGGCAGAGGAACAGCTGTGTGCCTTAGCTCGGTACCAAAGACCCATGCAAAAGTCACAGGTTTCTGACAACAGCACACATTTCTTCACCTGGCCGAGCATGATGTATTGCTTTTGTTCAAGGACACATTCCAGTGAGGCGAAAAGGTGCGACCAATGGGGCAAGGGCGCTTCCCAGCCAAATAAATGCGCACGGTAGAAAGCAACCTTTTCATTGTCAAAGATAACATCTACAGTCACTTCTGTAGAGCTCTGTATATCGTCGCACACCAATCTAGTGTCTAGGCAGTGTCAGGGACTGACTGGATGGCAAAGAGTGGTGGGAGATGACAAGTCAAGATCCCCCCCCCCCAGGGAGGACACAGAGGGGGAAGCAGGAGGTTTGAGTGAACACAGGGGCTCAGAATAAGAAAGCCATTCAAGGGACAGGGCTGGGCGCCGAGGGACTCAATATGAGTGCAGACTTTGAGAGAGAGGAGCCAGATGCTGTTTTGGTTGCTCAGCGGCTGGGCAATCCCTCTGCAACTACTTTTCCACTGACACCCATGTCACAAAGAGCCTTGCACATTGCTGAGCCATGGGCCAGAAAGGTCCAGAGGGGGGTCCCACCCCCTTGCAGCAATTTACGACAGCTTGGGACAAGTTTAGGAGGAGAGGGCTAGAGAGGGACCAGATTAGCCTAGAATGAACTCAGTTGTGTTTTTACTTTTGTGAATAAGAGGTGATTGCACGCTCGAGAGCCAGTGTGGTGTAGTGGTTAAGAGCGGTGGACTCGTAATCTGGGGAACCAGGTTCGCGTCTCCACTCCTCCACATGCAGCTGCTGGGTGACCTTGGGCCAGTCACACTTCTCTGAAGTCTCTCAGCCCCACTCACCTCACAGAGTGTTTGTTGTGGGGGAGGAAATGAAAGGAGAATGTTAGCCACTTTGAGACTCCTGAAGGGGAGTGATAAAGCGGGATATCAAATCCAAACTCTTCTTCTTCACATCTCAAGTCCCCTTTCCTGACCTGTGGATGAACCTGCCTTCCTGACAGCCCCTTGATAGGCAGCTATTCCCAAGTCAGAGCAGTTGCCACAGCAGGGGACCATTTTAAGTACCAGCCACCAGTTTATGCACCTTCCCCCGACTGGCTGCCTACATGCAGCCAGAGGCTATGCCTGCGTGGAAGCTTCCTCTGCTCATCCCTTTTCACCCCCTTCCTGGTTCTGGGAGAAAGTGGCACAGAATAGGGTGGGGAAGCCCTTCCAACCCATCCTCTGCCCCACTCTCCAGCTCTGAAGCTTCCCCTGCCTCAGACTCTTGCCTTATGGCTGATACAGGTTCCCCCAAATCACTGACCCTGCCTGCTGAGTCAGACTCCAGCCCTGCTTCCCCTGCAGTGGCGTAGCGTGGGTTGTCAGCACCCGGGGCAAGTAATTTGCACCCCCTAACCCGTGGATTTGCGCCCTCTAACCCTAAACCCCAGATATTGCGCCCGGTGCGGCCGGCCCCCCCTGCACCCCCCATGCTACGCCACTGTTCCCCTGCTACACACTCATCAGTGTCTTGCCCGTCCCTGACATTGGCATGGCTTGGAGAGGGTCCCGGGGTCCAGATAGAGTTCCCTGTGCCTTGGCTTCCTGTCCCTACCTTAAAAGGGCAATGGTGGAAGGGGTGGGGGGTCCGAATGGGGAGAAAAAATGATGCAGGTAGCATGCCAAGAATTGCATGTCTGCTTTTCCCCACTGTTGAGGGAAAAAACAACAACATTGCATGCAGAAAGCTAGTGTATCAGGGAGAAGAATTCAGTCGAACCTCCCTGGCATTCTGTTTCTCTGCAGCCACATCTCTCCGTCTCTGATACACCACATAACATTTCTCTCACCTGGGAAGGTGGACTCTCCTTCCCTGGAGGTTTTTAAGCAGAGGTTGGATCGTCATCTCTCAGGGATGCTTTCATTGAGATGCCTGCATGGCAGGGGGTTGGACTAGATGACCCACAGGAACCCTTCCAATTCTATAATTCTATGATTCTGTTATATTTCTCCACCTTCTCTCGGCCCAAGTGCATTTCTCCCCCTCTCTTGCAGGCCACACATACAGGCCACAAACATGCAATACCTCCACCTTCTCTCCCTCCCTGCCTCTCTTTTCAAAATTATTTTATTTATGATTTTCAATTTTATACATTTCAATAATTTTACAATCATCTTAACATTTCAAAACTTGACTTCCTCCCCCCTCTTTCTGCGGTTCCTTGAATTTATCTTTTAATATTTTCTACATATCCAAATTATCTTAATTTGCTCATTTATTCATCTAGTTTAAATATATACTATTATAAAACTGCAGGTTTTATAATACAATAATCAATAATCCTGCCAATGTTCTTAACTGTTTACAGTTTATTTGTAAATATTCAATAAACCATTTCCATTCTTTTGTAAAAAGTTTGTTATCTTGATTTCCTATTTTTCTGGTATGTTTCAATATTTCTGCATATTCCATAAGTTTTTGTATCCATTCTTCTTCTTCTTTCCGTTTTTGGGCAGGTAACATACTTGCTGCTGTAGTTGCGAGTACAAGAATAGGTTTCTATACAGTTTAGGTAATTCTGTCCCTATAATCCCCCAAAGAAAAGCTTCTGGTTGTTGTATTATTATTATTATTATTATTATTATTATTATTATTATTATTATTATTTTACAAAACTTACTTCAAACATCTTTTTCAATTCATTATATATCATTTCCCAGTAAGCTTTAACCTTACTACAAGACCACCACATATGATAAAGAACCTTCTTTTTCTTTACATTTCCAACACTTATTTGATTTGGATTTATACATTTTTGCCAATACCCTCCCTGCCTCTCTTACCAAGTGCACCCCTCTCGGTCACAACAAACACACACCAAGCGTACTTGGGCAATTGCCACATGCATTCAGAAAACCCCCTCCATGGGCAAAGGAAGTGAGCAAATGGGGTGATTTCTGACACCTCTTCTTCCATGCATCCAAACATTGCAAGAAAGAGCCCCGTCATGGGTTAGTGAAGGCAATACTGAGCAAGATGGACCATTGGTTTGAGTAGGTATAAGGCAACTTCCTGTGTACCTATTATTGCCCCCCTATATTGCTGGTGGGATGCGGGTGGCGCTGCGGGTTAAACCACAGAGCCTAGGACTTGCCAATCAGAAGGTCAGCGGTTCGAATCCCCGCGACGGGGTGAGCTCCCGCTGCTCGGTCCCTGCTCCTGCCGACCTAGCAGTTCGAAAGCACGTCAAAGTGCAAGTAGATAAATAGGAACTGCTCTGGCGGGAAGGTAAACAGTGTTTCCGTGTGCTGCTGTGGTTCACCAGAAGCGGCTTAGTCATGCTGGTCACATGACCCAGAAGCTGTACACCGGCTCCCTCAGCCTATAGAGCGAGATGAGCGCGCAACCCCAGAGTCGCTCACGACTGGACCTAATGGGTCAGGGGTCCCTTTACACTTACACATTGCTGGTGGGGTGGGGGGACCTGAGGCTGAGACAGTGACTCCCCAAGTGAGTTTCTGGCTGAGCTTAGATTCAGACGGGGGACTTCCTGATTCGTAGCTCAGTCCCTACTAAGCCACCATGCAACACCAGCTAACTAGATGAATAAGCAGGCACAATATTTGTAGATTCTCCTCCTCCTCTTCCTCCTCCTCCTCCTCTCGGCCACCTTTTTGCTGTGTACATTTATCATTAAGAAAAGTGCATGGTTTTCCAGCTTAGGGAGCTCTGCTGGGGAACGAGGAGATTGATATGTGGATATGTGTGTGAGCGCACAGAGTGCATTTGTGTGGAATCATCTCTATAAAACATCATTTTGTTTTGAGCGGGAATTAATGCTCCGCAAATAGCTGTAATCATCTTACGCAGCATTAGGTAAAATCTAATCTCTATAGGGTTTTTTCTAAAACACAGATAAACCCTGCCTCTAAAGGACGGCGCATTTCCCGGATCCTTTCAAAACACATACACGCCAGCTCCATTCTCGAGCTTGTGTAACCTCCCTCTGCGTTTTTCAAAACTGGGGCATTTGCAGCGTTGCTGTGAACTGAAAATTTACACTTTCAGCTTTTCTTGGCACACGATCTTCCCGGCAGCAGCAAGAACAAGAGAAAAGCCGCCGTATCTGGTTTGCGTGCGTGCTTTTGGAACAGAAGACTGATGTAAAGAGGCACTGTGGCACTTTTTGTGGCTGGCAATGTAGCTTACGTACATCAAGTTTATGTGTGCACATTTCATTTTATTCATTTGAAGTGTTCCGGGGGCACAAGAGATGCTGCTGCACTCCAGTTCCCATAATCTCCAGCCAGCATGGTCAGTGACTAGGGATGATGGGAGTTCTGGCGCCTTGTACACCTCCTTCCAGCAATTCCTGCAGGCAAGCTGATGATAAACTGCTTTCCTTTGGACCACATCAGCAAGGCTGAGAGGGGGGCCTTGTCATCTGGGCAGCCCAGGACCTCCATACACACTACCCAGGTTTGCATCCTGAGAAGGTCACTTGTGCGCTGCTATTGCAGAGGTTTGACTTCACCCCCGGAAGTGCACTCCATTGTCTCTCGAGATAGAGGGATGCCGACGACGACAACAACAACCACCACCCCTCCAGTTGTGTGTGTGATTTTCAAGGACTCTTTGTTTATTGGCACTGGCTATCGCCAGGGAAATTGATCAAGGACCATTTTAAAGGTAGTTTTCTTTAAAAAAATAAAAAGACACCTCCCTACCTCTAAACAGGATTGCATGGCTATACTATAAATAATAATAAAAATAATTATAAAAGTAATTTATTATTTATACCCCGCCCATCTGGCTGGGTTTCCCCAGCCACTCTGGGTAGCTTCCAAAAGAATATTAAAAACACAATAAAATATCAAACAGTAAAAACTTCCATAAACAGGGTTCCCTTCAGATGTCTTGTAAAAGTCAGATAGTTGTTTATTTCCTTGACATCTGGTGGGAGGGCGTTCCACAAGGTGGGTGGCACTACCGAGAAGGCCCTCTGCCTGGTTCCCTGTAACTTGGCTTCTCGCAGCAAGGGAACCGCCAGAAGGCCCTCAGCGCTGGACCTCAGTGTCCGTCTGGGCTGCATGATGGGGGTGAAGATGCTCCTTCAGGTATACAGGACCGAGGCCGTTTAGGGCTTTAAAGGTCAGCACCAACACTTTGAATTGTGCTTGGAAATGTACTGGGCTAAAATGGGATAGGTGCACCCTTTGAACTGATGATCTGGATAAGCCTTTATAATCTCAAAGGAGCATCATTTTTATTTTCCAACTTGAGCAGTTATTTAATAGCAGAACTTAACTTTCAAGGGCGGCTTTTATCTTGAGTGAAAAGTCCCAACCACCATCTTCATTTCATAAGCAAAACTGTCCTAAAAAACTTAAGCGTGAATTTTTGCATAGCCCCTCCCCTGAAGGCTCCTCTCTGGAGTAGAAAAACAACACTCCTGCAAATGATCTCAGGCAGCCAGATCTTTCTTCTTCTTCTTCTTTTTCCCCCCCTGTCAGGTATGCAGCCAAATTATAGCTTACTGAAATCTGTGTTCTTCTTGCTGGTTCCTGAATAGCACCTGAAAAAATGTCAAGGAAGATGTTGTAAAACACCCACTTGGATGTTCTTTGAGATTTTGCCAAAGGCTAGATTGTGATAGAGACGACTTGCAGTTGCTTGAAAAAGTATTTGGAAGGAACAGAGAATTCATCATTTTTCAAAGCAGGCCCAGGCCGAATTCCCATATACTCAAAGACCCCAAAGAATCATAGAATTGTAGAGTTCGAAGGGAAACCAAAGGACATCTAGTCCAACCCCCTGCAATGCTGGAATCTCAGCTAGATCATACATTACAGATGACCATTCAACTGAAGGAGAGTCTATCACATCTCATGGGAGTCTGTTCAATAGTATCACTACCTTGGCACAATGGTCTTGACACACCTCACCTCAGCACATCTCTGCTGCTGGACCAGTCTGACTTAATTCCCATTGGCTAAATTAATAGAATCATAGAATAGAATCATAGAATCATAGAGTTGGAAGAGACCGCAAGGGCCATCGAGTCCAACCCCCTGCCAAGCAGGAAACACCATCAGAGCACTCCTGACATATGGTTGTCAAGCCTCTGCTTAAAGACCTCCAAAGAAGGAGACTCCACCACACTCCTTGGCAGCAAATTCCACTGTCGAACAGCTCTTACTGTCAGGAAGTTCTTCCTAATGTTGAGGTGGAATCTTCTTTCTTGTAGTTTGGATCCATTGCTCCGTGTCCGCTTCTCTGGAGCAGCAGAAAACAACCTTTCTCCCTCCTCTATGTGACATCCTTTCATATATTTGAACATGGCTATCATATCACCCCTTAACCTCCTCTTCTCCAGGCTAAACATGCCCAGCTCCCTTAGCCGTTCCTCATAAGGCATCGTTTCCAGGCCTTTGACCATTTTGGTTGCCCTCCTCTGGACACGTTCCAGTTTGTCAGTGTCCTTCTTGAACTGTGGTGCTCAGAACTGGACACAGTACTCCAGGTGAGGTCTGAAGTACTGTGTCCAGTTCTGAGCACCACAGTTCAAGAAGGACATGACACTCAGTCATAGGTTGTTTAATAAACCACAAATTGTCCCCCAGACGATCAAACAAACCCTGAATTGTTTCTCCAAAGTTAGGTTTGTTTCCTAGGAGCCTTTGTTGGTGACTGTCTTGTCCTGGAGGCATCAAACCACGAGTTAAGGAAAGTGCTGGGTTCACACGTAATGCCAGACCGTAGTTAAGGCAAAGCATGATTTGTAAGCCAGCAACAAACCATAGCTTCAGGTTGTGGTTTGTTGGCAGTAAACAAATCACAGTTAAGTCACTGGGCAGGATTCATTTGTAATGCTAAGCGATGGTTTAGGAGACTGAAGTCAGGTGATTGATGGGGGTGGGGTGGGGGTGGGTCCCGCCTCCCTGTCAAAGTTTGCTTGTAGGGTGAGGGGACCAAAAAGCTTTCCTCACCCTTGACTTATTCTTTCAGCTTCAGCCTTTCTACGTACCACAACCCAACACTACAGGGTTGTTGTAAAATTAGAGACGATGGATGTGAACTATTCTGAATGCCCGAAAAAGCTCCTGTGCAAAAGTTAAATATTTAATGTTAGTGTCATTATTTGGTTAGTTGTATTCGTAGCCCAACTTAATTGTAGGCACAAGAGAAGTTTTTATAGAGGTCTACGCGTTAACGTGATTTAGGAAAGGGAAAGGGGCATGTTAACGGTGCAATCCCATTTGTGTCTACTCAGAAGTAAGCCCCACAGGATAAGTGTGTATAGGATTGCAGCCCAAAGCACCACAGATTTCAGCTTACTGAAATCAATTGCCGTGCCTATAAAAATTTCTCGATAGGGAATGACGTTTCTAATTAATCTCATGTGATAGTGGGAAGTGTGGATTTATGGCCTTGATCGCAGCACAAAACTTGGATCAGCCTTTATTTGCTGCTTTTAGCCAAATATAGCCCTTTCTGGCTAGTCATGTGAGAGCGGAAAAGAGAAATCATCAAGTAATATTTTTAGATAATCCTGCCTTAACTTGAAATGTTGCTGATAGCACAATTCATACCAAGATAATGAAGAAAACCAGAAGGAACGAGGAGGCAGATGATATGTAAGCCTTGGGACACAAGGCTGCTGAGCTATTTATTAGTGTGTGGTGGGGGGTGCGACACACACACACAATGCTGCACAAGTTGTGTTAAGGAGTCCTGATGCCCAGCTTCAAAGTGGCAGTGTCTGGATTCCAAGGGAGACCCGACCATGCTTTACATTTAATACAGTTTTTTATCTGGATGTTATGGCTTTAGCCAGTGGGCATATTTTGAGCCAGTGGGCATATCTTGACATTTTGAGCAAGTGTCGTTGTGGGCCCCAGTCACAAAATGGCTGCCATGAGGTGTGTGTGTGGTATGTGGTGTAAAACAAAATGGCAGCTTTGAGGGAAGGGATGCCATGACACAAAATGGTTGCACAGTCTCGGAAAAGCCACCGTCACCATTCCTGTTCAGAACGTAATGTCCATTTCTGGCATTCAGTGAAAAATGGGCATTTTAAGGGTGAGTTTTCCATGTAGGTAAGGCTGGGACACTGCAAACAGGAACTGAGCAGGAAGAGCAAACAGTCTGTCGTGCACTGTGGATTTTTGAGGGAGTATTCACAGAGATGCTTTACAGGTGCCATAGAAGTATTTGAAGGCACACTGGCACCTCTGCATGCAAAGTTGGCAACCCTTGCTTTTGTAGCTATTAAGCAACATACCCTCCATCATTCAGCTTTGGTCAAACCTCACCTGGTATAGGGTGAGGGACTGTAGAGAAGGTGGAGGGCGGTTCTGTTGCATAAGATGAAGTCTGTAATGTAACAATAGTTTTGGATACAACCCTGCATTTCCCCCTTTCCATGAATAAAGATAATCATCTTAAAATAGGTGCTGAATGAGCGTGAACAAAGAGAATTTGCTGACCACTCAAGGAGAGTCAAGTCTGGCAAAGCAGCTTACTCTATGGTCTTAACCACTTCATGCATTAACTAGAGCTAAGCATACACGAAGCTGAATTCCCCACGACTTGTGTCAGACATTTCCCTGCTCATATTTGAAAATTTCCCGCTGTCCTGGAAAGTGATTTGATTTAGTACATTTAGGATGCAATTTCCTAAATCTTGCAAGAAATGAGCAGCTTAGGGTGCAGCAGATCTCTGACTCAGCCAGCTGATTCCTGGCTGAGCATGTTTGCTAAGTCCCCAACCCCAGCTCAGTTGAACATATGAACATATGACAATGACTTGGTCATTCTGGTTGGGGCTCAGCCAGCATAAGTCTCCCCAAAGAGGCATGTTTGGGGTGGGCGTACAGAGCGGGGACGTAGACTGGATCCTAAGCCTGTTCAGCTTGGTAATGTGACCTGGCAGCCCAGCAAATCACACTATATTAAAAGCTTGTTTTCCCTCTACTGTGTGTCGGCTGAGCAGTAGCAGCAGCCACAATGCTGAATGGGGATTAGATTTGGTGTAACTTTATGCCGACTTAATTTACAGCCCTGTTCTTTATGCCAGCTTCTTGATTATAGACTTGCTCCCTAATTTACTTCCATTACTTGCTCCCATTGCTCTGTCCCAGCTTCTGCCAACCTAGGAGTTTGAAAGCATACCAGTGCAAGTAGATAAATAGGTACCACTGTAGAGGGAAGGTAAACAGCGTTTCCACGTGCTCTGGCTTCTGTCACAGTGCCCCGTTGTGCCAGAAGCGGTTTAGTTATGCTGGCCACATGACCCGGAAAGCTATCTGCGAACAAACGCCGGCTCCCTCGGCCTGAAAGCGAGATGAGCGCCGCACCCCATAGTCGCCTTTGACCGGACTTAACCATCCAGGGGTCCTTTACCTTTTACCTTACCTGCATTTAGTAAACAAATCTAGAAACTGAAACTGCCAAGCTCGCCTAATATCTTGATGGCATTTGGTAACTATTTATTGCTACAAATGAATTTACAAAACGGGAAATTTCCTGTGTAAAATAAAGTGTGTGTGGGGAGAGAAATACATTCCCATTCAGCGCTAGATATCCAGCCAGCCATCAATGCACTATGTACATAGCAGACAGAAAAGGCCTTGGCAAATTCATGGAAGATAAGTCTATTAATTAGTTATTAGCCGTGATAATTAAGTGTTCAAGGGAGCAGAGACTGAAAGATAGTTGTTCGCTAAAGACCCCAGTGAGTTCACAGCTGAGATTGGAAGCACTACACTGCGCCAGTGGAGTCCGATGAACTCCCTGCCAGGGGTGTGGTAGAGACAGGGATAATTTTATCAGCACCGCTGATGCATTTTCTCAACACAGTGGCTGATTGCTGAATGATGCCCTTGCAGCCACATATTTGATCTGGACAATTCCTTAGCGGATATTGATGGTTTACAGTGACATCTTGTGGCAAAATTGACTGGGAAATATTGTTGAGTATATGCATTGTTTCGGGTTTGTCTGAGGTTTGCAAGGCATGGTCCAGGAGCTTGTGGCAAGCATTGCAGATGGGAAGAGATCGCTGGTACGTTGCCACATTTGGAAGCTACCTTACCCTGTGTCCCATCAGCCCATCTGCCGCAGGATTCTCCATACTGCCTGACAGTGATTCTCTAGCATTGAACATGAGACATTCCAGAGCCCTTTCATAGGCACATGCGAACGTGTGTGCACACATGTCTGTTGGATTAGTAAAGAACCCGATCATTTAAAGATCAGTTTTATATCTGATGAAATGGTTATGGTTTTACAGTTCATTGAACTGATTTTATTTTATTTTATAGAGTTGGAGTTTGTGTATTTCATCCTGTTTTTATTGTGTGCACAGTTTAAGAAGGATATTGACAAGCTGGAAGGTGTGCAGAGGAGGGCAACCAACAGGATCAAAGGGTCTGGAAACCAAACCTGATGAGGAACGGTTGAGGGAGCTGGGTATGTTTAGCTTGGAAAAGAGGAGAGTGAGAGGAGATACAATAGCCACTTTCAAATATCTAAAGGGCTGTCATATGGAAGATGAAACAAGCTTGCTTTCTCCTGTCCTGGAGGGTTTGACCTGAACTCACGGCTTCAAGTTATAAGGAAGGAGATTCCAACTCAACATCAGGAAGAACTTTCTGACGGCAAGATCTGTTTGACACTGGAATGGACTCCCTCAGGAGGTTGTGAACTCTCCTGCATTGGAGGTTTTTATGGAGAGGTTGGATGGCCAGCTGCCACGGATACTTCAGTTGAGAGTCTTGCATTGCAGGACTATGATTCTATAATAGCTTTATGCTGCGAAGTGGTCTATCCGTTTGTATACTGCAACCACAGAGCCTAGGACTTGCTGATCAGAAGGTCGGCGATTCGAATCCCCACGACAGGGTGAGCTCCCATTGCTCGGTTCCTGCTCCTGCCAACCTAGCAGTTCGAAAGCACGCCAGAGTGCAAGTAGATAAATAGGTACCACTCTGGTGGGAAGGTAAACGGCGTTTCTGTGCACTGCTCTGGTTCGCCAGAAGCGGCTTGGTCATGCTGGCCACATGACCCGGCTCCCTTGGCCAATAAAGCAAGATGAGCGCCGCAACCCCAGAGTCGGCCACGACTGGACCTAATGGTCAGGGGTCCCCTTACTTTTACCTTTACCACTATATTGCTGGATTTCAAAGGGACTGCTCTGTTATTATCCTCTCTGGCCTAATGTAACATGACCGCTAACCTACCTACCACTTTCTTGCAGTATTAAGTGCAAACCTACAGCTAATGATAATAAATAACCTGGGAGGGGGTTGCATTGCTCATTAATAAGGCCCGCTCTGAGCCCGGCCTTGGCTGGGGAGGGCGGGGTATAAATAAAAATTATTATTATTATTATTATGAATAAGACTGCAATGTGTATGGATACAAGGTACCACTGATTACTGTCAATGCTGGAGGCGAAAAGTGCCTTTTACCAACTCTGGCTGTTACACCAACTATGGCAGTTCTCAGACAGGTGGTGATTCATGCACTGGTTTAATTTTTCCTTCCCTCCTTCATTTAATCAATATAGATATATATAATTCATAGAATGTAGCATTGTAGAGTTGGAAGGGAGCCAAAGGGCCATCTCTAGTAACCTGCTGCAATGCAGGAAGTCCACTGCCCTGCAATTCATTAACACGTGGGGAATATAGTGAGAGAAAAGACAGATGGAGAGAAATTAAAATTAAGCGCGCGCACACACACACACACTGTTATTAATACACTGGTAACCTCAGGACTTGATTATTGCAATGCGCACACTCAGCCTGGTCCAGAAGCCCCAGCTGATGCAAAATGGTGCTGCTAGACTGGGGAGAGGCTGCAGCAGCTGTGAGTAATCTTTGTCCCTCTGGAAGTTGCTGAACTACAACTCCCATCAGCCCTCCCCTTTGCTTGTGCTTGCTGATGGGAGCTGTCCTTCAGCACCATCTGGAAGGCCAAAGGTTCCTCAACCCCGGACTACAGCCTTCCAGTGCTAGTGCTTCTAAACTTGCACTTAGTTGACCATAAGTTTAGGGTTATTGTATTCATTTAGAAGGCCCTTAGGGAGATCCTAGGACGCAGATGGTGCTGTGGGTTAAACCACTGAGCCTAGGGCTTGCCGATCAGAAGGTCAGTGGTTTGAATCCCCGCGACGGAGTGAGCTCCTGTTGCTCGGTCCCAGCTCCTGCCAACCTAGCAGTTTGAAAGCACGTCAAAGTACAAGTAGATAAATAGGTACCACTCCGGCAGGAAGGTAAATGGCGTTTCCATGCACTGCTCTGGTTTGCCAGAAGCGGCTTAGTCATGCTGGCCACATGACCCGGAAGCTGTACGCCGGCTCCCTCGGTCAATAAAGCAAGATGAGCGCCCCAACCCCAGAGTCGGTCACAACTGGACCTAACGGTCAGGGGTCCCCTTTACCTTTTACCTTAGGGAGATCCTAGGTGCTGCCTGATTTATTATCTCCCTCCCTATTCACTAATATTTTTCAGAAGGCATCGCTGTTAAGGGGTTCTCCCCTGGCTCCGATACATGGCTCGTATCCAGTAAGGGGAAATGCATTGTTGTGGGCCTGACTCTGTGGATATTCCTTCCAGGGGAGATCAGACAGAATCCTTCACTGAATTTCAGGGGATTGACGAAGACAGCTCTATTTCAGTAGGCATTTAAAGCAAGTTTCCCACCTCTAACCCCGATCTTTTGATTACAGTAATTGTAACTGATTTTATCTATTGCTGTTTGCAATCTTATTGGACACTGCTTAGAAATCTCAGCAATTAGGTTGGTATGTAAATAACTGATGTAAATGAGATTATATATATATATATATATATATATATATATAACATTACCCTTCCTCTAAGGAGCTCATGGTGACATACATGGTCTCTCCCCATCGTCTCCATTTCATCCTCATAGCAACCCTGCCAGGTAGACCAGGCTGAGACAGACTGGCCCAAAGTCACCACTTAGAGAACGGCTTGACTCATCAAGTGGGAATTCGAATCCAGGTCTTCCTGTCTGAGTTAGGCTGGCTGGGGCAGCACCCTCCAATTTCATCCAGCAGAACAGTTTTTGTATCCTTTTATATCCTTTCAGTCAGGGTGTAAAAAATAAATAAATCACAATAAATAAACAAATCAAACAAATAAATCCTGTGCTGCGGGGAGGGGGGTTGGACTAGATTCTAACTCTATAATTCTATAATTATGTGATTCTATGAAATAATAAATAAACAAATAAGAGGCTGGCAGCCTTTGACAATTTTGCAATGGCTTTTTTGCGAATGCTTTTACATTCTTGAGATGCCACATTCATGCATTTATTGAGATATTTGCAACACACTGATTGAAATAAAGAAAATGTCATACCATTGCGGTGAGAGCAGAGTCAAGGAAGTCTTGAGCAGCCACCGTTAATAGTTTAATATCCCTTATGGCTAGTAGAGATAATCCAAAGGGATGCGTCACTGCAGAAATGTAGGTGCCCTACTTAACATGAAAAAGCTTTTCTCATAATGAGCTGCATGCCTTTTGGTTTCCATGAGATACTAGCAACGAGTACAGCCCCATTAGCACAGCGCAAAACTGATCAGACTCATTCTTTCTAGGCCTGGCACAGGTGAGAGTGTGGGCGAGCCCCCTATCTAGAGATGCTGTTAGATTTGCACACACACACACACACACACACACACACACACACACACACACACCTGTATGCATGCTCTTTTGTTCGTTCTCGGCAATTACAAGCGATATGTTTCTAATTGGAGCCCCTTTCATATTTTTAGCATAAATTCTCACCAGCTTTGTAGCTGGAAGCTGGCCTCAACATTCGGTCATTACCTCTTTTAGCTTCCCAGAGTGAAATTGAACTTCAAAGATCTGGTTCAAAGTCTTTTTATTTTTTAAGAAGCAGGGAGCCAGCTGACCTCATCTATACAGTAGACAAGCTTTCTTGTGTTTTGGCTCATTTTCCTCTTTTTCTCTCCCCCCCCCCTTTCCTTTTCCTTTTTTCCTTTCCCATAATGGCATATGTTCTATGCCATGTACTTTGATATTTTTTTTTAGTTTTTTAGCTTTTCCCATTATTATTATTATTAAGGATTTTTCTTTTGTAATTTTGGTTGTTTATATTTATCTGTATTTGTTTAAAGCAAAATAAAAGTATTATTATTATTATTATTATTATTATTAAAGAGTTGCCAACTGACCAGGAAACCCCGCCTGGCCTGCTGCTGTGCTTTTAATAGGAGCCTGGTCTACAAAAATAAGCTAGACGATTTCTGTGGAAGCGCTTCTTTCCACACCTACAGCTATTGTTTGCGGATCACACTGCTGTTATAAAAGACCTGTAAAGAAAAAACGGTGGCTCTTGCTTGGAGTGTATCTGCAGAACTTGGCTTCATTGCTCTTCTGTTTGTGGTGCTGTATAAAGGCTGAACTCCCCTCCCTTTTGTGTTTTAAAGCAACCCTCATGGAAGCTCACCAGCATTTTAGTGCAAACTTCTTGTCATACGAATACATTTGGATGCATTTGTGCCTAATTTGCTCATTCTTGCAAAGCAGTCTCTCCTAATATAACACATTTCCATGTGCTATTTTCACTAGCATATTCAGTTTACACTTTACCCCAGCACACTGTACTTGGCTAGAGAATGGTGCAGTAAAAGTAAGAGAATTTCAAGCAGCTGTGAGAGCCAGTGTGGTGTAGTGGTTAAGAGCAGTAGACTCGTAATCTGGTGAACCGGGTTCGATTCTCCGCTCCTCCACATGCAGGTGCTGGGTGACCTTGGGCTAGTCACACTTCTCTGAAGTCCCTCAGCCCCACTCGCCTCACAGAGTGTTTGTTGGGGGGGAGGAAGGGAAAGGAGAATGTTAGCCGCTTGGAGACTCCTTTGGGTAGTGACAAAGCGGGATATCAAATCCAAACTCTTCTTGTTTCAGTTCACACATTGTTTTGGAAAGCACGTGTTAGGAAAGTTCTCATTTGAATGTGAACCAAATTATTCCCCCTCTCCACCCCAATCTCTAGTTTTAAGCAACAAAACGTCTTTGGCAGGTGAGTCAGAGCTTGAAGCCGCCAAAATAATAAAAAGTCCATTGCCATGTGTGTCTCCAGTCAGAAGCCGTTCCACTAATAAAGTGCCACCACAAGTTATGTCTAGCCATCCTGGCTAGTGGCCATTGATAGCCGATGTGGCGTTTGCCCGTTCATTTGAAAATGTCTGTACAGGGGGAGAGAAAGAGTTAATAGGTAGACCAATAGAAAAGCCAGAGGTGGAGCCTACCTGTTTATAAAAGAGCTTAGCCCGAGGTATAGTTACAGTGGTACCTTGGGTTAAGTACTTAATTCGTTCTGGAGGTCCGTTCTTAACCCGAAACTGTTCTTAACCTGAAGCACCACTTTAGCTAATGGGGCCTCCTGCTGCTGCCGCGAAGCTGGAGCATGATTTCTGTTCTCATCCTGAAGCAAAGTTCTTAACCCGAGGTACTGTTTCTGGGTTAGCGGAGTCTGTAACCTGAAGCGTATGTAACCCGAGTTGGTTGGGAAAAGGCAGTTGGAAAGCAGTTAGAAGACAGATGGAAATAGAGAGACTGTTAGTGCAGTTGGTTCTTGTGTGAGGGGAAATAGAAAAGTTAGAGACAGAATAAAATAAGAGTTAGAGGGTAAAGGGTAACAGCGTTTCGAATGCATTTAAAGTTTATTTGTGTTTGCAATAAACTACAATCTTCATTGTTAACTTAAGAACCTGACTGAGACTAAGTGACTTTACTGGGGAGCGGATTAGTGGTCAATAGTCCGTGAGACGACCGGGGGCTCCGTATGAACGCCACAGCCTTCCCTTCAATGAATTTCTCTACTTCTCTTTTAAAGCCACCCAAATTGGCAGCTGCCACCACTTCTTGTGGCAGTGAGTTCCATAGTGCACTGTGCGAAGTGCTTCCTTATCTACCTCGAACCTGCTGTCTTCGTTCTTTGTCTTAGCAGTTGGCTAGAAAGTGTGGCATGTTGCTGCTCATGCGTGCAGCTAACTGCTCAAAAGTCAAAGGAAAACAACTCAGCCCTACCCATTTCAGGAACGACACTCAAGTTAAATTTCTCCTGTCCTCTGAAATGCCTTTATTCTGTGTTAGCAACCAAACTGCTCTGCTGATTGCATTATATCCAGCCCAATGATCCAGCAAGCATCCGTCGCTTTAGTTAAGAGACAGACACTTTAGGGTCTCGAAAGGCGAGCGTTTCCTACCTGTCAAATGGAATCCCATCAGAAAAGATGTACTTTTGGAAGAAGAAGAAGAATTGCGGGGGGCGGGGGAGACTGCCACAAGATCGAATCTGTTTTCTGCCAATTCACATTAGCTTGAAGCTCTACAGGATTATCGACTCACTTTGCGGGTGTCAGGAAAAAGCTCTGGAAGACTAAACCCTTCAACATTTATTCAATGAAAATAGATAATAATAATAATAATAATAATAATAATAATAATAATAATAATATCTCGCCCATCTGACTGGCTTGCCCCAGCCACTCTGGGCAACTTCCAACATAGATAAAAACATAATGAAACATCAAACATTTTAAAAAACCTTCTATGAAGCCTCTGAGCCTCCCTTCCATCAACTCCCCTTCGCTTGTCTTTAAGGTGGTGCAAATTTTGGCCTCGCTTAGGGTACCATTCTACTAAAGATAATGAACATTAAAAAACTTCCTTATACAGGGCTGCCTTCAGATGTCTTCTAAAGGTTATATAGTTACTTATCTCCTTGGTTTGGGGGTCACATAACTTAATACCCGCCAACATTTCTCTGATGGAAAATAGGGACATCCTAAGGAAAAGTGGGACATTCTGGGATCAAATCAGAAAACGGGATGGCTTCTGTCAATTCAGGACTGTCCCTGGAGAATAGGGACACTTGACCATTCAGCAAGGGGTCACTTACCATGGTGGAAGACCTGAGCAAGGGGTCAAGTTTGGACCAGGATTGGCCCAAGAAATTTGGCAGGTTGAGAAGGACAAGATGCCACCCTCTCTTACTAGACCAGCTGTTGAAATTTAGGGTGTCTCCAAACCGGTGGTTTTTTTTTGGGTGGATGTATTCTGCAACATGCCATTGACTCAATAATAGTGTATTAGTAGTGAATTTATACCAGGCCACCCAGACATGGGCCACATTCACACCACACATTTAAAGTGCTACGACACCTCCTTGAACAGTCGTGGCTTCCCCCAAAGAATTCTGGGAGCTGTAGTTTGTGCCGAGTGTCATTGGGAGACACCTATACCATTCAGGGAGCCACAACTCCCAGAGTTCCCTGGGAAGAGGGATTGATTGTTAAACCACACCTGTCCGTGAAAAATCTGAAAAGAGTGGTGGCCTTTGCGATTGGATGGAGTTGAAAGTGGGAGACCTTTCTGAGCTGGAGGGTCACCTTCCTTGATGGCTAACCTTCTAAGGGATTCATGCCAAGAGTGAACATGACCAAAACAAAAGATGGGGTGGAGGAAAGCATACGTCATCAGAGCTGGCAACAAACAGGGCCATAACACACTCGCTCCCATGCACCACACACAGATATGCAGGCATATATATTTAACATACATCCACACCATGCAAAGTCCTGGGATAGCTCGGTTGGTTAGCGCATGAGACTCTTTATCTCAGGGTTGTGGGTTTGAGCCCCACGTGGGGCAAAAGATTCCTGCATTGCAGGGGGTTGGACTAGATGACCCTCAGGATCCCCTCTGACACTACAATTCTATGAGATAGGTCTGCAAACGCTGAAGTCCTACAGTTTTGGTCCCCGATCTACTGCTTCTCTGGAGAACGGCTCCGCCAGGCCCCAAGCAGCTGCCTCAATCCTTCTGTAGGGTTGCTATATTTCAAACAGTGAAACTCCGGAGAGAAAAGTTGTTGTTTTTTATTTTGGACAAAGTTGTTGAGCTTTTCGGGCAAAATTGCAAAAAATAAGTAACTTTTTGAGCTTTTTTTATGGAAGAACGGTAAAAACATATGGAAAAAGCTGCCATGCTTTTCCTGAATTTTCCTGGACATTGAACCAATTTCCGCCCTGCCGACTGCAGTATTCTGTATATGTCTGGGAAATATGGCAACCCTATCCTGCTACCTTTACTATTCTGTAATTAACTGCAGCTTCCTTGCTCCTAAATCAATTTCCTACCAGCATTTGTTGTCTAAAGAAAGATGCAAGATCTCCTCTCGCTCCAGTTTTTCTCCTGTTTCCCTGCTTCCAGGTCCCTCTGGTTCCAGCTTTGCCATCCATTCTAGCTTGCTCTAACAGCATAGCTTGCTTTAAAAGAGCAACTCTCTTCACTTTTCTGTCATAATTATATAAATGTTACCAGGCACCGGGGAGGGGAGGGGAAGGGAAAGAGAAGTTCCATTCAGCTTGCATTTAAAGGCGAACCAGTCTAATTTGTAATTTCCGAAGTGGTACGTGAGCTGAAGCACAGCCAGCCTTTGCAATTTGCTCCTCTCCTCCACATTTTTCCAAATTCAGTTCTCAAGACAAGCGGCATGTGAAAAAAATGCATAAAGTGTCCATAAAAATACACAGAGTAGTGAAAATACAGTGGGACCTTGGTTTTTGAACGTAATCCATTCTGGAAGTCCGTTTGACTTCCGAAACATTCGAAAACTGAGGATCAAAGAGCTGTCAGCAAGTTCAACGGGGAAAACTGAGAAACATGCCTTGGAAGCCGAAATTGACACATTTCTCCATCACTACTAGGCTCACAAAATTGTGGACACGACCCTGTGGAGCCCTGGTCTGAAAGTGATCTGTTTCCTCTTCCTCTTTTATAGTATTCAGACTTTAATAAATCCTCACTTGAAAACATTCTGATACCTAGTGGCCTGTTGTTCTGCAAACAGCTTTAAAGATTGGCTCTGATACCATTTGACATTATCACAGCTTCCCAGGAGAAACAATTGTTAACGCTTATAAAGATGCGAACAGTACGACTCTCCGGAATTCACCTTATTTTCAGGTGGGTTTTTTTTTTGAGGTTGGCAATAAATTAGTTAAATAAGAGTGTGCCCAATTTATGTCACCAGGTGGCACCATTTAACAGGAGTTCACATTTCTGTTTGGTACCGGAGAGTAAGTTCTTTCCCTTTGTCATCCATATGAATGAGTTAGGAAATAATTCTCCTTTTGCTTTACTCCTCATTTACATTTAAAGAGTTTTAACCAAATGCCTCATTATTTCCCAGCTCTTTTTACGCGGAGAGTACTAGAAGCATCACAGAGCTGTAATGTTATTTCACGGGGAGAATTTCCCCTTCTGCATTTCCAGCTTCGTCCCTCATTTGTCTTGAGTTAAATGCAAAGACTTTACGGTTATGTCTATGTAGGCACACTATATAATAAGCCTTTATTGTGCTTAGAAAGCTTCTGAGCTTCTGCGCTTTCTCAGTAGAATGGCCCCTATACCAGGGAAATAATTGCATTAATTGGCGAGCCGCTTTTTATTTCTGCTAGCCAGGCCCACAAAAAACCTTAAGGGTCATCTAGTCTCTTATGCGCCACTTTGATCAGCGATGGACTACTTCTGGTGCTTCCCAGCATACCTGAGGTTCGGTTGGCCTTTTCTAGGGACCAAGCCTTTAGTGTGGAAAGCCTTGCCCAGTGGAACATCCTGCCACTGGAAGTTCACCAGGAACCATCCCTCCCTTCTTTTAAACATCTTCTGAAAACTGTATTGGTTAGGCCAGCCTTTGAATTCCACCCCCTTTTAAACAATTGCTACATACAAATGTTTTAGTGATGCTTTTACTGATTGGCGGTCAGGTGAGAGCAGGCAGGTGAGGTTAATAATAATAATAATAATAATAATAATAATAATAATAATAATAAATTATTTATACCCCACCCATCTGGCTGGGTTTCCCCAGCCACTCTGGGCAGCTTCCAACAGAATATTAAAATACAATAGTCTATTAAACATTAAAAGCTTTCCTAAACAGGGCTGCCTTCAGATGTCTTCTAAAAGTCTGGTAGTTGTTTTTCTCTTTGACATCTGGTGGGAGGGTGTTCCACAGGGTAGGTGCCACTACCGAGAAGGCCCTCTGCCTGGTTCCCTATAAATTGGTTTCTCACAGTGAGGGACCGCCAGAAGGCCTCAGCACTGGACCTCAGTGTCTGGGTAGAATGATGGGGATGGAGACGTTCTTTCAGGACCGAGGCCATTTAGGGCTTTAAAGGTCAGTACCAACACTTTGAATTTTGCTTGGAAATGTACTGGGAGCCAATGTAGGTCTTTCAAGACTGGTGTTATGTGGTCTCGGCAGCTGCTCCCAGTCACCAGTCTAGCTGGCACATTCTGGATTAGTTGTAGTTTCCAGGTCACCTTTAAAGGTAGCCCCACATAGAGCGCATTGCAGTAGTCCAAGCAAGAGATAACTAGAGCATGCACCACTCTGGCGAGACAGTTGGTGGGAAAGTGGTTCATTTGCCTGAATGGCCCAGGCTCCAGTGTTTTGGTTGTGTGGACCGTATTAAAATATTCCCTCCCTCCCTCTATCCACATACAGACCTTCAGAGTGTCCCTATTTTCCAGGGACAGTCTCAGATTTACAGAAGCCATCTCGGTTTCTGATTTGATCCTGGAATGTCCCTCTTTTCCTTTGTTGTTGAAGGGGATGACAGAGGACGAGATGGTTGAATAGTGTTCTCGAAGCTACCAGCGTGAGTTTGACCAAACTGCGGGAGGCAGTGGAAAACAGGAATGCCTGGCGTGCTCTGGTCCACGGGGTCACGAAGAGTCGGACACGACTAAACAACAACAACAACAGACACTGTGCTTCATTGAAGAAAAGTACAGTGGTACCTCGGGTTAAGTACTTAATTCGTTTCGGGCGTCTGTACTTAACCTGAAACTATTCTTAACCTGAAGCACCACTTTAGCTAATGGGGCCTCCTGCTGTTGCTGCACCGCCGGAGCCCGATTTCTGTTCTCATCCTGAAGCAAAGTGCTTAACCTGAAGCACTATTTCTGGGTTAGCGGAGTCTGCAACCTGAAGCGTATGTAACCTGAAGCGTATGTAACCCGAGGTACCACTGTACGCGAAAACCTATGAAAGTCTGTGCACGTGTTGGGTTGACCGGTTAAACTCTTTTCATACACAGGTGCAGAGACTGCACACTCCATGAAATACTGAATGAGTGTACTGCCTAATGGCTTTTGTACGTAGGCTGCACACTCATTGAACACAGTGTGTGGACACCCTTGTCATTTGAGCACCTTCGCAGATGAACTTGTGAATAATTCCAAGAGGTGCAATGCTTATAGCTCATTAGCCTGGGCGCCGGAGAGGCAAGCTCAGCGAAACAGCTCTGATTATTTACAGACATGGGTGTGCCAAGTGGAAATGGCTGGATTGTATAGCAGGCTGCTGGTCTGACATCTTCGTCTCATCAGCGCTTGCCATTCAGGGGGAAAAAAACCACACCACCCTCACCAGCTGCTTCTAACCTTGTTGTTGAGGCTGCTGTGGGAATAAATGATCGATTGTCTGCTTCCCTTCTTAGAATTGCCACGCAGCTGTTAACAGGCCGCAAAAGTAAATACCAAGCCTCGGAAGAACAGATGCTTTAATTTTACTTAGGAAACCCCACGCTCCAAAATCTTTTCTAGGGTCAAAATCATGTCTCAGGGCAGAACTGAGTGTTATAAGCAGGTCCTGGATTATAGAGGGGACATGTAAATCTCACCTTTTGTGGTGAGATCCCACAGCTACTGTATTTTACGGGGGGGGGGGGGAGACATTGTTGGGTTGAAATTGGAAGGAGCCTCTTGGTGTAAGATTACCAGATTTTTTTTCAAAGAATCTGGGGACACTTTTTTTTTTGAAAAAAGGAATTTAATTTTTAAATAAATAAATAAATAAATAAATAAATAAATAAATAAATAAATCTTCTCTTCTGTGGTCTCTTCTGTAATACAGACTTTCTCTGGGTCTCAGCCTGCTCTCTCGGAGTGCTAGCCGCCATGGTGTAGGATCGGGTCGGGCCTGGGCTCAGCCACGTGTCCTTGCCCTCCCGGTGCTCTCTTCCCTCTCCTCCTTGGCGGCACGGCAAGGTTGGGGCTCCCCTGTAGAGTGGGTTTCCTGGATCCCTGTGTATGCCTGAAACGGGATGCTTTTCCCCCCCCCCTTTAGATGGTCTGTGTCTGCCTGTTCCCTGGTATATCTCAGAGACACTGCGTAAGTGAAAAGTGCCTTACTTTGTGCCTTCTGTGCCCGTCCCTGGCACGGAAAGATCCCTAAGCTTACCTGATGTCATGACCCCCTAATCTAACTATAAACTTCCCATGTTTATTACCACAGACTAGAAGAATGTTAAGTGCACTCTGTATAATCCCTGCGTAAGACACCCTATCTATCTTAGGTAGTTATCTCTGGTTGTGATGTTCTGTGCTCTCTCTCTCTGATGCGTATGTTCTATGTATGTAATATGTTCAATGTTCAATGCCTGAACGTTGTACCCACGTTGTTCACGCTGCTCGCTGCATCCAATCAGCAGCCACCATATATGGTGCTATTGAGCCCAATATACAATAAAAGGGACACTCATAGCCTCCTGCTACGAGATGCCTCCCGGATGATATCCCACCACGTCGTCTGTCGTTTATTCAACCCAACATCTGGTGACCCCGACGTGATCCAGCGACCCCCATCTCCTCACTCGAAGCGCGCTAACAACTCGTGAGTACAATGGGGAAGAATTTGACAAAGTTGCAGAGAGAGCATGCCAAAGAACTGCATTACTTAGTCAAGCATCTTTTTTCTCCTTCCTCTTTCTCTCTCTTCCTTCTTCTTCTCCTCTCCTCCTCACTGTGTCAGCTCCGGGGGTTTTACTGGCCCTGGAGCGCTGCTGGACAGTTGACCGGATGGCCAGGTGCTTTCGCTCCTGGCTCGATTTGGGTTGTGGGGGGGGGGGGTCAGTGGTTCCCCCAGTTGACGCGCCGAGCGCCCCCGGTTCCCCCTTGGCAGTGGCAGTGGCAGTCTCAGCAGCCCAGAGCCAGCCATGTAGCGCAGTTGGCTCTGGCTGGCTTCAGGAGCTGCTCCCTGCCGTGGCGCCCGCCATTTTGCCTCGCCAGAAGTCCCCATATGGTGTGTCTTCTGCCGTTGAACCAATCACGCACCATTCATTCCCTACTAATAAATCTACAACACTTAAAATATAAGTGGACATTCCGGGGACAGATTTTGTCCGGGGACAGATTTGTAAATCTGGGGACTGCCCCCGGGAAACGGGGACGTCTGGTAACCATATCTTGGTGGGGCTTGTAGATTTTACTCACGCAACCCTGCACCTCTTGCCTCATAATCTCAGTACTGTTTAGGCTTCTGCCATCAAAAATCATAGAATCAGAGAACCAGGAAGGGCACAAAAGTTATCTATTCTAACCTGCTGTTGATGGATAGCAAGACAGAAGTACTGTGTCTGGGGGACTGGGGCAGTGCCAGATTTATGTATAAGCTAAACAAGCTATAGCTTAGGGCCCCACTCTCTTGGGGGCCCCCAAAAAATTTAAAGGAAAAAAACACCTAGATGTACATTTCCAAAATATAAGATAAAAATCAAATAAAATAAAACCTACATATAGCAACAGTGTTTTGTGTTGTGTAGGCTCCTACGATGTAAGTAATGGGCCCCGCCTGCTAGATCATGAGTCTTTGCAAACTGTGTTTCTAAAGGAACTTTTGTTATTGCTAAATGCCAATGTGTTTGCATTATTAAGTTTGTTATGAATAAAAAACCATTTTAAGTTAGAGCCTAATAATTATTTCACTATTAATATGCTTCTTCTTAATTGCATTTCACTATTAATATACTTCTTAATTGTGTTTCAGTCCAACAATTACTTTGATAAAATACATATTTTGTTATGTGAAAATGGCTTTAGATACCTATCAGGTCCATAAATCACCATATAGCATATATTCAACACAAAAACAGCGGCAATTTGTTGATGGCAAAGGACAGCTGGCAAAGGGCATATAAAAGGCCCCATTACCTTCAGTAGCTTAGGGCCTCATCAAATCTAAATCTGGCCCTGGACAGGGGTAGGCAGGTGGTGGTGGTGGGCTCCCTGGTCCTGAATGGGGAAACTGTGCCCCTAAAGGACCAGGTGGTGGCCACAGATGGACGGGTGCTCCAGGTCTCTCCCGACCAAGAGAAGTCTCTTCCGCCCAGAAGCCTCTCCAGTCTTTTGGAGCGTGTGGGCACACTTGCAAACTGGACCCATTTTCTTGGGCATTGTGCATGTGCTGCAGCTGCACATAGTGTGTTAACCATTTTTGGTGAATCTCTGCTTTCTGCCCTTGTCAAAATGTCCCTCCCCAGACTTGTCATTTTTCAGGGTTTGGCAAGCTCTGCCAAGACCACCTTCCTAAGCAGCGAGTGGATTCATCTTATCTCTCATGCACACACATTTGCAGGCATTAAAGTGCTATGTCGCGGCGCACAGCTGTCATTCTGCACATTGCAATGCTGAAGTTTATGTATGTAGCATATTGCCAGAGAATTATGTTTTCCCCCTGTAGAGTATGTATTTCTAGAGATGCTAATATATATTTCACCTAAACATCGTCTAGGCTTTTAATCTGGAGGAGGAAATGCTTTTGTAGAGCAAATGATTGTCACATATGAGCTTTTAGCAATGTGTAATAAGAGGGGGACGCGGGTGGTGCTGTGGGTTAAACCACAGAGCCTAGGACTTGCCGATCAGAAGGTTGGCGGTTCAAATCCCCGCGATGGGATGAGCTCCTGTTGCTTGGTCCCTGGTCATGCCAACCTAGCAGTTCGAAAGCACGTCAAAGTGCAAGTAGATAAATAGGTACCGCTCCAGCGGGAAGGTAAACAGCGTTTCTGTGTGCTGCTCCGGTTCGCCAGAAGCGGCTTAGTCATGCTGGCCACATGACCTGGAAGCTGTACGCCGGCTCCCTCGGCCAATAAAGCGAGATGAGTGCTGCAACCCCAGAGTCGGTCACGACTGGACCTAATGGTCAGGGGTCCCTTTACCTTTAATAAGAGGGGTGGCCCATGATCTTTCGTATGGGAGCAGGGGTGTGTGTATTATCACAATCACACCTCTCAATGTCTTCCTCTTATTTCCATCCAATAGACAGTCCAATCGTGTCTCATACAACCAACATCACAGCTGTGGGTGACAGTGGTAACTACAGTACAGGTACTTAACTCACAAAATTCTGCAACACAGAAAGACTCGGGAAAAGACATTTAAAGTGAGCAGGTTCTCGCCTTTCAAAAGTACATCTTCAAAGAGCACACTGGGAAGAATGAAGGGCTATTAGTCATGCAACCTCCTGAACAGGCCGCCTGAATAGGCTGGGGGTAGTTATGCTCACATTCGGTCTTCAATTTCCCTGTAATTGTTGTGTTATAAAGTCAGAGTGGCTTTACTCTAAATTGCCAGCCATTTCCATAATGTAAGACTTGTCGTTTTTACATATGTATTTTTTCTGCCCTTCCTGGCTTTCACAACTTAAATTGGGAGAAAATCTTATCCAAAGAAGATTTCAGAATTATTAACCAAGGTTTTTTATATAGTGAGAGTGGGAGGGACCTCATCGAAATGAGAGATATAACTCGCAGTGAATAATCTTATTTAGCTGCTAATACAATAAGTTGTTGCATTTCCATAAGCTATTCCTTCTCCTTCGGCAGTGCTCCTTGGTCCATCTGCAAGGTGCAAATGCCTCTGGGGAGATTGAGTTGCATCCCCTGCCTTCCTTTATTGACTTTCGCCCATTACAAAGACAAGAGCATGCATAATATAATGACCAATTTTTCTCTGTCCTCTAATGAAGCTTAAAGCACAACTGGTTAAATAAAAGGAAGGGCAGAGTAAAGCCTAGACTCACAGTATCTTATTTGGGAAGAGTAATGGAAGGTCTTATTAAAGAAAGAAAACGTTCCAAACGTAGCTGCCCAAGGTTTGCGTGGTGGGCTTTTCGCAGACAGTTGAGCCAACTTAATGGTTTTCAATAGGGCTGCAACATTTAAGGCATTAATTGAGTTAATCTATTAATCAACTGAATTGATCAGTTCTCTAATTAAGATAAGAGAAAATGCATATATATATATATATATATATATGCTTTCGTAGATTTTCACGGGTACAGGAATGCAGGTTTTGGTGTCCTCGGGTGTCTTCCCGTGTAAAAGTTGGGGTGTCTAGGCGACGTTTCGACGAGGTCTCACTCGTCATCTTCAGGCTGGTGCTTTCGGCTTCTTGTTACTGGAACAGAGCAGGATCTCAGTGTTTGAGTTCCTATAAATACTGTTGAGGAGGTGTGGTGTATAGCCTCCAATGTTCTGGGCAGAGAGGAGGTTCCCAGGCTAGTGTGCCTTTTCTTCTTTTGTTCCTTAATTACTTGAGGGATATCTTGAGTGATTTCTTGAGTGATTTCCTGAATCCCACTTAGGTGGGTCATTAGGTGTGGATTAGTTGCTAAAGCCTTCGTGTCTTGAACTCTTGAACTTTGTGAAGAGTTTTTCTGAGAAGATGGCTGTACTGCACTTGGTTGTGCTCTGGCTTGGCTTCGTGTATAGGGGCGAGCTGTGGTTTTGTGGCCTGTGCCAGCCAGATCTGTGTAGGGATTGCAGGGGGGTGCAGCATCCGGAGGTGCCACCCTGGTTTGGCTACTGGATGGTGTCTGTAATTTATCTGTGGAGAGGGTCTGGGTTTGGGTCTGGTGTGGTTGATTGGTGATGGCGTTCTGTGTGCCTCTGGATCTGGTGTCAGATTTTGTGGGGAGGGCTAATTTCCAGATGTCTGGCAAGCGGGATGTGTCGTCACGCTTGTTCATGTTGTGAGGGTGTTTCTCTATCTCGATGGCTTCCATGATTATTCTCTTGTGGTGATGTTCCATGTTAAAGAGCAATTTGGAATCTGCAAAATATATATAATCCATGGGTTGGATCCAAAGTTAGCCCTACCCTCAGAGTAAAAAGGTAAAGGTAAAGGACCCCTGACAGTTAAGTCCAGTCGCAAATGACTCTGGGGTTGCGGCGCTCGCCTCGCTTTACAGGCCAAGGGAGCCGGCGTTTGTCCGCAGACAGCTTCTGGGCCATGTGGCCAGCATGACTAAGCCGCTTCTGGTGAATTAAAAATTAATTAACTTGACTAACTTAGATTCATTAATTTCAGTGGTATCCTCTAACTATAACTTGGTTGGTTACAACCCTATTAAGCTATGACTTTTTAACCGGGGAGGAGTATTGTTTTTGCTTGTTACTATGGCATGTATTTTTGTGTTTTTATATTGTAAACTGCCCTGTAATCCTTGGATGAAGGGTGGTATAGAAATATTATTATTATTATTATTATTATTATTATTATTATTATTACAAGTACTTATAAAGAGCCATTCTCTCTTTTCCTATGATGAAGTTTTGCTAGGTGGCACATTGCTCCATCACCTTCAAACCAAAATAATTGATTCACTGAGCAATTCTTACACTGCAACAACTCACTCAGACACAAATGTGCTGCCACTATGCCAATTGAATTGCCACTTTATCAACAGCTGCTCAATCTGGTGAAGGCCGCCAATCAGAAACTGCGCTGGAGACAGTGCCCACATGCCTGGGTTAAAGTCGTGGCACAGGGTGGCAGAGCGCTGTGATTTGACCAGGAAAGTTGCCAGGTTCAATTCCTAACACCTCCAGAGATGCCCATCATTGGCTACTGGCTCATCCCTTTACCTGGAGATGCCAGGGATTGAATCTGGGACCTCCTGCCTGCTGTGCCACTGAAGAACACCCCTTGTGAACCTAAGGATGGGATCATCAAGAGCCAAAATGCCATTGTTGGACCTACTCTGAAATTCCACGGCTTTTCCGATCCTCACAATGGCTGTTAGGTACACTTACGGTACACACCAGAAACAGGGACACAGAGCAGAGCGTAAGATACTTTCCTGTCTAGCTGCAAATGGACCCAGATTCCATGAGCGACATCATGGACGTTAATACAAGTTCCACCATTCCTGCAGAGAGAGAAAAGCAGCAACTTTTGACATTCTTCCATCAACATTCACTGCATATAAGCCAACCCCTGGAGGCATGGAGACATGGTACCTTCTGGTCTTTTTCGCCTAATGAGCAGTAGTTATCCTGGACATCCTTCCATCTATTTAACGAGATGCCTGGTAAGTGTCTTCTCTTTCTCGCCCTCTGCTTTGCCATTAAAACCTAGAACGCAAGACATTCTTATTTTTCTTGTTAAGCATGTAATTAGGGAAACGTGCATCATGATTGGGAGTGGGGGTTGTGGCACAATTATTCGACTGCATACAGTAACATTACATTATACAGCAAGTGGACTGCAATATTGGGCAGTTCTGCTGCACAACTTTCATAATGTGGTGTGTGCCTGTCTTGGGACAGTTGTAAGATTACGCAGCAAGGTGGGTTTTTTTTATTGGGACACAAGAAAGCACGCTGTATGAGTGACGATTGAAAAATCCAGAGTTTTGTGTAGCTAACCTGCAGAAGTTTTAGACAACAGCTCCCAGCAGCTCTGACCATTGACTATACTTGCTGGGGTTGATGGGAGTTGTATTCCAAAACATCTGGAGGGCACAAGGTCGGTATAAGGTAAGGGGACGTGATTGGCGCTGTGGGTTAAACCGGAGAGCCTAGGGCTTGCCAATCAGAAGGTCGGCAGTTCGAATCCCCGTGACGGGGTGAGCTCCCGTTGCTCGGTCCCTGATCCTGCCAACCTAGCAGTTCGAAAGCACGTCAAAGTGCAAGTAGATAAATAGGTACCGCTCCAGCGGGAAGGTAAACGGCGTTTCCGTGCGCTGCTCTGGTTCACCAGAAGCGGCTTAGTCATGCTGGCCACATGACCCGGAAGCTGTACGCCGGCTCCCTCGGCCAATAAAGCGAGATGAGCGCAGCAACCCCGGAGTTAGCCACAAATGGACCTAATGGTCAGGGGTCCCTTTACCTGTACCGTTAAGGGGATTTTGCAATCCTTGAAGTGTAAGGGGTGAGTATCAATGCTGATCTCTTTTTCCCCTCTCGCCTAGTTTCATGAACATGAAAAGTGGAAGAAGGAAAAACTCTGAGAGAACATCAGTAGGACTACTTGGAACTTAGGGGGAGTTGAAGTTACTGGGCTGTCTTCCTGCAAGCCATGACTTGAGGATCATCACAAGAAGTTTCAGGTTTGTCTTTGTAAAGATATATTTGTTTCTCGGTTGATTTTGTGCAACTCCAAAGTGTGTAGCGGCCCTTACTAGTGGAGAAACGTTGACCCCTTTCCCCTAGGACAGCTTTTTCCCATTTGTGGATGTGCTTAGAAATGCAATGCTAACAAGCTCTCTCTCAGCCAGAGCAATGCAGGTTGCAGTTTTGGACAGACAGACAACTCTCTGCCATATAAATACATTAGAAACACCCCTCTGCCTTCCGAAAAGCCGCAGATAAAGGCTGAACGCCTTTCGAAAAATGAAAGAAAGAATGAAAAAAAAAATGCAGAGATATTATAAGAGAGATATTATTGGTGTGAGGAGAGCAAAGAGAACTCCAGAAGAAGACAATAACAAGGTCCAAAGGTCCATTTCTGGGTACCGTATTTTTTGCTCTATAAGACTCACTTTTCCCCTCCTAAAAAGTAAGGGGAAATGTGTGTGCGTCTTATGGAGCAAATGCAGGCTGTGCAGCTATCCCAGAAGCCAGAACAGCAAGAGGGATCACTGCTTTTGCTGCACAGTGATCCCTCCTGTTGTTCTGGCTTCTGAGATTCAGAATATTTTTTTTCTTGTTTTCCTCCTCCAAAAACTAGCTGCGTCTTATGGTCTGGTGCGTCTTATAGAGCGAAAAATACGGTAAATTCAAGGTCAGGTGGCGAAAAATTGACTTAGTTGTGATTCCATTTTTAAATATTTGTTCTGATTACATAGTTATGCTTCTCAATATCTGCAAGTAAATGTCGCCAACTGAGATGACTTTGGAAGAGGATTGGACACATTTCTGGAGGATGAGGCTATCAAAGGCTGCTGGTCTTGATGACTACATCCTACCTCCATTGTTAGAGGCAGTATGCTTCTCACTACCAGTTGCTGGGTCACAACAGCTGGAGAGAGTTATGCTCAAAACCTGCTTGTAGGCACCCTGTATGCAACTGATTAGCCACTGTGCAAAGAAGAACCTGTGGTCTGATCCAGCAGAGCTGTTCTTCTAGTTAGCCTTCCTTCCTTTCTTCAAAACTAAAAATAAATAAAATAAACCAAAGAGAGTCTTGCATTTGATCATGCATAGTTAGTCAGTATGTAGAACTAGGGAACTGGCAGAAGAAAGAACCTATTGGCAACCACAGGGAATTAGGTGTCTTCTAAAGGTTAGGAGAAACAGCCCAGTGGTAGAGCTCCTCAACAGGAGCTCTCAGGAGGTATTTAAGCAGAGACTTGGATAGCTGTTGTATCATCCTGCATTGTATGTCCTGCAGTGCATTGGAAAATATGACCCCCAGGCTCCTTCCAACTCTTCGAGAGCCAGTGTGGTGTAGTGGTTAAGAGCGGTGGACTCGTAATCTGGTGAACTGGGTTCGCGTCTCCGTTCCTCCACATGCAGCTGCTGGGTGACCTTGGGCTAGTCACGCTTCTCTGAAGTCTCTCAGCCCCACTCACCTCACAGAGTGTTTGTTGTGGGGGAGGAAGGGAAAGGAGATTGTTAGCCGCTTTGAGACTCCTTCGGGTAGTGATAAAGCGGGATATCAAGTCCAAACTCCTCTTCCTCCTCCTCCTCCTCCCCTTCTTCTTCTTCTTCTTCTTCTTCTTCTTCTTCTTCTTCTTCTTCTTCTTCTTCTTCTTCTTCTTTTGTTCTCTGGAGATGCCAGTGCTCTTCTGCTTGCCAGCCTAGGGTTGCCCCCTCCCCCGTCCCTATAAAAGCAGGATTGCCCTGTTTTTGGACAAAAGTGTCCCCTGTCATGTTTGGACTTCAGACGGGACACCTTTCCCCCTGTATTCAAGCTTGGCCCACCCAAAATGGTGCTGTTGGTGTGGCTGACCAGGAGCAACAAAGAGAAGGGGAAAGGAGCAGCCTCCTCTCCCTCCTTTCCCCCCTCCTTCCTCCCCATTCATCATCATCATCATCATCATCATCATCATCATCACCATCACCATCATCATATATTACTAATACCCCGCCCATCTGGCTGGGTTTCCACAGCCACTCTGGGCGGCTTCCAACAAGAGATTTAAAATACATTAACACCAGTCATTAAAAACTTCCTTAAACAGGGCTGCCTTCAGATGTCTTCTAAACATCAGATAGTTGTTTATTTCCTTGACATCTGATGGGAGGGCGTTCCACTGGGCAGGTGCCACTGCCAAGAAGGCCCTCTGCCTGGTTCCCTGTAACTTTGCTTCCCGCAGTGAGGGATCTGCCAGAAGGCCTACTCAGCCTCTGCCACCCACGGATCTAGCATGGTGTGGGTTCATTGCCACTTGGCTCCCTCTGCCACCCTGACCTGACCTCTCCTCCTCGCTCCTCTGTCCACCAGCCATGTAGCCCTGGACCCTGCCTGTCTATGTGAATCGAGGGGAAGAATGGGGCCAGGCTGAATGCAAGGAACCCTGCTCCACAAAGGATTTGGTGTCATGAGAGTGTGTGCGCCGCCCAATCGCCACCCCACCTCATCCTTTATTTTGTCCGACCTGTCCCGTATTTTGCCTGACCCTCCCGACAGCTGAATTATGACTCCTTGGTCTCCAAGCCTCATCCCCCTTCACAGGTGTGCAAGGTTGAAAGGTTGCTCCAAAGTCCTTGAAGGAAAGATGGGATATAAACACAACTAAACAATTGGCAAACATGCCACTCTTTGTGCAATCAGTGCTAACTGAATCGAAGGCGGTGGTGGAAGATGTGCACTAAAGCTTTGCTTAAAAATAAACAGCGAACAACACACACACAAACTTTAGACCATTGTTTTGTGCAACCTTACTCACTTTTACAGGCAAAGCGGCATGTTTTTAACTGACTCTCCCCTCTCTGTTGCCTAACACCTGATCGACGCAATGGCTCGTTTATCCCGATGACTCAAGTTTATATATTGACGTGGGGCATTACAAGCTCTATCGGTTGTGAGCGATGGAAGCACAGTTCCAGGGTCAATATTGGAACAGATTTAAAGGCGGCTAGGCAAACAAAGGCAAACAGTCATCTTCCATCCTTGTACAGAAGAATCACTCCCGGTATCAGTCAATAGCACAAAACATTTGCTGATGCAGAGGAAAATCTCCTCCCCACAAATGAAAGGCTGCAAAGCTATGTGGGAGTGCAGCTTGCATCATTTGTCGCAAACACTTGGTCGGTTACTGTAGCCTATGGCCAGAGTCCAAATAGCAATTCAGGCAGGCCAATTCATTGGCACGCACACCTGCCGCAAAGGCCATACCATCAACAACCAGTGTGAAAGGGCAGTGTTGGCTTCCCATTTGCTACAGGGCTGGGTTCAAAAGTTATTGCACTAGTGTACAAAGTGCAGAGCAACTTAGGCCCAGGATCCTTTAAGGACCTCGCTGCTCTGTCAGTCCCCATTCTGATCACTGGGATCTTTTTTGGGGGGGTTTCCCATGTCCTAGAAGAAAGATCAGGTCAACCCCCCAAATGTCACTATTTTCCAGGGACGGTCTCAGATTTACAGAAGCCATCCCTGTTTCTGATTTGATCCCAAAATGTCCCGCTTTTCCTTAGGACGTCCCTATTTTCATCGGGGAAATGTTGGAGGGTATATGCAACCTCTGAGCCAAGGAGATAAGTAACTATACAACCTTTAGAAAATATCTGAAGGCAGTTCGGTATAGGGAAGTTTTTTAATGTGTCATATTTTATTATGTTTTTATAACAAAATTAATTCCTGCAGTTTTCAGCAACAGGGATGTGGGTGGTGCTGTGGTCTAAACCACTGAGCTTGGGCTTGCTGATCAGATGTTCGGCAGTTTAAATCCCCGTGATGGCGTGAACCCCTTTTGCTCGGTCCCAGCTCCTGCCAACCTAGCAGTTCGAAAACACACCAGTGCAAGTAGATAAATAGGTACCACTGCAGCGGGAAGGTAAATGTCATTTCCGTTGTGCCAGAAGCAGTTTAAGTCATGCTGGCCACATGACCCTGAAAGCTGTCTGTGGACAAACGCCGGCTCCCTCGGCCTCAAAGCAAAATGAGCGCCACAACCCCAGAGTCGCCTTTGACTGGACTCAACCGTCCAGGAGTCCTTTGCCTTCTTTCTTATTATTCAGAAGCACTACTGCCTCTGATAGTGGAGGCAGAACATAGCCTCATTTTCTGGTTACTGGAGATACACACATTTTGATTTAAAGCTAGCAGAACCTGGGCCCTTTCAGTCATAACTTTGATGTTTTGGGTAGTGACCTATTTCTTCTGCCTTTGCTTTTGTGTCTTTCTCCCACCCGCAAGCCAGCTCATTTAAGTCTCCTGTGCTCCAAACCCCACCTGAGATGAGCATTAGTCTGGAATTGAGGTGGCTGCTTTCCCACTTTCTTCCGGGAGAACAATTGGAACTAAGCGTTTTTCGCTACGATCCCACAGGGCTGGTATGCAGATCTCTGCAGGCCGGCACCGCAATCCCATCTGCCTTCGCCGCACGGCAGACATTATTAATATTTATCGTTCGTACAGTACTTGGACAAAAGAGCTTTTACAGGGCTTGCATCACTCATTTCTCTGCCACAACGAGGAGGCAAACAATGGTTGCTGCCCTTCTGCATGGAGCTCCTGCGGAGTTGAAAGCTGCGCGTGCCTAGAAATATTTTGAGGTACCACCCAGAGGTCTGGGAGCCACATGTTGGTGACAGGCAGATCCAGAAGCAAAAACAGGTTGAGCAACGAATGTCAGTTTTACTACACATGCTCAGATACCCTTGTCTTCTGTCCTGGTAAGCAAGAACCATTATCAGAGTGCTAGCCAGGCAAAATTACTCAAGGAAAGGTGCAGAGCAGTGCTGGTGAGAGGTGTGACCTATGGAGAAGGAGTGTGGCTTGGGGACAGTCCTGAGGGCCAAGCAGAAAAGTCTGGAGGGCCGCATTCAGATCTGAGGTTTCCCATCCCTGGTATAGAGCTTCTGAGACTCTACCATATCAGAATGTGTGTGTGTGTTTGTCTTGTCAATAAAAAACCCCCCTGTTGAAAGTTAGAAAATCATTGAATTGTAGAGTTGGAATCTCAGCTAAAAGGGACACGGTTGGCGCTGTGGGTTAAACCGCAGAGCCTAGGATTTCCCGATTAGAAGGTCGGTGGTTTGAATCCCCGCGACAGGGTGAGCTCCCGTTGCTTGGTCCCTGCTCCTGCCAACCTAGCAGTTCGAAAGCACGTCAAAGTGCAAGTAGATGAATAGGTACCTCTCCGGCGGGAAGGTAAACGGCGTTTCCGTGCGCTGCTCTGGTTCGCCAGAAGTGGCTTAGTCATGCTGGCCACATGACCTGGAAGCTGTCTGCGGACAAACACCGGCTCCCTCGGCCAATAAAGTGAGATGAGTGCCGCAACCCCGGAGTCAGTCATGACTGGACCTAATGGTCAGGGGTCCCTTTACCTTTTTAATCTCAGCTAAAACATTCCAGCATTCTTTTCTTCTGTTTTTTCCTCTAAACATGCACTAGTTATAAAGGGACCCTTCTCCTGAAGCCTGCCTTAGAGCCATGGTTTTCACTTTTGGCAATGATGAAGAACATTTTATTTTATTTTTTCCTCTGTCACATTGGGAGGACAAAGAACATGGCTATTAAAATGCGGCTTCGGTGCTTTGGCTTATAGAGCCGGGGGAAAAAGAATGCTATTAAGTGGTCCTCGGTAATCACATAAATTGAGCCATCTGAAGGGAAAATACATTTTGAGAACCGCCGCCTTAGGTCTGCTATGTGACCCCCATTCTCAGAAAAATGATTTGAGGCAGGGCAACCTACTTCTCTTTTAACTTCCACACATTCATTTCTGAGGCACACCAGCATCTATTACTGCAATTACGTTGGTTGGAGTCCCAGTGCTGAGCACCAGCTGAGGGCCAATTTCATGACGTTATGTTCTCTTCTGGTTAAGAATCATGGATTGTTTTCTCCTTTTTGACAGGCTGGTCCTCCGTGCGCCATCTTCCATCACCTCCTTGAGATGTGTGGCTGCTCTGCATGCAATATTCCTTTGTTGACTGCATGAAGGACCAGAAGTGAGTCCAGAAGAGTCGTTGAAAGTGCCATTTTTCAGGGCACTTCCATTTTCAACAAGCCTTTAAGAGGAGATCATTATCCCAGCCTACATCTGTATTGAATTTGCAACTGTTTCTACATATACAAGAGTTTGTAATTGTTCATATATATGTTTTTAATTGTGAAAAAATAAATTCACAATTGTTATATATTAAATGGTGTCATTGCTTTTATTGCTTTTTTTTAATTGTAAAATCGCTTTGATATATTTTATGGAATGTGATTCATAAATGGAAATAAAGCAATAGATACCATATTGCTGATGTGGTCTCTTCTGAAACTGCAGCATTCCAGATTGATAAATTATGAACCAGCTCATAAGGATAGGCAAATCTATCAATTTCAGGGTCCTTCACTATGTATTTTTTAAAAAAATGTTCAGTTCTCCTTATTACTGCACCAGTCATCCTGAATATTCACCAGAATTTTAGTATAAATTTCTCCTGCTATATACACATTTTTGTATGCAATTTCCCAATACATAATATCGTACAATGCATTTGTGTATGTTATTTTCACCGGTATATGCATTTTGGGGCACACTTTACACTAGCGTATATGAATTTTTGTACATGGCTGGAAAACTGCATTGCAAAATCCACAGCAGTGCAAATTTGGAAAGATGGATGTCAGCCAATTGCTTTCTTTTCTGTTGAAGGGCAGTTTCTGTTCCTTCACTGGGTTTCAAAGCAGTTGTGGCGGAGGGGTGTACTCAGTGCTTCCCCCGCGGAGATACTCAAGGGTACGCAGTATTGGCACCTGTTATGGCTATCGGGTGGTTGCTCGAGAGCGATCAGGCAAGATGCCTCACTGGTCTTTTCAAAAGCTTTATTATTGGTGCTAAAACCTTGACAAAGCTAGAGCGCCTCTATTCCATGTCTTGCTCACTCACTGGCAGAATCTGAGAGTGGGTGGTCCTTAAATCTCCCCCAGCAGAGTAGTTTCTTGACCCCCAGTCTGCACCTCCCGTCTCTGCGCGGAAGCCTACTGCGCAGGGACGGCTTGGGTAAAGGGGGACCTCCCCCCTCCCCCCTTTGCTCAGGCAAGGTCTCCACACCCACCCCCGTCGTTCTGCCCGGACACTGAGGTCCAGCACCGGGGGCCTTCTGGCGGTTCCCTCACTGTGAGAAGCCAAGTTACAGGGAACCAGGCAGAGGGCCTTCTCGGTAGTGGCGCCCACTCTGTGGAACGCCCTCCCACCAGATGTCAAAGAGAACAACTACCAGACTTTTAGAAGACATCTGAAGGCAGCCCTGTTTAGGGAAGCTTTTAATGTTTGATGTATTACAGTATTTTAATATATATTTTTTGGAAGTCGCCCAGAGTGGCTGGGGAAGCCCAGCCAGATGGGCGGGGTATAAATAATAAATTATTATTATTGCCTCCTCCGAGCCCTGCATCTCCTCCCCACTAGAGGCATGGCTTCCTTCCTCCGCTGAGGAAGTGCTGCTTCCCACGATCTTTGGGGGCTCTCTGTAATCCATCCACCTTTTCCCCTCTCGCCCCTGAGCCGATGGCAGTTCCCTGACAGCACCCTTTTTTCTAGAAGAAAAGCGCTGGTTAAAAATGCGGCATTCACTGTAACAGCACGGGGTGTAGTAATGTTTGGCCCATACCATTGCCAGAAGCTAAATTGCTTATCAGTCTTCCCCTGAAGCTGGTGCCCTCCAGCAGTTTTTGGACTATACCTTGGGGGTGATGGGAGTTGTAGTCCAAAACAGCTGGAAGGCACCAGGTTGGAGAATATGGCTATACATGCACTTAAGAGCAGCCCTGGGGTGTGTGTACTGTTCTGTTGTGAGTGCTGACACCTAGTGACCAGCCATTGTTTAGCCCGGTGAGCCTGCGCATGTGCTATAGAGCACACACATCTACAGTCCTACCTCGGGTTGAATATGCTTCGAGTTGAGTGCGTTCAAGTTGCGCTCCGCGGCAACCTGGAAGTAACGGAGCGCGTTACTTCCGGGTTTCACCACTTGCGCATGCGCAGACGCTCAAAATGACGTCACGCGCATGCGCAGAAGCGACGGAAAGCGACGCGCGCGCGCGCAGATGTGCCGTCACTAGTTACGTTTACCTCTAGATGTGAACGGGGCTCCGGAACGGATCTCGTTCGTATGTAGAGGTACCACTGTATTTTTTCCCCATGATGGATGCCAGCCAGGTTGAAACTTTAGTAAACCTGGAGTTTGCTAGGCTTGTATTTCTCTACAAGTAAAATTTTAATGATGCTACAATGCAATATATATTCCTCTGAAGTCTCCCAAATAAAAAACCCACACACATTAAGGGCTTGAAATCAGATCGCTTTGCAGTGATATAATAGACTGTCCTGGCAAAGCACTTATTTCACAATCTCTGTGCCACTATTTCATAAGCATTATTATTAATCTCTTGCTGCAGATAGCAAAATGCATGTTTCATCCCAAGATATAAATCAGCAGCACATCTTGGAAATGGACTATATTTTTGGCTGGGAACGTTCGCTCCTTTAGCACAGCAAAAGACGAGAAACAAGGTGATTATGTGTATGATAGCATAATCTCTACTGTAATGCATGAGGGGATCTGACAGTGATTGGTTGAGCTGCCCTGATGTCACAGTGCAGCAGAGCAAGTACAGGGTGTTCTGCTACCATTGTCTATCTAGCCTGATCAGATTTTGCAGAGAAGAAGCCCATGGCCTTAGAAGAAAGGCAGCCTAGGAAAGTGGGTGGCGTATTTAGCAATGGAGAACAGACAAACGGCATGAGGGCAGGAAGAGGAGGCTGACTGTTTTGCATCATCCCAGAAGTGGAAACTCACAACCAAAAGAGAGGGGGGAAAGGACACAGACCGGCACAGAATTCGCAAATGCTAACTTACTTGCATAGATGCACATTTAGAAACGATTGCTGCAGTTTGAACAGCAATGCAGTGCATCTCACGCTAGTAAAGGAAGGCAATGACCAGGGTGCCTCCTCAGTCTGTGGCCCAGGTCCTAACAGGGGCAGGAACCTTTCTACATATGTGGTGGGAGTGCAAAGAGATAGTGGGATTCTGGGAAAATATCTATAACAAATTGAAAAAGATGTTTAGATTTTCATTTGGAAAAACCCCAGAGTCCTTTCTCCTGGGTATCATGTCAGAGGAAATAAAAAGAACAGTCAGACTGTATGCAACTACGGTGGCAAGGTTATTGATTGCCAAAAATTGGAAAAGCAGCAGCATCCCAACTGAAACAGACTGGTTATCCAAAATGGTGGAACACTTCCATATTGCCGAACTAACAGGGAGGATAAGAGGAGGTATGGTACAAAAAGTGAATAAAGAGTGGGCTATCTTTAAGGAATACATCAAAATTTATGTGGGAAAAGTAGAATTTCTGACAGATATTGAGTGAATCCAGAAAATGATTAGAGTGAAAGGAGAGAGAGGCAAGATAGAAGAAGAGATTAAAGAAATAATGAAATGCATTTAAGCTAGTTGGAAAAATAAAGTAGCGTAACAAGAACGGCTGGAAGTCAAGTCACTTGGTGGGTGTCCGTGTGGGGTAGGTGTGTAGGTATGTTGATATGTACAGTATAGGTAGGTATTATATAGAGTAATGTAGGTATGTTTTATGTTATGAAAATAAGGTAGTGTGTTGTGTGTATTGTGTAAATGTATATGTACGTGTTTTATATGTTAAAAGGTAAAGGTAAAGGTACCCCTGCCCGTACGGGCCAGTTGTGTCCGACTCTGGGGTTGCGCGCCCATCTCGCTTAAGAGGCTGGGGGCCAGCGCTGTCCGAAGACACTTCCGGGTCACGTGGCCAGCGTGACAAGCTGCATCTGGTGAGCCAGCGCATCACACGGAAGCGCCGTTTACCTTCCCTATTTATCTACTTGCACCCGGGGTGCTTTCGAACTGCTAGGTTGGCAGGCGCTGGGACTGAGCAACGGGAGCGTACCCCGCCACGGGGATTCGAACCACTGACCTGACGATCGACAAGTCCTAGGCGCTGAGGTTTTAGTTTTATATGTTAATAAAATTTAAATGAAAAATAAATAAATAGAGGACTGTCCTCAGCAGGGGCGGAGAAAGAGGGGTGCAGTGGGTGCGGGCCACCCCTGATGTCACCACTGAGGGAGGTGACAAAATGCCAGGCAGCACTCACCATGGGGCCTGCATAGCACCCGAGCCATGCGTCACTCCTGGGAGAGACGCATTGGCTTGGGCACACACAGGCTCTACGCTGCCCAAACAGTCTGCCTGCTGCCTCCCAGGGCGGCTGAGTGGGAGGAGGCAGGCAGGCTCCGGAGGCACTGCGTTGCGCCCTCCCCTATGGGCGGCTTGCCATGCCCCAGACGCCTGAGCAGCTTCCTCCGCTGCTGGTCCTTAGTAAAATAGGACACATGGCCACTGTACAAGGTCAGGAGGTACAGATAAGAAGGCTACAATTCACTTGTTCGATTGCCCTCAGCAAAGGCTAGGTCAATACACAGAAAAAAATGCAAGAAAATTCTTGGAAGAGGCGGAGCAGCTGTATCCCTCAGTAGCCAGCATGCAGCCTCAACTTGCCCCCGATGTGGGAACTTGTTAACTTCACAGGCTGAAGGAGGAGATTTCTGTTCGAAGCTGGGATCACCAGATCCAGTCCTGTTTGCTACAGCTGCTCTGCCGCGTCCAATAATTTTCTCGTGTCAGAGACAATGAAAATATATCGTTAAGTGTAATATTGTACTTATTTTGATGATTCTGGAGCACCGTGTGTATGCACTGCGTGGCTTGTAATAGCGGGTACATTGTGACAAATACATCCGTTGTACTTTGCTTGCCTGCATATTGTGTCTTTGCATGCTGGCCTGAACCCTTGTTTTTTTCTATTTGTGTATGTTTTTATACAGCGGGTTTCTTACAGTCGTCCCCCCACTTTTTTCAGGCACAGTGCCCAAAAACACACATTTCGGGGCTCTGTGCAAGATCGTGGCCCTGAAAAAAGTGGGGGGTAATTGCACCGCTAGACTGTGCAAGATCATGAAACCCAAATGCTCACTGTTTTCTTGTGATAAAAAAAGGGATGTCCCATTTTTCCCCAGGACATTTGCGGGGTATGAGATCTGTAAAGGTAAAGGGACCCCTGACCATTAGGGTCCAGTCATGGCCGACTCTGGGGTTGCGGTGCTCATCTCGCTTTATTGGCTGAGGGAGCCGGCATTCAGCTTCCGGGTCATGTGGCCAGCATGACTAAGCCGCTTCTGAAGAACCAGAGCAGCGCACGGAAATGCCGTTTACCTTCCCGCTGGAGCGGTACCTATTTATCTACTTGCACTTTGACGTGCTTTCGAACTGCTAGGTTGACAATAGCAGCGACTGAGCAACGGGAGCTCACGCCGTCGCAGGGATTCGATCCGCCAACCTTCTGATCAGCAAGTCCTAGGCTCTGTGGTTTAACCCACAGCGCCACCCGTGTCCGTCAGTAGCACGTTAAAGACCAGCTAAGTTTGTTATTGGTATGAGCTTTCGTGTGCATGCACACTTCTTCAGATGCCATGCACACGAAAGCTCATACCAATAACAAACTTAGCTGGTCTTTAAGGTGCTGCTGGAAGGAATTTTTTTAGTTTGTTTCAACTACGGCAGACCAACATGGCTACCACCTATAAGTAGAACTATGTCCCATCTAGTTTTTCTCAGATCTTCTGAACTTAAATTCTGTTCACTATATTTCTGCATTAGTTTGTGATTATTATTTTTTAAGTCCTAATGAAAATTTGTCTGCATTTTGAGAACATAGGATGAGGCCGATGGCCCATTTAGTCCAGCATCCTGTTCTCACATGGGCCAACCAGATGCCTGTGGGAAGCCTGAAAGCAGGAGACAGGCATAAGGGCCCTCTCCCCTCCTGCAGTTTCTAGCAACTGGTTTTCATAAGCATACAGCCTCCGACTGAGGAAGCAGAGCACAGGCATCATGGAAAGCCTTTACCTCCATGAATTTTTCTAAACCTCTTTTAAAACCATCCATGTTTTGTTTTTTTAAAAAACAATGTTTTATTTTTTACCAACCACCAAAACACAAACAGTGACCCCCCCCCAGGCAAGTCCTAGGCTCTGTGGTTTAACCCACAGCGCCACCTGCATCTGAGCCCTAATGAAAACAATATGAACATTTAAAAACAATGGCCCCCCCCATTCAAAACAGTTCAAATATTTGCATTCTTTGGGTGTTAATGGCATGTTCTGATTCCACAGCGCAACCCAGCCTCGGAGTGAACAAGCTATCATGTTTACACTGTCACCTGCTGTTATGTACTGAGTTGAATAGGATCCAAACTGCAGCAGTCTGATTGGTCCTAGAACAATAGGATCCAAAAGGCAGCAGTCTGATTGGTCCTAGAACAATAGGATCCAAAAGGCAGCAGTCTGATTGGTCCTAGAACAATAGGATCCAAAAGGCAGCAGTCTGATTGGTCCTAGAACAATAGGATCCAAAACAGCAGTCTGATTGGTCCTAGAACAATAGGATTCAGAATGCAGCAGTCTGATTGGTCCTAGAACAATAGGATCCAAAAGGCAGCAGTCTGATTGGTCCTAGAACAATAGGATCCAAAAGGCAGCAGTCTGATTGGTCCTAGAACAATGCAGCAGTATGATTGGTTGGCAGGAACTACCCAATCATGCTCCAGATAGAAGTGAATCCACAACCTGATTGGCTTACAGTAGAATTCCGGAATTAGCCAATCATGTGCAGCCCATTGTGTAAATAATGTATATAAAGCAGATACTTTGAGGGGACTTTCATTCATTCCTCCTCACCACTATGAGCTGAATAAAGAGCATGAAATCACTTTGCGACTCTGAGTATATTTCACCTGCTTTCAGTATTTTAATTTAAAGCTTTCGCAGAGCTCCTGTGAGAATCGGTTATGCTATTGAATCTAACCAGGGAGCAACCCGGGTTTCTGAGCAGATCAATATTACATGCCTTTATTACCGTGTGCACCGCTCCTTCCACCTGGAGCCTCATTAAAATCTGTGTAACCTTATGTGGCATGGAGTGTGTGCATGGGCACCAGAGTGTTTTTCTAGCTGTAGCAATTTGGAACCAACCCAACCTCCTGGGATGCAGCTTTTAGCCTCTTCTGTTGCTTTTCCTCAATATCAAGTGTGAAAACGTTTTTCAGACATTAGCAGGAAAGCTGGAGGATTGCATAGAATGAGGCAGCTGAAGTTTTTGAAAATATAATTCCCGAAGACGGAAAATATAGTGATTAACCTCTTGGCACAAGGAACATATGGGGGAGGGGGGGGTTGAGAGAGAAGTTGTGAGGTAAAATAATGAAGCAAATACTTATAAGTGCGTATAAACATATGCTCTGAAAATGTGCAAGTTTATTATTATTATTATTATTTTTAGAGCAAAGGAGAAACGGCAAAAGAATTAGGCCTAATCGAAAGGATCCATTTCATTTTTCAGGCTTTGAAAATAAAGAATGACAGGCAGCTGTCATCCAGTTGGCCGAGAGATTGCAGCTGCACTTGCAACAGCACACAAATGATCAAACACGGATGAGCATTTTTTTTAATTTTTTATTTTTTAGATGGGCTTGTTTACAAACTGGCATGTGTAAGCAGCAGATGGACAACTTTATTAATAAGTTCGAGCTAATCTGAAACTTCAGTGTTTTCTCTTCCCACCCCCCACCCCCCGCCTCCTTTGCAGTAAACATTTTCCAGCTGCTCCAGCGAACAATTTCTCTTGGGGGCGATTTTATAGTACTCTGTGTGATATTGGCTTCTGAGTGGCACAAGCAGATTCTGTCATCTACAGCAGGGGTCGTCAATGCCAGCATCTTCCCCTGGCATCTATGAAGCCCCTGAGACTCCCTTCTATCAACTCCCCTTCGCTTGTCTTTAAGGTGGTGCAAATTTTGGCCTCGCTTAGGGTGCCGTTCTACTAAAGATAATGAACATTAAAAAACGTCCCTATACAGGGCTGCCTTTAGATGTCTTCTAAAGGTTGTATAGTTACTTATCTTCTTGGCTCTGGGGGTCGCATAACTCCATACCCCTCCAACATTTCTCCGATGAAAATAGGGACATCCTAAGCCTAGTGTAAAGGGTGGCGCTGTGGGTTAAACCACAGAGCCTAGGATTTGCCAATCAGAAGGTTGGCAGTTCGAATCCCCGCGACGGGGTGAGCTCCCGTTGCTTGGTCTCTGCTCCTGTCAACTTAGCAGTTCGAAAGCAGGTCAAAATGCAAGCAGATAAATAGGTGGGAAGGTAAACGGTGTTTCCGTGCGCTGCTCTGGTTCACCAGAAGCGGCTTAGCCATGCTGGCCACATGACCCGGAAGCTGTACGCCGTCTCCCTCAGCCAATAAAACGAGATGAGCGCCGCAACCCCAGAGTCAGCCACGACTGGACCTAATGGTCAGGGGTCCTTTTACCTTTACCTTTTAAGCCTAGTGTATAAAATCCTCTTTGCCATTTTAAGGATCTGGCCATTTTGACCTTATAATAAGGACAAACAGCTCTTGGAAAATGGGTTTCTTTGGAGGTAGATTCAAGTATTGGAGAAAGAGGCAGAGCAGATTTTGACAGGGGAAAATAGCCTTTGTGTTTGCTTATGCTCAAAGGGGCTGTGGGTGGCACAGCAAAAGGGTCCCAAGGGGAAGAATTCTGTCCATATGCCCAGGTGGGGGCTAATGGGCCTCAGTTGGCATCTTGGAGGAGTCACCCGTATTTGATGGGTGTCAAATAGGGATCCTTAACCCAAGACTGACCCTGATGGAGTTATCAGCCAGCAACCAGGTTGGCTGTTCCAGGACACAAACCCAATGCCTAAGCTGAAACCGCCTTACGTATCCATAAAGTTGTTATGTCATTCATTGCTTTCTGTGCCTCTATCCTCAACCCCAGGCTTACTGCAACTGGGCTCACAAATCATAGAATCATAGAGTTGGAAGCGACCACAAGGGCCATCGAGTCCAACCCCCTGCCAAGCAGGAAACACCATCAGAGCACTCCTGACATATGGTTGTCAAGCCTCTGCTTAAAGACCTCCAAAGAAGGAGACTCCACCACACTCCTTGGCAGCAAATTCCACTGTCAGACAGCTCTTACTGTCAGGAAGTTCTTCCTAATGTTTAGGTGGAATCTTCTTTCTTGTAGTTTGGATCCATTGCTCCATGTCCGCTTCTCTGGAGCAGCAGAAAACAACCTTTCTCTCTCCTCTATGTGACATCCTTTTATATATTTGTGCATTGTGCATGATTTGTGCATTGAGCTCCTCTTCTATCTCCCACCAAAAGAGATCGGAATCTGCCATTGGTCCAGCTAATTCAGTGCTGTCTCCTTTGACTGGCAGTCTCTCTCCAAACAGGTGTCCTACTAGGAGATGCTGGGAATAGAGCTTGGGACCTTCAGCATCCGAAACAGATGCTCTACCACTGAGCTGTGCCACTCCTCCTAAAATATAATGTTTCTTGCTTTAGAAAAGAAACACCAAACTTCTCTGTCTCTTTCCAACTCTTGCCCCATTCCTCACTTTCCAGATAAAGTTCCGCCACGACTCCTCTGGGCTTGTTCCTCCCACAGATTCAATACAAATCGCATAACTTTACCAAGCGCATCATCTACTGGGATCTCTTTCCTTCCTTCCGCCCTTCAACATTTTCTATTCTGACATGTTATTTCCTTGCATCACAGATGTTTCTTCTGGTAGTCTGCGGGGGAAGGAGGGGGAAGGAGGATGCTGGGGATGGCAGATAATACAGAGAATATTCAAGACCGTGTTATTTTATGAAAAGCGTAGTTCAGCTGTGGCCGGCGTATTCCCAGATGACGGGTGTTTTTGAGAAATCTTTCCATGCCACAAAGGAATTGCATGAGTCCACTGGCATCAGATATAGCTGGGATTGGCAACTGGCTGACCTAAGTTCAGACTCTGCCCTCAGACAGGAGCGAGCCAGCAGTAAATCACACTGCCCAAGTTGGAGTTAGCTCTTTATTAGCAAGAACATTATCTGCACAGGCTTGGCTGAATATCAGGCCTGATGAGCACAGCAGCTCATCCTCTGTAGGTCTTGCCCCACAAATCAGTTGCCAAGATTGAAAGTTCCCGTTTCCCCACAGTGTCTAAGTTCCCATCTCTCCAGGGCTTGCAATCAGAGACTGCGCCTGCATGAAGCCAACCTCTCCTCTGCCCTCTTCATGCCTTTTCTGGTACTAGGAGACAAGGTAGGGGGTAGCTTGTTGCAGCAGGAGGGTAAGGCACCAGTGACTCTACACCAGCCTGACTCAGCTCTGCCTCTTGGCCTCCCTCATCTTGCTTCTGAACATTTCTCTGTCATAGATTCTCCCTTCTCAGCAAGCCCAGCTCTCCCTTCTCAGCAAGCCCTCTTCCCCTTCCCTCTTCTCCCTCTGACCACTCATCGTGTCTCATCACCAGTCCTGGGGCTTTGAGCCTTCTTCCCTTGGGGGTCCCCTAGCTGTCGCCTCCCACCCTTCGTCTGCACCCAACCAGTCCATGACACCCTCTGGGAGATAGTGTAGATGTTGAACATGCCAACAATAGATTCCCCTGTTCAAGAAAAAGTCTTGTGGCACCCTCAATTTATGATGGCGTAAGCTTTCATGAACTTGAGCCCGGTTCATAAACTGTATGCAGTCGATGGGCAAATTCATCTGACTGTGCTTTTTGCTTGCTGCTTAGTAAATTACTCCCTGTTCTATTCCATAGGACGTGTCTGTGTCCTATGGAATAGAACAGGGAGTAATTTACTAAGCAGCAAGCAAAAAGCACAGCCAGATGATGCTGCTTTCAAGGTATTTAGTGTGACAGACCTGCGTTCAAAGCGGCAAGTGTAAGAATTATAGTCAGCACAACAATTTCTATTGTTTGGGGTTTTTTTTTTAGTGACCTAGTTAACTGCCCTGTTCCATGCATCTTCATTTCCTAGGTACTCTTTGTGCTTTAGAACTTTTTTCTCCAGATTTTCTGCTATTGTTAGCAGAGGGAACCTGTAAGACACTCCCTTGTCACCCCCACCTTTTCTTTCCATTCTCTCAAAAACCCCATCTCCTCCTTTTCTGGGAAGGAAATTCAGGAAGCCAGAGAAGATTGTTGAGTGAACAATATATACCACTGGCAGAGACAGATGATATCAAATAACTGCCTTCATCTGAATCAGCCTACTGGCTCAGCTTGTATTAACTCTGCTTCTTCAGACCTTACAGAGTAGGCATGGGAGATGTGAGAGCTGGACCATAAAGAAGGCTGATCGCCGAAGAATTGATGCTTTTGAATTATGGTGCTGGAGGAGACTCTTGAGAGTCCCATGGACTGCAAGAAGATCAAACGCATCCATTCTGAAGGAAATCAGCCCTGAGTGCTCACTGGAAGGACAGATCCTGAAACTGAGGCTCAAATACTTTGTCCACCTCATGAGAAGAGAAGACTCACTGGAAAAGACCCTGATGTTGGGAAAGATGGAGGGCACAAGGAGAAGGGGACAACAGAGGACGAGATGGTTAGACAGTGTTCTCGAAGCTACAAACATGAATCTGACCAAACTGCGGGTGGCAGTGGAAGACAGGGGTGCCTGGCATGCTCTCGTCCATGGGGTCACGAAGAGTCGGACACGACTGAACGACTAAACAACAACAACAACAAGCTGTCATTGGGTTGATGGAGTCTTCAGTCTGTTGTTGAATTCTCAATTAACATCCAGCAACATCTGGAGGGCTGCAGGTTCCGGATCCCTATGATAAAGTGTAGATCCAGGGTATGCTTTGAAGGCATTTGATGTTACCGCTTTGCTAAAGCCGTCCTTATTCAGATGGGAGACCACCTGGAAATCATGATGGAAGGTGGTATATATAAATGCAAGCAAATAAATAACGTACAGAAATATTTCTGTTATATCATTGTCATCTTCAGTAAGAATGTAAACAGAGCCTCTGCTTATTCAGATGAATGGCCGATTTAGTTTTTTTACTGTTGCCAATCAAATGCCTCCAGGAAGCCCCAATGCAGGGTGTGGAAGCAATAAATCCGCTCTACTTCCCAGTGGGGAGGAGTTGCGGTGGACTGCATGGTCATCCACTCCCCTCCGGGGTGGGGGGACTTAGTCCCCCATTGCCTGGGGAATCCTGGCCCTGTCAGAGCCCAGCCAGTCAATGCGCTGGCTGGGGGGGGGGGGGGAAGTGGCCGGGATCATTTAAACTGAGGCGCAAGTCAGAGAGCTTCCTTTTTGGGTCACTTCCTCAATCACCTGCCCTCCCTCCCTATCTTGCAGGTTTTAGGCACTGGCCTTGCTATAGACCTTGGTTGGTCGCCGTTGAGGGGCCTGGTAGGAATTTTTCCACTTGGCAAATTGGCACTGGCCATGTGGTTTTTGCCCACCTCATTGCAATGGTCACAACTTTGTTAGGGTTGCGGTTAGGCATTGTTTGACCTTGTGATGGGAGAGGGGATGTGTGGCCATCACCTGCCCCTCCAAGCTTAAGGGTCTTCCGTTAAAGGAATCTGGGGGTGTTAATCTTGTCCGAAGCCCGGATCAGGGGCTAGGGCCATGACACGACTCCAACAGGAACACCAGGGGGAGCTTGAGTTGGTCTGCATTGACAGGGCTCCCCCTTCCAGTGGTTTACCCTTACCGGACTTCCTGCGCATCGGGCAGGAGTCAGATATAGTCAGGTCCATTCAATGCCTAAGCCAATACTGCTCACATTCTGTAATCAATAAAGTTGTGGCCAAAATTTGCCCAATAACATTAACCTAATATCTGTATCCTTGTGTGTGTTATTTCTCAACGAGGGGGTGGCTTCGGGGACTTGACACACAACTTTATTGTCAAATATAACACTTACAGTTGCTTCTACAGTTCTGGAGACCTACGCACACCAATCTAGTGTCTAGGCTGCTATTCCCAGGTCCATGCTCTATGGAGCAGATGCAGAAACTGGGGACCACTCCTCCTTCCCCTGACATGCTGCCTGCCTGCAGCCAGAGACTATGCCTGCTTGGAAACTTCTTCTGCTCATCCCTTTTCCATCCCCTCCTGGTTCTGGGAGAGCGTGGTGCAGGAGAGGGTGGGGAAGCATCTAGCCCTCTTCACTTGCCTCCGATGCTGCAGATGAGATTGGTATAAATCACACACCTGTCTGGGCAGAGTGTGGGAACGGAAGACAGTCTTATCTCTTCTGCTGTATGTACTATTGTACTGTACTTTTGCTTTTAGTTGTTCCTGTTTCTTCTCTCAGAGCTGGAGAGAGAGGGTGCCATGATTCCTTTGTCTATACATAAAGGGTAAAGGGACCCCTGACCATTAGGTCCAGTGATGGCTGACTCTGGGGTTGCGGCGCTCATCTCGCTTTATTGGCCAAGGTAGCCGGCGTACAGCTTCCGGGTCATGTGGCCAGCATGACTAAGCCGCTTCTGGCGAACCAGAGCAGTGCACGGAAACACCGTTTACCTTCCCGCCGGAGTGGTACCTATTTATCTACTTGCACTTTGATGTGCTTTCGAACTGCTAGGTTGGCAGGATCAGGGACCGAGCAACGGGAGCTCACCCCGTCACGGGGATTCGAACCGCCGACCTTCTGATTGGCAAGCCCTAGGCTCTGTGGTTTAACCCACAGCGCCACCCACATCCCCTTACTTTATACCAACCTTGTGCAACGGGAGCTCACCCCGTCACAGGGATTCAAACCGCCGACCTTCTGATCGGCGAGTCCTAGGCTCTGTGGTTTAACCCACAGCACCACCCACGTCCCTTGTGTGTACATAGTGTGTAAATAAATACGTAGATTAACTCTATGATATCTCACACTTCTTGCTGTGTTATGCTAGAAGATTGGTGTGCATATATTTTTTGATATATGTTTATATGTTGCTGAAGCGCGCTGGAGAAGAAGGGAAATGCCTTTTCCAGCGCTGTGCATACCGGAGGATGCTCGGAGTTCAAAGGCTGCAGAAGGGGCACCCCAGGGTGTTTTCCAACATGTCCTGCCTCTTCTTCCTCTTCCTCCAGCTCTGACACATCTCCTGCCTCTGCCTCTTGCCTCCTGGCCAGTACAGGTCCCCACAGACCACTGCCCCCCTCTCCCGAGTCAGACTCTAGCCCTACTTCCCCCGAGGGCACACTTGTTAGTCTCTGACAAGTTGTAAACCCAGCAGTGAACAATTCTCAAACAAGGAAGAGCCTTGCTGGATCCAAATACTGGCCCATCTAGTGCCCCATTCTGGTTCTCAACCTTTTTCGAATGCTGGACTAAATGGATTTTTCATCTGATCAAGCAGCACTTCTCTTACGACGTTCTTCTTCTGAATTATTTGAGCAGCGTGTAATTGGAGACCGGCTTCCATGCCGCTTCGCTCATCTGCTAAAATGACAATTCCAGGGTGACGTCAAATGGGATCTTGGGACACACCTCTCAGGTTATGTTCTGCCGGCTCTCGGAGGTGTTCTATACCTTGCCTTCCAGCATTTAATCGGCACTCCTGGCCGTTCTGCTCATTTCCCTGCATCTCTAGCTGCTAACAATTCAGTCTCATCTCCAGCTCTTGCATAAATGAAAGATTAATCAAGCTTGTGCAAATTAAATCATGATTAATCCAAGCAAGTGCTATGTAGCTCTTGTGCTTTGACTCATGGCCCAGGTTCTCAAAAACTGCCAGTTCAGTTTCCAGACGGCTTGCTTTAATTTTCCTCCTCTGCGAGGTGATGATTGTGTCAAGTACGCTGCATTGCCAAACATTCCTTATATATCTACTTCCCTCATGCAACAAAAGCACTTTTGTGTGTGTGTGTCTTTGAATCAAATAACTCTCTGCTTCTGGGGTGGGGATGTGTGCCAAAACTAGCTATTACACTGAGTGGAAATATCTCCCGAAAAATGCTTAGCTTGTGCAAATTTTCACCTATTTCCCCGACCCCACTGAGTTTCATTTCACCCTTGGCCGCTGCGTCTTCTTCCTTTCCTTATTAATCACACATGTGATCTCAACCAGTCAGGGATCTCACAATGAATGGGGTGCTGTCATGACATTACATAGCCAATCAGGCGGTTTGCATGATGATGTCACCAAGGCCAAGCGAAGTTAATTGAGAGCAGTGTTTTCCTCAGGAATCCCCTGACTGACAGAGAGGTCAAGTGAGAGCAGTTTAAATGAAGAAGATAATTGTGGGTTTTTTTTTTCTTCTTCCAAGGACTGCAAGAAGAAGAAAAAAGGAAGGGGGGAATACATTTTTCATACTGTCGAGCATGTTAAAAAAAAAAACAACAGCAGGAAGAAAGTTTGGACCAACCTTTTGTTTCTCTATGGTGGCGGGTGAGCCTGGCTGAAATTCCTGCTACAAAAAGTGATGTACCAAGTATTTATTTGGCCCAAATGGAGCAGAAGTCTTGCCAATGCTTTGTTATTTGCAACTGAAACACCTTGCCATCATCACAGCTCATTTGGTCCTAGAGAGGTTAGGGATGCATGTCTATGTCACATTCAGTAGCATCTTAGTAAAGGTAAAGGTCCAGTCACGGACGACTCTGGGGTTGTGGTGCTCATCTCGCTTTACTGGCCGAGGGAGCCGGCGTACAGCTTTTCTGGGTCATGTGGCCAGCATGACAAAGCCGCTTCTGGCGAACCAGAGCAGTGCACAGAAATGCCGTTTTCCTTCCTGCCAGAGTGGTACCTATTTATCTACTTGCACTTTAATGTGCTTTTGAACTGCTAGGTTGGCAGGAGCAGGGACCAAGCAACGGGAGCTCACCCCATCGCGGGGATTCGAACTGCCGACCTTCTGATCGGCAAGCCCTAGGCTCTGTGGTTTAACCCACAGTGCCACCCGTTTCCCTCAGTAGCATCTTAAAAGGTAAAGGTACCCCTGCCCGTACGGGCCAGTCTTGACAGACTCTAGGGTTGTGCGCCCATCTCACTTAAAGAGGCCAAGGGCCAGCGCTGTCCGAAGACACTTCCGGGTCACGTGGCCAGCGTGACATCGCTGCTCTGGCAAGCCAGAGCCGCACACGGAAACGCCGTTTACCTTCCCGCTAGTAAGCGGTCCCTATTTATCTACTTGCACCCAGGGGTGCTTTCGAACTGCTAGGTTGGCAGGCGCTGGGACCGAACAGCGGGAGCGCACCCCGCCGCGGGGATTCGAACCACCGACCTTTCGATCGGCAAGCCCTAGGCACTGAGGCTTTAACCCACAGCGCCACCCGCGTCCCCTGTCAGTAGCATCTTAGAGACCAGCTAAGTTTGTTATTGGCATGAGCTTTCGTGTGCATGCACACTTCTTCAGATGCCATGCACACGAAAGCTCATACCAATAACAAACTTAGCTGGTCTTTAAGGTGCTGCTGGAAGGAATTTTTTTAGTTTGTTTCAACTACGGCAGACCAACATGGCTACCACCTATAAGTAGAACTATGTCCCATCTAGTTTTTCTCAGATCTTCTGAACTTAAATTCTGTTCACTACATTTCTGCATTAGTTTGTGATTATTATTTTTTAAGTCCTAATGCAAATTTGTCTGCTTTTTGAGAACATAGGATCAGGCCGATGGCCCATTTAGTCCAGCATCCTGTTCTCACATGGGCCAACCAGATCCCTGTGGGAAGCCTGAAAGCAGGAGACAGGTATAAGGGCCCTCTCCCCTCCTGCAGTTTCTAGCAACTGGTTTTCATAAGCATACAGCCTCCGACTGAGGAAGCAGGGCACAGGCATCATGGATAGCCTTTGCGTCCATGAATTTGTCTAAACCTCTTTTAAAACCATCCATGTTGATGGTCATCACAGCCTCCTGTGGGAGCAAGTTCCACAATTTAACAGCTTTTTTGGGGATGCTCGTGAGATCTAGCATTATGAGAGCACTTTCCACTTTCTCCATGCTGCACATAATTCTTTCAACTTATGTCACCTGTTACTTGTCTTCTCTCTAAACTAAAAAGTCCCAAAAGCTGCAAGCTTTCCTCAAAGGGGAGCCACTCCACCCCCTTAATAATTTTGCCATTTTTTTGAACCTTTTCTAACTCTGCAATGACCTTTCTGTGGTGAGGCGTCCAGACAACCAAAGGTGGTTCCCCCATAGATTTGCATTGTGATATACAGTGGTACCTCTGGTTACATACGCTTCAGGTTACAAATGCTTCAGGTTACAGACTCTGCTAACCCAGAAATTGTACCTCGGGTTAAGAACTTTGCTTCAGAAGGAGAACAGAAATTGTGCTCCGGCGGCGTGGCAGCAGCAGGAGGCCCCATTAGCTAAAGTGGTGCTTCAGGTTAAGAACAGTTTCAGGTTAAGAACGGACCTCTGGAATGAATTAAGTACTTAACTTGAGGTACCACTGTAGGCAGTTTTATTTTCAGTTTGTTTCCTTTGCCTCTCTCACAGTTGCTGCACACTAGATCGACACCCTCACTGAGCTGTCCACTAGTGTGTGTATTTCTCCCAATACACATCTTTTGCAAGAAATTCTCAACAGCACAGTGCATTTCTGCATGTTATATTCACTGATATGATGTGCATTCCTCCTAATATACACATTTTCTTTGGTTGGAGAATTGGACTTGGGTCCTTCTGGAGAAGAACACATTGAAAACCTGGGATAGCTCAGTTGGTAGTGGACGCTTGGGTTGTGAATGTGATCCGTGCGGGATGCACGTCCGCAACCCGCAGTGTCCGCAACCTGCAGCGGTGCATCTGTGCACACGTGGGTTGCAATTCGGTGCTTCTGCGCATGCGCAAAGTGTGATTTAGCGCTTCTGTGCATGCATGACAGCTGAAACCCAGAAGTAAACCGTTCCGGTACTTCCGGGTTTTGGCGGTCCGTAACCTGAAAAATTGCAACCTGAAGCGTCTGTAACCCGAGGTATGACTGTACATGAAGCTCTTTATCTCAGGGTTGTGGGTTTGAGCCCCATGTTGGGTGAAAGATTCCTGCATTTCAGGGGGCTGGACTAGATGACATTTGTGGTCCCTTCCAACTCTACAATTCTGTGGTTCAATGGGTAGCTGTGTTTCAGCTAGCATATTGTCTGGGGAAGTGCAAATTAGATAGGTTTGCATTAAAAAGCAAGCTGAACCAACAGCTGTTCATGCCAAGTACAGGCAGCAGTTGGGAAAACCTTGAGAGCAAGGTAGGGCACTGGGCAGAACTTTCAGTGGCTGCGGTTGTTGTCAGCAAGTCCTGCATAGATCTTCGCTCCTTTCCCCCATGGCAAGTAGGGGCACAGTCAGTGATGGAAAACGAGCAGACCTAGGCGATTGTCTTCTTTTCAAGTTGCATGCATATACTGCCTTGTGCATCATTTGCAGGCTCTTCAGAGCGTGGGCCCTTCCTCTGAGAGCAAGCACAGCCTGGCCTTGTAGCAGGATCACGCCATGTGGAACACCCCCAGGAGTCATGTAAAAGGGATCTGGCCCCCAGCCTGAAGTCGCCAGCTGTCTGCTGCCTTGCAACGCGGGATAAACTGGAATGAAAAATAACATTTGTAAATCCACATTGGTAAACGGCTGACCTGGCAGCTGCGAAGGCATTTGACGTTTCCCTTTAGCAATATCGAAATACCTTCAGTAGCCTTCCAACTGCCCCCTTCTCTCCTTTCGTCTTCTTCTGCCCCAAAGCAAGATGATGTCAACTAACAAGGAAGGCTGCAGACTATGATCTGGATTCTAAATATCAGCAGTGGGCACTTGCCTCCAGAGACCTCGAAAAGGTGAGCGGAGGTTCATCTGTCAGGGTGAAAGGGGTGCTGCCCCAACTGTTGGGATGCGTCTGGGGAGACGGGGGCAATTGGCAGGCCCCCAGCTGGCTCCAGCCCACCGGCCAGCAGCCGGGCGAACTCTGGTTCTCAGAACAGCATCAAAACTGCGACTCAAGCCTCAGAGACCTTTAGCGACTGAGCACGCAAGATAGCAGAGATAAGAACTCTTTGCAACAGAAGTAGCGGACAGAGGCATAAGGTAAAGGGACCCCTGACCATTAGGTCCAGTCGTGACCGACTATGGGGTTGCAGCGTTCATTTCGCTTTATTGGCAGAGGGAGCCAGTGACTAAGCCACTTCTGGCGAACCAGAGCAGTGCACGGAAACGCTGTTTACTTTCCCACCAGAGTGGTACCTATTTATCTACTTGCACTTTGATGTGCTTTCGAACTGCTAGGTTGGCAGGAGCAGGGACCGAGTAACGGGAGCTCACCCCGTTGCGGGGATTTGAACAGTCGACCTTCTGATCGGCAAGTCCTGGGCTCTGTGGTTTAACCCACAGCGCCACCCGCATCCCGGACAGAGGCATATGTTAGCATATTTACAAGCATTTATTCAGCATCAGGAAAAAGGAAAAACATGTCTGCTTCCCTTTGTGTCCGAGCAAACAGCATAGGCAAAAGCTATACACAACGGAAGTTCCCAGCAGACTGTGCTGGAAGTAAACAGACATGTGACATACAACAACTCCACACGCCTGTTCTGAAGATGGAATGGAACTATATCCTAACATCAACAACGTCAGCCCACCTTCAGCCTCCTGCCAACTTTCTTGCTTACAACCAGTTAGGAAGTGGTTCTGCCCAGTGGCATAGCGTGGGGGGTGCAGGGGGGGCCTGCCGCACCGGGCGCAACATCTGGGGGGGGGGCGCTCGCACTTGTAGCTTTCTGCCCCTACCTGGCTCACTCACTCTCTCTCACTGCAGTGCTGGCTGTGCGAATTCGATCCGAGCCGCCGGGTCGCCGCCCACTGTGGAGGGGACGGTGCCAGTCGTGCAGTGCGGTGCGGTGCGGTGAGAGAGCGAGGGACTATCTGGGGGAGGGACAGTGCAGCGGGGGGGGGGCGCAAATTACTTGCTTTGCCCCGGGTTAGGGGGCACAAATTACTTGCCTTGCCCCAGGTGCTGACAACCCACGCTACGCCACTGGTTCTGCCTGTCAGTTTCCTCCTTACTCTCAGTGCTGCCCATGTAGAACTCAGCAAGGAGAAGGCTAGGAACCAGACCAGAATCAAATGAGCTTGGTTTCTCCCGCTCCTTCACATTCCAAGAGAGGAGATTACGACTCAACATCAATAAGAACTTTCTGAAGCTGTTTGACAGTGGAACAGTCTCCTTCAGGAAGTGGTGGACTCTCCTGCTTGGAGGTAGCTAAGCAATGGTTGGATGGCCATATGTCCTGGATGCTTTAGCTGAGATTCCTCCATTGCAGGGGGTTGTATCTTGGGTTCCTTCCGATTCTATGACTCCATAAGTTGGCTCTGTCTACCATTGGCTCTGGCTCCACCTACTGTTTGGCTTCCTCCCTTCCACCCAATCCGATAGCCTCATCTGGGAGGTAGAGTCAAAGCCTGCTTTCTCTTGCCAATGCACTATAAGGCTCCCATTGGGGAAGCCCCTGCCAAGTCATGTTTTCCCTGCAGGTTGGAGGCTCCCCATCCCTGGTATAAATAAACCTTATAGCAGAGGAATGCCGTCGGAAGCTGCCTTAGACCATTGGTCCATGTAGCTCAGGGTTGTCTACACTGACTGGCAACAGCTCAGTGATGCTGGGTTTCAAACCTGGGACCTTCTGCATGCAAAGTAGGTGCTCTACCACTGAGCTACAGGTCCTTCTGCTGCCAGAAGATTCCAGCGAGTTGTGACCTTCATTCCAAGGAAGCCCAACCCAAGATACCTGCTAGGGCCCCTGAAACTTCTCACCACTCAGACACTGGGTCCGTGTATAACATCAGGTGCTTCCAGGGTGCAGCTTTGTTTGGGTGGGGTTCCATCACATTACCTGGCTGCCCAATTAAAGCTGATTTGGTGCTCTTGCATAACAAACCCATTACCTCCCTCCATTGTGTTTTGCGTTAAGGAAACTGAAGGGGAAAATGCATTCGGGAGTGTGGGATAACAGTGGCTTGACGCAGTGCACCTCCCCGCAAACAGATCGGAATGGATGCTCAACAAAAAAAAGCTGACCCAGTCCAAACACCCTGTAAATTTGTGCAAGCAAATACGCAGGGTCATCTGGCAGTAAGGATGGAGGGATCTGTCCATTTCTGTCCTCTCTGTTTCAATAAAGAATCATGCAGCAACCTAGCACAGCACATTACAATTCCTGCAACACGCGGGGGGGGGGGGGGGAGACCACCAGCAATTTTCAAGTGCTCTGTGGGGAAGAACAAGTTTGGGAACCACAGTTCTGCTATATCATTTACTTCTATCTATCTATCTATCTATCTATCTATCATCTATCTATCTATCTATCTATCTATCTATCTATCTATCTATCTATCATCTATCTATCTATCTAGCTATCATCTTCTATCTATCTATCTATCTATCTATCTATCTATCTATCTATCTATCTATCTCTCTATCATCTATCTATATCTATCTATCTATCTATCTATCTATCTATCTATCTATCTATCTATCTATCTCTATCTATCTATCTATCTATCTATCATCTATCTATCTATCATCTATCTATCTATCTATCATCTATCTATCTATCTATCATCTATCTATCTATCATCTATCTATCTATCTATCTATCATCTATCTATCTAATCTATCTATCTATCTATCATCTATCTATCTATCTATCTATCTATCTATCTATCTATCTATCATCTATCTATCATCTATCTATCTATCATCTATCTATCTATCTATCTATCTATCTATATATCATCTATCATCTATCTATCTAATCTATCTATCTATCTATCATCTATCTATCTATCTATCTATCTATCTATCTATCTATCTATCATCTATCTATCTTATCTATCTATCTATCTATCTAATCTATCTATCTATCTATCTATCTATCATCTATCTATCTATCTATCTATCTATCTATCTATCATCTATCTATCTTATCTATCTATCTATCTATCTATCTATCTATCTATCTATATCTATCATCTATCTATCTATCATCTATCTCTATTTTCCCCTTCAGTTTCCTTAACACAAAACGCAATGGAGGGAGGTAATGGGTTTGTTATCTATCTATATCTATCATCTCTCTCTCTCTCTCTCTCTCTCTCTCTCTCTCTCTCTCTCTCTCTCTCTCCCCCCCCCCTATATCTATCTATCTATCTATCTATCTATCTATCTATCATCTATCTATCATCTATCTATCTATCTCTATCTCTATCTCTATCTCTATCTCTATCTCTATCTCTATCTCTATCTCTATCTCTATCTCTATCTCTATCTCTATCTCTATCTCTATCTATCTCTACCTCTATCTATCTCTATCTATCTCTATCTCTATCATCTATCTATCTATCATCTATCTATCATCTATCTATCATCTATCATCTCTCTCTCTCTCTCTACCTATCTCTATCTATTTATCTATCTATCTATCATCTATCTATCTATCTATCATCTATCTATCTATCATCTATCTACCTCTCTCTCTCTCTCCATGCTGGTCCAAGGGAAGAGAGTATGTACAAATACAGAAACAAACCTGAACATGCACGGTTGCTTTCTGTCCAAGATTGCTACTAAAGATCTGAGCGAGCCTTCAAAGTGGAACTGGACATCAGCTGTCATGAAGACACATTCTGCAGGGTGGAAGGTTACTGAGCATGTTGGTGCAAACACACAAGGCAGCCCCTGGGGGAGTGGGGGTTGCACTGGAAAAGGACTCGCTGGCAACAAAGTGATTTGTATTTAGCAGCCCGGTTAATTTAGAGCTGAGCCCTAGGAACATTTCCATGGAAACGCGGGAAGTTTTGGTTCACTGTAAGTGCCTTAATTTACTTTCTGATTGCGTCCGGTATGGGGAAGAGAACCATGAAACCAAGCAATGCTAACTCATGGGGAACAAGGATATTATTAATCTGATTTGAATCCACAGAGAGCCAGGTGCTGTTCAATTTGCTCAGACAGTTTGCCTCTTCTGTGGCTGCTAAGGGAACTTTGCTAACAAGATCCCGCTTTCAAGAGCGCCACTATGGAAGCTGAATGTCTTAAACCAAATCCTTAATTAGAAAAGAAGGTCACGAGTGGAAGTGGCTCCACTGTTTTTAATGCATGTCTTGTCTGTGTCGCATTGCGTGGAATGTGATTAGTAAATGCACCATTTGTTGTTCTTTTGTACTAGAGCAAAACATCACATGGATTAACAAAAAAAGTTGTCTCAAAGGTAAAGTGGGCATGACATTAAATCAGGGATTTGAGGGCCGCATTCACTTCTGAGAAACCTTATGGGGGCCACATGCTAGTGCTGGGCAGGGCCTGAAGCAACTGTGGGTGGAGCAATGGGTATAAATTTTATTTTTGCACACACCTGTCTCCCTATGTTCCATCCAGGTAAGCAAGAAATGTCACCAGAATTCTAGGAAACTTTACCGCCAGGCAAAAATACTCAAGGAGGGTGTGACTGAGGAGGGTGTGAGTCTTGGGGGTGGGGGAAGCAGGATCAGGGCTGCAGTGAGTGGCAAAGGAAGTGTAAATCTTCCTCCCACCATGAGCCCAGTGAAATTTTCACCTCTCTGTGGTGGGAGGAAAGCCACAAAGCTTAACTGGCTGATTTAGGGCAGCTGGTTGCTATTTCTCAGCCTAACTTACAAGCTAGGGGTGATGTGGGGATAAAAGACACCATGAATTTTCATGATTCCGTTTTAAAACCATTGAAGCCAATGACGACCTCTACATCTTGTGGCAGGGAGTTCCATAGGATGGAAGCAAGTATGTGAATGGCGTTCCAGCTCCCAAAATGAGAACCAATTTTGGGTGTTATGGCAGTTGTGCAAATGACCTCTCACCTGGGCAGAAAGCATCGCCTCCAGGGCACTGTAGTTTGAGGGTGCTGGGAATTGCAGCTCTATCCTCTGGTAGCTTCTAGGTTAGATTACTGCAAAGCATTATATGTGGGGCTGCCTCTGGAGACGGTATGGAAACTTCAGCTGGTGCAGAATTTAGGTTGCATGCCAGAGCAAGATGGTTTAAGCATATAACACCAATCCTGGCCCAGTGGCGTAGCGTGGGGGGTGCAGGGGGGGCCGGCCGCACCGGGCGCAACATCTGGGGGGGGGGGCACGCTCGCACTCGCAGCTCTCTGCCCCTACCTGGCTCATTCACTCTCTCTCAGTGCAGTGCTGGCTGTGCGAATCCGATCCGAGCCGCCGGGTTGCCGCCCACTGTGGAGGGGAGGGTGCCAGGCGTGCGGTGCGGTGCGGAGAGAGAGCGAGGGACTATCTGGGGGAGGGACAGTGCAGCGGCGGGGGGGGCGCAAATTACTTGCCTTGCCCCGGGTTAGGGGGCGCAAATTACTTGCCTTGCCCCGGGTGCTGACAACCCACGCTACGCCACTGTCCTGGCCCAACTGTAATGACTGCCAATTAGTTTCCCGACCCAGTTCAAAGTGTTGGTTTTGATCTATAAAGCTGTAAATGACTCGGGACCGCAATACCTCAAGGACCACCTTCTCCCCATATGAACAGACGCGCACCCTGAAATCATCATCTGAGGCCGCCTCCATGAGAGGTCTGTAGGGCGGCAACACAAAACAGGCCTTTTTGTGGTGGCTCCCCATTTGTGGAATGCTCTCCCCAGGGATGCTTACCTCGTGCCTTCACTACATATCTTTAGGTACCAGGCAAAAACACCCCTCGGACTCAGCTATACAGCTGGAAATAAAACGTTTCACGCATGTTTTAAGTGCAATATACAACGTGATGCTAGATGGCGACTGTGAGCCTAATGGAAAATTCAATGTATTTTTTAAAAACACTTTTTAAAAAAGCATTTTCAGAACGGTTTTTATATGTGTGTAGATTCCACCCTTGTCTCCCAGGCCTTTGGCTAATTAAACTATGGCCTTTGAAACTGTGTGTGTGTGTACCAAGGGGTATTGTTTTTGTTTGTTACTATGTCATGTGGGACGCGGATGGCTCTGTGGTCTAAACCACTGAGCCTCTTGGGCTTGCCGATCCAGAAGGTTGGCAGTTCAAATCCCTGCGACGGGGTGAGCTCCCATTGCTCTGTCCCAGCTCCTGCCAACCTAGCAGTTTGAAAGCACACCAGCGCAAGTAGATAAATAGGTACTGCTGCGGCGGGAAGGTAAACAGTGTTTCTGTGTGCTCTTGTTTCTGTCACTGTGTTCTGCTGTGCCGGAAGCGGTTTAGTCCTGCTGTCCACACGATCCAGAGAGCTGTCTGTGGACAAACGCCGGCTCCCTCGGCCTGAAAGTGAGATGAGCTCTGCAACCCCATAGTTGCCTTTGACTGGACTTAACCTTCCAGCGGTCCTTTACCTTTACCTGGGGGGAAGGAAGGGTTGGTGGTGGGGGCGGTGTCATCACTAAGGGGGTGACATTCAGCATGCCGCCCGCCCGCAACTCCCAAGCCTACCCCGAGCCGTCGGGGGAATAGGCGGAGCTGCGCTGCTTTGCCAGCGGCCTTTCCCCATTCCCCCTTCATTTTGATAGCTCAGGGGAGGCTTGGGAGTTGCAGGAGGACGGTGTGCCGTTGCCCCCCACTCCTGGGCTGCTTCCTGGGGGTGGGGGAAGCCTCCCATGAGCTGTCAAAAGGAAGAGGGAAGGGAGGAAGGCTGTGGCAAAGCAGCGCGACTGCTCCACTCCGCCTAGAAAGCAGCCCATCATGGGGGGCTCACTCTGTTAGGATATTTCCGTTCCACCTTAAAAGGGAGCAGGATGTTTGTGTCACAGCCTGCGCATTTCCTGTTTCACAAGATGTTTCTGTTGTGTCTTTGCTTTCGTTTCTCTCTCTCTATGCCGGAACACTGAAGCAGGCAGTCATGTTATTCTTTGTTCTGACCAACGCGGAATAAACTTGTAAATAATACCCTCCTGAGTGCATCTTTCGCTGTGCATTATCTGCTGATAGAGCGTGCATCGGTTCTGGAATGTGGCAAGCTATTTCTGGAGCTTGTGTCACTAATCGCTGATACTGCGTGTCTACGGGAGATCAATGGACGTCCGGAGACGACGTGGAGTCATGATGGACTTTGTCTCCCTGGCAGTATCCCAACACACTCCACCCCCCCATAAGTGTCTCGCCCCCTGGGACGCTTGCTCCACCCCCGTAGCCCCGCCCCCGGGTGCCAGAACAGCTAGCTCCACCTCTGACCTTTACTATGTCATGTATTTTAGTGTTTTTATATACCAGATGAAGGGCAGTATAGAAATTTAATATGTAATAACAATAACAACAATTTGAGGGTGTAAACTACAGTTCCCAATACAGTGGTACCTCGGGTTACATACTTAATTCGTTCCGGAGGTCCGTTCTTAACCTGAAACTGTTCTTCACCTGAAGCACCACTTTAGCTAATGGGGCCTCCCACTGCCGTCACGCTGCCGCCGTGCAATTTCTGTTCTCATCCTGAAGCAAAGTTCTTAACTTAATTTCTGGGTTAGCGGAGTCTGTAACCTGAAGCATATGTAACCCGAGGTACCACTGTAGTCATGTGCTTTAAATGAACGGTGTTCATGCAGCTTTGTAGAAGAGGAAATCATTAACATTTGGAAGCTCCCAAGCGTAACACCACACGCGTTCTCAGAATGTGGCGAACAGAAGGTGCTTTATACATGCAGCTTAAATCGGCCTCTCCCTTGAGGAGGATGGCAACTGCTGTTTTACTGACAGCAGCTGGACACATTTGTTCACAATGTCATCACCAGGCAGGACCTGCAGCTGCGTGGAGGACCAAATCCAGTGTCGCATCAAACCAACAGGCCTAAATATTCTCCTGAGCAGCAGCAGCTGCCCAGTTTTGAAGTTAGCCTTGGCTTAACTTTTTGCCACAACCACCAAACGCAAGCCATTTTCGACACCTCTGTAATAAGCCTATAATCTCGCCCATTAAAGACTGCTAACTATTTCCTGGCTACTGTGCCAGGCACAGGGAGCTTTTTCCTGTTCTACAGGTACAACGGTGCGAAAAAGCTAAACCTGTTTGGTTCCAGCTTGGCGCACAACTCCTAAGGCAGCCATGGATTTTTATTTTTTTAAAGCAAAATCACTTAAATAATTCAGACAGAGCCCCAAGAGAAAGGTGCTGGTTACATTTTACTTAGCAAAACTGCACAAAAACAGTGCACGATCTTGAGGAGATGGGAACAGAGAGCTTGTCAGGCCTTGTACATAGTGGTGAGACAGTCAATTAAACATACAGAGGAACACTCCCTCAGAACCACACAGCCAACCAGAGCACTGTGCTGCCCAGCTACTGGCCCCTGCAAGGTTGCCCGAGAAAGATTGTGGGCCCAGTGCTGAAAATAGTTCTCTACCCTGCTCTTATTGATCTCTCATCCTCACCCACTAGGCTGCCTCTTGGGTAGGGATGTGGGAGAAATTCGGTTCAATTCACCTTTAAAGGCAGACCTACCAACTTTGCAGTTTCCATAACAAGGTGTGCACCAAAACTTGGCAATCCTTCAAAATGCACTTTTTATTGAATCAGCATGCAAGACTGCATTATATCGGGCAAACTGCCCACAAAAAAGTGTGAATAATTTGCAATACGCTGACAAATTTCTTTAAGGACTTTTAAAAATCTACCAACTGCTGCGGCAAACTGAAATGAAAAATGGGCAAGATCTGTACTCTTGCGGTACCCTCTGGCTCCAACTTTTTTTTAAATATATTTTTTATTAAACTTTTACTTTAAACAATAAACAATAATTTCCAATATACGCCTCCCAATCTCATTCCCTACCGCTCTGCCGAGCTTATGACTTCCCTCCATCCCGCCAGCAAGCTTTCCCTTTTCAAATCTATATCTCACAGTTTAATCTTATTTTATAAAGTCCACGTCGTAGGATTTATTTCAATTCAGTCCAATAACTTCTACAGTTATTATTTATATAGTCAATGAATTTACTCCAGTCTCTTTGGAATTTTAGTTCGTTCTGGTTTCGAACTCTGCAGGTCAGTTTTGCCAGTTCCACATAGTCCATCATCTTCGTCTGCCACTCCTCCATCGTCGGTAATTCCTGAAACTTCCACTTTGGGGCTAATAAAGTTCTCTCAGCAGTTGTGGTGTACATAAATAGTCTTTAATCTGCCTTTGCTATTTCCTCTCCCATCAAGCCCAGCAAAAAGGCTTCTGGCTTTTTGGGAAAGGTATATTGGAGCATGTTGTCTTTGTCCATGGAGTTTTCTTGGCAGGGATACTGGAGTGGCTTGCCGGTTCCTCCTCCAGGTGGATCATGTTTGGTCAAAACTCTCCACTATGACCTGTTCATCTTGGGTGCCCTGCTCGGCATAGTTCATAGCTTCTCTGAGTTCTTCAAGCCCCTTCGCCACGGCAAGGCAGTGATCCATGAAGGGCACAAGGAGAAGGGGACAACAGAGGACGAGATGGTTGGATAGTGTTCTCGAAGCTACCAGCATGAGTCTGACCAAACTGCGGGAGGCAGTGGAAGACAGAAGTGCCTGGCGTGCTCTGGTCCATGAGGTCACGAAGAGTCGGACACGACTAAACGACTAAACAACAACAACAATATTTGAGCATCTTTTTCAATTCACTGTACATCAGTTCCCAAAATGATCTTACCTTGTCACATGTCCACCACGTATGATATAAATCTCCATCCTTCTCTTTACATTTCCAACATCCTATACATTTTAGCCAACTTTACCGCTGTTAAGTACCCTCTGTACATCATTTTCATTACATTTTCCTTTAAGGTGACACATGCTGCAAACTTTAAACTTCAATTCCATAGTCTTAACCATACATCATATTCAATATTAAGTCTGGCTCCAACTTTTGACCCATCTTTGACAGTGCCCACTGACCAAATTATTATTTTTTTAAGCATAAGTTTGCAACCATATGCGCAGGGGCTCCGGGTTGTATCCTGGCAACCCTGTGAAAATCCTTATGACGGATTGCTAAGAAGGCAATTATTTTAAGGGCTATTATGGTTCTGCAGCTGGTCCCGCGGAGCTCAACGTCTTGATGCAGTGTTTTGGAAACCAGCCCTTGCGCCGACTGCCAGCGGAAGCGGAGGTTTACTAGCGACTATAATGAATCCGCTGCTTAATTGATAAGCCTTTATTGGTGCTTTTACCTGGCTTAATTGAGACGATTACTCCTCCTGCTTCCTCTCCTAACCCCTCCCTTCCTAAAAGGCTCCCATAGGGACAGTGCAGTTAATAAGGAGAGAAGCAACAGATTGGGGATGCGATTTTGGCTTCTTAGGACAAGGGAGTCGGATCCCCTCCCTGCCATGTGCTGCCAATGTACCAGTGGCGTTTCAACCACGGTGGGCGATAACTAACACATGCTCATTAAATTGACATTTAACCTGCTGCCCCCAATGGGCGAAGTTCACATTAGCCATCATTTAAATAAATAGAACCGCACGTTTCGGGCCCAGCTAATGATGGATTAATTAGCAGCTGTTGGAATGGAATGAGCCATCTTAGCTCAGCAGAGGGATCTCAGCAAAAGGCTCCTACCTTATAATGAGCTTAATTTAAAATGCTGCCGTTGAGCAAGTGATTAGCAAAATCAAACCAGAACTTGAAGGGAAGAACTATCATTCTTCCGGTAATTGCAAAAAAAAAAAAAAAAAAAAAGGAATTCCGGCTGGGCTTTTTCCGCACACACTTAACCCTGTAATTGTTTGGGACCAGCCTCGGTTGTGTTAAAGCAAATAAATAAGTAAAAATGTATTGATGTAATGATCTGTGCCAGCCACACAGTTTTCTGGATCTTAAACACTTAAACAAAAAAAGAGGAAAGCCGATACCAAAGACATGGTGTGCAAATGAGAGAAAAATCCGGCAACACGCCAAAACAATCAGAGTCCTAGATTATGAAAAATGTTTGTTGTTGTTGTTTAGTTGTTCAGTCGTGTCGGACTCTTCGTGACCCCTGGACTAGACAGATGGTTGGACAGTGTTCTCGAAGGTACGAACATGAGTTTAACCAAACTGTGGGAGGCAGTGGAAGACAGGAGTGCATGGCGTGCTCTGGTCCATGGGGTCATGAAGAGTCAGACATGACTAAACGACTAAACAACAACAAAGCAGAACAAATGAAAAGGAATCTTCTTACTAGTTAGAATCTTTTAATGACCACAGCGAGAGAACAAAGAATCCATTCCTCAGAATGAAGGTGCTCCCAATTAAGGGTTCCACCTACTTCCTTCCTAGTTACCCAAGTCACTATAGCGTCTTGCACTGTGCTTTCTGTGCTGCCACCGTATCTGCTCTCCTTGACCTTGGGCTGAGCGGATGAATGCTTTCCAGAGACAGTGAATCTGTTAACTCTCTCTCTCCCAGTGCTCCTTCTCCGCCCAGTATTTCCCAGCTTCTGCCTTCTGAACTATGTCCCTCTGCAAACCGCTGTTCCAAATCTATACAGTAGAACCTCTACCTGCGACCATAATCCGTTTCAGGGGTCCGTCCAGAGGTCGAAACAGGTCGCTGGGAGAGGCGCCGTTGTGTGCAGGCACATGCGCAAATGGCAGTCGTTGCTCCTGTGCATGTGCGAACACCAGCAAACCTGCCGGTTACTTCCAGGTTTGACACGGATGTTGGGCAAAATGGACGCAAGCGGAGGCGGATGTAAGAAGAGGTTTGACTGTGCTGTCCTCCTGCTCCTGGGAAGATTCAGGATCCTGATCAGGAGTAGGGGGAGAGGGAGTCTCCCACCATTCCTCTTCAGTGCGGACCTCCTCAGCACAGTCCGTGACAGGAGGAGGAGGAGTTTGGATTTGATATCCCACTTTATCACTACCCGAAGGAGTCTCAAAGCGGCTAACAATCTCCTTTCCCTTCCTCCCCCACAACAAACACTCTGTGAGGTGAGTGAGGCTGAGAGACTTCAGAGAAGTGTGACTAGCCCAAGGTCACCCAGCAGCTGCATGTGGAGGAGCGGAGATGTGAACCTGGTTCCCCAGATTACGAGTCCACCGCTCTTAACCACTACACCACACTGGCTCAGTGCCATAGCTTCTTCTTAAGTTCTTATATTTGTATATTCCTAAGTTTTGAACATTTAGTTCACAGAGCAGTTCAGATGAGTAAGATTTATTTATTAGCTGATTAATGGGAGTGGTGGAATAAATCAGGTGCAGGTCCTATTTTTTTTTTTAATTGATTGTGTCTTAATGAAATGGATGGGCCAACCTGAACTTATGATGGATCAGTGTTGCTCTTTGCCGATGAAGGATGATGAGAGCATCTGCTGTAGTGTTCCTCTCGCCCACGAGTGATCTGTTTTCCCCCTCCTCTCCTGGAGTGCAAACCTTCCCTGATGAATGTACCGCGTAGCAGAAGAATCACGGGCTCTAAGTAATATATTGTAGACAAAACATTGATATTGTTCAACTGGGCAGAACTGAAACGCTGTCAGAATATGTTTAATGGAGAGTTTTGATAGCTTGTAGCTCGTGTGGCATTTATTATGTGGCGGGCTTGTGATGGGGGGGGGGGGAGACGCATGATTTATAAGCAATCTTGTGCTGAAGTTTTAAAGGCTTATTTGAGCGACAAGAGCTGACAAAATTATAAAGTATCCGCTGCTGCCGTGTTTCAGAATAACAAGCGAATTTGGAGCTTTCGCCTTAGCAGCATGTTCTCTTGTTTCTGCCACCTAACATCCCGCCCCCTGAAGCAGCAACATCGAATCCTTTGCTTACTAGCTGGTAAGTGCAGGAATTGATCCTGTCAGAGGCAGTAAGCCTGTGAACACCAGCTGCTTGGAATCAAAAGGGGAGAATGCTATGAGGAGACCCCCTGTTCCCTTCTCAGAGCTACAGACCTCAGAGTGGTTTGACAGTCAACGCCTCAGGACCGCGCTACCTCAAGGACTGCCTCTCTCCATATAAGCCAACCCAGACCCTGCCATCTTCCTCTGAGACCCATCTTCATGTGCCTCCTCCATGAGAGGTCTGGAGGGTGGCAACACTAGAACGGGGACTTTTCTGTGGTGGCTCCCCGTCTGTGGAACGCTCTCCCCAGGGAGGTGTGCCTGGCACCTTCATTATATATCTTTAGTCACCAGGTGAAAACATTCGTCTTCAACCAGGTCTTGGGCTGATTAATATTCTAAAGCCTTAAAAAAAAATTTGTGTCTGTGTGTGGGGGGGTCATTGTTTTATTGTTTTTGTTTTAACTATTCATTTGTGCTTTTACCTTGCATTTTTATCTTGTGAACTGCCCTGAAATCTTTTACTGAAGGGTGGTATATAAATATGATGAAGAATAATAGAGAAGAAGAAGAAGAAGAAGAAGAAGAAGAAGAAGAGATTCCTCTTCCCAGAGAACTCTTGGAATTGTAGCTCTGTGAGGGGAATAGAAGCCTCCTAACAGCGCTCAACAGCCTTAACAAACTACAAGCTCCCAGAATCCTTTTGGGGGAAGCCATGACTATTTCATGGCTTCCCCCACTATAGTATCATAGTGTTTTAGATGTATAGTGTGACTGTGGCCTATATGGGCCATTGGCCTGACCCAACACACCCTCCTTGTGTTCCTATTTACACATATCTAGAATGAGCTGTATGGGAATAGAATTGTACCTGCTCTCCTTTCATAACCTCATACTTAATTCTTTTTCTATGTGATCTCTGCTCATATGGAGAACTATGCAGAGTTGTGTGTGCATACAGTCTTGCTGATAGGAGTCACACATTCAGGCTGTAGCTCACTAGAAGGTACCCCTGGACAGTTAAGTCCAGTCAAAGGCGAGTATGGGGTTGCGGCACTCATCTTGCTTTCAGGCTGAGGGAGCTGGCGTTTGTCCACAGACAGCTTTCCGGGTCATGTGGCCAGCATGTCTAAAGCGCTTCTGGTGCAATGGAACACTGTGGCAGAAACCAGAGTGCATGGAAACGCTATTTACCTTCCCGCCGCAGTGGTACCTATTTATCTACTTGCGCTGGTGTGCTTTCGAACTGCTAGGTTGGCAGGAGCAGGGACCGAGCAATGGGAGCCTACCCCATAGCGTGGATTCGAACCACCGACCTTCAGATCAGCAAGCCCAAGAGGCTCAGTATTTAGACCATGTCCCACTAGAATCAAGGGTCAACAAGTCATCCAATCTGATTGTCTGTCCCAAGGGAAGAGTTTTCAATTATTCACTCACACCTTATATATTTCTAGGCTGCCAAACACCCTGAGCCTTATTAACAATTCCACAACTTCATTACATGTGAGTGGAAAGCTCCGTTCTATCAATTTTTTATACGTTTCCTATCAATTTCTCTGGATTCCTCACCCCTGGTTCTAACTCGGCAAGACCGGCAGAAAACCGCCAGTCACTCAGAATCTTAAATTGACAGCTGGAGTCTTGCTGAGGGGAAAAAAAAAAACCACTACAACCTTCACTGAGTGCTGCTATCTGCCTTGCGGACGTTGTGCTAAAAATACATTGTTCACGGGTAAGGTGTGTGAAACTCCTGGGGGCTTTTCTTCAGGGCATCAAGATTGTAGTTCTCTCTCCCCCCACAACCACTAGACTGACAAGGCAAGATGTCTATAGAGGAGGATTTCTCACTTGTCATTTAGTGTAATGTGTTCTGCCCATAAAGCTTTTACATTTGGGGAAGGAAGTTGAAAAGAATGGGCTTCTCGCTTTTTTGAAAAAATCTAAAACAAACCTCCCTCCCAAAAATGTTGCAAAGTGTCCACTCAGATGATAGACACCCCATTAATGGACACATCTTTGCCCTGTCAGTCAAGTTAATGTGTGAACCAATCAAAACATCCTCGGGGGTTCAGAAAAGGAGAACTGGCTTTATTAAAAAATTAACTGTTGGCAAAACATTGGCAAGTTGCCTGGCAGGCCGATGGGTCATCAGGTCTGGATATAGGCTGACCGGTACCTCATGGAAGCAGAGTGTTTGGTACCCTCCCATTAGTTCAGTTTTTCAATACCATATTTTTGCCCTCTAAATGTGTTGTGTTCATAGCTCATTTCATGAATTGGATGCATTATTTGCACACATGATTTATCCCTGTCTTACAAGAGGATTTGTGCAATTTGTGCCCTGTGAGCCGTAAGTCACACTGTGATCCATAAACAGCTGGAAATTTTGAGAAAGCAGCTGTGGGGAGCGTGGCATGAGATACCACTACCATAATCACCATCATTTTATTTGTATGCAGCCTTTCCATAGGTAAAACTCAGTTCCGGCACCTCTCAGGTGGGCGCCATTGCCATTTTAATAGAAGCGTTCAGGGTGAGCTCTGGCACCTCTTTTTCCTAGAAAAATAGCACTGGTTAAAACTTACAACATGAAAAGATCTACATATTACAAACAGAGCAAAAGCAGCTGTCAGATGCGGATGTGGTTGCTCGAGAGCAAACAGGCAAGACTCCGACCTGTCTTTTCCAGGCTTTATCCTTAGTGCAAACTATTTACAGTGAAGAGCGTTGTAAGTTCATGTCTGGCTCAATCGCTAGCAGAATCTGGGAGTGGTCGGTCCTTGTAGCTCCCCCAGCATAACAGTTGTGTGACCCCCAACCTTCTCCGCCTCTCCCTGCGCCGAAACCTACTGTGCAGAATGGGCGCTGGCAAAGGGGTACTTCCCTCCTCTCCTGTTTGCTCAGACTCAGTGTTGAGGCTCTCGCTAGCATCTCCTGGTCCAACCACCTCTTCTCCACTGGAGGTGGGGCTTTCCTCCTCACCGGAGGAGGAACTGCTTTGCAAGATTTTCGGAGGTTCCCTATAACACAACTGCCCTTCCACCTCTCGCCTCTGAGCTGATGGCAGTTCCCTGACAGTAGCCATAAACAATAAATAGTAAAGGTAAAGGGACCCCTGACCATTAGGTCCAGTCATGGCTGACTCTGGGGTTGCGGCGCTGATCTTGCTTTGTTGGCTGAGGGAGCCGGCGTACAGCTTTTCTGGGTCAAGTGGCCAGCATGACTAAGCCGCTTCTGGCAAACCAGAGCAGTGCACGGAAAAGCCGTTTACCTTCCCGCCAGAGCGGTACCTATTTATCTACTTGCACTTTGACGTGCTTTTGAACTGCTAGGTTGGCAGGAGCAGGGACCGAGCAACCGGAGCTCACCCCGTTGCAGGGATTCGAACCGCCGACCTTCTGATCGGCAAGTCCTAGGCTCTGTGGTTTAACCCACAGTGCCACCCACGTCCCTTAAACAATAAATAAAACACCCAAAAGTTCACAATCATGACTGAACCATTTTCACGTAAATCATTATAAGATCTAAAGATAAAGACACAAAAAATTAATATTGCTAACAGCAACAATGAACCTTAAACAACACCCCAGCCCAAGAGTTTGTTCAGCAGCCTCAGCTTTTTGTAGCTGGAGTCAGTCTGGGCCCTGCCCTCCCAGGCCAGGTGGGAAAAGGCCTGCAGGATGGCAGGATTTTCTCCCAGACCTACCCAGAGATGCTGAACCCAGGACCCTCTGCCTGCAAATGAAATGCTCCAGCACTGAGCATTGGTCCTTCACCAGGCATTAATTTCAGACCCTCCAGGGCTGGATCTAGACACATCAAAGAAGCGTTTCAGTTAATTGCGTTGTAAATTTAAACAGGGAAAACAGGCAGAGATAAATGGGGCTCCACAGCGCCATCTGGCGGCACAGTGTTGTACCACATATACAACACATATAATCGCTTTTTCTTTACCATTCTAGCTGAGTCCGAAGTGTCCCTATTTTCAGGAACAGTCCTGGATTTACAGAAGCTGACCTGGTTTGATCCCCGGAGTGCCCTGCTTTTCCCTAGGTAAAGGTAAAGGGACCCCTGACCATTAGGTCCAGTCGTGGCCGACTCTGGGGTTGCGGCGCTCATCTCGCTTTACAGGCTGAGGGAGCCGGCGTACAGCTTCCGGGTCATGTGGCCAGCATGACTAAGCTGCTTCTGGCGAACCAGAGCAGCGCACGGAAACGTCGTTTACCCTCCCGCCAGAGCGGTACCTATTTATCTACTTGCACTTTGACGTGCTTTTGAACTGCTATCTGGGCAGGAGCAGGGACCGAGCAACGGGAGCTTACCCCGTCATGGGGATTCGAACCGCCGACCTTCTGATCGGCAAGTCCTAGGCTCTGTGGTTTAACCCACAGCATCGGAGAAATGTTGGAGGGTATGCAATTTATGGCATATCCTGCCAATAGCCTCATGCGCACAACAGCTGCCGCATACGAAAGGAGAGGAAACCAGCCGGGCCCAGAAAATGGCACAGGCACGTTCCCCCATCAGCTGCCTCTGAGATGGGAAAAGGCACCTGCACCAGCTATAAATACAGTCGCTACCAGAGAGAAGCTCTTTGCACCTCTCCTATGTTCAGAGTGGTTGGAAGGGAGAGTGTCCTGCCCTGATATCCAGTGAAATGTGGGCATGTTTTAAGGAGTGTGTTCAATGTAGAAGAGGCTGAGCCAGTGCAAACAGGAACTGATCAGGAAGCACACTTTCATGTGCCTGTAGATTTGTGATATTTACCGAGACCTTTTGTGCCAGTGCCCCCCTGCCTTAAACCAACGATTGCTATCTTTACAGAGCTGGCGATTTTGCACTTCTGACCATATTGACTGTAACCCTTCGGTTGTGTTTTGCGTCTGATTGTTTCCCGTTAATCAGAGGAGTATTTTGATAGCTGTTGTTAGGCAGAGCAAACAGACCCTTTAGGAGGTGTCAGAGATGCAGGTACGTTAGCACGTCTTCATTATGAAAGCATTTAATTAGTAGGAAATTGAGTTTTCAGGATGCTGTTCCTCATCCCTATTCCGGTGACTGCCAGCCATCAAACAGCATCTCAATAATTTATTAGGGATGATGAATGCACAGTAATTTTCCTTGTGCATCCAAGGTTGCATTTCAAACCTTTCCTTTTAATTTTAAGTAATGAAATGGTTTTAAATTTCTTGACGTGATTTATCTTCATCTCTGGCTGCTGACAGGCCGGCAAACTCATATTAATCTTAGGGCTGGCTTTTTAACCAGGGAAAGGGCAGATTTTATTATTGAAAACAATATTAAACCTATATTTCTGTCAGAATGTGGATCTGTGGCAGGGATCCAATTGGGCTCTCTGTGTGTCCCATGACAGTGAAACTTCTGGGTTTAATTTTTTTTTAAAATGAGTTGGCTAACATTTTTGGTCAGCATCTATTACCACTAACACTTGTTGACGTTCCATTTCTGGAAGCAGCCTTGTGTGTATGTTGTTGTTGTTAGTAAAAATATTTCTTATTTGAAATTTAGTGCTTATCAGCCAGAAATTCAACAGATTCAACTCCCCCTTATTGTCCATATTGGGAAAGTCTTCACCTGTGAAGTTTCTGAGGAGATCTCACCCCTCCCATATCCAAGAATCTCCTGAGGAGTCTGCTGATTCTGCAGAGAGGAGGAGGCGTGTTCTGCTCTCTACTTATTCTGCTCCAGCACCACATCAAAGAGTCGGTCAGTGAGTCAGTCAGTCAGTCAGTCAGTCGGTCAGTCAGTCAGTCAGTCAGTCTGTGTGTCGGAGAGAGAGAGACTGAGTGTTAGAGATTGTGTGTTTAGATAAGGTTGCTGCTAAGCGCAGCTGCAGACACTCAGTGCGGTTTAGCATTCATTTATGCTTAGACCTATTTGTTGTTGTTGTTTAGTCGTTCAGTCGTGTCTGACTCTTCGTGACCCCATGGACCAGAGCACGCCAGGCACTTCTGTCTTCCACTGCCTCCCGCAGTTTGGTCAGATTCATGTTTGTAGCTTCGAGAACACTGTCTAACCATCTCGTCCTCTGTCGTCCTCTTCTCCTTGTGCCCTCCATCTTTCCCAACATCAGGGTCTTTTCCAGGGAGTCTTCTCTTCTCATGAGGTGGCCAAAGTATTGGAGCCTCAGCTTCAGGATCTGTCCTTCCAGTGAGCACTCAAGGCCGATTTCCTTAAGAATGGATGCGTTTGATCTTCTTGCAGTCCATGGGACTCTCAAGAGTCTCCTCCAGCACCATAATTCAAAAGCGTCAATTCTTCGGCGATCAGCCTTCTTTATGGTCCAGCTCTCACTTCCATACATCACTACTGGGAAAACCATAGCTTTTACTATACGGACCAGTTCCTCAGATTATGAGTCTACCGCTCTTAACCACTACACCACACTGGCTCTCTAGACCTATTTAGCTCTGTATATAGTTGTATAATAGTTGTAGTTATAGAATAAAGAGAATATTCTACAGAGCTGCTCTCAGAGTTGTTTATATACTCTGCTGGACTCTGCTATACTCTGCTGTGCGACGACTGTCTACTTGTGGAAGTGAATCTGGTGCTCACAACTCTAAGCTGTGAGTCCACAGCACTTTGACCTGTTCCTGTGCAGAAGGAGGTCTCTGGAAGTGCTACCCAGCCTAGCCCAGTCGGGGCTGAAGTGGATGAGTCCAGTTAGTGGCACTGGCTCAAGGGCGATGCTGACAGTTTCTGCCTGCTTGTTATTATTTCACCTAGTTTTAGCTATAAGAACTGCATGGAGGAAACCCCAGTCCCCTTCTTTACATCCATTGAGTTGGGAGTGTGGTGACTGTAGTACAGTCGTACCTTGGATCCCAAACGCCTTGCAAGTCGAACGTTTTGGCTTCCGAACGCCGCACACCCAGAAGTGAGTGTTCTGGTCTGTGAACGTCCTTTGGAACCTGAACATCCGTTTCTGCTTCCATGGCTTCCAATTGGCTGCAAGCGCGCCTTGGTTTCCGAACCTTTTGGTCCGAGGTACCACCATAATTTGGAGACATTTCTTCGCAAGAGACATTGGGGTGAGAGTTTGAAGATGAAACCTTAGAGAAAGGCATGAGGGGTGGAGCCTGGCTGGCTGAGAAGGCAGCCAGGATAAAATGAGAGTTTGCTGTAAGGTAAAGGTAAAGGCTGCAGCTACGAAATTAAAAGACGCCTGCTTCTTGGGAGAAAAGCAATGACAAACCTAGACAGCATCTTAAAAATCAGAGACATCACCTTGCCAACAAAGGTCCGTATAGTTCAAGCTATGGTTTTCCCAGTAGTGATGTATGGAAGTGAGAGCTGGGCCATAAAGAAGGCTGATCGCCAAAGAATTGATGCTGGAGGAGACTCTTGAGAGTCCCATGGGTTGAAAGAAGATCAAACCTATCCATTCTGAAGGAAATCAGCCCTGAGTGCTTACTGGAAGGACAGATCCTGAAGCTGAGACTTCAATACTTTGGCCACCTCATGAGAAGAGAAGACTCCCTGGAAAAGACCCTGATGTTGGGAAAGATGGAGGGCACAAGGAGAAGGGGACGACAGAGAACGAGATGGTTGGACAGTGTTCTCGAAGCTACCAGCATGAGTTTGACCAAGCTGCGGGAGGCAGTGGAAGACAGGAGTGCCTGGCGTGCTCTGGTCCAGGGGGTCATGAAGAGTCGGACACAACTAAACGATTATACAACAAAACAACAAAAGGTAAAGGACCCCTGTCAGTTAAGTCCAGTCATGAACGACTTTGGGGTTGTGGTGCTCATCTCACTTTACTGGCTGAGGGAGCCGACGTTTGTCCACAGACAGTTTTTCTAGGTCATGTGGCCAGCATGACTAAGCCGCTTCTGGCGAACCAGAGCAGTGCACGTAAACGCCGTTTACCTTCCCGCCGGAGGTACCTATTTATCTACTTGCACTTTGATGTGCTTCCGAACTGCTAGGTTAGTAGGAGGAGGGACAGAGTAACAGGAGCTCACCCCGTCGCAGGGATTCGAACCGCCGACCCTCCGATCGGCAAGTCCTAGGCTCGGTGGTTTAGACCACAGCGCCACCCTGAGTTTCTTGTAACTGCTGCTTAATCAAACCTCCATGATAACTATTGTCTTTGTATATTGAACCCATTACACCTATTACAGGGTGTCAGAAGTGGAGGCTACAAAGTTTCCAAATATGTTTAGCTTTCCCCTCTGTCTATTATGGGGACTACAGTGGAGGGACTTGGTTTCAAATCTCCGCTCATCCTCAAAACTGATTGGGTAACTTTCGGCCAATCACTGTCCTTCAGCCTAACCTACATCACAGGGAAGTTGCGTACTGCCGTGAGTTCTTTGGAGAAAGAACACAAAGACAGCCTGCTGGATCAGGCCAGTGGCCCCCTCTTGTCCAGCATCCTGTTCTCACAGTAGCCAACCGGATGGGAAGCTCCTTAGGTTGAAATTAGACACATTTTTTTTCCGTGAAGAAAGGATAAGAAAGTATATGTATGTGTGCTATAGACATACACATCATGCACCGTTCTGTGTGCAGCACTAGTAACGGTGGCTGGAGCTTTGCAGCTGTTTACACATGATTTAGGGGTGATGCAACTTCCATTTCATGCTCTATCGCTTCTATTCTTCAATGTGTTATGGAAAATTGAGTTTATGGTTGATTAAGCTTCTGGAATAATAGCAATAAAAATGGTAAATACAAAGATCAGATTTTGTTCTGAATAAACTCCCCACCCCATCACTTTGAGTGCAGCCTGGGATTTTGTTACCAGCGTTGCTACCACTTCTTTAGCCACATGGTTATTAACTTGTTGAATCACAAGAGTTGAAGGAGAGTCTACAACCTGTTGTGGGAGACCGTTCCACTGTCAAGTAGCTTTTACTGCCAGAAAGAAGAAGAAGAAGAAGAGTTTGGATTTGATATCCCGCCTTTCACTCCCCTTCAGGAGTCTCAAAGCAGCTAACATTCTCCTTTCCCTTCCTCCCCCACAACAAACACTCTGTGAGGTGAGTGGGGCTGAGAGACTTCAGAGAAGTGTGACTAGCCCAAGGTCACCCAGCAGCTGCATGTGGAGGAGCGGAGACGCGAACCCGGTTCCCCAGATTACGAGACTACCGTTCTTAACCACTACACCACACTGGCTCTCGAAACATCTTCCTGATGTTTAGTTGGAATCTCCTTTCTTGTAACTTGAATCCATTGGTTTGGGTCCAACCCTCCAGAGCAGGAGAAAACAAGCTTCCTATATCTTTCATGTGACAGCCCTTCAAATACTTGAAGATGGCTATCATCATCCCTCCTCTCAGTCTCCTCTTTGCCAGGCTAAACATACCCAGCTCTTTCAACTGTTCCCTGTAAAGGCTTGGTTTCCAGACCTTTGATCATCTTGGTTGCCCTTCTCGGCACATCTTGTCAAAATCCTTCTTAAATTGTGGTGCCCAGAACTGGACCTTTAAGTTTGTCAGCAAGACTAACTTAGGTTCATAAATTTCAGTGGATCAACACTGAGGATAACTTAGCTGGATACAGCCCATGGTTTCAATTAGTCCCTGCTCCTTTTATTCGTTTTGCACCCAAAAAATCTTTCTGATCCTCTGTTCAGAGAGACAACAGTCTGATGAAACAGCAAAACACCTGTCCTATAAGTTATGGTGTGTAAGCAGGGGGAGTATAGAATGGAATTTCTCCAAGCATGGTCCTCAGAAAAGATCAGTCTCCACCTTTTGTCATGTGGGGAAAAGAGGCAATTTATTCCGCTGCATCCAGTGATGCTGTGAGCATTCTTTAATCTATTAGCATTCTCAATGGTGCACACAAGTCCTGGCATCAGAGGCCCAGGCATCTGCAACAGAGGCCCTTCACAGTGTCAGGAATCTTATCACCACTCAGATCTAATCTGAAAATGCACACCCTGAATTTTCCTTTTGGCAGTTTCTAGTTGCAAACCTGTTGATTTCAGGATCCCACTCCTATAAGCGAGGGATTGAGAACTTGGTTGAGTACACTAAACATGCATTTAAAGCATGTGACTTCCCCCAAATAATCTAGGAACTGTAGTTTGTTTTGGGTGCTGGGAGTTGTAGTTCTGTGAGGGGCAAACTACAACTCTTAGGATTCTTTGCAGGGAAGCCATGTGCTTTAAATGTGATCTATCTATTTACCTGGGCTGTACTTAAGCCCTGTAGCCCATGCTAGATTCCATCAACCTCATTTAGCATGTCCAGTGGTCATGGATGATGGGAGTTGTAGTCCAATAGTACAAAATAGCATCTGGCTCAAAGAGCAAACTTATCCCCAAGGCATTCCACCCATAGTCCCAGAGAATGTGTGAGCCCAGCTCTTTCTCCACACCACACATAGTTTTATAAATCTAAAAGTTTGTTCTTTAAAAACCAGACAACCGCATCCTGAGACTAGCTGAAACTTATGAACACTGTTGTGTACCCAGCGTAGAAGATAAAAAGCATGGCCTTTGCTATTGTTATTGAACCTGGTTTGATCGCCTGGTGGTCCCTGCTTGTAAAGCTGGTAATAATGGGACAGGGTCCGACTTTTCCCTTAATATTGTGTGCACTGAGATTGTGGAATGAGAGACAGTGTGGAAGGGCAGAGCTTTATTATTCTGTGCTTTTCATCTTTCCTCCAAAGTTGGTTTGCCCATCCCTTTAATCATCAGTGCTCTCCTCGTCTGACTACCTCCCATTTATCTCTTCTTTGCTGCTACAAAGGTATTAACAATCTCTTTATCTTCCCCGTCTCTCATTAGAATGTTTGTGCAATCTCGCGTGGACTGTAGGAAATTGTTTGGCGGCGGCTTTTTTTTTATTTTATTTTTCAAGATAAAAATAATAATCAGCTACACATTCTGCTTCGGTGCCGAAATTGTTTTCCTAGTTTGTAGAATCTAATACTTTTGTTTCTGCAGGCTGTTGCAATTCCATTCACTAACTAAAATGATGAGATTTCTACAGAGATCTAAATAAATAAGGCAATCCTACAGACAAAGGGAGATGGGAACATTGTTGTTGTTTTTTAAAACCCCCTCAATGGATTATCCATTTTCTTTGAGTGCCTTTGATTCACACAATGTGGTTTTTTTATGTGCACCCCAATCTCTGTGCAATGAGAGACTCCAGGGGCGCCAGCACATAATTTGGGTTTGGAAAGGAGGTCACTGGAGATTGTGGTGTCTTTGTGATTTATGGTTATATAGTGGTACCCCGCAAGACGAATGCCTCGGAAGACGAAAAACTCGCAAGACGAAAGGGTTTTTCGTTTTCTGAGGTGCTTCGCAAGACGGATTTTCCTAAGGGCTTACTTCGCTAGACGAAACGGCCCTGCCTCTCGTGTCATGGCGACGGTCACTGCACGCACGCACGCTCGCTTTCCCGCTCCTCCGGCTCCCTCCCACCTTCCGGCTGACGGCTCCTCCGGCTCCCTCCCACCTTCCCGCTGACGGTTAGTGCCTCGCACCACTGCCCACCCCCCTCGCGCACTCCCCTCAGAGAGTCGTTGCCGCCAGCGCCTCTCTCTCCCTGGAGTCGCGCTCCTGAGCCCCGCCGCCCTCCAGCAGCCGCGTCGCACGGTGGCCACAACGCGCGGGTGAGTCTGAGGTACCGGCTGCGGCAGCTGTCCTGCTTCTCCCCGCCCCTCCCTGCCGTTGTCAGTGTTTAAATGCAGTGGTGCTTCGCAAGACGAAAAAAACTCGCACAACGAAAAAACTCACGGAACGAATTAATTTCGTCTTGCGAGGCACCACTGTATATACACAGGATGAACATAAGATGGAAGGGCTGACAGCATGAACACTGCAACAGATCTTGCTTCCCAGCGCGGGTGGCGCTGTGGGTTAAAGCCTCAGCACCTAGGGCTTGCCGATCGAAAGGTCGGCGGTTCGAATCCCCGCGGCGGGGTGCGCTCCTGTTGTTCGGTCCCAGCGCCTGCCAACCTAGCAGTTCGAAAGCACTCTCGGGTGCAAGTAGATAAATAGGGACCGCTTACTAGCGGGAAGGTAAATGGCGTTTCCGTGTGCGGCTCTGGCTCGCCAGAGCAACGATGTCACGCTGGCCACGTGACCCGGAAGTGTCTTCGGAGAGCGCTGGCCCTCGGCCTCTTTGAGTGAGATGGGCGCACAACCCTAGAGTCTGTCAAGACTGGCCCGTACGGGCAGGGGTACCTTTAATCCTACGACAAGATTCACTGGGATGAGCAGCTTAAGATGCAGTGGATCTTTGGCTCAGCCAGGCTCAGCTGATGTTAACTCCCAAGCCCTACCCATGTAACTTCCTCAACCCATCTCAGCTGTGGCTCAGCCAGATGAGCCGTAGCTGGCTGAGTTGAGGTCGGGGTAAGTCACCCTGCAGAGGAATTCCTGGGCTAGTCTATGCAAAAGAACCTGGCCAAGCTAGGGCCATGAAGGAACAATACAGGGAGCCATTGGCAATACAAGAGAACTGCCCTCTTCCCTTGCCCCTGAGGTGTGAAAAGAGAGTGGGGTGGTTTGGAAGTTTGGCAGGGGAACTGGGTGTGAGGTGACAGGAAGAGAGAATGTTGAGCCAAGGTTTGCTGGGAAGAAGAAGGAAGAAAGACTTGGGCCGGCTGGCTGGGAGAGATACCCTGGACTCCAGGGCTGTACTGCTGTGGGGTTCAAGCCCCTCTTGAAATGACCATGCTGTACGATCTGGACTCCCTCCATGCAGACTTGAAGGTGTAAATAGGGGAATGGGCCATGTTTCTAAAAGCCACGGAAGCCTCTGTTGTGTCTCGATTCTCCAAAGGACCACAGACTCAGGGTGAGTGCCTGGGAGCCCTTGGAATCTTGCTGCAGCTCGGCAGAGGGTGGGGGCGGCACCCAACTTTTGTAACACTTACGGTCTAACTCCATTTTTGGGAGGCAGTAAACCTCTGAATAAAGGGACGCGGGTGGCGCTGTGGGTTAAACCACAGAGCCTAGGACTTGCCAATCAGAAGGTCGGCGGTTCAAATCCCCACGACAGGGTGAGCTCCCGTTGCTCAGTCCCTGCTCCTGCCAACCTAGCTGTTCAAAAGCACATCAAAGTGCAAGTAGATAAATAGGTACCACTCCGGCGGGAAGGTAAACGGCGTTTCTGTGCGCTGCTCTGGTTCGCCAGAAGCTGCTTAGTCATGCTGGCCACATGACCCGGAAGCTGTACGCCGGCTCCCTCGGCCAATAAAGCGAGATGAGCGCCGCAACCCCAGAGTCGGTTACGAATGGACCTAATGGTCAGGGGTCCCTTTACCTTAGACCTCTGAATACCATTGCAAGAGGGAAGAGTGCTGTTGTGCTGAGGTTCTGCTTGTGGGCTTCCTATGGGCATCTCGTTGAGCACTGTTAAAACAGAGTTCTGGGCTAGATGGACCTTTGGTCTGATCCAGGAGGTCTCTTGCGTTCATGAGGGCTATGGACAACAACCTCCATATGCTGTATGCCTCTGAATACTAGATGCTAGAGAGCAGAAATGGAAACAGTGTTATTGCGCTCAGGTCAGGCATATGGCTGGCCACTGGGTCAGATCCTGGATGTTCTTATGTCCCTGGCAAATAGGGACAGTTGCCGTGTATGGTGCGTGTTTCATTTCATTTCATTTTGCTTTTAATTTGTGTACCGCCTTTCTCTATTACTATACACTAGACAGTTAATAAGTTGAAGAAACAACAAAATAGGCAGCAAAGATCAAAGAACAATCTGACAAGAAAGTCATAATATAAACATGATATTAAAATAAACAGCTTATATCAAATAAAGCAATATTCAATTATCCATTAGAATATAATAGTAAACGGTAAAATTAAATATCAGCAAATAATTATTAAACAGTTTACAGTAAACAATTCCAATAAAGAATAACTAAACTATAATCCGTAAAAATAATGGCAAGTCACAATGCATAAAATACCACAAAACATACAAAAACATGTAAAAGGATCAAATGGAGAAACAAGGACACACAAATTATAATATTTAAAAATCAAAATCAAAATCCCTGAACTCTTTTCTTTCTTCCCAGCTGCTTTTGCTGTTCTCAAAGGCATGGTCTGGGAAAGGTTCCTATGGATGGAGGCGTGTCAAGGCAGGTGGAAAAAGCCATTGCACAAAGTCTCTATCTCCTCACCATGTCCTATATGATTGCAAAAAAAATGCAATGAAAAATGGAGCTCAGTTTATTTTAGGAGGATGAGGAGGGGGAAGTGCTGGGGAGAGAGTAGCCTATATATAATGAAAACTATGCTTGAGAACACCTGCTGTTCGTAGCCTAGATGAGGTCGTTGCTAGTGGCCCCAGCCTGGGATCTTTCAGCAAGAAATCACGCCAAAGAAAACCTCCTTCCTTTGACAAGCTTTCGTGGATCGGGGAGGGGAAGCGATTGACACGATGCATCTCAGCTTCAGCAATGCTCTTGACAGCTCCAGATGATGTTCTTCTGACTAAGCCAGAGCAATGTGGGCTGGAAGGGACAACGGTCTGTGCTTGGGAGTCTTCACGTGTGGAGCAATTACTGATGGCTTGCTGTCAAATGGGGGCCCGTTTTTCTCGGCGGAAGGTTTGCAGCCGTGATTTTCAGCACAGCCATATTTCAGCAGGGACTCGCTGACAGCGGCATTGCGTGAGCAAACAGAGTCCGGGGGGTGCACGCACACCAGGGAGCTGGCTATGGTACCCCAGACTTCGCCGCCAACCTTGCTGCAGCAACCTCATGTTGGATCTAAGAAGGGGCGTCCTGGTCTCCTTGTGGTGAGCATTGGTGCCTCAGATGCCAGGAGTGTGGGGCTTTGCCGGGCTGGGGGTGCCTGCATAGGGGTGCCTGCTTCACACCCCCTCAAAAAACTGTCCCCGGGACCACAGCCCCTCTGGCACTAGAACTCAGCTCCGGCCCCTCTCAGGTGGGTGCCACTGCCATTACAGTGGCACCTCTGGTTACGTACTTAATCCGTTCCGGAGATCCGTTCTTAACCTGAAACTGTTCTTAACCTGAAGCACCGCTTTAGCTAATGGGGCCTCCTGCTGCTGCCGCACCACCGGAGCACAATTTCTGTTCTAATCCTGAAGCAAAGTTCTTTACCCGAGGTACTGTTTCTGGGTTAGCGGAGTCTGTAACCTGAAGCGTATGTAACCTGAAGTGTATGTAACCCAAGGTACCACTGTATAAGAGAACAAGGGAGGCACTCATAGAGAGTTCAGGCACCTCTTTTTCTAGAAAAACAGCACTGGCTATATATATTAACACCAAACTCCTATCCCAGTTTACAGGGTTGTTGTGGTGAACTTTGTATGCTGAGTTTTTTTGGAGAAAAAGCAGGCTATAGAGGTAAAAATATTGGGGTTTTTTTTTGGAAAAAATCAAATATGTTGGATGTGGGAGTGATCAGGCACAGGGCTGGATATATCAAGCTTTCTCCTAAAATGGTGTAATCAAGCCAGTAAAAAGCAATATATTATAGTAAAAATTAATAACAACAACAACAACAACAACAACAACAACAACAACAACAATAATAATTTATTATTCATACCCTGCCCATCTGGCCGGGTTTCCCCAGCCACTCTGGGCAGCTTCCAACAAATATTAAAAGTACATTAAAATATCAGTCTTTAAAAGCTTCCCTAAACAGGGAAGCAATAGAGTTTAATCCCTTTCCCCACTTTACATGTAGTCCAGATATTTCTGACTACATCGCCAATCAGCACCAGCCAGCGCTTGCTTGCCTTATCCGATATTTCACAACCAAATTCTTGATAAGACTCAGCGCGCCAGACCAGGTTTTGTCACAGCAGGCAGAAGTCGGTTGACTGATTAATTCTCCAATTCAAAGCAAATTAATTACCTAAGCACATTAATCAGTGCTCCAGCTCTAACACTAGTGAAGCTAAACATTCTACAAAAGTAGCAGAACTGCAGAATATAGAGGGTTTTTTGGTGGTGGGCATGGATAGCTTTGATTGCTCCTCTGTCTTTGGAGTATCAAGGTTTGTTTTCTTAAGATCCTCTAATTAAGTCTATTTTGGATACTATCCTGAAGACAAAGCTAATATGCAAAGCTAATTAACCTTGGCTGCCATCCAGGATTATTAATAATCCACTTGTATGTAGGGTCCTGAGACTGTTCTGCACAGCAGATAATTTCTTGATGCCCATCTGGCCAGAGAGCTGGGTTTTGTTTTGTTTTTTTATCCTGGCACAAATTCCTATCCCAGGCTGTTCCAAATGCTTGGGCAGGTGAAGGTATAAGTGTCGAGTTTGCATCTGAGAGAAATAAAATGGATCCTAGTTGCACCCTGTGCCATTGGTTCACCTCCTACTTCATTTGTTACCCCTGTTTGCTTGAGAGCATTCAGATATGTAGGAAATCTAGGCATCATTTAAAGGCCACATTCACACCATACATTGAAAACACTGTGATACCACATTAGACAGCCATGGCTTCCCCCCTCAAATATTCTGGGAGTTGTAGTTACAGTGGTGCCCCGCAAGACGAATGCCTCGCAAGACGGAAAACCCGCTAGACGAAAGGGTTTTCCGTTTTTCAATGCGCTTCGCAGGACGAATTTCTCTATGGGCTTGCTTCGCAAGACGAAAATGTCTTGCGATTCTGGAGATTTTTTTCCGCTCCCCACCCCCTTTTTCTAAGGTGCTAAGCTGCTAATAGCCTTTTAGCAGCTAATCCGCTAATCCCTTAAGCCTTTAATAGCCACTAATAGCCGCTAAACCGCTAATAGCGCTAATCCACTAATCCCCTAATAGGGTTGCTTCGCAAGACGAAAAAACCACTAGACGAAGAGACTTGCGGAACGGATTAATTTCGTCTTGCGAGGCACCACTGTACTAAGAGACCAGGGATTGAACATGGAATCTTCTGCATGCATGCCAAGCAGATGCTGTACCTCTGAGCTACAGCCTTCCCTATAAATCAGAGGTTTTCAACCTTTTTGAGTCCACAGCTCCCTTGACCAACTACATTCTTTATGTGGCGTCCCTGCGGGGCTCAGGAGCCCAGTTATGTCACCCCTTGCCTGCCGAGCTGGTAGCCTCTCACCCTTTTTCAAACACCATCCCTTGTGGAGAAGAAGAAGAGTTTGGATTTGATATCCTGCTTCATCACTACCCTAAGGAGTCTCAAAGCAGCTAACAATCTCCTTTCCCTTCCTCCTCCACAGCAAACACTCTTTGAGGTGAGTGAGGCTGAGAGACTGCAAGGAAGTGTGACTAGCCCAAGGTCACCCAGCAGCTGCATGTGGAGGAACAGGGAATCGAACCTGGTTCACCAGATTATGAGTCCGCTGCTCTTAACCACTACACCACACTGGCTCTCCCCAGTCTCCTCTCTTCTCCCCTCTCCTTGGGAGTCCTCTGGGCAGTTGCTGCTGCTGCCCCTGGTCTCTGAGCCACACACCTCCTGCCCCAAACAGAGGTGCCTCTTCACACTGCCCTATAGGGGCCTGGGAAGAGGATGCCCCCAGCATTAGCTGCCTGACAGAAACTGGCCAAAGCTGAACGTGAGGCCAGCATCTTATCTTGGGAGGCAGCAGGGGCCGCAGCGGGTACTGCCAGGCCTGCATGGTGGAAAGTGTTATGTATTAAGATTAGTGGCAGTTCTCACTCAGGGCCACCAGTATGTAAATGAAGGATTGAAAACTGTCGCTCCTGATTGGTTAGCTAGTTGTGAGTTGTTACTGTTTCAAGTTACTTAGTATTATATAAAGCAGCCAGCTAGGTTGCAGTCAGTCTCATTCCAGGAGCAGTTCTAACTACTGCAATAAAGAGCTGTGAATCCAACAGAGCTGTGTCCTCCGTCCATCTTTTCCACTATTCAACAGAAAGGCTCCCCTTCAGCACTGGGCACTCAACTCCCAGGCCGGCCTTGCATACATCAAGCACAAGAAAGGCCAGAGCAGAACCTGCCTGCCTGGCCTCCCATTATCCATTCCCAACCGAAAGGGCTGGTGGATTTGCTGGCTGGGATCCTTCCCCCACTTGCTTGCTTACTCCAAGGCTATGTCAGCTGCAGGTAACCAGCACTCCCTGGCCAGCCCTAGAGGCACCATTCACGGGGCTTGAAGCCCCGGGCTGCTGCAACAAACAGCTGCACAAGCCTTTGGGAGGCCGAGATGCAAGAAGGCATCAGAGGAGGGAGGGAAAGGAAAGAGGAACAGAGGCCAGTGTTAAACCACTGCCATAGACGAAAGTATAGGAGCTTTGGAAGCTGCCTTACACTGAATTGGTCCATCTAGCTCCATATTGTCTACACTGGCTGGCAGTGGCTTTCCCTGTTTGGAGACAGTAGTCTCTCCCAGCCCTACCTGGAGATGCTGGGGACTGAACCTGAGACCTTCTTCATGAAAAGCAAGTGCTCTTCCACTAAGCTATGGCCTTTTTGGCTGTGACCAGGTAAGCACTTTGCTCAGGGAGCCCTCAAATCCACAGCTATCTCCTTGGATGCTAAGCTTATCTCCCTGGGAAACTGGTTAACAGTCACAGCCGAGTCTTACTCTCCACTCCATCGCCTGCAGTGGCATCAAGCAATTTCAGGGCAAAATGGTTCCTTGGGATGCTCCTCCGAAAAGTCCCGAATGTCGACGTGTCTGTCTTGGTACCATTTCCCCTTGCTATTCCTTTTCCGACGGACATTAACATTCTGCAGCTGAAGCGCCTGTAGTCAGTAGTCACAGGGGCCAGTTCTTTCCTTTCCTTGCTTCTACAGGGCATCCTTATCTTGCCCTCACTACATCCCAGTTCAGTTTGTGTTTTACTTAACCGGCTCCAAAATAAACAAGCCTCCTGCAAAACTCTACAGCCTGTGCTGCGTAAAGCAGAGGTAGGAACAGTGACAAAGTCCTTTGGAATGTTTGTCTTGCAATTACGTTTTCAACATTTTTTTATCAAATACAATAAAAATATTTTTTTGTCTTTTTTTATTATGTTTGCCGACTTCCCGCCCCTTTCCCCATGGAGTTGTTTCTCCCCTTCTGCTGCACCCTACCTTCTATCTATAAAATCATAACCACAATACTATAATCCATGGGTAGGCAAACTAAGGCCCGGGGGCCGGATCCGGCCCAATCGCCTTCTAAATCCAGCCCGCCGACGGTCCGGGAATCAGCGTGTTTTTACATGGGTAGAATGTGTCCTTTTATTTAAAATGCATCTCTAGGTTATTTGTGGGGCATAGGAATTTGTTCATTATTTTTTTCAAAATATAGTCCGGCCCCCCACAAGGTCTGAGGGACAGTGGACCAGCCCCCTGCTGAAAAAGTCTGCTGACCCCTGTGGTATAATCCAATTACTTCTGTTGCTCAAATCCTGCTCGTGAGTTCATCATACTGCATTTCTTTAGATACTTCCCCCAAAAGGCATCCATTCTTTCTTAAAACACTCATCATTAGATTCTCTTTATTTTGCCCATTCTGCACGGTCCATTTCTTACTAATCCATTCTTCTTCTGTTGGAAAAATGCCATCTGGAATCTATTGTGATGTAGTATTTAAAGAATGGGTGGAGAACCTCCATTCTATCTGCATTTGAAGAAGAAGAAGAGTTTGGATTTGATATCCCGCCTTTCACTCCCCTTCAGGAGTCTCCAAGCGGCTAATATTCTCCTCTCCCTTCCTCCCCCACAACAAACACTCTGTGAGGTGAGTGGGGCTGAGAGACTTCAAAGAAGTGTGACTGGCCCAAGGTCACCCAGCAGCTGCATGTGGAGGAGCGGAGATGCGAACCCGGTTCCTCAGATTACGTGACTACCGCTCTTAACCACTACACCACACTGTCCTCTTGGAATGAGGTTCCTCAGTGATGAGGAACCTTTGCCCCTTGAGATGATGCTGGATTCCCAACTCCTATCAGTCCCAGCCAGCGTGGCTATTGGACAAGGATGGTGGGAGTTGTACAGCAACACAGGTCGCGACAGCAAACACCTGAGATGGTCTGCTTTAACCTACCACTGCTTGGTGATAAAATTTCACGAAATAATTTATTACCCTCTGGGGTCATCCCCCCAATATCTATATACATATTGCAGTCAGACAATAAAGGGGTACTGCATGTGTCACATTTAAAGAAAGACATCTTACAAATCCGTTCAAATGAGTTGGACTGATGTTTGCCCATCGCCTGTGCAAATATTTGATACCCTTAATATTTGAAGTCTTTTTTTTTTAATACAAAGGATCTAATGAAAGGTTTATTAGATTAGAAAAGTGTAAGCTCTGTGATTCACTCTTTTCTCTACCTGAATTGTGTTCTTAGATTTTTTGCTATTCTGCCATCTGATAAGGAATGGTTATTAACGGATAAACAAACCGAACTCACATGCAAAGGAGAGAAGGTAGATTGCTTTGTTGAGAGATTGACTTGTTTTGTTGATTATTGGAATGAACGATATGGAAATGCAAGGCTTGATTGGCAGGGTGGAAGGCAGGGAAACCATCAGTAGGTGTGCGAAGAGCCGCTAACTCTAGTTTTGACTTGATCCTTCTACAAGGGTAACACTGAGACTAAGGAGGGGGCTGAGGGCTGAGGGCTGAGAGCCAGAGCCACCCCCTGGACTGGTTGTGGGTAAGAAGGCAGACTGAGGTCAGTAGGGTGGTGCCTCGTTTGCCCTAGCTGAGCAACCACCAGGGCTGATTATGTAAAAAATACAACTTCTAATTCCCTTAGGACTGCATGCATCCAAAATTGGCAGTGGTTAGGAAAACGGGGGGTGGGGGGGGAGGCAGAAGGAAATATTGTCTTGTTTTGTAATATACTTGCAAGAAGTCTCTTCCAGCGAAAATGTTTACTCTCAGTATCATTCAGTAGTGATTAGCTTTGCATTATTCATATATTCATGTAATATTCATGATTAATACAATATTTTAAAAGGGAAATGGTTCTTTAAAAAGTCTCAGCATCCTAGAACAGTAAATTATGTGTCAGCACCTCTCTGCTGAAAAGGAGCCAGAAATGAATTCCCAAATACAACAGGTGCAGATTTGTTTGTGGGTTTTCGGTAAACAACCCATAACCTCTCTATCTGGCATATCAAATGCCGCCAGGTATTTTAATAAAAAGATTGTATTATTTCTCGTTCACCAACAGACATTCAGGAGTTTTACGAAGTGACGCTGCTAAACTCCCAGAAAAGTTGCCAGGAGAAAATAGAAGAGGCAAACCAAGTTGCTGAGAAATGGGAGAAGAAGACACAGTCTCTGGCAACAGACGACGAAAGTCAGCCCCAAACCCGAGAGGTAAGGTAAAGGTAAAGGGTAAAGGGACCCCTGACCATTAGGTCCAGTTGTGGCCGACTCTGGGGTTGCGGCGCTCATCTCGCTTTATTGGCCAAGGGAGCCGGCGTACAGCTTCTGGGTCATGTGGTCAGCATGACTAAGCCGCTTCTGGCAAACCAAAGCAGCACACGGAAATGGCGTTTACCTTCCCGCCAGGGGAAGTTATTTATCTACTTGCCCTTTGGCATGCTTTCGAACTGCTAGGTTGGCAGGAGCAGGGACCGAGCAACGGGAGCTTACCCCGTCACGGGGATTCGAACTGCCGACCTTCTGATTGGCAAGCCCTAGGCTCTGGGTTAACCCACAGTGCAACCCGCTTCCCACACTGCGTACAGTGCTTTAATTAATGGCTCAATCACACAGTGCATCAGTAAACAGAACTGGTCCAGGACTTGGAAACACGTGTCACACTGAGCAGTGATACAGTTGTGGGCAGCAGTAAGGTTTGGACCTGTATGGGTGCGCTAGCAGAGCATCCTGCTGCAGCAAGTGTACAGCCCCAACCTCATGTTATGGCTGGACACAAAGGAATGGTGGGAGGCACCAGGTGGGGAACCCCCAAGGGAAGAAGGCTCAGAGCCCAGGGAGTTGTGGTGGGACAATGATGAGTGGTCACAGGGAGAAGAAGACTGGGAGGAAGAGGTGTCTGAAGCTGAAGGGGTAACAGGTCTTAGTGAGCAGGGCTCTGCTCCTTCCTGGTCTCCCAGGATCAGAAGAGGTATGAAGAGGGAGGAGCACAGACAGGCACGTCAGCTAGTCCCAGATTGCTTGGGAGGGACACAGGGAGGAAGAGATGTGCAGGCAGATGTGCAGAACCTTCAGGCTCTACAGGCAGAACCTTCAGGCTCTACAGCTATTTCATAGCGGCAAAACCTACCAAGAGGAGGCCCATTAGGCCTGAAACTCTTTTGCTAACCTGGTTTTAACAATGAGTCTGTAAGTGACTGTGGAGGCCAATTCTGGATCCACACGTCCTTCCACAGTGGGGACATTGGTTTCCGGGCGGGAGTTGATCACAGTGAGGATTTGCCAAGCGGGCCTTCCTCTTAGCATGTTTCTCCCTTGCGACCTGAGTTTGAGTGTCTTCAAAGCCCATGACACCTTTGGTAAAGGCTGTTCTCCAATTGGAGCGCTTGCAGGCAAGTGTTTCCCAATTGTTTATGTTTATACTACATTTTTAAAGATTTGGCTTGAGAGAGTCTTTAAACCCTTTTTGATGATCACCAGCATTACACTTTCCATTTCTAAGTTCGGAAAAGAGTAGTTGCTTTGGAATAGGATCATCAGGCATCTGCACAACATGACCAGTGCAATGAAGTTGATGTTGAAGAATCATTGCTCCTTACACCTTACCACCTTCCTGCCCAACTCCAGCCCTGCACTAGTAAGCTGCAGTGATGCTGGTGCCCTGAGGGTGGCTAGTAAGCTGCTGTTGCCAGGGAGAAGAGTGCTGCACACCCAAAGCAGCTCACTGCCTGGGTGGGGCAGAGCTGCTTTGTTAGCATCCCAGCAGGTGGGTTGCTGTTGCTTCCTGGGAGAGAGGTGGGGAGGGTTGGGTTGGCAGGGACATAGATATGCTGACAGGAGTGCTGCTGAGGAGGCTTAGCTGGCCAGATAGTTAAGGCCAGTGTTGTTGTTGTTTAGTCGTTTAGTCGTGTCCGACTCTTCATGACTCCATGTACCAGAGCATGCCAGGCACTTCTGTCTTCGGACAGTTAAATATTCGGCATTTGTATGGGCTTCTCCGGTGTCCTCAAAGCATTTCACATGAGCCATTGTAATAATCCTTACAATGAACACCTAGGAAGCCACTGCAGATCTGCAGCTAGGCTGGCAGTGGTTCTCAACCTGTGGGACCCCAGATGTTGTTGGACTACAACTCCCATCATCCCTGACCACTGATGATGCTGGCTAGGAATTATGGGAGTTGTAGTCCAGCAACATCTGGGGACCCACAGGTTGAGGAACACTGAGCTAGGGTGTCATGTATTCCTGGCAGCCTCCTGTGTGCAAGAGCTAGGTTGTTGCATTCTGCACCACCAAGCAAACAACGAAGCCAGTCATATGGAAGTCACTTAGCATCGAGGCTGCAAAGGCATGAATGATATGGTTGTTCCCTTGGTGCACACTTCAACAATAGCTGGCCCCAGCTGCTACAGTGTGCATCATTTGAGGAGAGCCCTCCTAGATGCCAGAGGTTTAGGAACAGCCTGCGCCTGACAGTGACACCTCTTTTTATTATTTATTTTAGCTATTTCATAAAATGTATACAGTGCACTGTTTGACCTCAGACCCATTCACAAAACAGTGACATCAGGAAAAATGAGTAACTGTACTCTGAAACATACAAAAGTCAAAATACCAAAGCAGATTAAAGTTACCTCAACCTTCTAAGCATCTGCGTAGGCTTGTCTAAACAAGGATGTTTTTAGCAGGCACCGAAATGTGGGCCTGTGAGCAAATGTGCACCATACAACACACCCAACACATACCTAAAGCCCATGATTTCCCCCAAAGAATCCTGGGAACTGTAGTTGCCCCCCCAAGAACTAAAGTTCCCAGCACCCTTCATAAACCACAGTTGCCAGAATTCCTTGGGGGAAGTCATGTGCTTCAAATGTTCTTTGGTTGGACTTTAAATGTGTGGCGTGGATCTGCCTCGTGGGCTCTTTCTCTGGGTGTGCCTTCTGGAACCTTCTAGAGCCGAGTGGAATGGCCCATTAGGACAAACGGAGCACTGCCTCGCCAACCTCAGTGTGCCCTCTGCCTGTGGCAGCTCCTGCTTCCATTAGTCCCAGTGTTGCCCTTGTTAAACTGAGGAAGAAGATAAAACTGGAATTAGTTGCTATGCCCATCATTGGCTCTGGCTCCAACTACTTTTGGGGCTCACTGTCTTCTACCAATGTGCACCAACCGCCATTGCTAGAGCCCCAGTCCTTTCCTGGTGTGCCTTGACTCTTTGTCATGCAAGCACCTTCACATTCAGTTCTCCTCAGGTTGTCGAAAAAGCAGCAGCTTCTAGAACCTTCTCTGAGGTAATTGCATCAGCAAGCTTTCTTCTTCTTCTTCTTCTTCTTCTTCTTCTTCTTCTTCTTCTTCTTCTTCTTCTTCTTCTACCTTAGGCAAGGGATGTTTTTGTTTTACTTCTTTTCTACTTGTTCCCTCTTTCATGAGGGTTTATTTATATATATTTCCTTCGCTCTCCCCTTCCACACAACCCCCTTCCTAACCCCCAGGTTGGTGGAAATAGTCTTACAGTTTAATTTCCATTTTACTCCTCTCACAGAGCTACAATTTCCAGTGTGGTTTAACAATTAACCCCTCTTCCCAGGGAACTCTGGGAACTGTAGTTCTGCATGGGAAATAGGGGGCCACCTAACAACACACAACACCCTTGACAAACTACATTTCCCAGCATTCTTTGGGGGAAGCCATGGTATAAACTGGTATGATACCGCCTTGGACTGGGTAGCTCTTCAAATACAGGGGTGTCCTCTGTAAAGTGTGATACCTGGCCGCCCTATTCCCCTCAGAGATTTTTAAAAATGTCTGTCTGACACACAATTCTATGGGAATGGTTTTGTAATGTAAGGCAACCACATTCGTAATCTCCTTTCTTTGGTACCAGTAAAAAAAATCCAGAGGTTGTTGGTTGTTGTTCTACCAGAAACTGTAATTCCCCAGAAAACCAAACTTCCCTCAGTCAGAGTGCGAGAGGGCACAGCTTTCCTTACAAATTAATGTTTTACCTTGTTGGAAACAAGGCTTCTCATCTTTTCTGGTTAGAAAGTAAGAAAAATAGAAAACAATCTTGTTTGGCACTAGAAGCAATAACTTTTTCCTCAGCGTAACTGGGCTCCTATTCAGGTGTGCACACTTTTAATAAAAGGCTCCACTTGGTTCCACTTTTAACCTCTACTTTCATTAGCCCAGGCTCTGAAGCTCCGCATTTTCAGTCAGTAATGTTCTCGCCCTTTTATTCAGGGAGAAAATTGAGGTGAAAGAAAGGAACTCACTGCTGTCAGTCTTCAGTATGAGGCTGCAAACTGCAGGCCTGACTGGCGCTTGTATCACAACACGAATAGACTATTAATTCTCTAGCAGGGCTTGTTTGCAGGAGTTGCTTACGGAAGGGTTTTTTTTTGGTACCCTGTTGAAGGAGAATCTGGGAGAAATGGGATTGTTAACCATTTTGCTTGGCTAAGGGCATATTACCTACGCCGGGGAGCTAAACAGGCTTAGCTGCACTGCTGAGAAATGTATGAACAATCATTCAAGGAAAGATTACAACATCTGGGGCTTTTTAGTTTAGAAAAAAAGTAAGCGGAGGGGCATGACACAGCTATATAAAATTATGCATGGTGTGGGAAAAGGGCATAGGCTTATTTCTTTCTTTCTCTCATAATACTAGGGTCATCCAATGTAGCTGAATGTTGGAAGATAAAACCATAGAATCATGGAATCGTAGACTTGGAAGAGACCCCAAGGGTCATCTAGCCTAGGGTTGTGCAAAGTTGTTGAGCTTTTATTTTTGGGGGGTGGCAAAGTTGTTTAGCTTTTATTTATTTTTGACCAAAGTTGCTGAACTCTTTTTTTCTACACTTCTGATATGGGTGGCCAGACATTTCAGTGATTTTCGCCCAGACGCTGCTTCCGAGGGCCAACTCCAAGCCATGTCCAGGAAATTTCAGACGTACGACAGCCCTAATCCTACTACAATCCCCTGGAGTGCAGGATCTCAGCTAAAATATTCATGGCAAATGGCCATCCAATCTCTGCTTAAAAACCTCCAAGGAAGGAGAGCCCACAACCAAGGCCGTAGGAAGTGGGGGGCTGAGGGGGTGGTCCGACCCAGGTGCCACACAGGGTGTGTGTGTGTGTGTGACAAGATGGCCCCTGCCTCCCCCCAGCTGTAGAGTGGCCCAGGGTGCATGCAGTCTATATGGGCACTGCTCACACGGCGACCATATGGGCATGTGCACTCCGTACGGGATGCTGCACATGTGCAGTTCGTGTGGACGCTGTGCAAGTGGCTACCCATATGACTGCCGCGTGCATGTGCGGCATCCCGTATGGAGTGTGCACGTGTGGGGTGTCAGACATGCGCAGTCCATACGGGATGCCGCACATGCGCACTCCGTATGCCTACCCCGCCCCGGGTGCTGGAGAGGGTTCCTCTGCCACTGCCCACAACCTCCTGAGGGAGATTTTTCCTGTGTTGAACAGCTCTTACTGTCAGAAAGCTTTTCCTGATGTTTAGTTGGAATCTCCCTTCTTGAACTTGAAGCCATTGGTTCGAGTCCTACCCTCCAGATCAGGAGAAAACAAGCTTGCTCCATCTTCCATGTGACAGCCTTTGAGATGTTTGAAGATGGCTATCATAGCTTAGTCTCTCTTTTCCAGGCTAAACATACTGAGCTCCTTCATCCACTCCTCATAAGGCTTGGTTTCAATACCAATAATCTTGGTTGCCCTCCTCTGCACTCATTCTAGCTTGTCAACATCTTTATCTTAAATTGTGGTCCACAGAATTGGTCACAATATTCCAGGTGTGGTCTGACCAAGGCAGAATAGAGTGGCACTATGACTTCGCTTGACTTGGAAACTAGACTTCTGTTGATGCAGAAGTATAAATAAAGCATTTCTTCACACAGCTCATAGTTAAACCAGTGGCAGACTTACGGTCTATGAGGGCCTGTGAGCAGCCCTTTGGGGACTACCTCTTTGTTGACCTAAATAAATGTGACCATGTCAAAATTAGGGGTGTATGAGAATATGATAACAATAGTGTTTATGCCTTTGCACTATTCTCTCCCCGCTTTCCCAGACAACTTGGAAATAATCCCTGCTGTGGGCCAGGCAGGAGGAAAAGGTCATGATAATAACATTTTATCTGAAATGCACCCCCCCCTCTAAAAATAAAATAAAAAATCCCATTGGGAACTATCAGGAAAAAGCACTGTGATGATAATAATGATGATAACGCCTCTGCAATGCTCTGCCCCTCCAACCACTTGGGAGCAATCCAGTAAAAGGTTATTATAATGATGACGCCTCTGCACTCCCCCTCATCCCCTCCCCCAAATAACCCAGCAACTTGGGAACAATCAGGAAAAAATGTGATCATAATGATCATGATACCTTAGCACTAGGCTTGCCCCTGCTAGACAACAATGTGGGGGAAAAAAGGAAAAATGAGGTGATGTGATGCCTCTGCACTGGGCTGCCCCCCCCCCCCCACAACGCCTCTGGAACAATCCCTGCTGTATGGCATGCAGCAGACACAAGAGAGGGTTACCATATCCTCCTCTCATCGTCATATTGAACTGAGCCCTCTCTCAAGTAGCTGCCTGCTGCACATTCTGGCAGGCAGCAAAATAAATGCAGCAGCAAAGAGACAATTCCCACGTTTCTTCCTCCCCTCTCCTGCATTTTCAAAAAGTCACCATGGCAGCTGCCTGCCACATCGCCGGCAGGCAGCAAAACACATGGTGATTTCAATCTCAACACACATTTTTAAAAAGCCTATCGACTGCTGGTGAGTGGCCTTTGTGAACCCCTTGGGTCCTCGCCCAGTTTCTGACTTGCCCAACAACTGGTCTGATATCTGCTTTCGAACCTAAAAGTTCCATATAGCCACTATGGCTAAAAGTCACAGATAGCAGGTCCATCGCCCAGTGGTTTGCCTAATTTCTGCGGCTGTCTGCTGTTTAGGACAGCGCTCAGGAAAAGCAGACCCACTGCAACACATTAAATGCACCCTTCTCTCGCCTCTTGTCTTGGGATTGCCTACCCATCCTCCATACCCAGTTATTACAAACATTGTAATTACTTCTTTGTCCTCAGCTCAACCGCCTGCTTGTTAAAAGGTTGCAGTAATAAAAACCCTCATTTAAGAATTCTTCTTCCTTGAGTAGTAATCAAACCTCTCATCTATTTCGCATCAGCAGCTTGCCTTGTGAACCTGAAGCTATTTAAGACCCGTCTATGTAGATTTAGAGGAGTCCAATCAATCCTGCCATTGCAGAGCCAATGCAAAAAAATAGCCCAGCCGAGCAAAAAAGGTGGTTGGTCTGAATGGTTGTTCCTGCTCTCGGCAGAAACACACTCAGGTCTCATCCACACTTCATTTGGGGCCACAGGTTCCAGGCAAAGGTCTGGGGTTTCTGGGTCCAAGTGGTTTTGCTTTTTCCTGGGAAAACATGCCATTTACTCCTGAACCAGATGGCAATCAGGTTTACCAAGGTTTGCTGTTTGTTCTGATTCAATGATAAATAGTGGGTTTTCCCAGGGACAAGCCCTTATTCATAGTGTTACTGTTACTTATCTGCTAGCATCATGTGTCCAGAGGAGGGCAACCAAAATGGTCAAAGGCCTGGAAACGATGCCTAATGAGGAACGGCTAAGGGAGCTAGGCATGTTTAGCCTGGAGAAGAGGAGGTTAAGGGGTGATATGATAGCCATGTTCAAATATATAAAAGGATGTCACATAGAGGAGGGAGAAAGGTTGTTTTCTGCTGCTCCAGAGAAGCGGACACGGAGCAATGGATCCAAACTACAAGAAAGAAGATTCCACCTAAACATTAGGAAGAACTTCCTGACAGTAAGAGCTGTTCGACAGTGGAATTTGCTGCCAAGGAGTGTGGTGGAGTCTCCTTCTTTGGAGGTCCTTAAGCAGAGGCTTGACAACCATATGTCAGGAGTGCTCTGATGGTGTTTCCTGCTTGGCAGGGGGTTGGACTCGATGGCCCTTGTGGTCTCTTTCAACTCTATGATTCTATGATTCTATGATTGCATAACAATGCTGAGCATTTGTATTTATAGCTATCCAATGCATTGTGTCCATTATCTTGCCACCCCTTCAGCAACCTTTCCAGGCGAGCCAGTTTTGACATCTGTGTATTGCCGAGTGGGAACTGCGATATATAATAACAGCTTGCCTTAGACCAGCAAGGGAGTTCATGACTAAGGCGACATTTGTGCCAGGAGTTTCCTGAGTCACAGCTCAAGCCCTTTAGGCTGCAAGCCCACAGCACCTGGGCTTTCTGAGGTTCCCACCCTCCATTATGTTGCCTTTTGAGCTTACTGCACCAAGTATTTCTCTGCCCACTTTTGCCTCTTGCCCTGCCTATCATTTGCAAGTGGCCCCTAGAAAGTTGTCCAGAATGGAATGTGGCCCTCGGTCTGGAAAAATGGTTCCCTTCCTTTGCTTTTTGAGATGGCCAGTTCTGGCTGTGGGAAGATCCAGCAGGGCGCTTCTTATCTTCTGCAGTTGTTGCAGTATTCCTTCTGAGTGTTAAGATCCATAAAGCATTGGATAAAATAATAAGAATTCGTGTTCTGCAAATGTGTGTCCCAGCAGGTTCCTGACAGGAAGACAGTGTGCTACCAGGGGGTGGGAGGAGAGATATCTGCATTTTGTTCACTGCTACTAATAAAATCCATACTTTAAACAGCTTGCAAAAACAAACATATGCTTAAGCTGGCTTCCTCATTAAAAACGACTTCTCTTGGAGCTATTGTTTAAATGTATTTGTAAGCTCAATAGGACTTGGCACCTCACTCGCACAAGTTTTTCCCCCCCTTTAAAAAAGCCTCGGAGTCATTTGTCTCACTTATACATCTTTCACCTCTTATTATTTACCAAATCTAAGCTGCTGCGCATGAGAATTTACTGCCCTCCAAGTCTCAAGGACGGAGTTTTCTAGAGAGTTTGGGTGGATGAAGAGTGTGTTTCGTTAGTTAGCTCCAGCCTGTCATGATTTCATTTGCTAAAAATGCCTTGAAGTGAGTTTATTCCACTTGTTTATTTTTTAAATACACAACCACCTATCGACCCCAGAGGGGAATCAGGGTGGTTCACAGCAGGAAGGGGAATAATCAGGCTCCCACTCAGCCACTCGGAGAGATTTGGTTGGTCTGAAATGGCGGAGGGTCTGCCCACTAAGGAACAAAGGTTCAAAGAAGGGGCAGTGGACCCATCTCAGCCCATACTCCTTCTAAGGGGGTGACATACGAGTCATGGGTGGGGCCAGCGGCAAAAGTGGGGAGAGCCGCAAATGTTACCTTTGTACATTACTTTGGTTTCTGCACTTATTCACATGCACTCTCCGTTCAGATAAGCAAGAGGCGTCATCAGAGTTCAAGGGTACATTCCACCCAGGCAAAAACACGCAAGTAGAGTGAAAGAAAGGTCTGGTGAGGGGTGTGGCTCAGGATTGTATGTGGCAGAGTCCCCAGGGCCAGATAGGGAGTCCTCGAGGGCCACATCTGCCCCACCTCCAGACCTGAGGCCCTGCGATGTCCGATTTAAAGGAACGGAAACCTAGCAGGCATAAGAAGCAGATGCTGCTATTGTATCACTGCAATCATTAGTATTATCGGCTAAGCACTGCAAGATTTGGTTTAACTTGCTCGTTTCGCATTCTATTTGTTCATTTGCTTTATTGCTCCCTATCTCCAAGAGATTCCGGAGGCAGCTTACAAAAGAGTTAAAACGGCAATAAAGCAAATGCAGATAGAAACACCAAAACACACTATAAAATCAATACGAGGTAATGCAATAATTCCATTTGACGCCGAGCTAGGATAATGAAATCTGATTGCATGTATTAAGGATGCAATTCTCAAATTTCAGGTTCGAATGCCAGTTGTTCTTGCCTTGTTGACAGAATATTTTGATGAAATATTGTATGCGCTTGCAGCATATGATTCTGAATTTCAAGCGTGAACCCTAGCTTTCCCACCTGTATACAAGCGGTCAAGGAAATATGCAAGATCTCCCTTGAAGGGTGATAAGATACATCAGAACATAAAAAATAGTGTATGTGCAGTATGGAGGTCTCCCCCCCCCTTTTAAAATATCTTTATTATACTTTAATTAACTGAAAAAACTAAACACAACACAACACAATACAATACATACATTACATATAATACATACCTTACATACCTACTTAACCCACCTATACACCACGTATACTTCCAACTTTTCTTTTTGTGCTTTGTATGCATTTCATGATTGTATCACTATTTTTCTTTTCATCTAACCAGATTCTACCACAACTTTCCTATATTTTCAAGATTTACTCTATTTCTTTTTTTTATTTATTAATATTTATTAAATTTTCATGATATAATATAAACAAGACATAAAAAAGACAAAGAGAAAAAAAGAAAAAATACAATAAAGCAAAAACGCATTAACACATAAAAAAGAATAAACGCACAATATAACAACAGTTAAAAACAACTTCATCTTTCAAAAGAGATCTTGCATTTGCTTTTTTCCTGGACTTCCCCATACCTCCCTCCTTTGTATTCCATTTCCATTGTTCGATCAGCAAATCCTTTCCCTCATTTACTTTCATCTCGATTCTTATCTTAATATTTTGGCTTTACCCTTCCCTCTCTTTTACCACTATTTTTCCATTAACTTCGTCGCTTTTTTACTATAAGCCACTTAGTCAAAATCCAGCATCGTTCTAACATTCATTAATTTTACAATATTTCTGTAAATAGTCCTTGAATTTCTTCCAATCTTCTTCCACCTGATCTTCTCCCTGGTCTCGAATTCTGCCGGTCATTTCTGCCAGTTCCATGTAGTCTATCACCTTCATCTGCCATTCTTCCATGGTGGGTAATTCTTGTGTCTTCCAATACTGCGCAATCAGTATTCTTGCTGCTGTTGTGGCATACATAAAAAAGATTCTATCCTTTCTTGGCACCAATTGGCCGACCATGCCCAGGAGAAAGGCCTCCGGTTTCTTGAGGAAAGTATATTTAAATACAAGATTTACTCTATTTCTGCCAGGAGATTTACGTTATCCATATAGTTTTCGAGATATTCTTTAAAGATTGACCATTCATTGTTAACTTTTTGAACCAAATTTCCTCTTATTCTCCCTGTAAGTTCTGTGAGATGTTGGTATTTGATCATTTTGCTAACCAGTTAGATTTAGTGGGGATCTTATTGCTTTTCCAACCTTTGGCTATCAAAATTATTGCCACTGTTGTGGCATACATAAGTAAGGGTCTGTATATTTCCTTAATTTCTGCAGACATGATACCGAGCAGGAAAAGTTTCGGGGTTTTTTTATGAACGAGAGTTTAAACGTTTTTTTCAGTTCATTATAGGCAGTATCCCAAAAGTCTTTTAACATCTTGCACTCCCGCCACATATGCGTACAGTATGGAGGTCTTGCCTTGATTCCATACCTGTTTTCAGGCAGATTAGGAAAAAATGTAAAACCACAGTGCAACATTTATTACATTTATATACCTTTCTTGCAAGAAGTTCAGGGAGGCTTACATAGTTCCCCCACTCCTTTTTTTTAATCTTCACAACAACCTTGTGAGGCTGAGAATATGACTGGTCCAAGGTCACCCACTTAGCTGAGTAGAAATTCGAATCTGGGTCTCAGTTTGACACTGCATCCTGAGAAGTCACAGTCAATTTGTGTATGTGCGTGAGGAGATTTCACCCCTCCCATATCCAAGAATCTCCTGAGGAGTCTGCTGATTCTGCAGAGAGGAGGAGGCGTGTTCTGCTCTCTACTTATTCTGCTCCAGCACCACATCAAAGAGTCGGTCAGTGAGTCAGTCAGTCAGTCAGTCAGTCAGTGTTAGAGAGAGACTGAGTGTTAGAGATAGTGTGTATAGATAAGGTTGCTGCTAAGAGCAGCTGCAGGCACTCAGTGCAGTTCAGCATTCTTTATGCTTAGACCTATTTAGCTCTGTATATATAGTGGTGCCTCGCAAGACGAAATTAATCCATTCCACGAGTCTCTTCGTCTAGCGGTTTTTTCGTCTTGCGAAGCAACCCTATTAGCGGATTAGCGCTATTAGCGGCTATTAGAGGCTTAAGGGATTAGCGGATTAGCTGCTAAAAGGCTATTAGCAGCTTAGCGCCTTAGAAAAAGGGGGTGGGGAGCGAAAAAACCCCTCAAGAATCGCAAGACATTTTCGTCTTGCAAAGCAAGCCCATAGAGAAATTCGTCCTGCGAAGCACCTCTGAAAACGGAAAACCCTTTCGTCTAGCGGGTTTTCCGTCTTGCGAGGCATTCGTCTTGTGGGGCACCACTGTAGTTGTATAATAGTTGTAGTTATAGAATAAAGAGAATATTCTACAGAGCTGCTCTCCGAGTTGTTTATACACTCTGCTAGACTCTGCTGTACTCTGCTGTGCGACGACTGTCTACTTGTGGAAGTGAATCCGGTGCGCACAACTCTAAGCTGTGAGTCCACAGCACTTTGACCTGTTCCTGTGCTGAAGGTGGTCTCTGGAAGTGCTACCCAGCTCGCCTAGCCCAGTCGGGGCTGAAGTAGATGAGTCCAGTTAGTGGCACTGGCTCAAGGGCGATGCTGACAGTGCGTGTGACACACACACTTGCAGGATTCATCAATGACCACACCTGAGGTCAGAAGCCTGGCCTGTGTGTGGGGTGTGTGTGTGTGTATGTGTGTGTTGCAGGAAAGGCTGTGTGGCACTCCTAGCACCTCTCAGCTACTTGCTCGCTATTCCACTTATGCTTGTTCTCTACCTGCTCAGAGAGATGCTGCAATGCAGCAGTAGCGATGGCAGCATGAATCATGTGCACAGAGCAATGCATGCTTTAGTGCGTGGCCTGGCTTGCCTACCTTACTTTGTCCTCACTCCGCCGGGGGTCTTTCCCAGCTTGGGATGGCTGAATCTGTCTTTTGGTTTCTCATTTTGCTTTCTTACAATTTTAAGTTCAGTTTGTGCATAACTTTTTCAAAGTCCTCCTAAAAGTCCATTTTAGTTCGTGCACATTTTTGTCTGCAATTTTTTCCTAATACAGTGGTACCTTGGGATAAGTACTTAATTCGTTCTGGAGGTCTGTACTTAACCTGAAACTGTTCTTAACCTGAAGCACCACTTTAGCTAATGGGGCCTCCTGCTGCTGCTGCTGCGTCGCCAGAGCACAATTTCTGTTCTCATCCTGAAGCAAAGTTCTTAACCTGAAGCACTATTTCTGGGTTAGCGGAGTATGTAACCTGAGGTACCACTGTACACATTTTTGGTTTGCAAGCATTTTCCCCTAACATAATGGTTTGGGGATGTTATTTTCATTTTTTGTGCCTGCACCCATAATATAATGCATTTTTGGCGCACCTTTTTTTTTTTTTTAGTTGGAGTATGTTGTTGCTGTATTTGAAAGGATAGTTGTGTTTTGATTCAGGAAATGGCACATTGTTTCAGGAAGTGGAAATTTGATTGTTTTGGAACTGAATTCCCCCTTGCATTTTGTTATAGCCCCCCCCCCCATGGGGCCAGCTGGTGAAGGGCAGGCAATAAATTTTATAATCATCATCATACGGGCAAGTCGCATCATGTGCAAGTGTTCAGTTCCAAGGGTCGTGCCTAAAGGCCTGGAAACGATGCCTTATGAGGAACGGCTAAGGGAGCTGGGCATGTTTAGCCTGGAGAAGAGGAGGTTAAGGGGTGATATGATAGCCATGTTCAAATATATAAAAGGATGTCACATAGAGGAGGGAGAAAGGTTGTTTTCTGCTGCTCCAGAGAAGCGGACACGGAGCAATGGATCCAAACTACAAGAAAGAAGATTCCACCTAAGCATTAGGAAGAACTTCCTGACAGTAAGAGCTGTTTGACAGTGGAATTTGCTGCCAAGGAGTGTGGTGGAGTCTCCTTCTTTGGAGGTCTTTAAGCAGAGGCTTGACAACCATATGTCAGGAGTGCTCTGATGGTGTTTCCTGCTTGGCAGGGGGTTGGACTCGTTGGCCCTTGTGGTCTCTTCCAACTCTATGATTCTATGATTCTAAAGATCACATTGAACCAAGATTATCCTTTCTGGGCTGGCAAGGGCCTGGGGGAAGGGCTCCCTCATGTCTCTGTTGCCTCCCCTCACTCTTCCACATGTGAGCAACTGATGGAAGGGAGAAGGAGAGAGGTGGACACAGAGAGAGAGAGACAGTCAGAAAAAAAAAGTCTTGAATGGATCTCGAATAGAGCTGCAGCCAAGCATGTGAAAATGAATTTGTATAAGTAAAATACACATGTGATTATAATGATAATCTTTATTACCACTGAACTACAGTGGTACCTCAGGTTACATACGCTTCAGGTTACAGACTCCACTAACCCAGAAATAGTACCTTGGATTAAGAACTTTGCTTCAGGATGAGAACAGAAATCGTGCCCTGGCTGCGCAGCAGCAGCAGCAGGAGGCCCCATTAGCCAAAGTGGTACCTCAGGTTAAGAACAGTTTCAGGTTAAGAACAGACCTCTGGAACGAATTAAGTACTTAACCCAAGGTACCACTGTAATGATAATCTTTATTGCCAACTAAACTGTCTGTGGCACATTGGGAGAAGTCAAGAAGACAAATACATGAGACAACATTTCAGCTCAGGCCACCAACAAGCAAAGATTTTCACTTGCCTCAGGAGAATGAGAATGGTGGCAGCGGTGGGGCTGTTGAGGAGGAAAAACTGGGTAGCTGGTCGCCACTGCCCCCACTCACCAGGCAGGAAATTCCTTGCAATATGATTGGCTTTGTTTGGAATTATTTTTAAAGTTTTCGGTATTATTTTACTATTGAACTAAAGAGTTTGCCACCAGTGATGGCCACCAACTTAGAATCATAGAATCATAGAGTTGGAAGAGACCACAAGGGCCATCGAGTCCAACCCCCTGCCAAGCAGGAAACACCATCAGAGCACTCCTGACATATGGTTGTCAAGCCTCTGCTTAAAGACCTCCAAAGAAGGGGACTCCACCACACTCCTTGGCAGCAAATTCCACTGTCAAACAGCTCTTACTGTCAGGAAGTTTTTCCTGATGTTTAGATGGAATCTTCTTTCTTGTAGTTTGGATCCATTGCTCCGTGTCCGCTTCTCTGGAGCAGCAGAAAACAACCTTTCTTCCTCCTCTGTGTGACATCCTTTTATATATTTGAATATGGCTATCATATCACCCCTTAACCTCCTCTTCTCCAGGCTAAACATGCCCAGCTCCTTTAGCTGTTCCTCATAAGGCATCGTTTCCAAGCCTTTGACCAATTTGGTTGCCCTCCTCTGGACACATTCCAGTTGGGGTGGCTTTAGCAGAAGCTTAGGCAAATTCATGGAGGATTAAAGCTATCATTGGCCACCAGCCATAATGGCTGTATTTTGCTTCCAGTAACAGAGGTGGTCTGCCTCTGAATACCAGCCACTGGGGATAGTAATGAAGAATGAGAGTACGCAATAAAGTTATAAAGCAGAATACACAACGATGCATATAGCCTGTTACGACCTCAAAGAAATGCCCTAAACAGATCTGATCAAACTTAACAAAATATCTACAAGGTCTAAAAAAATATATGTCAACGGTCATGTAAAGTACACTATGAAATTGCAAGACTGCAATTTTTATGGCATTAATATAAGCCCATATTAAAAACTGTAATCATCACCCCCTAATTAAATCCACACCTCTTGCAAACTTTATCTTTTGTAATATCTCTAAATTACCTGCTCCATTTTGCTGACATCTGCAGTTATTACGGATAATGAAATATTTAATTTGACAATCTGAAAAGGCTATTTCTCTAAACAAGGATATAAACAGGTCATTATTATTATTTTTTAAAAATGGCTGCTGTAACTGATTTAAATAGTTCATTACAGGAGAGTATATTTGCTAATTGGTATATGAGGTTCTTTAATTATTTAAACGATTTTATAATTTTTAATTGGCTGTAAACATTCCAGGGTGGGTTTTTTAAAACAAACAAACAAACACAAACAGACAAGCAAACAAACAAACAGGGGTTGGGGGGGAAGGGCACAGTATGCATTTTCTCAATGAATGTACGTTAATTTTGGAATCAACCAAACCTGGAACAGAAAACTGTCTCATGCTTATTTAAGTCAGTCTCAGGATAGTGGGGAGGTAGAAAATAATTTCAATCAAAGCTGCAAATTCCATTTGTTATGTGTGCCGGCTTGGTTGCTCGAGAGCGAACAGGCAAGACCCCCACCGGTCTTTTCAAAGGCTTTATTATCGGTGCAAAAACATTCACAGTGCAGAACGTCTCAATTCCATGTCTTGCTCAGACACTAGCAGAATCTGGGAGTGGGCGGTCCTTAAACTTCCCTGTTATGTACTGAGTTGAATAGGATCCAAAATGCAGCAGTCTGATTGGTCCTAGAACAATGCAGCAGTCTGATTGGTCTGCAGGAGCCACCCAATCCGGCTCCAGGTGGAAGTGAATCCACAACCTGATTGGCCTACAGGAGAATTCCCGAATTAGCCAATCACGTGCAGCCCATTGTGTAAATAATGTATATAAAGCAGATACAGTGGTGCCCCGCAAGACGAGTGCCTCGCAAGATGGAAAACCCGCTAGACGAAAGGGTTTTCTGTTTTTCAATGCGCTTCGCAGGACGAATTTCCCTATGGGCTTGCTTCGCAAGACGAAAATGTCTTGCGAGTCTTGAGATTTTTTTTCACTCCCCAACCCCTTTTTCTAAGCCGCTAAGCCGCTAATAGCCTTTTAGCAGCTAATCCGCTAATCCCTTAAGCCTTTAATAGCCACTAATAGCCGCTAAACCGCTAATAGCGCTAATCCGCTAAGCCGCTAATAGGGTTGCTTCGCAAGACGAAAAAACCGCTAGACGAAGAGACTCACGGAACGGATTAATTTCGTCTTGCGAGGCACCACTGTACTTTGAGGGGACATTCATTCCTCTTCACCACTATGAGCTGAATAAAGAGCATGAAATCCACTCTCGACTCAGAGTATATTTCATTTCCCCAGCAGAGTAGTCTCTTGACCCCCATCCTACACCTTCCCTCTCTGCACATAAACCGACTGCGCAGAGTGGGCATGGGCAAAGGGGGACCTGCCTCCCCCCCCCCACTTTGCTCATGCTCGGTGCTGGGGCTCTCCCTTGCATCCTCCAAGCCCTGCATCCCTTCCCCACTGGAGGCGTGGCTTCCCTCCTCCGCAGAGAAAGTGCTGCTTCTTACGATCTTTGGAGGCTCCCTGTAACCCAACTGCCCTTCCACCTCTCGCCTCTGAGCTGATGGCAGTTCCCTGACACCATTAAAAAGCAAAAAGAGAAGACAAAAATCCATCAGATTCAGTGTTATCTATACCAGGCTTCTCCAACCTGGTGCCTGGTATATGTTTCTGGCTACATCTTCCATCAGCCCAGCCCCAGATCTGCATTGGCTCTTCAGCATTTCGTAGCTGGACATGCATGGAATTAAACCTGGAACCTTTTGCATGCAAAGTACAGCCTCCCCTCAATAGGCAATTTCACCAAGGAGACAACTTCAATACGGCATCGTCCGTGCGTCGCTATGTATTCTGCTTTATCTCTGCTCCCATAATCGCTGGATCTAATCTAATCCCTGCAGCTATAGCTTCCATTTCTCAAATAAATGGCAATAGAGAGAAAGAACAGCCCTGCTGAGTACCACAGTAAAGGTGATAATATTTAGAAGATGTTCTATTCACTGCCACGTTAGATGTATCGGATTTTAATGCAACCATAGAAGTATTTCAAAGGAAGCACTTGGGAATCTGACTGCAGCTTATGTTTATGGGCAATGAAGCAACTACAGTGAACTGTTTCTGCGATACGTTTGGTGATATGCATCTGTCTGTCTCGAGAAACAATGGAGGAATGTGCCTTTGGGGGTGACGTCAAGCATTTGGAAGGATACAGTGCCAGCTGTGGCTGTAGAGACCGATATGTGAGAGACATGTTTTGTTGCACCTGGGGCAGATGAATTTCACGGGATCTGAGCTATAACTACTGTATTTTTCGCCCCATAGGGTGCACCGGCCCATAGTGCGCACCTAGTTTTTTTTTGGGGGGGGAATAAAGAAAAAAAAATATTTCCCCCCCAGGTGCGGGGCTGGGGCGGGGGAAGCCCGAGCTTCCCCCGACCCCACCCCCCAGAAGAGGCTGCTATCCGCAAGCCGTGGGAGAGCTGCGCGAAGCCTGAAGCCTGGGGCGTGCTGAGCTCAGCGCGCCCCAAGCTTCTAGGTGCAGGAAAGCTCTCCACAAGCCGTGGGAGAGCTGCGTGAACTCCCGCCAGGCTCCCCAGGCTTGCAGATACCTTCCTGAAGCCTGGAGAGCGAGAGGGGTCGGTGCGCACCGACCCCTCTCGCTCTCCAGGCTTCAGCGAAAGCCTGCATTCGCCCCATAGGACACACACACATTTCCCCTTCATTTTTGGAGGGGAAAAATGCGTCCTACAGGGCGAAAAATACGGTCTCTGGACCTTAATGACTGGAATTGGCAAAATGATCAGTCGAGTGGCCAATACCTTAGTAATTTAGTACCCACGCTTATAGGATAAAACTGGAGCCAAATTAGTCAGGTTCCAGATTCCCTTGCTCACTAGCATTAGCATGAGTACTAGGACCAAAATTCTACAGTTTATCTGAGCTATAAATGCTCAAGGATGCTCAATTTGGAATACAGTGTGCATTATGAGCTGGGGAAAAAATAATAATATTCCTAACCAAGCAACTGCACCCATCAATGGTGTTAAGGTGGATGGGATTGTTCACCACACACTCTCCTTTCACCCCCAAGGACCCAACGTTTCATTACAATAGCTAAACCTATGGTGCCACATGGGTATACAGTACCCACAGATGCCATTACAGACTAAAAACCCCATAAGCCACAGCCAGTGTGGTCAATGATCAAGGATCATGGACGTTGTCCAAACCATCTAGAAGGTACCAAATGGACCATCCCTGATCTACTATGAAGCCAGCAAACACAAAAGTAAGCTATGAAATGCCCTATCGTAGCAACAAGATTGCTGGCTACAAAGGAGGATGGAGGTGGAAGCAGAATGATGTGATGAAAAATGACAAAAGGAAAAGGGTTATCAAGTTGTTATGGCAATTGGCATATGAAGGCTGTGATTTATGTACCCAGGCTCAAAAAGCATGATCTAACCAAGAAACATAAACATTGTCTTTGCTAATTAGAGTATTGCCCCAATAGCATCCAGTCTAAAATAATTAGTCATGCTCACTATTTCTAATTACTCCCCCCCCCCATCCTTCATTTTCTTTCCAGTTACTTAGGCTTGGCTAAGGGCTTTGTACTGATAGAGGCTGGGTACTGTTTGCCCTCTTGCAAATCTGGACTAACCCCACGTGGGCAGCCTATAATGGCAGGACACTTGATTTGCCCTCTTGTCTTAAATGCAATTTAGTTTCTGCAGGATGCTGTTGCCAAAGAAACCCATTAAGCCATAGCTGAGCTTCAAATTGCCTTTGTTTTTCCTCCGGACTTCGAGGGATTTGTTTAATAATACCAGTTTCGCTTAGGAGGAACAGATCTTAAGATGTACTTTCTCAGATACCATTCTCTTTTTTACCCTGATGCACCCCCATCCATTATCTTCATTCCTGTAAACCCACCACCCTTTGCCTGATGGGCTGAAAGGCCTTTTGGGTTGGTGGAATCAAAACGTTCACAGCATAACTTGGGAGTTATGGCAGGAATGGTGATGGCCATCAAGGTGCAGTTTCTGTAATTGAAAGGTTATTGCATATGTGAGATGTGGTCTCTGGGCTGAAACTAGACAGAAACATCATCGTCGTCATCATCATTTTATTACTTATATCCCACCCATCTGACTGGGTTTCCCCAGCCGCTCTGGGTGGCTCCCAACAGAGGACAAAAACAGAATAAAACATCAAACATTACAAACTTCCCAAAACAGGGCTGCCTTCAGATGTCTTCTAAAAGTCAGATAGTTGTTTATTTCCTTGACATCTGATGGGAGGGCGTTCCACAGGCAGGGTGCCACTACCGAGAAGGCCCTCTGCCTGGTTCCCTGTAACCTCACTTCTCGCAGTGTATTTCCTCTGGAGAAGGGACACACTGTAGTTTAGCGGTAATTCACATGCTTGGCAGTCTGAAGGTCCCAGATTTCTCCTCCAGCATCTTACTTAAAAGGAGGCAGAGACTTGTGTTCTGCTGCCCCAGAGAGCAGTACTTGATTTAATGGGCTAATAATAATAATAATAATAATAATAATAATAATAATTTTATTATTTATACCCAACCCACCTGATTGGGCTGCCCCAGCCACTCTGGGCAGCTTCCAACATATTGTATTTTTCCGTGTATAAGGCTATATTTCCCATCAAATTTTTTAAGTTTAAAATTAGGGGTCGTCTTATACACGGAATGTTGCAATTAATTATTTCTTAATTTGGGGCTCAAAAAATAGGGGTCATCTTATACATGGGGGCATCTTGTAGACGGAAAAATACTGTATATAAAAGCACAATAAAACGTTAAACATTTTTTATATAAAAACCTTCCCAATACAGGGCTGCCTTCAGGTGTCTTCTAAAGTATAGTTACTTGTCTCCTTGGCTCGGTGGGGAACATAATGTAACTCCATACCCTCCAACATTTCTCAGATGAGAATAGGGACGGAAACTGGGACATTCCGGGATCAAATCAGAAACTGGGACGGCTTCTGTAAATCCGGGACTGTCCCTGGAAAATAGGGACACCCACCTACCTTGTAAATATATTTAACCTGAAATTGCAGGCACACTAAGTAAAAGTTACATGTTCTTTAAACTTTAAATGAAGAGTGTCTTGTGTGGTTTTCTAGGAGGGAAGAGAGAACTAAAAGGTCAAAAGACCCAGGGCTGTCTTCCACATACTCTGCAAATGGGAACTGCAGTCTAATTCCCACAGAAAAGAGTGTGGCAGAGGGAGGAAATAGAGGGAGATTAATGTTTCTGAATATTTCTTTCTCTGGAACCCACACACCACTCACCTCTGTCCACACCAAGCCAGACTTTGTCACTTACAGAAAGTGACTTATGTTTAAGCCAAATATATTTTTCTTCCCATTGATCATTTTCAGCTTGTAACCTTATACACAGGCGAGTGACTCACTATTTTTTCTTGCATTCACATCTTCCCCAATGTTCTGTGTTCATCCCAGGAGGCCATGTGGTCGCTGTACATCTGCTTAATTAATTAATTTACATTAATATTCTGTGAAATTAGCGACTTGGGCGCATATGGTTATGTATTTTGCACTTTCCCCTGTAGCTCTTTAAATGCTTTAATGATTGGAGCAGCATTTATTTCCCAAGCAGTTAATTTAATAAAAGTCAATATCTCCCAGCATCGTGTGCTTCTAGGAGCCTTTGATTATCAGTATGATAGATTAATTGACAGATTCCTGTTGTCACCAGGATGTGCCAGTATATCAAAGCAACCTATTTTATAGACTGCTGAAAGGATCAAAATGTTTCCTAGAAGTCGGTAAAAACCATGCTGCTCCAATAAATATATGCACATTTTAAATTGATGCCTGTCACTGTGATTACCTTAAATTAAATTGAAGAAATTAAAAACTTATGAAGAGCCCTGCTAGATCGTGCCAAAGATCCATGTCATATATTTAATCTGAAACTGCAGGAACACTAAGTTCTCATGATGTTCTCACGATGGCCAATCAGATGGCTATAGTTAACTCACAAGCAAGAGCTGAGTGCAATACCACTCTCCCCACTTCTGATTTCCAGCAGCTGGCATTGTTTTTGTTGTTTAGTCGCGTCTGACTCTTCCTGACCCCATGGACCACAGCATGCCAGGCAGTCCTGTCTTCCACTGCCTCCTGCAGTTTGGTCAAACTCATGCTGGTAGCTTCGAGAACACTGTCCAACCATCTCATCCTCTGTTGTCCCCTTCTCCTTGTGCCCTCAATCTTTCCCAACATCAGGGTCTTTTCCAGGGAGTCTTCTCTTCTCATGAGGTGGCCAATGTATTGGAGCCTCAGCTTCAGGATCTGTCCTTCCAGTGAGCACTCAGGAATGATTTCCTTAAGAATGGATACGTTTGATCTTCTTGCAGTCCATGGGACTCTCAAGAGTCTCCTCCAGCACCATAATTCAAAAGCATCAATTCTTCGGCAATCAGCCTTCTTTATGGTCCAGCTCTCACTTCCATACATCACTACTGGGAAACCCATAGCTCTAACTGCACGGGCCTTTGTCGGCAAGGTGATGTCTCTGCTTTTTAAGATGCTGTCTAGGTTTGTCATTGCTTTCCTCCCAAGAAGCAGGCGTCTTTTAATTTTGTGACTGCTGTCACCATCTGCAGTGATCATGGAACCCAAGAAAGGAAAATCTCACTGCCTCCATTTCTTCCCCTTCTATTTGCCAGGAGGTGATGGGCCCAGTGGCCATGGTCTTCGTTTTTTTGATGTTGAGCTTCAGACCATATTTTGCGCTCTCCTCTTTCACCCTCATTAAAAGGTTCTTTAATTCCTCCTCACTTTCTGCCATCAAGGTTGTGTCATCTGCATATATGAGGTTTTTGATATTTCTTCCAGCAATCTTAATTCCAGTTTGGGATTCATCCAGCCCAGCCTTTCGCACGATGAATTCTGCATATAAGTTAAATAAGCAGGGAGACAATATACAGCCTTGTCGTACTCCTTTCCCAATTTTGAACCAATCAGTTGTTCCATATCCAGTTCTAACTATAGCTTCTTGTCCCACATAGAGATTTCTCAGGAGACAGATGAGGTGATCAGGCACTCCCATTTCTTTAAGAACTTGTCATAGTTTGCTGTGGTCGACACAGTCAAATGCTTCTGACAATTTTTTTAAAAAAAGAACTCAGATTTGAAACTGTTGATCTTCTAAGAAAAATATGTTACATCCTTAAGTTCAGTCTCCATATCCGAGGACTGGAAGGCTGTCAACACCGTTTCTAAAAAGGGATGTAGCAGGATCTAGGAAATTGCAGACTGGTTAACTTAATGTCTGTTCAAGGAAAACTGTTGGAAACTATTGTTAATTATACAATTGCCAAGCATAAAGAAGAACAAGCCTTGCTGAAGCAGAACTAGCATGGCTTCTGCAAGGATAAGTCCAGTCTCGCTAACCACAATCCAGGGGTTCTACATACACCTTTAGGAATCTCAAGAATGTGGGAAATGATGCAGCCATAGTTTCCCCCAGGTTATTCCTCCTCCCATCCCACAGCAGGGTGGATGAAAACACTGGGATGAATAATGGGTCTTGGGTGCAGGAGGGGAACCTTGGCTGCATCATCCCCTCCTTCCAAACCATTCCAAATATATATGTGGCATTTGTATGTTACTTAGCGATCCTAGGAAATATGTATACATTCTGTAATGGGAGCTGACATTTAAATGTGGAACTTACTAGGATATATACAGATCTCAGCTAATTTTTTGCCTGTATAGGGTTCTTGGCTTACCAAAGCTTGTTGAAAATGCCAGTCTTAAAAGTAAAAAGGTAAAGGTACCCCTGCCCGTACGGGCCAGTCTTGACAGACTCTAGGGTTGTGCGCCCATCTCACTCAAGAGGCCGGGGGCCAGCGCTGTCCGGAGACACTTCCGGGTCACGTGGCCAGCGTGACATCGCTGCTCTGGCGAGCCAGAGCCACACACGGAACGCCGTTTACCTTCCCGCTAGTAAGCGGTCCCTATTTATCTACTTGCACCCAGGGGTGCTTTCGAACTGCTAGGTTGGCAGGCGCTGGGACCGAACGACGGGAGCGCACCCCGCTGCGGGGATTCGAACCGCCGACCTTTCGATCGGCAAGCCCTAGGCGCTGAGGCTTTTACCCACAGCGCCACCCGCGTCTTAAAAGTACCCCAATCTAATTAGCAAATAAAAGAACTGAAGGGAAGTCTTCTTAAGTAAAGGTAACTCCTTGTGGCTTCATGTGATTTTTTGGGGGGGATTTGGAGCTGCAAACATTTGTTTTGACATTTGTTTTGCAGACTTTTCTTATTGCTGTGTCTGCACATCCCCAGCCCATTTGCCTCTCTTTCAGGCTTCCCATTGGCTTCTGCGACAATAAGATGCTGGACTTGATGGGTGTTTGGCCTGATCCTGCAGGGTGTTGATGGGTGTTTGGCCTGATCCTCTCATCTTATGCTGGGTGAGGTGTCAAAGCTAGTGGTGGAGGTACCACCCGTGTCAAAGACAGTGCACACCCACTTAAGGTGTTACAGCTTTTGATTTCATTGCTTTATTTTGTTGTTGTTTAGTCGTTTAGTCGTGTCTGACTCTTAGTGACCCCATGGACCAGAGCATGCCAGGCACTCCTGTCTTCCACTGCCTCCCACAGTTTGGTCAAACTCATGCTGGTAGCTTCGAGAACACTGTCCAACCATCTCGTCCTCTGTCGTCCCCTTCTCCTTGTGCCCTCCATCTTTCCCAACATCAGGGTCTTTTCCAGGGAGTCTTCTCTTCTCATGAGGTGGCCAAAGTATTGGAGCCTCAGCTTCAGGATCTGTCCTTCCAGTGAGCACTCAGGGCTGATTTCCTTAAGAATGGATGTGTTTGATCTTCTTGCAGTCCATGGGACTCTCAAGAGTTTCCTCCAGCACCATAATTCAAAGGTCAAATGGGTTTGCACTTTAAAGTCCACAGTGTAATAATGCAACTCAATCACAGCATGGAAACAGAAAACAACACCGAAAGCTTTACAAATGGAGGAAGCTGATTCCTGTGGAGTCAGGCCCTGCTTGGAGGCTTGCCATTGGCATTTGGTTGGCCAGTGTGAGCAGAGCCGTCTTACCCATTAGGGTTAGTGGCGCCCTGCGCCCGCCCATTGGGACGCCCAGCAGTGGGAGTCCGGGATCGACCGGGAACAGCTGCGAGGGCATGCCGGGCGGCAGTGGCGCCTCTTCCTACGGCCAGCTGCGCGCTCTCGCTTCCTACCTGGGAGAGGAGGCAGCGACGGCGGCATGCAAAGCTACACAGCGCCCTTCTCCCTCCTGCCCGCCCCACGGCAGTAGCGGGACTGCTGAGGAAGCCCGTGTGGCAAGCGAGCCTTGAGCTGCCCAGCGCAGGGGGCAGGGAGGACGGGGGGCGCCCCGTCAAGGAAAAAGGTGGAGGGATTCGTTCAGATTTGGGGCGGTGGGAGGGGAAAGCTGAGGGGGGCGCGCACTACCATTAGGACTCAGTTCAGAGGTAAGGATGGACTCAAGAGCGTCCTCTCCATGCAGTTAGTGGTTAAAAGCAAACACCAACAAAAAGTCCTTTAAAGACGGGGGCGGGTTTTAAGGTCCTATTAAATTCAGCAGGGCTTACTTTCAGGTAAGTGCACTTAGGGCTGCAGCCTTTGTGACCCAAGTCTTGGGTCTTTTTTCGGTTCAGGATGTCACTAATTTACATCCACCCCCCACCCCACCCCCCACAATATTTGAAAACGTCAGCTTTTTTACTTAAACACAAATTGGCCGGGAACTTCATGCTCTGTGTCTTTATCAATTTATTTAAAGAACAACGAACTGGTGATTGCTTTAACTTTTTGATATGTGGTGATTTGAATCATGAGGATGAATTAGAAGAACTGCTGAGCCTTGAATGAGTCTTGCTTTGGAATTGAGGACTTCATTAGATTTTCTTCTTTTCATTTTATTTTGTTCTAAGGGCTTGTTAATGTGTAAGCGTGGTGTCAGCTGTCAGCTCCCTAAGAAAAGGTCAACAACTGTGGGGAACCTTTCCTTAAAAAGTTCAACAACTTTGCGGTCCCCCCCCCCCCCTTAAAGAAGGTTGACAACTCTGGGAAACGGGGGGTGGGGTGGGGGGGTGGCAGGGCCGTCCCCCGTACAGCCCCCATACAAAATCCATTGAAGTTGAAAAGTGTCCCCGGGTTCACTGAAAAAAAATCTGGCAACCTTACCTTAACCTGGTGTTAAAGAACCTGGTGGCCATTGGCTAGGATGGCTGGAGTTGATCTGCAGTGACCTCTAAGGGTGTTCAAAGCTTTGAAACAGAACTCTTTCCCACCCTTACCTGGCAATGCTGGGAATTGAACTTGGTACCATTTGCATGCATGGCATGTCCTCTACCACTCAGCTACAACCATTCCGACCCCGGGATTCTCATTATCCCACTTGTTAAGTTGTGGGTAAACATATCAGACGACACAGCAATTCTTCAAACAGCTCTTGTTTATTCACAGGCCAGAACAGAACTGAACTGAAGGGTTCAGTCAGCCTGCTTAGAGCTCCAGTACAACGTAACTGTAACAATTTTCTAAAACTATCCAATCACTGAACATCACTTTCGATCCCTTATTTGCATAACTATCTACAGTATTCCCCTGCTGGCCCAGGGTGAGAGCTTCAGTACATAACACCACTTACTATGCTTTTGGAGTCCTGAATGTTTTCTTCCAGCGTCTCATGACTGCGGTTCTGACCAAAGGTATTGAGGGAGGTGGGTCAAGCAGCCAATGGCCATCTAGGCTCAAGCATGTTTTAACATGCTCCATCTCTCTTGGTGCCATTGGTTGATTTGCTGTGACGTCACAGCATGCGTGGGCAGGGGCTCCAAGGCTACAGAAGGTACACTCAGCTTTGGAGTGCGCACTGGGTGATACTGGGGACTCTGAAGACTTGGGCAAGCCCAAGACATTTTAGCAATGGGGGTGAGCCACAAAATAGTGCCACTTCCCCACTAAGAAAAAAGCGGGGATCTACTCCCAGGAAGTTGGAGGGGGAACAAAGGTTGGCATTGGGATCTGCTGTCCCTGTGGATCCTGCTGCAGGAAGGAGTTGCCTCACTTTGCCTCATGGTTAGGCTGGCCTGGTGAAGACGTTAAGATCCTTTTATGGTCTGCAGACAATTTTAAATTTAGACCATATGTTTTTAACAGATGGCTCACAGGCATCCAAATAGCAGCTTGGTGCAAACCCTCTAGGGAGGCCTTGCAAAATATACTAGATCATCCCTGGACAGCTAGGGATGCACCAAGCCAAAGAAAACCAAACCTACCGCTGAGATACACAAGTGCTGGGTAGGGTTTTTTCCAGACAAAAGGCTGGCTGAAATGTCAGTGGCTCCCTTCGAATTATGAAGGTAAAAAAATAAATAAAACAAAGCCTTGACAGGAATCCTGGACACAGCGTGAGAATATCTGCCCCTTATCCCAGGCAGTGGGGGTCACCCAGGCAGGTTTAGTCCTAGTCCTAAAATTTCTATGCCGCTTGATTGTAAAAACAAACATCAAAGTGGTTCACAAATGCATTGTTCACAAATGCACATCTTTATTTCCTGTTATATAAATGAAGGATGGTTGCAAAACCTATGCTGGTGTGATTTGTGACTAAGCTCTTCCTTAATCATGGATATGGGGTTAAGAAGCACCTTCCTGAGCCCATCTGAATATATTGCTGCAGTTTTATGGGCTACTTAATGTATGAAGCTGTTAATGTTGTCAGAATGTGCCATTTTCAATGTCAGATTGTGCTGCTTTTTCATTACGGCTGGGAACGAGGGGGAAGCCAACTGAAATGCATCCAGAGCTTCGTTCTATAGTGTTGATTGAATGTAGGAAAATTATAATTATTTAGTCCACCACTGCCATTTAAACCGTTGGTGGATCACTCATACTGGAGGTCTTCACAAGCTGAATGCTTTACAACGGGTGGAAAAAAGCGAGAGATGGCGGGAGAAGGTAGAGATGGATATATGACTAAGTAGACATTGCCAATCTTTCAAATACCTTGCCAGTGTTTAAAGATCTACACTGGCTCCCAGTTTGCTCCCAAAGTGCTGGCTTAATAACAAACGAAGAAAAGAAAAACAGAAAGAACGGATGAAAACCCCCACCCGCTCACACTGAGAATATAGTCACCATCAACACACCCATCTTAATTCAAACACATACGTCGATATAAGCCATGCAAATGTCTAGATAAGTATTCACCCAAAATGGTTGTTTATGAATATTCAAATACAGTGGTGCCTCGGGTTACATACCCTTCAGGTTACATACGCTTCAGGTTGCAGACTCCGCTAACCCAGAAATATTGCTTCAGGTTAAGAACTTTGCTTCAGGATAAGAACAGAAATTTTGCTCCGGCGGCACAGCAGCAGCAGGAGGCTCCATTAGCTAAAGTGGTGCTTCAGGTTAAGAACAGTTTCAGGTTAAGTACGGACCTCCGGAATGAATTAAGTACTTAACCCGAGGTACCAATGTATAGCAAGGGCAGTGAGGTCCTCAGACCGTTGCATAAGTGTGTGTGTGTGTGTGTGTGTGTGTTATCCTTCCAGGCTCAAAGCATAAGTCTCTCAGCAGTTTTCACCTTTAATAGTGTGATCCCATGCAGGACTACTCAGAAGTAAGCCCCGCTGAAGTCAACAGAACTTACTTCTAGGCAAGGGAGTACAGGGCATGAATGCATAATAACAAGGACACCTGGAAGAGCCCTCAGAAATATATTCTGTTTGTGCTACTACTTTCTTGGTGAACGTTTTATTGAAATGTCTCCCCTCCTTCCTACTTCTAGACAGCAGCTTCAAATGGGCCAGAACAACGGGCAGCAGGCAAAAACCAGGACAAAGGGAACCAATCTTCTGATAATCATTCCACAGATAAAACCGCAAAGGTAAGAATGATTGCAGTAGGCTTGCAATCTCCCAATGGTTGTGGTGGAAAAGGGGCCAGACCAGAGTTGTCTCTATCTACGCCATCTCTTTCTCAGCATTTGTCCGCACAAAGAAACAGGGAAGGATACATGAAGACACCTGGCAGAAAAAAAAAATATAACTATGGGGAGATATGGTACAGCAGTATGAAATCATGCACGGTGTGAATTTTGTTGTTGCTGTTGGCATCCGTCTGTCCCAAGAGACAATGGAGTGCGCCTCCGGGGGTGAAGCCAAACCACTGTGTGAGCAGCACTGAAGTAACCTCCCCTCCCTGGGGTGCAAGCTTGGGCAGTGTGTATGGAGGTCCTGGGCTGCCCTGATGCCAAGACCCCCCCTCTCAGCCTCGCTGATGTGGTCCAAAGGAAAGCAGAGCCTTTTCTGTGGCTGCTCCCATATTCCTCAATTCCTTCCCAAGAGAGGCAAGACTGGCTCTCTCTTTGCTATCCTTCCATTGGCAGGCTAAGGCTTTCCTGTTCAGACGGGCCTTTGAAAACTAAGGTGCAGGCAATGCTGGCCATTGGGCTGCTTCCAGGGCAAACTGTATTTTAGTTGCTGCTTCTAGATGTGTTTTGATTGTCAGTTTTAGCTAGTAAAGGTAAAGGGACCCCTGACCATTAGGTCCAGTTGTGACCGTCTCTGGGGTTGCGGCACTCATCTCGCTTTACTGGCCGAGGGAGCCAGCGTACAGCTTCCAGGTCATGTGGACAGCATGACTAAGCTGCTTCTGGCGAACCAGAGCAGCGCACAGAAACGCCGTTTACCTTCCTGCCGGAGTGGTACCTATTTATCTACTTGCACTTTGACATGCTTTTGAACTGCTAGGTTGGCAGGAGCAGGGACCGAGCAATGGGAGCTTACCCCGTCATGGGGATTCGAACCGCCGACCTTCTGATCGGCAAGTCCTAGGCTCTGTGGTTTAACCCACAGCGCTACCCGCGTCCCCAGTTTTAGCTAGTTTGGTTTAATTACTCTGTATCACATATCACATGTAAGCTGCCGCGAACCCCAGGCTGGAAGAAAGGAGATAAACATAACAACAAACAAACAAACCAACCAAACAAACAAACAAACAACAGCATAGCAACCACCACCACTTCTGACCATTGTCTATGTGGTGGTATTTGGGGGTCCAGCTACATCTGTAGTTCCACAAGCTCTCCTGCAGCACCTTAAAAGACACAGGGATCATTGATAGACGTAGTATGTATGGCCTGCCTCTCTATGTAGCAGGCAGAATAGTAGCATCCCTGGGGAAAGATTAATTGACGGGGCAGTATCATTTTGCAGCTGCCTCTTTGGTTTTAAGGCTCTGTTTGCTCCCCATAGCAAATTATGGCTCAGTTTCTAGGTAACTGGAGGAGAAGGCTGAAAGCTCTGGGAGGCGAGATTAGTTTTGTATTGACAAAGTAATGATAGTTATAGCTGTTCGCTGCTCAGCAGTGAAGTTGAATGGAGAAATGGGTTAACATCGTTAATTTTCTTCATTACCGTTCTACTTTGTAATAAATAATAGGCTTCCAGCCTGCCAGGACAAAGTTAAAGTGTGTCAAGCTTTCTGTTATTATAATTCATGTAATATTTTCACAGGTTTACAGCTTGGCTGTGACAATTCTCTCAGGCTCCTCTCCCCCCACCTTTTTTATATGACCGTAGAAAGTTTTCAGCTCTCTAGCTCCTTTCTCCCTCTTCTCGGCGTCTCTCAAAATAACATTTAAAAAATGATGTGGGCTTTCCCTCTTAATATCCTCAAGTTGGAAATAAAAGGGAAAGAAAATAGAAGCTGATGGGCTTGGAATGCTTATTCGATCCCCCAAATGTCATGAAATGCTTTTTCTAAAAAGTAAAGGGAGGTGAAAAAACATGGAAAATGTGAATTTATTTCTTGCCAATATACACATCCAGGAAAAAAAACCATGTGCTGTAATCCTTGTGGGGCTATACCACCTTCAGAACATAGAGGGACAATTGTACTGCTGCATAAAGGTAAAGGGTAAAGGGACCCCTGACCATTAGGTCCAGGTTGGCAGGAGCAGGGACTGAGCAATGGGAGCTCACCCCGTTGCGGGGATTCGAACCGCCCACCTTCTGATCGGCAAGCCCTAGGCTCAGTGGTTTAACCCACAGCGCCACCCGCGTCCCATGCAAGTCATTTACCTCTAGTTTAACTACGGCTGCAGAGACAGATGGAAAGATGCAACTTTTCAGTTGGTCTTTTCGAAGAAGGCCAGGAAATCGGTGGGATTCCCCAAGTCTCCTCCTTTGTCTCACTTATGGAGAGAGCTATTTGTCAGGACATATCTGCAAGTGAAGTTGCTCGCATGTTAATGATGTGCTATTAGAAAAACAGCCTGTCGTTTTATGGGGTTGGTTAGCTGTTTAAAACGAGCACGTGGCTCTTTTTGAAAAATGCTGTCAGCTTCCTTCTGCCAGGAAGAGTGGATGGAAATTAAAGTGCAGATCTGGAGAGCATATTGCTGCTTTAAGAGTTGAGAGCCTCTTTGGAACGACACAGTGCCTTATAAGTACAGCATGCTTCTTAGGTCTTTGCCACTGCATACATAATTCAGTTACCTGTAGTTTCCTTCATCCTAAGAGGGCACAGAGGTAGTGGAAGCAAAACAGCTGTCTCATTATGGGTGATAGAATAAGGACATAAGGAAGGTGCTGTGATGGATAACCAGGGATAAAAGAAGCACCCAAAGAAACTGGGTGCTGTTTTCAAAATCTTCGCAAACTCTCATTTTCTTTGGAATATACAGAAATAAGGCAGTTTAGAGCATTCTGCATTATTTTAATTAAATAATTTATTATTTTAATTTACTTTCATTTTGTTTGGAATATGCAGAAATAAGGCAGTTTAGAGCATTTTGCATTACTTTAATTGCAGAGGATCAATTAAATCTGTATCCAGAAAATGTTAGGCATCAGTAGATGGCATGGTATGTTAGTGTGTGGCACACACCTGCCCTTCTGAGTGGTGTTGGTTACTGAGAAGGAGAAGGGGTGGGGAGGTTGGTGCAGAAAAAAATACATTGGCAGAAGTGGGCCAAATCCTTATCTCCCCACCCCTAGAGGGCCAAATTTAATGGTGGGTGGGGCCAGTCTTTGAACCTCCATTATTTAAGACTTCAAAGCACAGTGTGGGGCTGTTTGAAGTGCTTTTGCAAAGAGCCCCACACTGCTCTGTGAACCTCTGATTTTCATAGTTTTAAAGATTAATGCAGGTTCTAAGCAAAAGGGCTTTCAAGTAGCCCAACGCTAGACTTTGAACCTCTTAAAACCAAAGGGCCACAGCAGGGGAACAGGTGTGTACAGCCAAACTGAACAGAATTGACCTTTCACAATCCTTTTGAGGTCGTCTTTGCCAGCGTGTTCCCTGTGGGGAATGTGCTGGTAAAGCACACCCCTCCACTCAGCAGGATCGAACCCTTCATTGGAGAACTGGTGAGCCGAGGGTACAATCCTGCTCAGTTTGGCTGTGCTTGGCTGCTGAGAACAGAGTCCATGCAGCCAAAGCACTGTTTGAAAGGCCTTTTGCAAACAATTACGTCCTGCTCTTTGGACACAATTAGTTGACTAGGAATGCTTTAATCAGCTGATAGCTCTAATTATTTATTCTGATTATTCGTCACTACTGCTTGTGTTTTAGTTCAAGGATAAATATGATTTCTTTCCTATTGCCCTTTAATAAATGCACTTAATTGAAGATGTCCCAGTGAGATGGGAGGTTTAGCATGTTAATGCCTTATTTACATTGCTGTGACCATATTTTGGTCTCTACTGATAAGCAGTAAATTATTCTCAGTCACTGGATGCAGTTGTAGCAGCAAAGACAGCAACCTCTGTTTTTCTACACCTTTGTGATTCTTGAATGTCAAATGCTGAATTTAAATACTAAATTTAAATACTTTTGGGCTCTTTTTGTTAAAGGTTAAATTCAGTGTTTCCTTATTACTGCTTTCTTAATAGAATTGGCACACAGCTCAAAAACATGCACACACCATGAAACATGCTGAATAAAACTCATTCTAGTCTGAATGCTAAGGACCCTCCACCACAAAATAACATAAGAAATAAAGAAGAAGCAGACCTTTATAGCAGTAGAAGTGCCATCTAAGCAAACCTTTACACTGTTTCCAAAGCACTGGGAAAGGTGGGTACTGAAAGCTAAACCCACTGGTTCAAGGCCGGGAAGTCTGTTATAAATGTTCTGTTTTTGACCAATTAGGGAATGTTAGCCAGTTACTAAATCAAAATACAGTGGTAAAGGTAAAGGTAAAGGTAAAGGTACCCCTGCCCGTACGGGCCAGTCTTGACAGACTCTAGGGTTGTGCGCCCATCTCACTCAAGAGGCCGGGGGCCAGCGCTGTCCGGAGACACCTCCGGGTCACGTGGCCAGCGTGACAAAGCCGCATCTGGCGAGCCAGCGCAGCACACGGAAACGCCGTTTACCTTCCCGCCAGTAAGCGGTCCCTATTTATCTACTTGCACCCGGGGGTGCTTTTGAACTGCTAGGTTGGCAGGCGCTGGGACCGAGCAACGGGAGCGCACCCCGCCGCGGGGATTCAAACCGCCGACCTTTCGATCGGCAAGCCCTAGGCGCTGAGGCTTTTACCCACAGCGCCACCCGCGTCCCTAAAATACAGTGGTACCTCAGGTTAAGTACTTAATTACTTAACCGGTCTGCTCTTAACCTGAAACTGTTCTTAACCTGAAGCACCACTTTAGCTAATGGGGCCTCCTGCTGCTGCCGCACCAGCAGAGCACGATTTCTGTTCTCATCCTGAAGCAAAGTTCTTAACCTGAAGCACTATTTTTGGGTTAGCGGAGTCTAACCTGAAGCGTATGTAACCTGAAGGGTATGTAACCCGAGGTACCACTGTAGTGTCTCTTCTACGCATTAAAACAGAAGAAGTAAAATCCTGTTTAATGCCCCAAAGAGGCATTTTGCGATTGCACAATGGAACCCACCAAAAATACATCGTTGTAACTACTAGAACGTTTCTGGAGAGAATTACGAAAGTTGTTGCTTAATACCGATTTCCCAGCTGCCCTTTTCCACTTTAAATATGATTCATTTATAATTGCTCATAATTCCACCGGGAACAAATCACACTGCTGCTGCACCTGTTTTATCCAGCTTTTGAGTTTTGGTGTGAAGACCAGGATGCTTTAGCTGAGATTCCTGCATTGCAGGGGCTTGGATTAGATGAACTTTGGGGTCCCTTCTAACTTTACAATTCTGTGGTTCTATGAAAAAGGAGGTTTCAGGGTGTGGCCCGTTCCAATCTGACGTTTGCACTAGTTTGCTACTGATCACAGCCCAAACTGGCTGTTGCTTTGACACTTTTTTTTAAATTACCCTCATCACTCCTAGAAACAGTGAGGTCCTAGAATCATAGAATCATAGAATCATAGAGTTGGAAGAGACCACAAGGGCCATCGAGTCCAACCCCCTGCCAAGCAGGAAACACCATCAGAGCACTCCTGACATATGGTTGTCAAGCCTCTGCTTAAAGACCTCCAAAGAAGGAGATTCCACCACACTCCTTGGCAGCAAATTCCACTGTCGAACAGCTCTTACTGTCAGGAAGTTCTTCCTAATGTTGAGGTGGAATCTTCTTTCTTGTAGTTTGGATCCATTGCTCCGTGTCCGCTTCTCTGGAGCAGCAGAAAACAACCTTTCTCCCTCCTCTATGTGACATCCTTTTATATATTTGAACATGGCTATCATATCACCCCTTAACCTCCTCTTCTCCAGGCTAAACATGCCCAGCTCCCTTAGCCGTTCCTCATAAGGCATCATTTCCAGGCCTTTGACCATTTTGGTTGCCCTCCTCTGGACACGTTCCAGTTTGTCAGTGTCCTTCTTGAACTGCCCAGAACTGGACACAGTACTCCAGGTGAGGTCTGACCAGAGCAGAATACAGTGGCACTATTACTTCCCTTGATCTAGATGCCAGATGTGAGCCAGTTAGATATGGCTACTTCAGAAAGTTGGTGAGGGCAAATAAAGAACAAAGTTAGTTTATAAGCAATCAGATTGACTGTTTCTAGGAAGAAGTGGGCTGTTGTTGTTGTTTTTTTTCTAATGGAGTGGAAGCAGCTGGTGAAGAGGGCTGGAAGTGCATTAAAAATGATACCAGACAGTGGAGTAGTGAAAGGTGTATGTGCACCTCTGTACATTGGGGATGGACAGACCTGTCAGCTGGGCTCTTTCCGTTGTAACCATAAATTCAGTTCTCCTTGTTTATACAGCAATTTGTGATTTTTAAAAAACAGTCCCAACGAAAATCCATCTGCTTTTCAGTGAAAATTTCTCCTAATAAACACATTGTTGCGTGGAGTTTTGCCTAATAAACACAATTTTTTTCAAAGCCCATCCCCTAATGCATTTTTCCTGTGCTATTCTAACTAACATATGTATTCTCTGCATTGCAAAATTGAGAGGCAGGCAGCTTGCTAAGAATGGCTGTGTTTCAGGTTGCATATCATTTTGGAATGTCTGAATTTGACAGGTTCATCTTTAAACACAAACTGAATTGGATTTCTCTCCATCCCTAATGTGGATCCCTTCATGGATCACTGCTTTGCATTGGCAAAGGGGCTTGAATAACTCAGAGAAGCTATGAGCTATGCCGTGCAGGGCCACCCAAGATGGACAGGTCATAGTGGAGAGTTTTGACCAAACGTGATCCACCTGGAGCAGGAACCGGCAAGCCACTCCAGTATCCCTTCCAAGAAAACTCCATGGGCAAAGACAACAGGCATATAAAAGTTATGACGCTGGAAGATGAGCCCTTTAGGTCGGAAGGCGTCCAACATGCTACTGAGGAAGAGCGGAGGACAAGTACAAGTAGATTCAGAGCTGATGAAGTGGCTGGGCCAAAGCCGAAAGGACGCTCAGTTGCGGATATGCCTGGAAGCGAAAGGAAAATCCAATGCTGTAAAGAAAAATATTGCATAGGAACCTGGAATGTAAGAACCATGAACCTGGGTAAGTTGGATGTGGTCAAAAGTGAGATGGCAAGAATAAATATTGACATCCTGGGAATCAGTGAACTAAAATGGATGGGAATGGGCGAATTCAGTTCGGATGACCATCACATCTACTACTGTGGGCAAGAATCCCGTAAAAGAAATGGAGTGGCCCTCATAGTCAACAAAAGAGTGTCAAAAGCTGTACTGGGATGCAATCTCAAAAATGATAGAATGATCTCGATACGAATCCAAGGCAGACCTTTTAACATCACAGTAATCCAAGTTTATGCACCAACTACTGGTGCTGAAGAAACTGAAATTGACCAATTCTATGAAGACTTTCAACATCTTATAGAAATGACACCAAAGAAGGATGTTCTTCTCATTATAGGGGATTGGAATGCTAAAGTAGGGAGTCAAGAGATAAAAAAGGAACAACTGGCAAAACGAAGCAGGGCAAAGGCTAATAGAGTTCTGCCAAGAGAACAAGCTGGTCATCACAAACACTCTTTTCCAACAACACAAGAGACGACTCTACACATGGACATCACCAGATGGGCAGCATCGAAATCAGATTGATTATATTCTCTGCAGCCAAAGATGGAGAAGCTCTATACAGTCAGCAAAAACAAGACCTGGAGCTGACTGTGGCTCAGATCATCAGCTTCTTATAGCAAAATTCAAGCTTAAACTGAAGAAAGTAGGAAAAACCACTGGGCCAGTAAGATACAATCTAAGTCAAATCCTTTATGAATACACAGTGGAAGTGAGGAACAGGTTTAAGGATTTAGACTTGGTGGACAGAGTGCCTGAAGAACTATGGATGGAGGCTCGTAACATTATACAGGAGGCAGCAACTAAAACCATCCCAATGAAAAGGAAATGCCTTCTTAAACGAGCAATGCAAAGAAATAGAGGAAAACAATAGAATGGGAAAAACCAGAGATCTGTTCAAGAAAATTGGAGATATGAACGGAACATTTCGTACAAAGATTTCCATAATAAAAGACAAAAGTGGAAAGGACCAAATAGAAGCAGAAGACATCAAGAAGAGGTGGCAAGAATACACAGAATACTATACCAGAAAGAAATGGATGTCTCGTATACCCCAGGTAGTGTGGTTGCTGACCTTGAGCCAGACATCCTGGAGAGTGAAGTCAAATGGGCCTTAGAAAGCACTGCTAATAACAAGGCCAGTGGAAGTGATGGTATTCCAGCTGAACTATTTAAAATTTTAAAAGATGATGCTGTTAAAGTGCTACACTCAATATGCCAGCAAGTTTGGAAAACTCAGCAGTGGCCAGAAGATTGGAGAAGATCAGTCTACATCCCAATCCCAAAGAAGGGAAGTGCCAAAGAATGCTCCAACTACCGCACAATTGCACTCATTTCACACGCTAGCAAGGTTGTGCTTAAAATTCTACAAGGCAGGCTTAAGCAGTATGTGGACCGAGAACTCCCAGAAGTGCAAGCTGGATTTCGAAGAGGCAGAGGAACCAGAGACCAAATTGCAAACATGCGCTGGATTATGGAGAAAGCTAGAGAGTTCCAGAAAAACATATACTTCTGCTTCATTGACTATGCAAAAGCCTTTGACTGTGTCGACTACAACAAACTATGGCAAGTTCTTAAAGAAATGGGAGTGCCTGATCACCTCATCTGTCTCCTGAGAAATCTCTATGTGGGACAAGAAGCTACAGTTAGAACTGGATATGGAACAACTGATTGGTTCAAAATTGGGAAAGGAGTACGGCAAGGCTGTATATTGTCTCCCTGCTTATTTAACTTATATGCAGAATTCATCATGCGAAAGGCAGGGCTGGATGAATCCCAAGCCGGAATTAAGATTGCCGGAAGAAATATCAACAACCTCAGATATGCAGATGACACAACCTTGATGGCAGAAAGTGAGGAGGAATTAAAGAACCTTTTAATGAGGGTGAAAGAGGAGAGTGCAAAATATGGTCTGAAGCTCAACATCAAAAAAACGAAGATCATGGCCACTGGGCCCATCACATCCTGGCAAATAGAAGGGGAAGAAATGGAGGCAGTGAGAGATTTTACTTTCTTGGGCTCCATGATCTCTGCAGATGGTGACAGCAGTCACAAAATTAAAAGCAGCCTGCTCCTTGGGAGAAGGGCGATGGCAAACCTAGACAACATCTTAAAAAGCAGAGACATCACCTTGCCAACAAAGGTCCATATAGTAAAAGCTATGGTTTCCCCAGTAGTGATGTATGGAAGTGAGAGCTGGACCATAAAGAAGGCTGATCGCCAAAGAATGGATGCTTTTGAACTGTGGTGCTGGAGGAGACTCTTGAGAGTCCCATGGACTGCAAGAGGATCAAACGTATCCATTCTTAAGGAAATCAGCCCCGAGTGCTCACTGGAAGGACAGATCGTGAAGCTGAGGCTCCAGTACTTTGGCCACCTCATGAGAAGAGAAGACTCCCTGGAAAAGACCCTGATGTTGGGAAAGATTGAGGGCATAAGAAGAAGGGGACGACAAAGGACAAGATGGTTAGACAGCGTTCTCGAAGCTACAAACATGAGTCTGACCAAACTGCGGGAGGCAGTGGAAGATAGGAGTGCCTGGCGTGCTCTGGTCCATGGGGTCACGAAGAGTCGGACACGACTAAACGACTAAACAACAACAAATGTGGACACGGAGGAGAATGTTGACATTTAGTAATGATGGTGGCGGCATCTAGCTATAGGGCTACAAACACTTTTGCCCCCTTTTGTGCAAATCCTCCCTTAAATTGGGAGACCCAGGAAACACTTTGCGGGGACGAAAATGTTTATGAAGTGTACCCCATTCTTTTTTTGTCTTAGTTCTAATTTGAGCAATGAAACTATTACGATAATTTTTGTTTATGGAAGAGTAGGGAATACAATTTACAGTACAGTGGTACCTGGGGTTAAGAACCGTCCTGCTAACGAACGCTTTGGGTTACGAACTCCACAAACCCGGAAGTAGGTGTCCCGGGTTGCGAACTTTGCCCCGGCATACGAACGCAATCCACTTCCGGGGCCACGGGAGGCCTATGTAGGGAATGCACTCCTCAGGTTAAGAACACTTTGGGTTAAGAACAGACTTGTGGAACGAATTAAGTTCATAACCCGAGGTACCACTGTATATTGAAAAACTGGCTGAGCCTTAAAGTGTGATCTGTTTCTCCCCCACTCCCCACCCCCTGGCTAAAATTTTCAAGGACTTTTCTGATTGGTGATGTTCCATTCTGCAGTGATACTTAATCACCCTAATGATATATAATTTCTGTCTGTGTCGTAGAACAGAAATTACAAGTGTATATATAAAAGGGGGAAGTGATTTGACCCAGCTTAAGAGAGCGAGATCAGCTTAATAAGTAGCCTTTCAAACAAATGTACAGACAATGGGCATGTTTCACCAGTGTAAAAGTCCCACAGATTTCATTGGGAAAGATTTAATGCACAAGTTTATCTTACTCCTTGAAATAACACCCCAGTGTTTGTTGGTGCAATGTTGTTAGCCGGAAAGGAGGACAAGCAGGATTTAATGAACTTGACATTGTATGGGCATGATCCACCACAACATGTCAGACACAAGCCTCTTTGAAATAAATAGAGTTCACTATTACCTTGGTCTTATGACACAACCTCCATTCATTTCGAAGTAGTTTCTGCTTGCAAAAAGCAGGATCTGGAGGTCAGCCCTTCAACACTTCTACCTCTCGATCCTCGAACTTCCTCACCCTCCTGTCCAATTGTACACCTTCAACCGCTGGTCTTTCACAGAGCATTTCTGATTTATTTGTTTAATATATAGAAAGAGACTGTAGTTTTCACAAGAATTCAGCAAGGTGGTACACACCATACAAAATTACAGCAAGGATCAATAAAACTTCAATAAAAGCCTCGGGGGGGGGGGGGACAGTTGGGGAAAAGAAACGCACTTGAAAAGGACCGTCAGAATAACATAGTTTTCAGTAGATGTTTAAAATTTGTAAGCAGGAAGAACAGAAGACCTACCATCCCAAAAAGTGAAAGGTGGCTTTCTGCCTTTTGATATGAATGGGTATAAAGTTTATATTGAATGACATAAAGTTGTAAGATACGACTGGAGCACTGTTAGCCGGCAATTCCCTAGACTGGAAAAATGGGAGATTGACTGCTCTTGATGGGGTTATACTTCCTCTGAAGGAGCAGGTACGTAGCTTGGGGTTACTCCTGGATCCTTTAGGCTCAGGTGGCCTCATTCGTATGGAGTGCCTTCCATTAGCTTTGGCTGCTGGCCCAGCTGCACCCCAATCTGGACAGGGATAGCTTAACTTCTGTTGTCTATGCTCTGATAACCTCTAGGTTAGATTACTGCAATGTATTCATTACATTTGGGGCTGCCTCTGAAGGGAGATCAGAAACTTCAGTGGGTGCAGAATTCAGCAACCAGGTTGCTCACTCGGGCAAGATGGTTTGGGCATATAACACCAATCCTGCACTGGCTGCTAATCAGTTTCCAGGCCCAATTCAAAGTGCTGGTTTTGAGCTATAAAGCCTTAAACGGCTCTGGGTTACCTCAAGGACTGCCTCTCCCCATATGAACTGACCCAGACTTTGCAACCATCTCAGGCCCTTCTTTGTGTGCCCCCTCCAAGAGAGGTCCAGAGGGTGACAATATGAGAAGGGGCCTTTTTTGTGGTGGCTCCCCACTTGTGGAATGCTCCCCCCAGGGAGGCTCACCTGGCACCTTCATTACATATCTTTAGGCACCGGGCAAAAACGTTTCTCTGATTAAACAGTCTGTGGCCTTTTACATATCTTTGTGGGGGGGTGTGTGTGTTACTTGTTTGTTTTTGTTTTGTTACGCAGTTTGTGCCTCATTTTGTATTTTTCTGTTGTAAACTGCCCTGTGATCTCTGGATGAAGGGCGGAATACAAATTTAATAATTAATATCAATTGTATGTTACTTTTTGTTTCATAGAATAATAGAATCGCAGAATTGTAGAGTTGGAAGTGTCATCCAGTCCAACCCCCTGCAATGTTTAGTTTAGGGTATTGCATAGCCTATGGACATGACCCCCTCATTTTCCCCGTTCTGATGGAGGAGGTTTTCAGTCCCTCCAACCTGCGTTGTGGCTCCAAGAGGTTACTACTAATGGAAATGTTTGTTTTGGAGCAGAAGCCTGTCCCTTCAGCTCTGGTCCCTCTGAGGCCACTGGAGAAACTGAAGATATAGAATCCATGATGTCTGAGCTCCTGTTTTAAATTCCCTAGTATGTTTACTTTGCTTCCCACTACCCAATCAACTAGGGACGCGGGTGGCGCTGTGGGTTAAACCACAGAGCCTAGGAATTGCCAATCAGAAGGTCGGCGGTTCGAATCCCCGTGACGGGATGAGCTCCAGTTGCTCGGTCCCTGCTCCTGCCAACCTAGCAGTTCGAAAGCCCGTCAAAGTGCAAGTAGATAAATAGGTACCGCTCTGGTGGGAAGGTAAACGGCGTTTCTGTGTGCTGCTCTGGTTCACCAGAAGCGGCTTAGTCATGCTGGCCACATGACCCGGAAGCTGTACACCGGCTCCCTCGGTCAATAAAGTGAGATGAGCACCGCAACCCCAGAGTCGGTTACGACTGGACCTAATGGTCAGGGGTCCCTTTACCTTTACCTTTTACCCAGCCAAAAGGAATAAGGGATGTGAGTGGTCCACCATCCTATAGGAGCAGGCCCAGTGCCAGATTTATGTATAAGCTATAGCTTAGGGCCCCACTATCTTGGGGGCCCCAAATTTTTTTAAAAAACCAAAACAAAACTGGATGTACATTTCCAAAATGTAAGATAAAAAACAAATAAAATAAAACCTACATACAGCAACAGTGTTTTGTGTTGTGTAGGCTCCTATGATGTAAGTAATGGGCCTAGCCTGCTCCCTAAAATATCACTGGTTTGCTCGTTTCTATATATAGGGTGCCTACATTCTGCATGTGCCAATGGCTTTAGATACCTATTAGGCATATATTAGATATGGTACCTATTAGATACCATATAGCATATATTCAACACACACACACAAAAAAAAAAACAGTGACAATTTGTTGTTGACAAAAGACAGCGGGACATATAAAGGGCCCCATTACCTTTAGTAGCTTAGGGCCTCACCAAACTTAAATTCGGCCCTGAGTGCGCCTCTTTCCAATTTTCCCTGATCCTGGTTGGGGTCCTCCTGTACTGGGGAGGTCTCATTTGATTTTAGCTCTGGGAACAAACAATGAGGTCTGGTTTATCCCAGTGGCGCTGGACCTTTCCAAAATAGTTGGATCATCACAGGTTGAGTTCACATTGCATTATAGTGACATGCAACCAGCTGAGTCTACTGTGTGTAGGCTTGCCCCCTCCCAACCCCCAAACACTGGACACATCTCTTGCTTAGCATGGGGCAAGGCAGCTACAGGCCAATCCCTTTGTAGTCCTGTCACCCACTCGCTCCTCTCCACTGCTGGCCCTAGTAAGGCCTCCAGCTGTGAGAGCTAAGGGTGAACAAGAAGTCTGCAGAGGGAATGGGCAGGAACAGTTATGTGGCTGCCTTCTTTCCTGTTTTAGCCAGAGACTTAATGGGCTTTGTCCAGTGTCCAGGCTGCGAGGTGTCTACGTGGCAACCCCAACTGTGTGTTCATATATAGCTTCCAGTTGTGAGTGTTTCTACTGTACAACCCCATGCAAAGTTTCTGAAATCTACTAGAAATCCCGAAACAGCAGCACTTCTTTCTTCTGAAGTTATGGAGAGTTTTGAAAAGTCTTTCTTTCCTTTTCCTTTTACAACCGCCTTTAGCGTAAGCTTTTTATAGTCTGCGGGTAGGTCTCTATGTACCCCCGTTTTTTATTGCTGTCTGGGAACATCTGAGATGCTATGGATTTTTTTTTTTTTTTTTTTTTGCAAAATTGCTTTAGATCTTTAGTAGCCAGGATTGAGACTCTTAGCAAAGTAATGGTATGTGGTTGGCTGTATGGCTTGCCTCTTGAGAGACCACAGTAACATTGGGGTTATAACCTGAATAATTTACAGAAAATAGATGGCTCTTAAAACATCCCCTTCTTCCTTAGAACGGTTTATTGGAAACATACTTCAGCTGGAATGAGAATAAGAGATTCCCAGGAAAAGGATCTATAGGGGTTGGGTTCTTCATTATGCCGAAAGCCTGGACTGTATCGTATGGAAGTCTAGACGGTTCCGCTTGAAGAGGGCATTGATTTTCCTCACTTTTCGGGCAGGGCTTTTATTTTATCTATATCCTGACCCCTTCTGCCTCTTCCTTCGTGGGAGCGGGAAGGCTTAACGATTGAGCAGAGGGCTTCTCTTCTGAGCATGAATCATGTGCGGCTCCTCAAAGGCAAACTCTGCAACAGTGTGGCTGCAACAAAGGTGTGTTTATGGGTTGTTGTCGGGGCGGCAGAAGCTGGGACGTGGGGTGTGTGTGGATTACTTTAGTACACTGCAGCAATATTTCTTGCAAAACTGTGACATAACTCCAGGTTGAAGTGATTATGTTTGCAGCCCCATGTGCATGTTGTTACTCAGGAGTAAGCCCCTCTTGAATTTGGCAGGATTTGCTCTTCAAGTAAACATGGATGGGATCAGGCAGTAAGGGATTTGAAAAGTTACGTGCCGTTTGTCTGGAAAAGAGATAAAAGATTTCTTTGCACACGGAGTTGTTAACTGAGTTTGTACCAGGGGAAAAGATGAATGCGAGTATAAAATCACACTTTCTTTGGATTTTATTTTTTTGTTATTAGGTGAATGGGGGATCCCAAAGAATAAGAGATACACAAGGGTTAGAAATTCTCTCTTTTTAAATCCGTGCTACCTCTTATTTTTGGTATAGAATAAGCCAGTTACACACAACTCAGGTAGAAAGAGAAATTACTTGGAGCTATGGTGACCAGGTTTAAAGATAGTTATTCTTCTCTAACAGTGGGCAAATTTAGGACTAGTGGGCAAATTTCGATAGTCCTGGGGGTGACCGTCACAAAATGGCTGCCACGAAGGGGGCATAGCATAACACAAAATTAGACTGGCAACCACCCCCAACAACCTTACACTTGCCTTAGGAAATCCTGATTGTGGAGATGACAGCATACTGATCACACACACACACACACACACACACACACACACTGTTGCTGTTGCTGTCTCATCGAAACATGGAGCACAGCCACCCCACTCTCATTACTTAGAAAGTACCATAACATTTTGCCCCATGACTTTCTTTGTAGGAAGGCTGGTTACGTATTTTTGTTAAAAAAAAGAAAGAATAAATTTTTGAACTCCCGCTCAGTGGCACCACTGGAAGCCGCCATGGGTTCTATGGTGCCCACGGGTGCTGCGTTGGTGACCCCTGTTCTATAAGTGTGACTCATAGAAGGACTGTGTTCACAGGTAACAAAGGGTAAAGCTGGTCATACTATTTTAGCAGTGCTATCCTATACATGACTGTTCAGAAGTTATGGGGCTCAATTGCGAATTCATTCAGGCTTACTTAGGTCAATGCATGTATAGAATTTCACTGCAAGTGTAGTAGCAGTGATTTGAGCATATTCTGGGTTACTTTTTCAGCTTCAGGAATGTTTTTATAAGGAAGTGAATGAACGTATGTTCAAATCACTTAGGTTGTTATATCTGCTTTAACTTGTAATGCCCAAATGTGAAAAAACCCCTATCTATCTATGATCTATTTATCTATGTCTCATCCATACACACACACACCTAAAAAACTTTGCAATGAATTTTCTTATATCCGTCAAGAAGATACCAAGCTCTTTATTTTATTTTAATTTCATTTCCAACCCACCTCTCTCCAGTGAGAACTATGGCAAGCAACAAATCCCATAAAAACAGTTTAAATAATCAAAACCAGCACTTGCCCACCCCCCTTTTATTTGAGTATTCTTTACAACTTAGTGCAAAATGTCTCTTCCACATTCAGAGATGCACTAGTCAATAAAAGCATTCTGCATTCTGCACACATGGCTTTCACAGAGAAGTCCCTCACCTTCAGCCTGAAAAATCACTGCAATGTACAAAGGAGGCACAATCACACCATCACATTTGCTGCATGTGTGACATGTTCTTGCCTGCCACTGCAAATTTCCACTCCTCCTACCCACACAGTTGTTCCACGCACACTATGTTCTTGCCTGACACCACATATATCCACTCCCCTTAACCACAGACTACCGAAACAACTGTACAATGTTTTTAAAAAAGCAATACTGCACATTAGGTACCGTATTTTTCGCTCTATAAGACGCACCAGACCACAAGACGCACCTAGTTTTTGGAGGAGGAAAACAAGAAAAAAAAATATTCTGAATCTCAGAAGCCAGAACAGCAAGAGGGATCACTGCGCAGTGAAAGCGGAAATCCCTCTTGCTGGTCTGGCTTCTGGGATAGCTGCGCAGCCTGCATTCACCCCATAAGACGAACACACATTTCCCCTTACTTTTTAGGAGGGAAAAAGTGAGTCTTATAGAGCAAAAAATACGGTATTTCCAACTGCATATTTTATAATGGGGAAAAGTAACTAGATGCCTATGATTATACAATGGTGGCAACAGCCACCATTAATTTTGCCTACTGGAATGATGACTGGCTAGACCGTACATACTTTGCCATGTTAAAAAGTGGCAACCCTTTCTCCAGTCCAAGATACCTAAATATGTGAACAGGAAAGTCGCACACCCTTACATTGTATCATAAATGTTGTTCAGAGTACTGGCTGCTGTCATGGGGCAGCTATCACGCCACATATTTCATGAGAGAGAGAAAGAGTTGTAAAAAGCTGTGATTTCCCATATTCTGTTCCTTTACTCAGCCGCGCCTTTGCTCTGCCCTGTGTTCCAGTTCTGCCACAACTAGCCAAATTTCTAAAAATGAATTCTGGAACCGGAGTCTGTGTGGTTTGCTGCACGTTTCAGTTCACTCGGACTTACTCATTTGCTGTCTATTGTTCCCAGAGGGCAGGCCTATAACCAGTAGGAGGAAACTGCAGGGAAGTACCGGTAGATTTTAACTAAACATTAGGAAAAGCTTCCTAGTGGAAAGAGGAATCTGATTGCCTGGGGATTGTCAGGACTCTCACTTGCTGGAGGCATTTAAGCAGAGGCTGGATGGCTGTCTTTCATCCATCCAAGGGGAAGGGCTGTAGCTCAGGGCTGGAGCATCTGCTTCGCATGCAGACAGCCCCAAGTTCAGAACCCAACACCTTGAGGTAGGGCCAGGAGAGACTTCTGCCTGGTGACCCCTGTCCTTCATAGTGAGCTAGATAAACCCATGGTCTGATTCAGCTTCCCATATCTCTAGGTCTGCTGCAGTTCAGGGGTGGCTAACCCACAGCCCTTCAAATAAAATGTTGCTGGACTCCAGCTCCCATCAGCCCCAGCCAGCATGGCCGATGGTCAGTGATTATGGGAGTTGGAGTCCTACAGTGTTTGGAAAGCACAGATTAGACATCGCTGCAGTAGTTGTGTCCTGCATTGCAGAGCCCTAATTGAGCTGGTGCGTGTGTGTTGGACTACAGAACCTTGAAGGTCTTTCCCAATGCTGTAATTCTTTGATTTGAATTCCTTCCCGTCTCTAAATCACATCAGTGTGTTTGTGCACATTAATAATACACACTGCGAGGAAGCAATATCAGTGTGGTTGTGTCTGATTCCTTTTGTGTAGTGTCTTAACTGATGCACACATAGACTTCTGTGCATTGGAAAAGAACCTTGATATGACCATACTGTGATCACATCAAGATCGCTTGTTTTGTGCTGGTGTTTCAGTGAGTACAAGCACTTTAGTAATTTGTGTGTGGGAAGAATATATGAATGAACTGAAAGCTGCTGCAATGCTATGTGTGATCCGCATAACATTCAGAAATACTCCTTCCCTGAAAAAAAATAATGGAGAATTCCTGATGCTTTGGAAACAACAACAATAAGAAGTAATTCAGAATTTTTTGGAAGCGTCCTTAATTAAAACGCCTGTTTTCCAGACCTTTCTAATTACAGTGCTTTGATTTGGAAACAGATGACAGCTTTCCCTACCTCCCCCAAGAACTGAAGGCAATTTGAAAGAGGGTTTGCTGTTTCATCCTGCTTGCACCTATGGTAAATGAGCTTTGCAGGTGTGTTTTTTTTTATAAAAAAAACCATTTCTAAAACCTGCAGTACCTCTTTGATCAGGACTAGCAATGGGACGAACTAGATGAAATATATGATCACAGAATGCCTCCTTCGAAGAACTTCCAAGTCTCTTATAGACTAAGTGTCTCCAACTGTCTGTACATACCAAAATTACATCACTCTTGCAGTGGAGATCCTGCTATATAAGAGGTGCGTTATAAAAGCACTGTCTTCAGCCAATAACCTCTAGGACTTAGAATTCTTAGGTGTTCTCCTGCATTAAGCAGCCACTAGCAGCGAACCACATAAGGGATGCTACATATTTGTTTTCTCCTTAACCCTCTATGTTTCTCCCAGGTCCATTTCCTAGCTGTGAATCTGCTTTGAGAAACTATGAGTGATTTAGGCGAGGTGGGGGAAAAAAACTGCATTGCACACCGCAGTACTCTAGCAAAATGTGTACTTTGGAAGCATGCTTCTAATAATGAGCTTTACAACCCCAAAGCTATTGTTTTGGCAGCGCACTGATAGTCCTTTGATGGATGGGCCCAATAGTTGTGTGCATTGTGCTTACTCAGAATTTGCAAACACAAACCGAGCTTTTTTTTTTTTTAAAGCAGAGATAACACAGAGGGAGAGGGAGAGAGAGAGAGAGAGCGCGAGAAAGAAAAAGAGAGAGACTTGGCAGAGAAAGCCTTTTTTGGGTTACACTGAAAGAGCCGATCAGAATTGTAGAAACAGAGATGATATGCAATGCTTCCTGGTCCCCCGTACGTGTTTGTGGCTCTCCTCTTCACCGTTCAGAACAGACTGCTTAGAGGATATTTCTGATTGCAAGCTGGACAATGCAGCAATCAAGCTGGAGAAGCCACCTGGAAGTTTTCCTTGAGATGCTTTCTAACGGGGCTTCGGATCCCTGGGAGAATCATGCTTGCCTTTAAGCGATGTGGAGGAGGACTCGAGTTTCTTCTGCGGGCCCTGTCAGGAAGGGAGGGGGGGCAAAAAACGGCAGCCAGCTCCGTAGATTCAAGCCTGTGCATGCTCCTCTTTTATTTCTTGTAAAAGCCTAGCTGATTTGCTTGAGGATTTCCGCGTACTCCTGGAGAGCTTATCGGGATGGATTGTCTGTGCATTGTCACTACTAAGGTAGGAACTGGAAAATGTTGCCGTTTGCTTGTCTTTCATTCCCCGCCTGTGATTAAACAGACGGAAGATGTTCTCAGGCTCAGGTTGCGAGATGAAGTGATAACTAAGCCTGGCTTCAGCCGGTATTCAATTCCCCTGACATGACTGTTTAGCTCTATCTATGTTCTGATATACCTCCTTTCTAAACAATGTATTAATTGCCTTTAACCAGAATGAGGCCTGCATAGTGTGTGTCTTTGTGTGTTTTAATCTTAGATTTTGCTTGCATCTATTAATAACTCAGGTACTAGAGGACATGCAGAAAAAATAGCCTCTGTGCACACATCACAGCAGATTTTAATGAAAATGAGTTAGCTGCGGTTCACCAGTTGTTGCTTTTTGAAACTCTGAGCATTTCATACACTTTTGCTTCTTTTGCCTTAAAAGCCAATCATGTGAAGTTTTGATAAGGACAGGGTTTCTGATTGGAGAATCCAAGTTTTCATAAGGTTAGTCATGATGGCACAGTGGATCCTCCATATTTAGGGGCAGTTTATCTCGGGGTACAAAGCAACCCACAATTTGCAAGCATCCTGGAGGGATCTGGCTGGCTGTTCTTGGCAGCAGAATGTTAGTCTAAAGATGGACATCTGGCCTAACCTGGGCTCTTCTTCATCTTTCTAATATGTTGTAAACCACTCAGGATGAAGGGTGGAATATGAATTATTATTATTATTATTATTATTATTATTATTATTTAATAATAATAATAATATATGCATGTTAAATAGGACATTAACCTCTCTCTGTGTGTGCAAAAAATATTTCATATGGCTCATTGCAATCATGCATATGTCAGACCCAGCTCCTTTTTAAGTTGGAGGTGAAGCAAGGCAAGGCAAAGCAGGAGGAGAAGCAAGCTGAAGGACAAGTGGGTATGCAGCCATGCTAATGAATAGAATTGTAGAACTGTAGGGTTGGGAGGGACCCTGAGGGTCATCTAGTCCAACCCCCTGCAGTGGAGGAATCTCAGTGAGCAGAGTCCCCCAAATGGTTCAGAAGAGTGATGCGACCTGACCTGGAACATTTTGCAAGGGACCATGAGTAGCATCTCATCCTTTCTGCTGTTGTTAAATGGTAGATTGTAAACACATTGGGCCAGGAGCCTGTTCCTTTGTACTGTAGAGCACTGTGCACACTGATTACATAATACGAACATAGAAAGCTGCCTTAAACTGGATCAAACTACTAGTCCATCTAGCTCAATGCTGTCTGCACTGGGTGATTAGCGGCTTTCCAGGGTTTCACACAGGAGACATTCCCAGGAGCCCTACCTCTGGAGATACCAGGAACTGATCCTGGCCCCTTCTACGCAGATGATGGACCATTGAGCTACAGCTCTTCCCCAGTCATCATCGCGTAATCTGTCCTGACCTTTCGTTGGCCGCCAGTGAGTGATGATGCACAAGCCGCATCCTTGCTGGACACCCCATGTTCAGAAGACACAACAGCCTCAAATCCCACCAACCTGCAAGTCGCTTCCTTTGTTCCAGCCCCTATAGCCAGGATGCTAAGATGGGGGCATGAATGGGGAGTTGGAGTAGCTTGTGCAACCAGAGTTCTGCTTGCCGTTCTACCCCTAGCACTAGTAAAGGTAAAGGGACTCTGACCATTAGGTCCAGTCGTGTCCGACTCTGGGGTTGCGATGCTCATCTCGCTTTATTGGGCGAGGGAGCCGGCGTACAGCTTCCGGGTCATGTGGCCAGCATGACTAAGCCGCTTCTGGCGAACCTGAGCAGCGCACGGAACGCGTTTACCTTCCTGCTGGAGTGGTACCTATTTATCTACTTGAACTTTGTGCTTTCGAACTGCTAGGTTGGCAGGAGCAGGGACTGAGCAACGGTAGCTCACCCTGTCGCCGGGATTCGAACCGCCGACCTTCTGATCGGCAAGTCCTAGGCTCTTTGGTTTAACCCACAGCGCCACCCGCGTCCCCCTAGCACTACACAGCGTCAAAGAGGCAAGTCTTCTTCAAAGCTGAGTAGTGGCTAATCTCTTTTGCAGTGGGAGCTGCTGCAGAGAAGAACACACACATACCCAAACTCAGCAAGCAAAGCTGTGGCTGGGTGTGCTGCTTTAGTTATCAGATTATATAATGTACCTTTTTGCACTTGGCAATTTCGGAAATGGAAGGAGTGCAGTGACATTGGTCTCTAAATAGTATGATGGTGCAATTGCGGCCGCCTTTAAGTGGCAGATGTAAAGCAGGGAAGGCAAGATGCCAAGAAAGGGATGGTGACATGATAATAATTGAAAAGCTGGCCTCATGTTGCAGGTTGGAGTATTGGAAAGGTAGAAGGCTGTTATACTTGGTCACTCACTGAGGTATGCACAGACCCACAAGAATTTTCTTACCATTGCCACTTGGTTGCCGCAGAAGAGGTGACACAAGTCTTGTCAATAAACTCTTGTGGGAGGTAAATTATGGAGAGTTAGTGTCCTCTATATGGGATGCGGGTGGCGCTGTGGGTTAAAGCCTCAGTGCCTAGGGCTTGCCGATTGAAAGGTCGGCGGTTCGAATCCCCACAGCAGGGGTGCGCTCCCGCTGTTCGGTCCCAGCACCTGCCAACCTAGCAGTTCGAAAGCACTCCCGGGTGCGAGTAGATAAATAGGGACCGCTTACTAGCGGGAAGGTAAACGGCGTTTCCGTGTGCGGCTCTGGCTCGCCAGAGCAGCGATGTCACGCTGGCCACGTGACCTGGAAGTGTCTTCGGACAGTGCTGGCCCTTGGCCTCCTTGAGTGAGATGGGCGCACAACCCTAGAGTCTGTCAAGACTGGCCTGTACGGGCAGGGGTACCTTTACCTTAGTGTCCTCTACCGTTTGTGTACTTTGTTATTGTGTCTCATTTGTGTGTGGGTTGGTCGTTTCCTTCCCCTCCATCTGCAGTCCTGCATCTTCACTGATTCAGCGAGAGGTGTAGTTACAGGTAGGTAGCAGTGTTGGTCTGCCGGAGTCGAAACAAAATAAAAAAAAAATCCTTCCAGTGGCACCTAAGAGACCGACAAAGTTTGTTATTAGTTATTTCAGTGTATCTGAAGAAGTGTGCATGCACACGAAAGCTCATACCAATAACAAACTTAGTTGGCCTCTAAGGTGCTACTGGAAGGGATTTTTTTTTTATTTTGTTCAGAGAGAGGTGGTGTAGCACAGTGGCTAAGAGACTGGGCTCCAGGTCAGGAAGTCTATGGTTTGAATATCACCTCTGCCATAAACTCACTGTTTATTTATTTTATTTAAGATATTCATACACCACCTCTGAGTGCAAGAAAGCTCCCTCAAGGCAACTCCCATAAAGCACTAATACAGAATACAATAATATTGCCAATAAAGAAAGAATTAATAAGCCAGAATTATAATACAGTGGTACCTCTGGTTAAGAACTTAATTTGTTCCAGAGGTCTGTTCTTAACCTGAAACGGTTCTTAACCTGAGGTACCACTTTAGCTAATGGGGCCTCCTGCTGCCACCACACCGCCAGAGCCCGATTTCTGTTCTTATCCTGAAGCAAAGTTCTTAACCTGGCGCACTATTTCTGGGTTAGCGGAGTCTGTAACCTGAAGTGTCTGTAACCCGAGGTACCACTGTAAAGCAAACATTGAGCCCAGAATTAACACAAATTTAACCAAAGCAAGCTTTAGTATTTTGTTAAGGGTGCTGAGGGTTGTTAAGAGAGACTCACCAATTCCCTTAACTGAGCTACAGTTCACAGAATGGTTTTTACAAACGGTCCCTCTTGCTAGGGTTTTCCAGGAATTCTAGTTTTGTAAGGACAAAAGGAGGTCTCCTAACACCTCTCAGCATCCTAAAAAACCTACAGTTCCCAGAATTCCTTGGATTGTTATTTATTTATATGCTGCTTGCGCTGTAGGCTCTAAGCAGCGTACAGCAAAACTAAAAAGACACAGTAAATATAAAATCAGTTAAAACTAATAATAAAATTGGCAACATTACCCGCTGCAATAAGATCTTCATTGGCGCTGCAAGTTCCGCAGTGGTTTCAACTTGAAAATGCTTGTAAAGTGCATAGTGGTACCTCGGGTTAAGAACTTAATTCGTTCTGGAAGTCCATTCTTAACCTGAAACTGTTCTTAAGCTGAGGTACCGCTTTAGATAATGGGGCCTCCTATTGCCACCGCGCCGCCGGAGCACAATTTCTGTTCTCATCCTGAAGCAAAGTTCTTAACCCGAGGTCCTATTTCTGGGTTAGCGGAGTCCGTAACCTGAAGCGTCTGTAACCCGAGGTACAGATACTAAGAATAATTGTTTTGTTCCCTTAATGAGAAGCGACTCGCTGAGTAGGGTGGCGCTGCTAGGCTACCTTCCCAGCAGGTGGGGTGCTGTCGCTTCAACATCTGAAGGGCACATGGTTGGTAGTGCTGAGCTGATAGTGACAGACCTATCCTCCATCAGTATGAAAAGCTAAGGGGCCAAGGTGGCACAATATTATTCATGCAATTGCCAATTGCATGGACGATTTTTTTAAAGTAGATTGCAAGTGGGACCCCCAATCTGCATTGCTTCCGCTCCAAGGTGTTGGATAGGGGGATTTAACCCTGCAATCCAAATGCAAATCGGGGGGGGGGGGGGAGGGACTGTACCTGTTACCTGCAAAGGGGGGGGAAAGCTCACATTGAAGCCAATGAGAGCTCCCTATCCTGTACAGTGCGTTTAGTAGGCTCTGGGGACCTGATCAGGGCTAAAGGATGAAGGACCACTTACTCCTGGGTCAGGCCTCCTGTGCCTGCAATTTACTTTGAAAAATATATCCACAAAGCTGTTAATTGCATGAATGGCATCTTGTCTAGTTTGGCCCATCTGGTGACCACCACCATACTTTGGAGCGGCGAATTCCCCATGTCAGTTACACAATTAGGAATCTATGCCCTGAACTTACTGCCAAAGAGTCAGAAGGATGAAGATTCAGAACTAGTAATTGGCAAGGCACTTAGGGAGCAACCCCATAGCAAGCTCTGCTGGGATGAATGGGTTAGGATCCAGCGGTTCTCCAGCTGAGCCAAGAGTTTCTCAGCAGGCTGTGCCGGCTTGTCTTTGGATTTCCCAACTGGATGTGCCAAGACTGCTGCATCTTAAGCCTGCATAAGCCCCGGAAAGGGTGTGTTCTTGGGGGCAGGACCAGAGAAGGGGAACTTAGGCTGGATCATATGCCCATTCAGTTTGGTCATGTGACCTGGTAACCTAGTGAAAGTTAAGCTGCCCCAAAGGGTGGTTACAGGTAGGTAGCCGTGTTGGTCTGCAGTATTCGAAACAAAACAAAACAAAACAAATTCCTTCCAACTAAGTTTGTTATTTGGGACACGGGTGGCGCTGTGGGTTAAAGCCTCAGCGCCTAGGACTTGCCGATCGAAAGGTTGGCGGTTTGAATCCCCGCGGCAGGGTGCGCTCCCATCACTCGGTCCCAGCGCCTGCCAACCTAGCAGTTTGAAAGCACCCTTGGGTGCAAGTAGATAAATAGGGACCGCTTACTAGCGGGAAGGTAAACGGCGTTTCCGTGTGCTGCGCTGGCTTGCCAGATGCAGCTTGTCACGCTGGACACGTGACCCGGAAGTGTCTCCGGACAGCGCTGGCTCCCGGCCTATAGAGTGAGATGAGCGCACAACCCTAGAGTCTGGCAAGACTGGCCTGTACGGGCAGGGGTACCTTTACCTTTTTTTAAGTTTGTTATTGGTTTGAGCTTTCGTGTGCATGCACACATCTGAAGAAGTGTGCGTGCACGCGAAAGCTCATACCAATAAGAAACTTAGTTGGTCTCTAAGGTGTTACTGGAAGGCATTTTGTTTGTTTTGTTTCGCCAAAGGGTGGTGTAACTCAAACACTATTCGTTGGCCACTATTCGTTCAGCAGCCCTGCTGCTGAACCAAATTTGGATCTGGTGTAACTTTATATCAGTTGAGCTTAGGCTGGCTGGCTTTATCCCAATTTCTTGTACATAGGATTGCTTCCCAAGTTCTAAAAATCTTGTTGGCAGCTGTCTGTTTTGGGGGACAATGGAAGATTGCACCTTTGGGGGTAAAGTCAAACCGCTAGACAGCTACAACACCTGCAATGGCTGTAGAAACCGATGCAGGAGATACATGTTTATTGCAGGTGGGGCAGATGAAGGTGTCTTGCTGCTACAGTTACCAAAGAGGTCATTGGGACAGCTCCATTGTGGCTGCCTCCAGCGTTGGAGGTAGTATGCCTCTGAATACCCATCACTGAGGCTCACAAATGGGGGGAGGGCTATTGTGCTCATGTCCTGCTTGTGGGATCCGATTGCTTGCTGTGAGAACTGAGGACTGGACTGGACTGCCCATGGGATGAGTGAGCAATTTGATCCAGTTTTGCATGTAAAGACAAGCCAAAACCCAGCCATCCTTTGAAGTTCAGCCTTCTCTGAATTTTGCAATGCAGTTCTCCAGCCAAGTAATGTGTGCAAGAATGCATATACTGAGGCAAGGTATCCATAGAAATGCTGAAATTAGTGACTATAACATTAAAAAATGCATTACTTTAGGGGAAGCTGGTTTGCAAAAATGTGTGTATTAGGCTGTAAATATGTGATTAGGAGAAATTCATATTAAATGCCGGTGAATTTTCGCAAGGACATCTTCATTTAATTGTAAACTGAGGTGGAAATGTGTGGAATTGAACGCAAGATTGGAAAAATGAGAAAAGTAGAGAAATCTAAATTGACAGATTTGCTGGATGGCCCTTTAGCATCATCCAACAGGGCTCTTCTCCTATTCTTATGGCACTTGGGAGAATTGAGTTCAGCGTTAGAATATACAATGCAGAGATTACACAGCTGTATATGGCTGTACCTAGCATATGTTGGGGAGAATGTGGCAGTTCCTGTGTCACTGGAGCAGCCCACCGGAGCAGTCTTAACATGAGTATGGGATGTCAGTACTTGTACCCATTAATTATGCATACAGCTCAGAGGTCAATCAGTAAACAACTGCTATGGGCATGTGAGAGTAAATCCAGATTCCTCTGAAGATGATGATGGTGGCGGCAGCGGCAGCAAAATGTTCAGGTTCAAGTCATTCTGTGCAGTGGAATTCATCTTTGCAATATAAATGAAGTAAGTGCCAGGGACAGCTCCACTTTTGCATTGATGTACTTTCTAGAACCTTAAAATTCATGCTCAGGAGCCGCAGATGCTCTTCGCCTGGAGCATCTGAGATTGAGATCAACGTCCTTGGCGTCAGAGAAGTAAGCAACATCTGTTATATTTGCAAATGTTAGATGTATGTGTACTAGGCTGGGCCTGAATTCTATAAAGCTCTGAAGTAAGTGACGTGCGCTGCTCATTCACATCCCCCCTCTGAACTTTGTACAAATAAATTAGCGTTGGGTATTGCGGCTAAGATTTAGCTGTTTCCAGTTGTATTTAAAGTGTGTATGTGTGTGGTTAGTTTAGTTTATTAACTGCATTTATTGCTTCAGTTTAGACTTTAGGGGAAGAGTAATAAGAGAAGAGGGATTCCTTAGGTTGAGTTCTATCCATGCAAGTAAATTATTGATTATTGCATCTTCATTATTTATATAGCACAGAAAACGTTGATACTAAGTTCTGCGTGCAAAACTGAAACAACCAGCCATGCTGGAAAACTCACAATCTACTTGATGTGAGCCAAGAAGCAAAAGAGATGGTGGAACAGTTATGTGACAAAGGAAATTAAAATATTTAGCATTCATATAGAACAGGGATCATGAGGTAGTGCCTTTTAGAGGTCTTTGGACTCCACTTCCCATCAGCCCCAGCCATCATGGCAAATGGTCAGAGATGATGGGAGTGGCAGTCCAGCATTTGGAGGCCACCACATTGGCTACCCTGATATAGAACTTCCTAATGTTCAAAGCATCACATGCATAATCTATCTTTATATACTGCCGTCAGTGTTTATGGCATTCTACAAAGTATGACAGGTCCCCGTTCCAAGGGCCTTAAAGTCTAAAATAGACACAACACGGGAAGGGAAGGGGGAGGAGGCATGGGCAGGCATCAGGGGAATGTGTTGTTGTTGTTGTTTTAATTCCACCTACTTTGCTAAGTTGTGTATTTATTACCTGCCCTTCACCCAAAGGTCTCAGGGTGAGTCAAAGCATTAAAACACTGTGTTAAAAATAATGTCAAGCGCAGAAATAAGGTGAGTCCTAAAAACATAGAGTGTTGAGAGCCAGGGTAAAAAAAGTGAATCATAGAATCATAGAATAATAGAATCATAGAGTTGGAAGAGACCACAAGGGCCATCGAGTCCAACCCCCTGCCAAGCAGGAAACACCATCAGAGCACTCCTGACATATGGTTGTCAAGCCTCTGCTTAAAGACCTCCAAAGAAGGAGACTCCACCACACTCCTTGGCAGCAAATTCCACTGTCGAACGGCTCTTACTGTCAGGAAGTTCTTCCTAATGTTTAGGTGGAATCTTCTTTCTTGTAGTTTGGATCCATTGCTCCGTGTCCGCTTCTCTGGAGCAGCAGAAAACAACCTTTCTCCCTCCTCTATGTGACATCCTTTTATATATTTGAACATGGCTAGCATATCACCCCTTAACCTCCTCTTCTCCAGGCTAAGTGTTGAATGCTGAAGTGCATCTTCAGCATTCTGCAGAAGCTGTATAACAAGGGTTCCAGATGTACCTCTGTGGAAAGGAAGTTCCATAGCTTAGGGGCTGCAAAAGAGAATGTCCTCTACTGGGCCGCTACCCCTGGGGCTCCAAGGGCGGTGGAATGGACCAAGAGGACCCCCCCCTGCTGATCTCAGCACTTGAGGATCTGTAGGGAAGGAGGCAGTCTTTCAGATATTTGGGGCCTGAGTCATGTAGGGCTTTGAACAATAGCTGGAGGAATTTGAATTGAGCCCAGAAACGAACTGGCAACCAGTGCTGCTGTTTTAAAACAGGGCTTGTTTTATGGGATCTAAATGGAACCCCAACCAGTAATCTGGCTGCTGCATTTTGGACCAACTGAAGTTGGTCACGGTCAGCATTATACTAATCCAGTCTGGAAGCTAACAGAACATGGAGTACAAGGTGTTATACCTGCTTTGGACCAGAGTGATGATTCGAAGTCAGAGAATATATTTGGAAGGGTTGTAGTCAGCCAATGCAATTCTGGGCTGCATCAATAGGAGTATAGCATCTAGATCAAGGGAAGTAATAGTGCCACTGTATTCTGCTCTGGTCAGACCTCACCTGGAGTACTGTGTCTAGTTCTGGGCACCACAGTTCAAGAAGGACACTGACAAACTGGAACGTGTCCAGAGGAGGGCAACCAAAATGGTCCAAGGCCTGGAAACGATGCCTTATGAGGAACGGCTAAGGGAGCTGGGCATGTTTAGCCTGGAGAAGAGGAGGTTAAGGGGTGATATGATAGCCATGTTCAAATATATAAAAGGATGTCACATAGAGGAGGAAGAAAGGTTGTTTTCTGCTGCTCCAGAGAAGCGGACACGGAGCAATGGATCCAAACTACAAGAAAAAAGATTCCATCTAAACATTAGGAAGAACTTCCTGACAGTAAGAGCTGTTCAACAGTGGAATTTGCTGCCAAGGAGTGTGGTGGAGTCTCCTTCTTTGGAGGTCTTTAAGCAGAGACTTGACAACCATATGTCAGGAGTGCTCTGATGGTGTTTCCTGCTTGGCAGGGGGTTGGACTCGATGGCCCTTGTGGTCTCTTCCAACTCTATGATTCTATGATTCTAGGTCTGGTGCCAGATTATGGGAGGCCCCCAGCAAGGTATTCTTTGAGCTCCCCAACTGAGGTGTTGCGGAATGGCAGGGACGCCAGGGCTGTCAAGATGAGGAGGACCCAGAGAAGGGCACCATCAGCTACTGGGTTCCCTCAGGACTCAAGTCAGGAGACCTCAGCGCTCCTGTGGAACATGAGGATGCTCCAGATGGGCTGGGGGACTAGGGCCAGCAGGCCAGCAGGAAGACGGCATGGAATATATAACTGAAGTGGGCACCATACTCTTTCTCCCAAAAGCCTCTGGATTCAAACACAGTGTTTGTACTTTGGTGGGCAGCAGATGCATTTCTGTGTGTGTTTGAAGGGGAATATGGCTACTCAGTTTTTCCTTTCAGGAATGGGGCATTAAAATGGAAATGGAAATCCTGACTTCTCCCAGTGTGCACCCTTCTAGAGCTTGTGGGCCCTGGTTTATAAATCACGGTAAGAGAACATGCATTGCACACAAATACAAAAGGGAAAAAAACAACACAGCACAGTAAATCTGGAAGAGACCTAAATCAGATAAGTAGAGTACTTTTATACCAAAACAAGAGCCGCAAGTCCCATAAGGTTTCCATTTTGGGGAAGTTCTGTAACACCCATGTCAAGAATTCCTGAGAGTTGAACCCTTTCAGTTTATTATCCCAGTTCACAAATTCAAGGAAGCACTTGGGTCTTAGCCTTAAGTGCAGTCACTGCCGACATGCTATCTGCCCTTTTCCAAATGATTTCACCAGTTTCCAATTTGATCCCTGAACCTGGCATGTTTTAGCACGTTAACCCCACAGTCTCCAAACAAGCCTACATGCAATATCTGCAGATTAATTAAAAGGAGTCCGTTTCCTTCATAAAGTTTTTCGATTTTTAATGAGTTGTCCTCATCAAATGAAGGAGATGAGAGTGAGGAGTTCAAAATTCAATTATAAAAAGGACCACTGTGATAAGAGAGTTAAATCAGGCAGAAGGTTCGCAATTACACGTGAGCAATCCCATTAGGGTTCAGAGTACACATGCAAGGCTAGTGCCTCAGCTGCTATATGTTGGCATAGCTCTATGAAGCTGTGGGAGCTTTGCTGATTTCCACAGTAGTATAGATAATATTGCACTGGAAAACATAAACAGTATTTAGTATCATATATCATCTCCATTCCTTAGCAGCAAAAGATGTTCAAGTGCGGTCAAAATACATCTTCTGACTTCCTCTATTCTGAAACAGCAAATAATTGTTTTTGGAAGGACCGTATGTTTTCCATGTAGAAGGTCTCAAGTTCTGTCCTGACATCTCCTGGTATAGGGTTGGTAAAGATCCCTGTCTGAAACCCTGGAAAGCCCTTGCCGGTCAGTGCAGAGTAGATAAACCAATGCTCTCAGTCCATATAATGCAGCTTTCTAGGTTTAGCCTTATAGCACCTTAAAGACCATTTGATTTATTATGGCATTAGCTTTTGTGGGCTAGAGTCCACTTCATCAGATGCTTGGTGGTTACCTACTTCATCATTTGACAAAACCTGGTGCCTTTCATGATGACAATTTACAGAATGGACTCTAGTCTATGAAAACTTGTGCTCTTTTACACCTACATGCACCTTAAAGACTAATTCAAGGTGTCAAAAGACTCTGTTTTGTTTCTGTGGCAACAGACCAACAAGACTACCTTTCTAAAAATTGCCTCCATCCTGAGATCCTTGTGGCCAGCTTATCATTGATGCACCAGAAACCTACATGGATTCATGCTGTGTGTTTTGACTGATAAATGCAGAGTAAACATGGATTCTTATGGCAACATATTCCTCAGAAAATTGATGGGGGCAATTCATTCATGGTAGAAATGTACATGCAAACTGTGTTGTTGAATTGTTCAAAAAGCTGCCAGTCATGACATGATATCATGCAGGCACCTGGAATAACCCTAGTATCTGAGCATAACATAACCGCAATCCTATTCATGCTTCTTTGGGAGTAATTGAGCTCAGTGGGGCATACTTCTAAGAAAGAATGTGCAAGAGAGGTTTTTTTGGGGGGAGGGGGGGTGTAAAATTGCTTAAAGCATACGGCATGATGGTTCAATCCACTGGGGGAAAATCAATTATCTGTAGCCTCTGATCACTTCAGGACTTGACTCTCACCAAATCTCCTCTTCTCTCAATTTTCATGCCATGGTACTTGGGCTGCTGTTCAGAACATGTTCTTTGGGCCACCACTTCCTTTCATGGTTGTTGCTCAACTGTTGTTAATGGCTGTTTATATTCAATAAATATAGCATGTATTGCTATGTTCTTACTCTGCACTGGATAAAGGTTCCCAATTAGCTAAGTACTGCACCCCCCCCCCTATTTTTCAAGTCAAGCCACAGACCCCCTACTTTTGAAATTTTTGATATCTCTTTGGTAGTTTTTGCTATATGAATGGTGCCACAGACCACTAATTGGGAACTACAGAGGTAGAGTATTTCACTCTGGGTCCCATGGCTACCCCATGTCTATCCCCCTTCCCTCATGTACGCATTGAACATACCATTTTGGCTTCCTTGACTTCAACATACGATATGAAGTGGACCCCCTGCAACCACAATCACTGAGACAACCACTGTTTGTCTGCCATTGTCACCACGTCCAGGACCATGGACAGTTCTCATTGCTGTTCCTCATGTTGCCACCAAGTCTTAGGGTGGAGCCGCACAACACATTGAAGTCCATGATTCCAACCCACCCCCCAGCTAATTCTGGAGCTTGAAGTAGAAGGTTTTCCTGTTGTGGCATCCAGAATGTGCAACTAAATGCCCCAACAAATTCGGTTGTCTGCATTCACTTTACAGCCAGGCCATTGCTGTCTTAAGGTGTTTCTTTTATGACCTGCTTTTAATTTATCTGCTGTGGAGGATTTCCCTTGTTTTAGCCTTGACTCTGTTCAGTATTCATTTTAATGTTTTAACTGCTGCTTTTGTGTGAGGTGTGTGTTTGCTTTGTATTTCTTAATTAAAACTATTGTTTTAATGGTTCCCCCCCCCCCCAAAAAAAAACTTTGTTAGGTAATACTCCCTGGAGAATTTCTGATAGAATATAAGTACAGGAATGAATGGCTAAGTCTGGCATTTTCTGCTAAAAGTCATTCCCCCAAAGGAGCTTCCCCCTTAACCATCTAGCAGAAAAGATACCATATTGTTCTGTGAATAAGATGCCCCCATGTATAAGACAGCCCCTATTTTTTTGTGCCCTGAAGGAAGAAATCAATATTTTAAATACTTGAGATTGCTAAAATTGTTGAGCTTTCTTGGGGATTTTGCACAAATTCGCCGGCGCTGAAGGAGGCAGGCAGGCAAGGCAGGGTGGGTAGGCAAGTGAGTGATTGACAGTTAGCAGCAGGGAGCAGGATGAATAGCTAAAGCGCTGGACTGTATTTTTATGCGTATAAGACAACCCCCGTGTATAAGATGAGCCCCCTATTTTGGACTAAAAAGCTAAGCAAAAAACATTGTCTTGTACGCGAAAAAATATGGTACATGTACACATGTACACATATTTTTTTCCTAGTGCTGTCGAAGCAGCTGGGGGTTGGTTGGGGAAATGGTATGAAATGAAAAGCTTAAGAAATTCCTCTCTCTCAGTACCAGTCTTTCAGATTACAGCCTCAGCAGCTGCGCGCGCGCACACACACACCCAACCCAGAAAAACCGTGGAATTGACCCTAGGTACTTCAGTCTCATGGGACGCGGGTGGCGCTGTGGGTTAAACCACAGAGCTTAGGACTTGCTGATCAGATGTCGGCGGTTCGAATCCCCACAACTGGGTGAGCTCCCATTGCTTGGTCCCTGCTCCTGCCAACCTAGCAGTTCAAAAGCACGTCAAAGTGCAAGTAGATAAATAGGTACCGCTCCGGCAGGAAGGTAAACGGCGTTTCCATGCGCTGCTCTGGTTTGCCAGAAGCGGCTTAGTCATGCTGGCCACATGACCCAAAAGCTGTACGCCAGCTCCCTCGGCCAATAAAGCGAGATGAGCCCCGCACCCGAGTCGGCCACGACTGAACCTAATGGTCAGGGGTCCCTTTACCTTTTACTTCAGTCTCATATACTTTTGCACTTTTGCACCTGAGCCATAAATTGTGGCACACTGTCAAAAACCAGAGCTATGTCTCTGACTCGCCTTTCTCCTTTTGTTTAGTAAAACTGCCATGTGTCCCAATGATAGTCTTCAGTTCTCCAGCCCAGTCATTGGGGACCTCTCCTGTCACTATCTAGTTCTGCTCGCAGAACTGTTAAGAGTTCACACCTATCGACTCAAAATTCACAGTGAAATTGTTCTAAAGCAGTGGGGAGTGGGTTGTCAAGTGCCCCGTGAAGCGTTTGCACACAAATTAGACATCAGGAGAGAGGGAGGGATAGTAGAAGATAAATTAAGCCAGTCCTCCAAGGCCAAAATGGTGGTAAAAATCTAGATAGTTAAACCCCATGACTAATTCCTCCTTGAAGAAACTGTAAACAGCATAGAAATTAAGAAATCAGTGTGGAGGTTAGTGTGAGACTAAACTCAGCATTTGTGATGTACAAGTACACCCGGAAGAAAATCTAGAGTATCTAGTCTGCTGTTTTAATACTTAACACCACTGTTTGCATCACTGTTTACACCAGAGATGGCAAGTGTGATATATTACAAATAAGGCAGCACTGAATATTCTCCAGCTTAAATGTTCACATGAAGCTAGCATATTTGATGCAGCCAAATCACTTAAGGTAAAAGTACTCAATTGGTCAACCACCTGCATTGTTTAAAGGTCATTCAGTCATTTTTCTCCCTCTCTGGCTGCTTCATCTGTTCCATTTTCTTCCTTCTTTACTCTCATTGTATTTAGCTTCATTTGCCCACACTTCTGTTAAATCCTATTGGCTGTGGTGACTCACATGACACCATCACATACTTTATGTGAGAAGCCAAGTTACAGGGAACCAGGCAGAGGGCCTTCTCGGTAGTGGCACCTGCCCTGTGGAACACTCTCCCACCAGATGTCAAAGAGAAGAACTACCAGACTTTTAGAAGACATCTGAAGGCAGCCCTGTTTAGGGAAGCTTTTAATGTTTAACAGAACACTGTATTTTAATATTTTGTTGGAAGCTGCCCAGAGTGGCTGGGTATAAATTATTTATTTATTTATTTAGTGATGCAGTTGACGGAATCAACTAGGTTAAGAGGCAGTGAGGGCAAATGAGGCCATCAGCAGTGAGAGTAAAACGAAAGAGAACGGCACCAAGAAGAAGAAGTATCAAACAATACTAATTTGTTCAAAAGTCTCAAGCAATACGTATTTGTACTGTGAACCAGTAAAGCTGGGAGGTGTTGGTTTTTTTGCAGATCAGTGACACTGCTTTGAGATGAAACAAAAAAAAAAAAAAAAGGAAGTTTGGCTTAACTCCAATTTCACACCTTTCCTTACCAATCTTTACATTTTGGTCCAATTGTAACAGTTAGGTTTATGGAACTTATGGCTCAACTCTTACAACAAAAGTTCCAAAATGATTTACAGCAAGATTTTTTTTAAAACAACAACAACAACAAGCAAGCAAGCAAGCAAGCAAGCAAGCAAACAAACAAACACAGAAATAAAGTACATAAGCATATTAAAAACTTAGTCAAAGTAAGCCATTTGGTGCTGCCCAAATGGCCACTAAATAAATGTAAAGGTTTGCCTAGTGCTAAAACAATGACAAAGTTGGCCCCTGGCGGGTCTCCTTGGGGAGAGCATTCCATGGATGGGGAACTACTACAGAAAAGGCCCCTTCTCTCATTGCCTTCAACCACATCTCCACTGGAAGTGGCAGACAGAGAGGAGCCTCCTCAGATTATGATCTCTACATCTGGGCAGTGGCACTTTAGGTATAGTTCATTAATTTAGCCAGCTAATTTGCTACTTTGGGAGTTTGCAAAATACGAATGCAGACTTTTGAAACCCTTTATGTGTTTTCCAGGGATATTTTTTGTTGTCGTCAAGAAACCTCATGAAAATCATGTGCATTGCCTATACATATTGCAAGTGGAACAGGTTGTAATTATATCTTGTCAAAAGCCCCTTTTTCCTGCTCTTCTTTATTCCTGTAAAAATATGGTAATTGCCCCTTTCCCCCTTGTAGTTAATTTTAAATTTCTGGAAGAATTAAGCCTGTTAAATCTCATCATTCTCTCCCCCCCCACCCCACCCCCCGTTGGTCTCTATGGTAGCAGCAAGAATAGAATTACTTTGATCTCCATTTCTAAGTGGCATCTCGTTCCTTCCAAGCATTGACCTTGTTTAGTGCGAACGAAATTTCCGATAAAACTCCATTAACTTATCATTCGTTGATCTCAGAGAAACGTCTTTAGGGGAGCAGCTTTAGCTCTGAAAGACAAAAGGTGATTTGTTTTAGAAAATCAATGAAAAGCGCCATAAACTAAGGGAGAAAATATGCAATTAACTGCTCGGTCAGACCCCATTAGGGCTTTAATACTGCTTAGCATTGGAGTGCTGCATCTTACAAGTTGGAAAATGAGAAAGCAGCACATGAAGACTCAGAGGTCTGCTCCTGCATTTAAAAGGATCCGACCGCCATCATTGGTGTGCAGAGAGAAGGGTGTTTGTGTCTCCAGTTTCACATGACATAGTGTGGCAGGATGCAGCCAGGCTTTCTAGCGCATGACGATGTGGTCCTTTAAACTTCACGCAACTCCAGATTAGGGTGGCCAGATTGTAAAATGGGTTGCATTGCAAGCTTATTCGCTGTACACTGCTTTGATTTTAAATTCATTCATTCATTCATTCATACATACAAGCTCTTATCCCATTAAATCTGCCACTGAATTGACAGAACTACCCAATACACAATTTCAAACACAATACGCAAACTGAAGCAAAGCCATTCCTCAAAATCCACCTTTTCTATAAATTTTCAGTGCAGTTCTCCTGCCACGTTCAGAAATTAATATTTTAGGGTAATGCGTGCATTTAAAAACCATGATAAATGTGTATATTGGGCAAAATTGCATAAAACAGGGGTATATTATGAGAAAGTCTCATTAAAATGCTGATGAGTTTTCATGACTTACTTCTTTTTTAAAAAAATGCAAAATAATGTAGAAATGCAGAGAACTTTTCAGGTTCTTCCCCTGCCTGTTTTGGGTACACATCTAGGGCCTTGCTGCCTTTAGAAAACATGGGGAGAAGTGAAGCCAAAGACTAGGAGCAGGTGGGAAGCAGAACGGACTCCCAATTCAGCAATGAATTTAAAGATACATGGGAATCTCCAAGTTCCAACCTGACAAACCTAGTGGCCACCTTTAAATCCAGCAAAGTATGGAGCATCCATTCAAAATGATTACTGCAGTGATGAATTTAATGCAATGTAATACACTTTAAAGCTCTGCATAGATTTCTGGAGTGAATCAAACACTGAACTCAGTGGGGACCAAATGCATATGAATGGGAATAAGAAAATTGGAATAGCCTGCTTGGCCAGACCAATGCTTCCTCTAGTCCAGCATCCTGGTCTCAAAGTAGCCAGCCAGATGCCTCTGGGAAACCCACAAGCAGATCCCAAGCACAAGAACACTCTCCCCTCCTGTGATTTCCAGAAACTGGTTGTGGTAACGTAACCGTCCACTTGCCCTCTGCCACTCGGCCACACTGCCCTGTCTCTGCTCTCCGGCCAGACAGGACCCCTGAGTAGCCCAGGCAAGCGGGGGTTACTATTTTACAAGACAGGACAAAATATACTGGTAGCTGCCACCACCCCCTTAACCCGGGGAACTCCAAGCCACAGCCCAGGGGGAAGGCTGCGCCTCAATTAGTACTGGTTTCCCCCAACCCTGCAGTTTGTATCTGCAGGCAGAAATATACACGGTAGTGCGTACCAAGCGTAAGGCTAGGATTAGCTAATTCCCCAGAAAGGCACACAACTAAAACAGTTTCTTTTCTTAAAAATTTATTTTAAAAAAGAAGAACATAAGAACACATGCAAACTTGCAGGCACATCACTTGAGGGTTACAGAAGCAAAATAAGAACATTGTAAAATATAACTAACTCTCTACTTACATCACGCTACTTGCAGGTTAGGATAGAAAAAGTCTTTAAGTCCGTGGATGAAAAGGATAGCGATTCTCCATCACAATAGGCTGTAATTGTCGGCTATTAGGTGTAGCTTCTAGCCGGGTACAATGCGGATTGCAAGGCACACTTGACCATTCATTTCCCAGGTCTCTTATCCCCAATACACACGTGGGAACGGAACCCCAAGACCAATCATAACTTTAGATTATTTTCAAATTCTCCAATGACTGACTTGCTGATTAATCAATCTAACTCTTGGCAGCTGGGGCAATTAAGAACCCAGAGCCAGATCAAGGGGTATCCTCCCTTCCTGGACGTTATGCAGATGTAGGCACTTAGGATAGATAACATCAGTGAGAAAATGTGAATAACATAGGACCCAGGTGCTAGATCCTTCAGTAAATCACGCTTCCTTTCCCACCATAAACGGCTCATCCTGGACGCCTGTTAGTCTGGAGTTAAAGCAACAGGACTTCTTTCCCAGGGTCCTTGTGGCTTGTTGGTTTCCCACAAGGCTTCACTCCCTTACTTGACCAAGGAATGGCTTTCAGAAATATACTAACTTTACTACACTGGTATTCAGAAACAGACTGCCTCTGACTATTGAGGCAGAGTACAGTCATACCTCGTTACATTTGCTTCAGGTTAAATCTTTTCAGGTTACGTCCCGCAGCAACCCGGTAGTACCGGAAAGGGTTACTTCCGGGTTTCACCACTTGCGCATGCGCAGATGCTCAAAATGATGTCACGCGCATGCGCAGAAGCGGTGAATCACGACCCGCGCATGTGCAATCGCGCAGACGCAGGTTGCGTTCTGCTCATGTTGCGAATGGGGCTCCGGAACGGATCCCGTTCACAACCAGAGGTACCACTGTATAGTCATTGTAGCTAGTAGCCCTCTCCTCCGTGAATATGTCTAATCCTCTCTAAAGGCCATCCAACTTGGTGACTATCACTACCTCCTGGGAGAGTAAATCCCATATTTCTACTATGTGCTGTGTGAAGAAGTTTTTTCATTTATCTGATTTAAATCATCCTGCATTCAGTTTTATTGGATGTTGATGAGTTCTAGCATTATGAGAGGCAGATAAGAACTTTTCTCTAGCCACTTTCTCCGTGCCATGAATAATTTTGTGAACTATGATCATGTTGCCTCTTACACACCTTTTCTCTGAGTGAAAAAGTCTGTCTTTCTTAGAGTTTCTGAATGGGGAGGCAGGCAGTGTTAATGACTTCTGATGGTAGTGGCAGCAGTAGTAAGTTAGGCAGCCAGTCCTCTCCAGGCAGCCACCATTGTTTTGCTGAATGCCCTGGAACTTGTTTCATTCTGTGGCTTTTTTATGTGTGTGTGTGGGGGGAGGGGAATGGTAGCAGCTGGGGGGGGGGGGTAAGGCAGCGTCCGATAGCGGCCACCATTTTGGGTTGTTGTTAGAATACCTTGGAAAAAGATGGCACCCAGGGCATTCCGGGGGTGGGGAAAAATGGTGACCACAAGGTGTGGTGGCAATAGTAAAAAGGAAGAAAGGAAGGAATGCAACTTTAATGTATGAATAGCTAAACGGATGTGCTTTTTAATAAATCAACAGTGAAATTAATGAGGTTTATTTTTTTAAAGCGGAAAATGAATAGAGTTGTTAAGTGAAAAAACAAAAACAAAATTTTGCTATAATCCTGAGTAAGTAATAACATCAATTTATTTTAGTAATTAGATGTGGACTCAAATACAAGATAGCATGAGCAAAACAGCTAGGCCTGCAAAGGTTGCATCCTCTAAAAAGCAGCAGCTGCTAAAATCCCACTAAGTGGCTGTTCTCAGGCGTAGAGGGAATGCTAAGAATTGTATTTAGCCCTCCGCTATCCTTTCTGAGTAGCTGATTAGAGGGAATTTATCCTTGCCTTAAAAAAAAAAAAAAAAAGGACTTGATACTCAGTGCCAGCTTTTGGACCGAGCAGAAGAACTGCAAGCATGGAACCAGTTTTACATGCTGGCTTCCCATTCAGCTGGGGAAGCAAATGTGGAAGCTTTGATTTGGCAGGTGTAGCCCCCACCTGCTGGATTAGCTGCAGTCAGTTTATTTGTACAATCTATACAATGCATTTACCACAAATACGCTGCGCTCCAAGTGCCTCACAGAAAACAAGCAATCAAAAATTATAACACCAGTGTGGTAAACTGATGATAGTTCCACAGTTAACATTTTAAAGCATATCAAAAGTTTGCAATTGTTAAAGCATACCAAGAGGTCTATTAGCAGCATCTAGTACCAACAGCAGCACCAACATTATATCCACAGGAACGGAGGAAGCTGCCATATACAGTGTCTACTACACTGACTGGCAGTGACCTCCAGAGTTTCAGACAGGGGACAATCCCATTCCTAACTCAAGATACTGGGTGTGAACCTGGGACCTTCTGCATGCAAAGTAGATTCTCTGCCACTGAACTATGGCCTTTGCAGTCCCATTAAGTAATTCACACCCAGCTGTTCACATTAAGAGGCCTAACATTAATATACCTAGTTTGGTTGTGAAGGAATGGGTTTCTGTGCAGTCAGTTTAAAATTGACTCAACCCCCCCTTTTGTTCTTAGCATTTCTAAAATGCATAAAACTTGAGCTGATGAGCAAATGCATAACAAGGACACAGCTGTATAAACAAACTCTCTCCTTTATCAGTCACGGCAAGGGATGGCCTTGGCTGTTCCAGCCGAGTAGGGAAGACATGTGTAGGGCTTATCTTACATGCTGACGCACAGACCTAGTCCGGGAACAGCGCCAGAGTGTGTTCTTGGAGATGGTGACCTCTTGCTCCAAGATAACAGTAGGAACAGGAATATCCTTTTATGGTCAGAAGCACCATAAGAATATCAGAGCAGGAACATATGTGATGTCAACCTGCGTGTATAGGCTGACATGGTTGGATTCCTGGGGAAGGAGGGAGAGGGTGCCTGGAGGATATATATACTGCATGAAATTTCTCATTTCTTTGGACTTGCTGTGGACACACCACGCAGGTGCCTTTCTGCTGTTCCGGAGAGCAGAAATAAAGAACTCTTTCTCTGAACCAACCCTCGGTGTCATTTGACTTCCTTCCTCCTGTCCGGGAGCAATGCAGACCCAGTCGGTGAACTCCAATAAGGCTACGGTTGTAAGTAAGAAGGCAGGCAGGCAGGGTGGCGGTGGTTGAGATCAGACTAAGGTTGCTGGGGCAGTGCCAACATTTGCCCTAATGGACCAGCCTTCAATGCTTGTCCCGTCCTGTCCTTTTTTTGTGTGTTTTGCACCTGACCAAGCTGCTACCTTTTCCTGCCTCATCCTGCTTACTCAGAATCCCCAATTCAGCCTTTACCCACCTGATACCCTCCAGATGTTTTCCACCACAACGTCTACCAGCCCCAGCCAGCACAGCTAGTCCTAACTAAAACTGAGTTTTGCTTGGTTTCCTAAGAGTGTTTCTCTTTGCTAGGTGCCTTAATCTCACTCTCTTGCTTGGAGTTCTGACTGCCATGAAGCTTGACCTCTCCAAAGTCCCTGATCCTGCAAGAAAGTGCTCTGGCCTTTCAAGGCATGACAAAAAAAACCCCATTATATGTTGATTGCAAACCCTGCTCTTAAAATCAAAATTGCTATCTAGGATAATAAATGGCCATTATCGCCACTCATTATCCTACCCAGCAATTTCAATTTTTCAGAAAGGGAATTGTAAATAAAAATAGCAGCGCTTCTTAATCCTGCAGGACAACTTGCCCTGCTAGTTCTTCCCCCTTCAAAAAAAGCACACTTAATGCTGCTATTGTCTGCCCACAGGAACCTTTTTTCCCCTCTGCTCCCGCCTCTTATTTTTGAAATGGAAAGCAGCATCAATCGGAGTTTTCTTTGGGGATGCAATGCAGCCTCCACAGAAAATAAGTACTAAATTTTTAGATATATAAAAATACATTTCCTGCTAATTATGGGGAAGACTCCTCAAGGACAACTATCCGAAATAAATATGAATGGGTGACACCTACATCCCATATTACACATTATGGTAACGGCTGGCTGTGAAGGAAGAAATGCTTTAGCCATTTTGTGCTTGGCTGCTTTTTGCTTTGAAGGCTCACATGCACAGGAAGGTCAAAAGTTTAAGGGGAGGTTTTGCTCAGGATCTTCTGCAAAGGAGGGTCCAAGGTTCAGCCTGGGAACCAGGCAATTAAGAGGAAATAGAAACTTTACCAAGAGCCCGCTGTCCTTCTGATGGACTGAAAGGTTGGAAAGGGAAGTGAAAACACTGTAAAGAAGTCAAGTTGGAAAGAGGAGTCAAGTTGGAAAGAGAACTCTTTTAGAGGGAACTGCAGCAGAAAGGAGCTAGGAGAAAACTCCAAAGGGACCCAGAAGCTGAACTGAGGCGATGTAACTTGAACATGAACATGAACATGAAATTTATTACGGTCATAGACCAGCTTGAGAAACACAAATGGAACTACAATCCCAATAGCAAAACAAACATTTAAAACAATATACAGTAGATTTTTAAAAGTGTGATAGGCATATAAACACATAAAAACTTTAAAATAGACTACCTTAGAGAAATGACCCGAAGTCGCCCGTGGGTCTGGGTTTGGGAATTTTCTTAACAAACTAGATTGAATCAGGGGATGGTTTGTGCCTACAGATCTGTGCGCAGAATCTGGCAACAATCTGGGTTGTCTTGTGGTCTTTGCCTAACAGGAGAACAAATTTTTGCTTTACCGGGAGGTCAGTAAGCCTCACCAGCAGGGGGGTCAATGGTTTCTCTACGTGCCTCAGAGTGATGTGATTGGCTTGAATAGGGAAACAGTCTAGATCTGGTATAGCTGAGTGTCTTCTTCTTCTTCTTGCAAACTGTAAAATGGCCTGCAGAGTCCATGATGGTCGTTTGGTTTGGAAGCTACAAAGACACGAAGGAATCTGTCCAGGCTTATTCAGAAAGATTTGTTGTCCCTGCCTCTTTTGAGATCCATTGTGCTGCTAAGGCGTGAATTACTGGTCAGGACCATTCTATCCAGGTGACAAATTGTCACATTTGCTGAGGAGACCCAGGTTTAAGTGGCTATGAAGATCACTGGGCGATTTTGGTCCTGTCACTCTTTCAGCCTAATCAGAGCCGCAGTAAGGATAAATTGAGGGTGGAGGACAACCACACAAGCACAACCTGGAGCGCATTGAAAGAAGGATAGGGTAAAACAAATATAACTCTCTCTGTCTGTCTATCTCGGGTCATTCCACACATTACATTTCTAGGTGCAGGCTGCCTTAAATGTGCACTTAAAACTGAGAACTGCGGATGTAAGAAACAAGGCTTGCAGACATGTCCATCATGTATGAAACTTGGCAGGGTGCACTCAGCAGGGAACAGTCACTGCCTGGAATACGCTGTTGACGTGAACCTAGTGCCAGATCCGAGTTTTCCTCTGTTGAACCTTGAGTGCTGATTCAGGCTTCACACAGATATTGGTGCTTTTACTGTAGTGCGTTTATTAAACAGGTTTCTATGCAGCTCCCTAGCAGAGCTCCAAATGCAGCAATGCAACATTAACCCGCCATGTTTGAATGGAACAGGAGTTTCCAGAGAGGTTGCACAAACTGCCACGAAACACACCTGACCCTGCAGCATGGTGCTAAAGGCACGCATCAATTATTCAAGGATGCAGCACTGATACAAAACTAGAGCAGAGATTTATGCTGGGTGCACACCTGGCCCAAGTTATATAATGGCAAAAGGGTTCCAATTATTGAGACATAAGTGCTCGAGGACAAAGGCCTGCATTTGTTAAGAGCTGCCTGACAATGCTTTTTTCTTAATCTACATGGTTCCTGCTATGCTGGGGCTCAGCTACATAATCCACTAGCTGTGATCCCCCCTGCCCTTTCAGAAACTGACAACTCCTCCACATAATGCCCTGAATGACTTCCCTAGCTTTTTCTAGAACCGCACGTTCAGCACACTTGTTTAATAGCACAACGATCCTTTCCCTGGTCCTCCTTTTTAAGCAGCTTTAGAGGGTTAGATATGAAATGCAGAAACCGACACCCAGCAATACAGAATCATTCATGGAATACATGCACATTTCGGATCCCAGTGAATTTGTCAGTACTGTTAGTTTTCATAAGAAAAGGAGTGAGATCCTTTATCTGCTGGACTGCAAGTTTAGTGTACTTTCATCGGGCCTGGTGTTGCATATGTTGTGAAAGTGAAATCACTGGCACTCCAGAGAGATGGTACACTCTTCTTTCTGATATGAAGAAGACATGTATGTGACTATTAGTGTCATGGCTCCAGTACAGTAGTACCTTGGTTGTCAAACTTAATCCATTCTGGGAGTCCGTTCGACTCCTGGAACCGTTCGAAAACCAAGGCGCGGCTTCCGATTGTCTGCAGGAGCTTCCAGCACTCAATCGGAAGCCATGTCGGACGTTCGGCTTCCAGAAAACATTCGCAAACCGGAACACTCGCTTCCAGGTTTGTGGCGTTCAGGGGACCTGATTTGTTTGGGAACCAAGCCGTTCGACAACCAAGGTACCACTGTATTTGTGCCAGTTGCTGGGAATCAAAAGAGGAGAGAGTTGCTGCCGTACCCAGGTCCTGCCTGCAGACTTTCCACAGCCTGGCCTGATCCGGAAGATCTGTGCATTTGTTCCTATAAAATCTGAATGATCAAAGGGGCTGGAATAGCCCTGAAGATGGACAATCACCCCTGCCCCCTGCTCAGTTTCCTCAGCATACAATGTGCACTACTTTCAGCTTCTTGGAGGAAAGGCAGGCTAGAAATGCATTAAATAATAAATAAATATGTAACAGCTTGCCTCTTCTTGGAAACAATCTTTTAAGAATCCCTGAAGCCTGCTTCTCAGCTAGGCTTGGCCAAACATCCACAACATCCATAATAAAAAAAGCAGCATTGCTTGTTGGTATTTAGAGCATGCTGTGAAGTCAGAAATCGAGAATTAGCCTTGCTGTGTCCCTAAATCTGCCATGCACCATGCAAAGAGCCTCAAATGACCAAACACATGGAGCCTGCTTCAAGTCCAGTTGTTTTATTGATTAGATACATGTTGATAAAGAATGATTGGGTGGTGATTTTGCAGAGACGTTTTGTTCGGCAAAAATTAAAATTGTTTTAATAATAAATAATAATAAATTTTATTTATATCCCGCCCTCCCCAGCCAAAGCTGGGCTCAGGGCGGCTAACAACACTAAAATAGTGCAACATTATAAAACGTTATAAAATTAATTAAAATCAAAATTGATGGCAACCATAAACTAAAGTTTTGTAAAGATTACCAAAGGAGGGAGTCAGGCTGCACCCTGACCAAAAGCCTGGTGGAACAGCTCTGTCTTGCAGGCCCTGGGGAAAGATGTCAAGTCCCACAGGGCCCAGGTCTCTTCCCTGGTTCCACCAGATCGGAGCTGCAGCCAAAAAAGCCCTGGCTCTAGTTGAGGCCAGCCTAACCTCTCTGTGGCCTGGGACCTTCAAGATGTTTTTATTTGAAGACACTTACTGGCTATGTGTTTGGACAGGGGAAAAAAGTTAATCATTCTTGTTTGTTCTTGAGATACTCCAGATGAGGAAAGAGATTTTTTAAAAAACCAAGAACAAGTGTGTGATTTGAAAATTACAACAAATGAGCCTAGTAATGAGAGAGGATAGATGAGGAATTAAAAAGATGGTTTGTACAGTGAAAAATAGTCACACAGGAGCATGAGGAAGGATGGACCATTGCTCAGGGGCGGAGCCCATGCTAAGCAATACTAAGTAGTTGTCCCATCAGCAAAATTTACACTTTCAGAATGGGAATGTTGAATGGTTTCTTTAAATGTAAAGGTTCATCATTGTTCCACCCGATGTGTATGTCTTTAAGGGGCCAGAGCAAGGGCCAGAGCAAACTAACGAGACCTAGCTTTACAGCTGTGAAACATAGCAGGTGCTGCTGAGTTGTATTGATTAAGCTATGTCAGCAATTGCGTGTAGTATATAAGGAGCAGCACCTAGCTCTGCCATTACCCTGGGGGATGGGTTGGTGGTTGGGTCATGTTTGTTTGTTAATGTATTTAGTGTAAAAGGAGTTTTTGTTTTTCTTATTAAAACCTTGTTTAAGTTATTTTTGAGTTCCTTTTTAATGCATGGTCTCCCTAGCAAGCTCTCTGCAGCGCTACCATACTGCAAATAGCCAACAGTTCCTGCTCTCCTCTGCCCATGCACCTCCTAAATAATTATTTTATTTATTTATTTATTTTTACATTATTTATACCCCACCCATCTGGCTGGGTTTCCCAGCCACTCTAAAATCTGGTGCAATAAAGAGCAGGCAACTTGATATACTTTTATTGATGCTGTTAGTCAACAGGGTGAGAGGAGACTGATGGAAAACTGCAGAAAGATATATTTGATTAATAGGAATCTAATAATACTCAGTAATATGAATGAGTATTGAGCTTTTTATTAATGTGTTTTGGTGATAGATTTCAATGTTGTTATTGCTTGTGGTCCCCTCTGATGTTGTGTGTGTGTGTGTGTGATGTACTGAGTTGAATAGGATCCAAAATGCAGCAGTCTGATTGGTCCTAGAACAATAGGATCCAAAATGCAGCAGTCTGATTGGTCCTAGAACAATAGGATTCAGAATGTAGCAGTCTGATTGGTCCGCAGGAGCCACCCAATCCAGCTCCTCCAAGTATATTTCAGTGTGTGTATGAGAGAGAATGAAAGACTGAATTTGGAGTCATTTTAATGCAAGGTATTTGTTCTACCACTGAACTACAGCTGCTTCTTTAAGGTGGCGCCATCTTCAAACCGACACTTTCCCTCCAATGTCTGGTAGTTCATGCACACGGAATATCTAACACACCACCCTCTTGTTTCCTTCATTGCAGCAGAGCCACACCAGATGCCCAGCGCACAAGTGTCCCGTTGAATCACCTGGATGGATACCTATTCAGCACTCTGTGGTAAGTCGGAGCCTTTTCGTCCCTCCGTTGCAAAGATTAAAGAGAATAAAGGAGATGTCTATGTCCTAGAGGCAGCCTTAGGGCTGTATACCAGAATGTTTGATAAAATTATCAGAGAAAGGCCAAATTAAGGGTACTTTCTGGTCTGTGTGAGTGGGTTTTTTCCGCCAAAGCAATTCACAGTTTTGCTGTAGCTGTGGTTCCGTACTCTGTGACTGAGGGATTGAAAATAATCTCAAAAAAATTCTAGAAAAAGATTTGTTGGTGTTGGGTGAAGCCCAGGAGAAGACAAAGATCCTCTTTCCTGATTTCATGGTTCTTCTTGCTTTCAGTCATCTGAATTAGATACATTTTCAACTGCTGGGTCCTAATCAAGACTTTTTAAAGCTGCAATCCTCCCCATATTTACCTGAAAGTAAGGCCCCATGATTCATTTCTGTGAAACTGTGCATAGGATCAGACTGCAGAAGTCCTAAAATTAATGTTGCAGTGTTCACATTGTGCAGGCCAACCTAGAAATATGGTCAGGAAAACTGACATTTTGAGTTTTGCCTCTTCCAATCGCGTGTTAAATGTTTAGTCTTGATACCCAAACTGAGATGTTATAAATTTCAAATCAGAGGTGTGCAAGCTTGAATTTTAAACCATCCGATTTGTTCCCACGATTGGTACGTTACTCAGCAAGTTTTTTGAGATCAATGGAAACAGCTTTTCCCCATCTTACGGCAAACATATACAGTAATAGCTCAGCGAATGTCCGCCTCGTCGACTGTCCATTTCGGCAAACGTTCGTGGCAAACCCGGAAGTACCGGCACGGGCTACTTCCGGGTTTGCCGCTCGCGCACGCGCAGAAGCGCAAATCAATCCGTGTGTGTTCGCACACATGCGCTTTGTTGAGCATCCCTTTCATGGAGCGTCCGGGGCTCTGGAACAGATCCTGGACTCAAAACAAGGTACCACTGTAATTTAAGCATGTGAGCAGCGCTCTGAAAGCTGCCCAACAGTGCCTACTACTTTAGTCTTTGTATGGTTGATGTTTAAATATGCAAGGTGCTGGCTGTCAGGTGGGTAGAATCTCCACTCCAATGATGTGTGTTCCATGTGGTGGTTTTGCTGGAGTGCTGATGCTCACTGCACATGCACAGAGACTAAGAACCTTTGAAGGATTAGTGCTGGCCACTGGAGCTGCTTCCATTGGATAATATGTACTTGTTGGGCTCCCTACAAGATGCTGAGGTTAACAAGCTGTGACAGTGCCATCTAATTTAAATTGGGCCTCTGTTGGGCAGAATATTCAATGTGTAGTGTAAGTACACACTGATAATTATATTACAGGAGAGAGTCCTGTTATGGTAAAATCTGGGTGCGAGGCTGCTCTGCCACCCAGCTCGTCGGACTAAGTCCGCGGGTCCCTGTGGAGGAAAATGAGCTCAGCCGGAGACAGGAGCAAACTGCAGAAGATCCAAGTTTATTGCGCAACAGGTTCAAGGCGAGATTGAACAGCGAGAAAGGGGTGACATGAACTTTTGAAACTTCCCTCCATGTCCCAGAATACAGTGCAAAATACATGCCAGTTACATCATGAATACATTAAGAAGAGGTTGGGTTACACAGATTACATCATGAATACATTAAGAAGAGGTTGGGTTACACAGGATTAACATGTGGAGGAGGGAGGGGGGAATATGCAGAGCTGGAGATATGCGCAGATAAGCACATCCTGAGTACCGGTGATGAGAAGACAATGGTCTATGTATGCATAGTCTGCCACCTGGCATTGCCCAGAGGAAAGGCTTGGCAGAGTGATTTGACAGGATTACTGCCTTGACACCTTGCTTGAGGGATTATGGAGGACAGGGGAGGTGTCATGGAGTCCTAGAGAAATTGAGCAAATTGGCATGTTGATTTTCTATGAATTTTATAGATTTTAGTCCCTTTTGACATTGACAATGGGAAATAAATGGATATATTGTAGCGAAGAAGAAGGTGAAGAAGACATGCCCCCCCTTCCGTATCAGTCCAAAGCTGCAATCTTATACACAGTTACTTGAAAGTAGGCATCACTGAACACAGCAAGACTTACGTCTCTGCATAACCATGCATAGAATTGCACTGTTAGACAACAATTCTGTGCATGCTTATTTGGGAGTTGGGTTGCAATACTAACCCCACTTACCTATGAGTAAAGGTAAAAGGTGAATATGGGGTGCAGCGCTCGTCTCGCTTCAGGCCGAGAGAACCATTTTTTGTCCACAGATAGCTTTCTGGGTCATGTGGCCAGCATGACTAAACTGCTACTGCTGCATGGAGGACCGTGATAAGTGCCAGAATGCATGGAAATGCCATTTACCATCCCGTTGCAGTGGGTACCTATTTATCTACTTGCACTGGTATGCTTTCAAACTGCTAGGTTGGTAGAAGCTGGGTCAGAGCTCACCCCACCACGGGGATTCGAACCGCCGACCTTCCAATCAGCAAGCACAAAAGGCTAAGTGGTTTAGGCCACAGCGCCACCCGCGTCCCTTTACCTATGAGTATCCAGTCATCTCCCTCTGCTTGGTTAAGATACATTGCTCCCATTCACTGGAATGCTCTGATGTTTTGGTACATGTGAGTGCCCTGTTTTCACATCTTCTAGCTTCCCTTTGAAATGGGTGCTGGGGTTTGGTGCTGGAACTCCAAATATGGGAATCATTTTGTTCAATTATATACCAACCAGCCTTCGTTGTGATTGTTCACTGCTCAAGGGTGATGTTGTACTATGGTGTGTCTTTTCGTTGTAATTGGTATTAAAAATTAATATCCCACTTTCCAGTTCAAAAATAGGCCTCTTTAAAGTGCCCTACAAGGAAACACAGTCAAGCATCATAAGAGAGAAACAACATCACATGACATATACTTTAAAAAAAGAAATCACAGCAGGAATTTGCAGCCTTTACTCTGCCCTCCCTGCTCCTGTGCGGTCTGAAATGTACAGCTGTGTACCAAACATATATACCAGATTTCATTCAAACGTCTCAATGTTCCAGGGGATTGTCATGTTGCAAACAGACAAAGCTAAACAGGCCAGTTAACTCAAAGGCATCACTTGAATCAGTCTGTACTTGTTTAGATGTCTGTCTTTCTGATCTCACTTCTTCTAAACCAAGGGAAGCCTTTTCAGTGCTGGTCTTTCAAATGATCCCTGCTTTTGCCCTTGAAGATAGTTATCCTCCACTTCCTTTAGGAATCCCAAGTTGTGTATGCACGGAATTTGCTGAGCAAGAGCGTCCGCCTTGCTACCTGTTTTATCTTCTTATTATATATGCCATTTAATCAATTTATAGACTGATGCATATGAGGAAGTTTGCAAATTAAAAGGCATACGACTGCAAAACTAAGATACAGATAAAACAAAAATATCTAGTGCCTGTAAAACCCCCAAATCAAAATACTGAGCAGTGCAACCCCAAAATTAATAACAATAATTTTAATATTCATACTCCAGCCTCTGGTTGGGTTTCCCCAGCCACTCTGGTGAGAGCCAGTGTGGTGTAGTGGTTTAGAGCGATAGACTTGTAATCTAGGGAACTGGGTTCGTGTCTCCGCTCCTCCACATGCAGCTGCTGAGTGACCTTGGGCCAGTCACACTTCTTTGAAGTCTCTCAGTTTCACTCACCTCACAGAGTGTTTGTTGTGGGGGAGGAAGGGAAAGGAGAATGTTAGCCGCTTTGAGACACCATCGGGTAGTGATAAAGTGGGATATCAAATCCAAACTCCTCCTCCTCCTCCCCTTCTTCTTCTTCTTCTTCTTCTTCTTCTTCTTGGCAGCTTATAGAAGTGCCACTGCAGGAATTCAGAGGGGTGTCTCCCAGCCCTACCAGGTGATGCTTGGGAAGTGAACTCCAAACCCTCTCTATGCAAAACAAATTCTCTAACCCTGAGCTGCGCTACTCACCTCAGTGGCATCAGTTGTTTCAGGGATTCCCCACTCCATCCCAAGTATCCTCTTTTTCTCTCTTACCTGCTCCCCCTCCCCTCTATGCCTTCTGGTGCACTTTGAAGCACTGCTATTACATAAACACCAGTCTCCTTTGATGGTTATAGTTTCATATCAACTTTTCTCTGCTCTGCTCATTGTTCCTTCCTTTAAGACCTTTGATTCTGTTTAGTTGTTTGCAGTCTGTGGGAGAGGTCAATGCAGGATTGGCTTTCCTTATTTAAATGTCCTTATTTAAACTCATTTGGCAATGGAGAACAGCCCAATTCAAATTAATTGCCGAAGGAGGGAGCTGTGTCTGCAGACTTCTCGTTCCTGGTAATGTTTCTGTAGCGCTTGGGTTATAAAATATTCCTGAAGGAGCTCTCTGCACAGGGAATGTGTTAATCATGAAACCTTAGACTAGTTTCTGGGTAGACTTTATTACATAATAACTGGGATAATTTCCTCTGTAATGTGCTGCCCGTAAGGAAATAGAAGGTGCATTGAATATGGATCTAACACAGAAATTACTACCAACTTCTGTAGCCAGAAAGGTGTTTGGGGATGGAGGAATCTATCAAATTAATTTTTTCTGTTTCTCCTTTTCCCCATCAGTCTGTGATATTTTAAAAGAAAAAAATGCCCACGGAGATTCAACAGCATTTTAGTGTGGTTTCCTCCCTCGTACGCACGTTTGTAAGGAGTTTTGTCCAATATACACATTAGGGAATGTGCTGATTCTGACACTTCATTGCCAGGGCAAAAATGTAACTCAAATTGTAGTGCGGTTGCCAACTAGAAATGTTCATTGTGGTGGTAGAAACTGGTGAAAAGGAATACAGGATGTCCTTGTCCCCCAGAGAAGTACTCATCCAGAGCGAACCCACCAAAAAAGCAAGGAATGTGAGCGAAAGCCAAGGAATATTACTTGCACGATGGTCATCAGGAATTACAGACATCGCTGTGGTTTATGCCTGGTGAACTCACAGCACCGGCGTTAATGGGAGGCTGAATTGCAAGCTTGCATGTTTCAAGCTTCCTGGCAAGCGGCTCCACATTTTTGTAAGTCACTGTGATTTAACAATTTAATGAAACAGCAGCCCGTTACATAGCTTTGGAGCTACTGCACTTTTACAGATACAACCTCTGCCACTCCCCTGGGGATGCACAAGCCAGCAACCCTCAGAAAGACATAAAGCAAACAATTTAATTGCAGGGGCCCGTTAGAACCAGTGGGGAGACCGACTGTAGGCAGAAGGCTGAGGCAATGAAAGGCAGAGCCAACTCATTCTACTTTTGTCCCCATTTTCCTCCCTGCTGAGTTCTGCAAGGGAAACATTGAGACTAAGGAAGGCCACCCTCTGGCATGGTTGTGTATCTGCTCAGTGTGCTGTCCAGGTGCAATCCGTTGGTGGGCAATGTTCAGATCCCTCTGCTTTCATGTGGTGTAGTGTGCCAGTGTGGTGTAGTGGTTAGGAGCAGTGGACTCGTAATCTGGGGAACCGGGTTCGCTTCCCTGCTCCTCCACATGCAGCTGCTGGGTGACCTTGGGCCAGTCACACTTCTCTGAAGTCTCTCAGCTTCACTCACCTCACAGAGTGTTTGTTGTGGGGGAGGAAGGGAAAGGAGAATGTTAGCCGCTTTGAGACTCCTTAGGGTAGTGATAAAGCGGGATATCAAATCCAAACTCCTCCTTCTCCTCCTCCTCTTCTCCTGGTTCTTTATCTTCAAACCATAAAGGTAAAGGGACCCCTGACCATTAGGTCCAGTTGCGGACAACTCTGGGGTTGCAGCGCTCATCTTGCTTTATTGGCCGAGGGAGCCGCCGTACAGCTTCTGGGTCATGTGGCCAGCACGACTAAGCCGCAAACCAGAGCAGCACACGGAAAAGCCGTTTACCTTCCTGCCAGAGTGGTACCTATTTATCTACTTGCACTTTGACGTGCTTTCTTTTTTTTTTTTTTTTTTTTTTTTTTTTGAGTGAGTTTGTTTTTTTTTTTTTTTTTTTAAGTAATTTTTATTTTTCCACATAAAAAACAAACATAACAATAACATAAACAAAAACAATAACAAACATATAAAATGGACCTCCCCATACCACCCCTTTTCTGCATCCTTATTTCAGATTTTTCAGCAACTTTTTAGTCAAACAATGTATACCTTTTTTTCCATCAATTAAATTTTCTTTAACTTAGTATTAACAGCTGTAGCTCTTTACCTCTTATTGCCCTGAACCTTAGTTTTCATCCAAATTACAACGATTTTTAAGATATTCTTTAAATTTACTCCAATCTTCTTCCACCGTCTCCTTCCCCCGGTCTCGAATTCTGCCAGTCATCTCCGCCAATCCCATATAATCGATCACCTTCGACTGCCATTCTTCCAGCGTGGGTAGTTCTTGCGTTTTCCAATACTTTGCTAGGAGAATTCTTGCTGCTGTTGTGGCGTACATAAAAAATGTCTTGTCCTTCCTTGACACCATTTGGCCCACCATGCCCAAGAGAAAAGCTTCTGGTTTCTTGAAAAAGGTTCTCTTGAGAACTTTCTTAATTTCATTATAGATCATTTCCCAGAATGCCTTAATCTTCGGGCAGGTCCACCAAAGGTGAAAGAAGGTTCCCTCAGTTTCATTACATTTCCAGCATTTGTTACTGGGCAAATGATAGATCTTCGCTAACTTAGCAGGAGTCATGTACCACCTGTAGATCATTTTCATAATGTTTTCTCTTAAGGCATTACATGCCGTAAATTTAACACCAGTGGTGCACAACTGCTCCCAGTCAGCAAGCTCAATATCATGTCCAATATCTTGTGCCCCACTTTGACGTGCTTTCGAACTGCTAGGTTGGCAGGAGCAGGGACCGAGCAACGGGAGCTCACCCTGTCACGGGGATTCAAACCGCCGACCTTCTGATCAGCAAGCCCTGGGCTCAGTGGTTTAGACCACAGTGCCACCCGCGTCCCCTTCAAACCATACCAGAGATTTAAAGCACATTTAAAGGCTGCCCAGCCACCCCACAAATTCTGGGAACTGTATGTAGGTCTGTAAGGTAAGCTATAGTTACCAGGATTACTGGGTGGGTGGGGTGCATGGAATGTGCTGTAAAGGTCTAGTTTGCATGCCACCTTGGCCAAGCAGCCTTTCAAATGGGGACACCTTCAAATAGAAGACAATTCCCTGCAAAGCAGGGCATGCGGCATCTACTGTAAAACAAGGTACGTCTACCCAGCCAAAGGTGCTGACAAAGAAGCTCCCTGCTTCTCTTCCAAACCCTGCTAGCTCATAAATTCCACATTCGAGGTGGATGGTGAGGAATGTGCTGTGTGGTTTACGTGCTTTGAACATTGCAGCATCCAGCTGCCTTCAGCCTGCAATTCTAGTCACACTTACAAAGCCCCGTTGGAGCCAATAGGCCTTACACCTTGAGTAACAACTGCTCAGGGGGAGTCATTGTTAAGGAGGATATATCTATGGTTTGTCTTGCAGAGGTGATCTTTAATTTTAATGCTTCCCCTCCCCCCCTTGTTACTCTGTTCATGTACTCCTGCAGCTTTTCGTTACAACTGAGACACCTACGTTTATGGCTCAAGGCACCTCACCATCTGCCTCTTTTATTTTAGCCTCTATGAAAACAGCTCTTCCTATTGTGATGCTGTTGGTGCTGAGTCCCACCGACAGTCAGCTGCTTTGGAAATGATTTATTTGGAGCAGTGGGTTGTTTTTTTCAGGGC